>NC_092873.1:417782966-418397966 GCF_028372415.1 Notamacropus eugenii
GGTAGGGACTATTTTTTTTCCTTCTTTATATCCTCAAAGCTTAGTGCAGTGCCTGGCACATAGCTGGAACTTGATAAATGAGGACCATTGACTGACTAGCCAATACTGTAATCGTTTCAGAAGAAAGGGAAAATAAAGCTCTTAACTAGACATGAGATATTTCTCATTCTAAATCTGGTCACCTCTCTTTGATAATTGTACATTTTTATATTATAGTACAAGTGATAGGACTCCAATATGAAGTAATTTATGCTAAATGGTCCCATTGATCATCAACAAGCTTCTACTTTTCCACCATCTTGATTCGTTCTGAGCCTATGTCAAACGCAAATAATCTGAGCTTCTGATTATACAAGGTTCATGGCTAACCATAGCAGCTATACAACAACACCCATTTAAAGGATACTTGATTAAGGATTCAGATCCTCACCCAAGTTCTGGTCCAGATTAGAAAATTCCCCAATCCAAATCTGGTATTGATAAGGGACCCAGAGAATTTCCTCATCCCATCTGCATCTGATTAGGACTGATGTCTTCCATATCTGGCACTGATTACCTATTTTTGACCAAGTTCATCTTTAAGGTATAAAACTTCCTTGTTCAGATTCCTCTCTAAGCATGTACTCTCACTGAATTTTTGCCACTGTACAGTCTCATGTGAACAACTCTAACTGTGTAAGGTCAAATTTCTTGTGTTGCCATATATCACAGTTTGTTTTGTTTTACTGTTTGATAAAGCACATAGTAATAAAGCTCAAGTTTGCTTCTCAAGCATCAATTTTCTGCACATCCTTGAAGCTGGGTCTTTAACTCAATCCTTGAGGCCTAGTAGAGTACCCCCTTAATTCATTTTCTAGGGCTGTTTTAACTTTCTTCACCTTTTTTTATTTTTTCCTAAAAGTAGAAGAGGGTTAAGTCTAAGAGAAAGAGGGGAAAGGAGGATGCTGTTTCATCATTAAGGATGGTTAAATTTTCCTTCCTTCAGGTAAGCCTGCAAGTAGATTTGGAATGAAAAAATATTTATTTTCAGTTGAACTAAAAATGAAATTTGCATATAATTCCATATAATATACAGTGAGTTGTGACCTACAGGAATCAGAACATCACTCTTTCATCTCTGAAGTTTCAGGCTCTGCTTCTGTAGACACAGCAGCTATATTGGTACTGTATTTTAAGAAACCCAGCTGAGTTACAAAGAGAAGGTGGAATACATCCTGATCTTGGTTAATTATACTGAAAAGTGGCATGCTTCAAGGGTACTTAGCTGGGGCATTTAAGGAGAAGCAGAGCAGTTACTGCTGACAGCAAATTATAAGATTGCCTTGGGGCAACACTGGATAATCGTTGAGAACTGTCCTGAGAAAGCTTTCCAAGCTCAGGGAAGAATGTGGCTGCTCTATGTGGATCTTCCAAGGAATGTCCTCTTACATGGGCATGTACTATTTTCTTTCCCAGGACACTGACTCATGGAAAGGAAACTGAGGTGGCAAATGTGGTGTGCCTATGTCTCTCTCCCCAGGCATCTTGTGTGCTGTGGTTGTACTTGGTACCCTCCTCATAGTAGGGATCAATTTCCCAGAAGGATGAGTCTGTAATAACAGTGACTCAATTAAAGACCAGGTTGCTCAATTTATCCAGGAAAGGGGGACCTAGGAGTATGTTCAAAAATCCCAATACCAGTCTAACAAGTTCAAATTGCCTTCTGAATCAGAGAAATGGTCAAGAAATGACTGAGCTTATAAATAAAACTATCAGAGAATCAAAAACCTTTATAGAGAAACTATTTTTAAAAAATTGGGGGTGGCTGGATAGAATAGGTGTTTCCTTTAAAAATCAGACCAATTCTTTTTTGAAATTATTTTTGCAGAGTTTTGCATTTGCTGATGTCTACAATATTTAAGTATTAAATTTGCTATATTACTGAATCCTGGATATCACTAAAATGCTGGTGCCTAGTCTGTAAGCATTCATATTTTTCTTCTGGTCTTAGACAGTTTGTCTGATTGTGAGATCTTTAAGGAAGTTAGGTCTATGAGAGTAAGGTTTGCCTGCTGGCTTCCCCAAGTTATCTTCCCCAAGTATTTAATGCCTTTTCTTAGAGGCTTCATCCTTATTCTTTTTCATCTCTACCTTATATTAGAAAGTAAATGTGGAATTTCAGGAATTTAGAGGGAATTTCAGATATCTTTTGATATAGGGACCCAGAGGAGTTAGCCTCAAAGGGGATCAACTATGTACCAGGAAAAATGTTGATGTGTCCTGGCAGTGAGAAAAATTAATATACAATTTAATTGGGAAGAGAAGAAATAAATATGGAGTAAATAATGATTTCATGCAATACAAGTGACTTATAACACAAATTTCTTATCATTCTATGAAGTAGATAGTTGAGGCATTATGCCTATCTTACCTTAGAGAGGTATTTTACCTTAAATTATTTGCCTGTAGTCCCACAGTTCCTAAGTGAAAGCTGTGATTCCATTGGGGTTTTCTAGAACCAAGGTAAGTGTTCTTCCCACTATGCCCTACAATGACCTTTCAGACTGGTAGGTGATTGAGCATCATTGTGTGTTCATCCTTCGTTTTCGAAGAAGACCATGACATCAGAGAAATGATGACATGACTTACATTTGACTTTGTTTTGAGTAAGAGAGGGCTGTGCAAGGTCATCAACCTCACTTTCTCCTCCTGAACCATCTGAGCCCAGTGACCAGATATTCATCAGGATGACTGGAGATGGCCCAGGATGCAATGGGAGACCTTGACTTTCTTAGGCTGGCCTTTTCAGGTACTCACTTAGAGGGAGTTAATGCCCATTGAGTGAATAGACTTCTTGAAGAAGTAGTCAGGGAATGACCCTTTTAATGAGGTAAAGAAAAAATAACTAAATCAAACTGAGAGGGAAAGAGAAACTGTTACTATTGATAATCACTTTAAGCCAACCATTAAGTGGAGATTGGGCAGAGACCTATTGTTGTCCAACCTATGAGCAACTGAATTGGGAAAGACCTCATGGTTCTGCAGAAGGGGGCTAGAGTTTTGGAAGACTTCGTGTAGTGCCTAGCATAATACCTGGCACATAGTACATGCTATATAAATTTTAACTATTATTATCATCATTAAGCATATCCTGCAGACTGAATATTGACTTAGAAAATCACAAATTAACATTATATATGTTATAATTTTATTTATTTTATAAAATCTTTGCCATCATACTTTAATTTGTTAGATCATATTGAGGAATTTTACTTCCAGGTGATGAGTTTTATCCCTCTGTTAGATGAGATAGTGAAGATTTGATCATGTGGATTTGAATTCATTGATGTCCTACATACCTGCAATTTCAGAGGTATGTGGATGGGGGAGTCACTTATCTGAGTGTTCATATCTCTCTCTCTCTCTCTCTCTCTCTCTCTCTCTCTCTCTATCCCTATCCCTATCCCTATCCCTGTATCTATACCTGTATCTGTACCTGTATCTATATATCTATACACACACATATATACATATGTGTGTATAAGTATATACACATATATGTGTATATATGTATATATATGTGTGTATGCATGCAGAAAGGATAGACTGTAGAAAAGTCTCATAAAGAAAGCTCTGACTTTAAATTTCTTTTCTTCTCCCCTTTGGTTTAGATTTGTGATTCATCTATAAAGAAAACATACTTTCTCCATGTAATTTGCTAAGGATTGAGATAAATGTTGCTAATGGAGAAAAAGTAGAAAAGGAAAGTAATTTTATTAATTATTAAATAATATGTATAATACATTATATATTACATGCTATATATTAATAATTATATATATGAGTTATGTTAATTATTTAGCATAGGGATCTCCCTACACCAATGCAGATCAGCAGCTGTTTTATAACTTAGAGACTTTTAATAATAAATATTTATAAAGTGCTTTGAAGTCTGCAAACGGCTTCACCTATTTGATCTTGTTTGATCTGTGACATAGGTGCTAATGCTATTTCCAAAGAGGAAGCTGAGACTGAGAGAAGTAGCACAACTTGTCCAGGGTCTTGTATCTAGTAAGTGTGGGAGGTACACTTTAAGCTCTTATCTTCCTGACTCCAAATTCAATGCTCTCCTCACTATCTCATCTAACAGAGGGGTAAAACTCATTGCCTGGAAGTAAAATTCCTCAATATGGTTCAATCAAATTAAAATGTAACTGGCAAAGGTTTAATAAAATAAATGAAAATACAACATATATAATGTTAATTTGTGGTTTTCTGCAGGATCTATTTAATAATAATAATAAAAGCTAAAATGTAAATAGCACCTACTATGTGCCAGGTATTATACTAAGCACTTTACAATGGTTATCTCATGTTATCCTCACAACCACCCAAGGAAGGAGGTGCTATTATTACAGATTTTATGGATGAGAAACGGAAGCAAAGAGAAATGAAGCAATCCAGGGTTGCACAACCAATAAGTATCTGAGACCAAATTTGAACTCAGGTGTTCCTGACTCTAGAGGCAGCCAAGTGGTACAGTACATAGGGTTCTAAGCCTGGACCAAATTTAAACATTTCAAAAGCAGAGATTTTATACATAGAATCAAATCTAATTATATATCCTAGTACCAATGGCTCTTATAAACAGAATAAAGGATCCAAGGTTGCCAAGAATTGTAACCTGGAATTAGGGCTGTCGTATCTACTGCCATGGATAGTGAGGAGTAGAAGGCAAATCTGGACACTACTAAAAAACTGAAATATCACTTTGCTGAGAAAGGTCTGTATAGTCTCTTAGCTATAGTTTTTCCAGTAGCAATGTTTGGCTGTGAGAGTAAGACTATAAGGAAAACTAAACACCAGAGAATCAACACTTTTGAATTGTGGTGCAAGAGATGACTTTGGAGAGTCCCTTGGACAGCTAGGAAATCAAATCTGTCAATACTTAAAGAAATTAATTCAGACTACTCATTGGAAAACAAATACTGAAGTCAAAACTTAAATTCTTTGGTTATATAATTGAGAAGATGGAACTCATTGGAAAAGACCCCGATGTTAGGAAAGATTGAAGGCAAAAGGAAAAGGGCATAGCAGAGAATGAGATGGATAGATAGTGTCATGGAAAGAATGAACATGACCTTGGACAGACTTCAGAAGATAATCAAGGATGGAAGGGCCTGGCATGCCATGGTCCATGGGGTCACAAAAAGTTGGCCAGGAGTGAATGATTGAACAAGAGTCAGGAAAACCTAACTTCTAATCATCATTTCCCACCCGGTTGCTCTCCTAGACTCCTGATCTGCAACGATTCATCATCCTTCATGATGACATCAACTTTGAAATTCACACCTCCTCAGTATCCTTGCCCCTAGGACTCTCCTCTTTCTCTTATTGGAGAGACTATTTGATGGACATTGAAGAGCTCCTCCAAAATCCTCCATTTGAGGAGAACTCCCAGGACAGTTACCATCATGTCCCACCCCTGGCTGCAGGATTTCATTAGACTTTTCCCCAATCTCTCCTTTTCAGGTTCTTTGTATGTATTTTCTTCTCCCATTGGATCTTGAGCTCCTAGAGCTTAGGGACTATCTTTTTTCTTTCTTTGTATCCCAAGGACTTAGTATGGTGCCTGGTACCAAAAAGGTGCTTAATGAACATTTACTCACTAATCTCTGCTCCAGACACTTGTCTTGTAACCCTAGACAAACACTTAACCTTTCTTAAACTCAGTTTTCTAATCTGTACAAACAGGATAATAACACTTACATCCACAGGTTGTTATGAAAATCAAAAGAAATCATATCTGTAAAGATCATTTCGTCTTTAGCCTTCACTTATTAACCTGTGTGCATAAGTATGAATTAATCTAATTCACACTAAATCGTTTGATATTTTGCATGAAAGATATAGTGCTGGGTTGACTGATTAATATTTCTATGCCATTTCCAGATTTACATTCTCACAACAACCTCTGAGAGGTAGGTATTTTTATTATCCCCATTTTACAGATGAGGAAACAGGATGAGAAATGTTAAAAAAAAAAAAAGGTAAATGTCACAAAACTAAGATTTGAACTCAGGACAATCTGACTCAAAGTTCTCAGCTCTGTTCAATATACCACCAAGCTGCCTCAAATGGGAGAGAGTTCTTAAGCAATTCTCAAGAGTGAAATACTATTCAGAAATCCATACAAATGAAGTACTACTAGATTCTAAGTCTCAAGTCCTATAAGGTCATAAGATATTTTAATTATCTTTCAAACTCCTTTAAAACCTGACATAGTGGATTATACATATCAGGCAAAGATCAAATTGATTGATTGAATGAATGTAAACTTTAGTTAAAATTTAGAAGAAAATATACATGTAGGTCAATCTGACAGTTTACTTTGTCTATTATTTTTTTCAGAATATATGTGTTCTACCATTTCCCTGACCAATGGCTTTGTAAATCACTTACCTTCTCACCCCCTTCCATCCCAACCCTGACCATGGAATGCACTTTGTTTAAAAGTCACATACCAAAAGGCTGAGAAGCTACTCACCAGGCCTTGTTAGGGGTAGCTTCCTCACCTCTTTATATAATGATATCCATCTGCTGCCCTGAGACAGGTGAGACTCCCCACTGGCATTCCTACAGATTAAATTGCCAAGCAAATGAAGTCTTGAAGGCTGTAAATGGGGAAAGACTTCTCTGGAGCAGAGAAGGCATGCTCTCTCCAGAAGAACCCAGCAGGATGTCATCATATCCAGGGTGAGTTGTTTCCTTATAAAATGGTTCAGTAAAATCAAATGCACTAACTCAAAATGTTCTTCCCTTCTGCCTTTTATTTCAGAACCATTATTTCTTTGGGGTAGGAGAAAGCGAAGGTCACAGTCAAACCCCAAATCCGTGGATTGACTTTTTTTCTCTCAGTAGTTGGCCAGGGATTCGTGAATGTCCAAATGAATTGAGCCCAATGGTTTTGCCTGGTGTGATATTGTGGTCTTCTACTAGTGTATTTTTCTCTAGACTAAACATATACTGTATTCCAACATGTGGTGATGAAGAATTTGTCAAAATGCTTCCAATAACTGCGAAAAACAAATAAAAATAATGATCTTCTCCCCCAACCTCCTGCCCACCATCTGCTCCCCACACACCCACATACACCCACTCATACACACCCTGTCTGAACATCTGTATACAGGATAGGCAGTTTCTTAGTTTGGGAGAAGGATAGAAATAGTGTTCTGATCCCCTGATAAAAAGTTATTTTTCCAAATCAAATGAGCTATGTTATGAAGTGAATGGGACCAAATTTCTTTTGACCATGTTTCTTCATAACACAGTGGGGATAATGAAAAACTCCCTTTAAAACAATAAATTTTTTGAATGGGTTTATGGTGGCTTCCTGGTGGGAGTCAGCTGATACAGGCTGTCTACATGATGCCAAAACATCCTGTCCATATTGCCAAAGTAGGGAGGAGGGGAGAGATGGTGTAGGGTCAGGGAATCAGTCAGTCCAGATTTTTGAGGTCACTGCCTAATTTCTTCTGATTTTCAATCTTAGAGTTCCAGAAATTAGGTATGCATTGAAATGGGGGCATCCCTATGCTTTCTTCTCTCACCGTCTTCATGTTTCAGTGATGATTTGAAAAAGAGTTCCTCGAGGTGGGGAAGGGGCTGCTTTTATTTTGCGTCACAACTGTCATGTCATTCTAATTCCGAAAGACCCTACCAGAAGGAAGAGTAAATTCCTTTCCTGTGGAAAAATCTCTTCTGGGCTTCATGGTTCACTTTACAATCAAAAATGTGTTTATAATAGGCCAGCAATGCTACAATTAAATAAATATCCTTTAAAGAATCGTTCAACTTGTCAAACCTGGCTTGTTAAATGAGGCTGGAGCCATTATCCTTGTAACAAACTTGATTTTGACCTTGGATAACAAACTGCAGTTTTATAGGTCTTCCAATGACCTCATTGTTATAACAAATGAGTACATCAAGTTTCCTTATCCATCAGGAAAGTCCTACACTCTGTGTGTCAGATGACTCAGAAAACACACAAACTGCTCCCTGTGTTGAAAGATCACCAGGGTTCGGGATTTTCTCCACCCAGCATCCCTCTCAGCTACATGTCAAAGCAATATCTTTCCAGAGCTCTTTGCTAACCTGTTAAGGGACAGAAACAGGGTGACTGCCTGCCATCTCACTTAGCTTATCTCAGGCATCACCCCCTGCCACCAAAAAATGAAGCACATTCTTTCCTTTCCCAACAGGAATTAACTAATGGCATCCTGTTCTATAACATGGAGAATTCAATATACCATCCTCTCCTTGAAAAATTCATTTCCCTTCTTCCCATCCTATGCAACTGTCCCCCTCAGAACACATCCTGCATGAAACAAAGAATGTTTTGACGGAAAAGGAAAGCTTTCGGTTTTCTGGTTAGGTAGCTGCTGCTGAGAGTAGAAAAAAAAATGCATAAGCCCATCTGTCCCTTCTGGAGTTATACTGGAAAAATGGAAGCTGATTGAGAGCTGACCCAGCCCTCCCTTATAAGACTGATTCAGTCTCACCTCTTCTATATGTCCCAAGCCTAATGGCAGGGAGCAGAATGGTTGAGTACATGATGTTATTATTACCTTCTCCAAACAGTAAATCAATCAGATATTTGTTGAATTCTCTGTGTTCAGCATTGCCTGAGACATTGATGAGGAATATGAAGATAAGAGAATGAGCAGATTTGAGTCCTGCTCTAAAGTCGCTTATAAAAAGTACAGACCTATAAGGCTTTCTGATAAACCAGCAAGACAGTCTGAGCCCCAGTCATATAGAGGAGGAGGATAGTGATGTGTTATGGGTATGCAATCCAAAATTTTGAGTCTAACAGAATAATCCTTTCATACCTGCCTAATTAATTCACTACCCTACTCACCTAAGTGGCTGTTCCAAACCTTTTCATCCCTGCTCAAACCTCTTGTGGATTCCCCTCCCTCTAACATTTCTGCTTCATATTTCATGGAAGGGGAGTTGGGGAAATTGAGGTCATTCACTGAGACCTCCTTTTTCTCCCCCCCTCATTTTGCACCATCCAGATACTCTCTGCTACATTTCTATCCTTACTATGTATCACATGAAAGGATGATCCTTCTCCTAAGGCAAAGCCATCTACATGAACAAATGCTCTTGTTCTATTCTGTCTTTTCCAGTAAGCCTATCACCCTCTTTATCATTTCCATACTATTACTTACCTTCAGTCTCTATCTACTGATGCCTACAAACACCCCCACATCTCCATCTCCCCAAAACCCTGATTTGATCTGTGCATCTATGCTAGCTATCAGTGTCTATCTCTCCTATACTTTGTGGCTAACCTCCTTGGGAAGGAGAAATAGAACCAATGCTTCTCATTTTCCTCTTAACTCTTTAGGGTCTGGCTTTTGACCTCATCATTCAACTGAAACTTTGTTTTGATCCTCATCCTTCATGATCTCTTTGAAGCCTTTGACCCCATCAATTGTTCCCCATCCTCTTCTCCTTGCTACTTTCTTCTTTCTAGGTTTCTAGTACACTCATCTCTCCTGATTCTTCTCCTACCTGTCTGACCATGTCTTCTCAACCTCCTTTGCTAGATCTTAACCAGGTCATGTGTACTAATCATGGGTATTCCCCAAGTCTCCATTTGGGCTCTCTTCTCCCTCTATACTATTTCTTTTAGGGATCTCCTCAACTCTCATAGATTCATATCACCTCTATGTGCATGATTCTTGGATCTATATATCTAGCCCTAATCTCTGTTGGCCTCCAATCTTACATTTAACTTGCCTATTGGACTTACTACCTCAACATGTCCTAAACTGAATTCATTATCTTTCCCCCAAACCCATGCTTTTTTTCTGAACTTCTCTATTACTATAGAAGGTATCACCATTCTCTCATTCAGGCTCATAACCTAGGTATTATCCTCAGCTATTCATTCTCTCTCAACCTCTGTGTATGATTTGTTGCCAAGTTCTATTGATTCTACTTTTGGAATGTGTTTCTAACATCTCTTTTGTATTCACCCTTCTCTCCTCTGACACTGCCACCACTCTGGTTCAGGCTCTAATCACCTCAGGTCTGGAGTCTTGTAACAGCCTTTTGGTTGGTCTTCCTGCCTCAAGTTTCTCCACACTCCAAACCATTTTTCCACCAAATTGTCAAATTTATCTTCAAAAATTGCAAGACTCACCATGGTACACCCAATTTAATAAATACCAGTAGTTCCCTATAGCCTTCAGATTCAAATATAAAATCTTCTCTTTGGCTTTTTAGAGCCATTTATATCCTGGTCTCTTTCTACCTTTTCAATTTTCTTACACCTTAGTGCCATCCACGAACTCTGCAATTCAGTGACAGTGACCTCCTGGCTATTTCTTGAACAAGACACTCCATTTCCTGACACTGAGCTTGTATACTGGCTGTACCCTATGCCTGGAACTCTCTCCCTCCTCCTCTCTCCCTCCTGGCTGCCTCTTCTTCCTCCAAGTCATAGCTAAAGTTCAGCCTTCTTCAAGAAGCCTTTTCTGATCCTTCCTTAACCTTATTGCCTGCCCTCTGAGATTATCCTGTGTGTATGTGTGTATATATGTGTATACATACACACACATGATTTTATATATATATATACATATATGTATATTTATACACACACAAATAGGATTATACATATATTATATTGTGTATATATAGTATATATGTGTATATATAATATATGCATATGTATATATACACAAAATAATCTCAGAGCAATATATATACACATGCACACATATATGCATGTATGTACATATATATACATATAAATTGTACATAGTTGTATGAATGTTTTCTCTTTCATCAGACTGTGAACTTCTTGAGAGCAGAGTTTTATGTTTTATGTCTCTCTTTGCTTTTCTTTAAATCCCTAGGGATTAGCAAAATGCCTTGCACATAGTCTCAGCTTAATAAAGGCTTGTTGACGACTTCTGACTCACAATAACTTGCCATATGACCCTGGGCAAGTCATTTTATATTCTGTGGGCCTCTGTTTTCCTCATCTGTAAAATATTGACAGTAGTATCTGCTCAAGGTTGTTGTGAAGATGAAACTCACCTCAACAAGCATTTATTCAGGACCCCCTGTGTATAAGGCTCTGTTAGAAAAGAAGATAACAGGTATGAAGGCATTTCACAAAATATCATGATGGCTTGTTGTTTTATTGAGTTACAGAAATGAGTGATCAGATTTGGATGTAGGGGGGAATATTTTTCCATCCTGCACTTTGATTCTTTCTGAATTTCCACAGTCCCTTTATGGATAGAAAACAAAACATTGAATCATCTCCCTAAATATAGTGTAATGAGAGAAGTCTAGAAGAGAGGCCAACGGGGTAAAACAAACAAAAAACAAAACAAAAAATCAGCTGATGAAAAGAAATCATATTCCAAAAATATTCACCAATCTGCAAAATGTGCTCAGGATCTTTCTACAGTGACCTACGTCATGTCCCTGACCTGAGGAGTAATAGCTTCTATTGTGCAGAAGACTTTTAAAGTTTGCAAAGTGTTTGACAAGCATTATCTCATGATCTCATCAGGATAACTTATTTAATAAATGTGCTTCCTTCCCCCTCCCATCAATTAATTAATTAATTCAAGTAAGCACTATAAGAATGATCTCTTTTCAATATGAAAAAACTAAGACTCAAGAGAAATTGGGTGATATGCCCAACTAACCTCTGACACCCACTAGTGACTCTGGGCAATCTCTCATGGCTCTAGGCAAGTCTCTAAGGCTGTACATGGCAGAGAATGTGCTGCTATGTATTTGGAAGGAAGTTTCCTCATCTGGGAGCTCCCTACCAAAGACATCACGAGTTCCGTGTCTGTCCATCTGTCTGATTCTCTCTCTTTTTGTCTCTCAGTCTGATTCTCTCTCTTCTTCTCTCTCTCTCTCTCTCTCTCTCTCTCTCTCTCTCTCTCTCTCTCTCTCTCTCTCTCTGCCTCATTCTCTCTGTCTGTCTGTCTCTTTCCTTACATACCTAGTCAGGGTCGGAAGTAAAATACTGAAGCCCAAAGTCAAGTTAAGATTGCCTCTCAGTGGTCACTTCATCCAACCAGGCCCTTTGCACAAATTTCTTCTTCAACATCCCAACAAATGATCAAACAGTCTTGACCTTTAGAGACAGAGTGAGAACCCCCATCTCCCAAGAGAGTGAGAACCCCCTATCTCCTAAGGCAGCCAATTACAATCTTGGACTGTTGTAGTGGTTAGGAAGTTTTTCCTTATATTGAGCCAGAATCAATTTCTTTCCAGCTCTCAGCCCACATCTCTCCTGACTCCAAGCCCAGCACTTTCCCCACTGTCTTGCTACCTACTACTAGTGCTAGAAGTCCCACATTATTTCAACTCTCATTTCTCCATAGACTGTTTTCTCTTCAGTCCTATGCTTTCATTAGTTGGCAAGGCATTGGTGAATGACTGCAACAACAGTAAAGCACTTGATGATATTTGTGCTTTATGTAAATTTCTTTATGTGATTCTTACAATTATCTTATAATGTAAGTCTTATAATATTATGCCTATTTATTTATGTATGAAGAAATATAAGCTTAAAAAAGAGTACTCGAAACACCCAAGGTTATAACTTGTCATTGCTGCTAGGTGGTGCTATGGATAGTGTTGTAGGTGAAGTCAGGAAGATCTGAGTTCCACTCCTACACAGAAACTTGCTAGTTGAATGTATGACCCTTGGCAAATCACAAATTCTGAATCTTCTCATCTGTAAAAAGGGCATAATAGTAGCATCTACTTCTCAGTCTTGTGAGTATCAAATAAGATGCAAACCTTAAAATGCTATAAAACAATAGCTGTTCTTATCATAGCATGTTATAATCATATCATAGATCAGATTAGAAGGGATCTTGGAGATCATCTATTCCAACTCCACCATTTTGCCACTAAGGGAACTGAGGTACTGTACCATTAAGTACTTTGTTTAATCAACAAACATTTATGAAGTGATTACTTTTTTGTGGGCATTGTGCTGAGAATACAAATAACAAAAAGATAATCCCTGCCCTCAAGGAGTTTATATTCTAATGGAGAAGACTAGGCATGAAGGGAAGTAGGAAGGGGAGGGAGGGTTACCAAGGCCCTTATCATAGAGACATCCATAGTATAGCCTAGTGAGAAATGAAGAGGCAGCTCTTTAAATGGAATTTGGAGGAGGAGTTATGCAGTCAGAAGGAGGATTGGAAGGGTACTTCCAAGATATGAATTCCAGGGCTAGTGAATTTTTTGGGATGAAGAGGTTTGTGGGGCATGATGAAGAAGTCTGGAGTGTACTCTGGTAGGTAGTGAAAAGCTTGCGTAAGGTCATGCAGGAGTAAGTAGGAAAGCTAGAACTTGTGAACCCAGATTTTCTGGCTTCATGTCTTCAAATTCTTTCTATTCCCCAAATTACAATTTCCTAGTCCTAAGGAAGAGGGTGCCAGTGAACTGTCAAGAACAAATCATTTACTCTACTAGAGTTGGGGATAATGGGTATCAATAATAGTAAATTTAACTGCAGAGAAGCAAATGGGCTAGACATACTTAGAGTATGTTTGGGAGCCTGGGTCAAGTGGAGGAGGAGAGATCCTCAAAAAATGACATAGGATCAGAGATATCAAACACATAGACCACTGTGACACAACATATCTGGGTGTGGCCTGAACCAGATTAAAATGTAACAGGGAAATATTTAACAAAATAAAATACAATAAAAGAAAATTATATTGCATTTTAAAATTAAGTCAATATATGGCCTACAGGGATCATTATGTACAATTTAGTGGTCTCCTATCTGAATTTGATACAGTGGCCCTAAACGTTTAAGGCCCTCAGGTAGAATTCTCTCTGCTGGTTATTTTTCTCAGTCCAATCTGTTTTCAGCCATTGTAGCTGGAATATGATACTTTCAACTGTAGACTCTGCTTCAATTAATGTAAATCATGAAAGGTCCAGAAAGTTTGATTCAATCAGTCATTTAGGAGTGAACTAGATGTGAACAAATCCACAATCAAATTGAGAGGATTAAACTGTTGTCATTGGATAAAGAATGAACTCCTGACCCTCCCAATCTTTCTCTGCAATGTCTCAGAAGCTTTATTTACCCTAAAAACTCACTGCACCCCTATATTTACACATTGGCAGTACCCGCTACCCTTATAGCCTCTTATTGGCTGTTGCTGAATCATTTCAGTCTGTCATGTCTGATGCCCATTTGGGGTTCTCTTGCCAAAGGTACTGGAATGGTCTGCCATTTTCTTCTCCAGCTCATTTTAGGAACTGAGGCAAACAGGGTTAAGTGTCTTTCCCAGGGTCTCACAGCTAGTAAGTGTCTGAGGCTGGATTTGAAATCATGATGACGAGTCTTTCTGATTCCAAGCCTAGTGCTCTATCCACTGAGGGACCTTCCAGAACCTCTATTTTAAGGAGGCAAAGGTAAACTATGTCTTTATTCCTCTCCAGAATATATTCCTGACTCTCTTGGACTTTCTCTCCAAAGTCCCTGGGTTGGGTACCTTGATCTCTGCCCTTCCCCTCTTTTCAGCTTCCTTTTGTGTGTTTTCCCCCTTTAGGATGTAAGCTTCTTAAGGGCAGGGTCTGTCTTTATGCCTGGGTTTGTATCACTAGTGCTAGCACAGTTTTTGGCACCTGGTTGGTTGGTGATGTCTTTTGATTTGAAAAAATTGGATTTAAGTGAGGCAGAGTTGCATGAAGTGGCTGGTTGTCCTTAAGAACTTAGTAGATACTAGTTGACTTGATGGACAGATGCCACCACCCAGGGAAATTTTGTGATTGGCTGAGAGAATCAGACATACCTCTAAGCCTATGAATAAAATAGCAAACAAGTTTAGTCAAGGAGTGCTGTAGCATGTCAGTCTAGTGGCAGAGTGTTAGGGGCAGAGCCCTAATTACCGCATCACTCACCCTGCCCAAGGGTCTTCAGACGTCTCTGGCTCCCCTCAGGGGGTCGAGGGGAGAATCACTAGGCAGAACACCGGAGGTGGGTAAGAGCAGCTTTATTACATGACGGTCAGCAAGAAATCCCCCCCCCGTCCCCTTCCGTGTTGTGCCTTAAATCACCCAGAACTCGCCCTCCTATTCTGGGTAAGCCCCTCCCCAGTTCCTCCCTGAGGGCGGAGCCCAGCCCAGTCCAGTAGAGCCGCCCCAGTGCCAGCGTGGCAATGCCGCGTCAGCAGGTCCAGACTCTTGGGCGTCTCCTATCTTCTCAGGGGGCCCAGGTCCAGAGCGCCCCTCATAGCAGAGGAGGTCCAGGTAAGCTTCTGAGAGGGAATTATTTATGAGAAGAGAGTTTCTCTCTTTTTATTTCTGCCTAATATCTCAGGAAATCATGGGAATTCTGGAGCTCCTCAGATCTCAATGGTCTCACCAGTGACCTAAGGCAATAGCAAAGTCCCTCCCGGCTGATAGCAATAACTACAGGAGTTGGGAACTGGCCAAGGAGCAACTTTGAGATAGATATGCCCAAGCAATAACCTTGTAAGCACCGCATGGTCTGGAGAGATTATAAAATGGGAACAGATCAATCCATCCAGTAGAGAAGCCAGTGCCCTGGGAGGGGGCAACCTAATGGAGTGATTTATCCATTGCTGATGTCACAACTTGCAGAGAATTTCATGAAGACTCCAAAAAAGAAGAAAAAGACTCCTGTGATAGGGAGTTGGGAGTTTACCCTCTAGCCACATTTGTTCTTCACTCCTATGCCTCATCACAATTGTATTTCAAATTCACTCTTCTCCTGGACCCAGGTTGTATTTGTTCCAGGTTTGGTGATGACATTTTGCATCAAATGATCTTCCTATACCACAATAGTAACTGGCTTTGCTCAAATTTGATTAAGACTACTAACTGAAAATCAATGGAAAGCATAATGGCTGAGACTCATGAGTAACAGTTCTAGAAATACAGCCCCTTAAGGGTACCACTAGGACCCTGAATGGAGTAGCCAACCATCCTGGGGAACCAGACCTGCCAGTGTGAGTGTAAGTCTGGAGAATTAGCGACCCAGAGGATGGTAAACCTAGCCAATGACAAGCAACAACCATGACTTCTCCTAGTCACATTTACATGATGCTTTACAAGTTTGCAAAGCACTTTACATGGGAGATGTCTTCCAACTGAATTTATATCACAAACCCAGGAGGTGGGTGCTATTATTTTATTTTATTATATTATTATAAAATTATTTTATTATGTTATTTTATTATTATTATTATAAAATAATCTCTATTATTTTAGAGATGTATGGATGCTCTATCCCCTGGGCCACCTGGATGCCCCAAATTACCTTGATCATTTGATTATCTCTCATGTTACTGACCTCCTTTCCTATTTGTTGCATTTACAAAGAGTAAGGATCTTATCTTTTACAAGGAAGGTTTTATTTGTCTGAGTATCTTTCAGGGTGTCTGCCCTGATAGTCTCTATCTTTACATATCTGTCTGATCCTATCTCTGTGTCTCTCCTCCTTCTCTCTCTCACCCTCACCCTCTCCCTCTCCCTCATCCTCTCCCTCTCTCTCTCTCTCCCCCTCCCTCCCTCTCTCTCTCTCCCTTTCTTCTTCTTCTCTCTCTCCACCCCAGTGTCTCTTTCCTTATACATGAACACACATATAGACATACACATACATACGCACACATTGCTTTATGGGATCAAGGAAAGTCTTCAGCCATGCTCCATTTAAGGCAACACCAAAATCTATCATGATTGAGTGCATTTTCTCAGCTCTAGGTGAAAGGAGCTGTTAAAATGTAGCATAATAGACAGATGTCCTCATCACAGATCTCTCAACAGAAAAGTTATAAAGTAAAGGAGCGTGACGCTTATAAAATTAATTGTTCCAACTGGGATTTAAGTGAATCAAGTTGGGGTTGAAGCATTTGCCATGGGTATTCTGGTCACTGTCCTGCAGCAATATAAAAAGCTTCATTTCCAAGGTACTAATGGCCTTCACAGATGTTAGGCTCAGAAACTTTAGGTTCCTGCCACCAGGGTCTTTCAGAGTATACAGTCACTCATCACAGTCCATTGTCCCCAGGGAGTCAGTTTGCTCAACACCAGGGCATACATCACTAGGCTGATTTCTTAAGTCATTCTTAGTAACTTGGCACTGAGTTGGATATAAGCCATACAACACTAAGCAGATGGTGAGGAGGGATAGCCAGGTCAGGACATCTCCATTTCAATAGCTCAACTCTTGTAATTCTTTATAATGAAGGCTGGCATGTTCTGCATGTGGTCTGTGGAGTTTTTTCTCCCCGGCTCCCACTTCTGACTCCTACTGCAAACTGAGCTGTCTGGGCATCATACAAAAGTGAAGTTGTGCAAGATTTCTCATCTAATATGCAATGTGAGCCTCATTCAAAGCAAAATCAATCTTTATTTGTCATCTGCCCTGGAGGCCCAGAAGACTGTGTCATTACATATGAGCAAATATGGTAATTTGCACATAGGATCCCCAGGGACAAGAAACGGTGCCACTCGCCTTAACTTAGAGGCTACCTTCCAGAGTTTTCCATTAAGACACTAGTAAAGTTGAGGGTTTTTATTTGTTGAGTTTTTTTGGGGGAGGGGCTCAATTTATCCTCTGGCTGACTTGAATCGATGTCTTAAACAATGGATGCTTTTATGTAGCTAACATTCCTGACTTGTAAATCTATTTAAAATAAAAAAAAAAAAAGAGGCCACAGCAAATGTAAAAATTGATTTCCTTAGCTGCTTTCTCTTGATTCCAAATAATATTGTGGGTACCACTGCTGCCTCATAGAGTAGGCAGACCATCATTTAGCAGACATGAAGCCATTATACCCTCATTTCCTGGAGTAATGAATTAGCAACTTTTTTCCATGTCACAGAAAATGGTCACTGAAATAATTTGACCCAATAGTGAATCCAATTAATGTTGTGTTTCAGTATGTGAGTAGCTGAAAGATAGAACTACTATGCAGTAGGGGAATTGAGTGGGAAATCACCCAGTTCCTAAGAGAGGAGGGGGGTTTGGGGGGTTGGGATAAGGAGAGTTTATTTTGTCTATCTCATATTATTGATGTCTCCAAAAAATTACCTAAGGATTATTTGTCTCTGTTAGACTAGGCAAAAGGCCCCAGACAAATCTCTTTGCCTTCGATGAATGATCCTTTGAAAGGAAATTCTTAGGTTTCCTTCATTGTGCTCCATTAAAAGTAAAAAGGAGTAGTACTAAGGCAAGTCTAGGAAGGGAAAAAAAACTATTTCATTTCAGCCATGTTTAGCTGGGAAATTGTTTCAGGGTCAAAAAGTGAAGGTAGAGTCAAGAATCCTTAGCCTTATGAACAGGGCTATTAATGATCTAGGGTAAAAGGTGTACCTTAGTTCACCTCAATGTAAAACAGGTAATATATTAACAATCTACATGACAGGCATTTTATTAAAATTCAGGAAAGATTTACACATTGGCTTAAGGAGGACATGTGCTCTCAAACATATTTCAGCATTTGCAGTTACTTTGGGAAATCTGCTTACAATGTGACTAGAAAAAAAAATTAAGAAAAATTGGGATTATGACATATAAACATGGAGGGAGTAGGGGAAGGTGATTTCATTAATGTTAGGAACTCCCTGCATGTAAACTCTCCCTATCAATGCCTGTTTGAAGCATGTCTCCAACTTACACTGAGACATTTATGTATCTTCCCCATCCAGAGACAAGGGCTAGCTCTCCCTTTTTATTTTAATTTTGTATTCCTCATAAAACCTTGTACTACATCAGGCATATAAAAGATTCTTGATCAAACAAGAAATTGCAGATCAGCCCTGTATACTTTTTTTTAAAAGACCTTCAAAATTGCCATTGGAATTCTATGGCCACAGAGTAGAAAATGAAAGGTTATCCTGGAAATTATCCATTAATTCCTAGTTTAGAAAATTATTTTAAAGAAATGGACTTTTTCAGAGAGAAAGCGCTGACCTAGGAGTTAGGAAGATTTGAGTCCCATCTCTTACACATACTGACTGTGTGACCCTTCTCAGTACCCCCCGGAAATTCCATAAGGTTTTAAGTTGTTGAAGCAGAGCTAAACTAATGGCAGAAGTCTGTCATGTAGTCACTGAAATATCCTTTGGACCAAAGAAACTGCAGATCTAGTAAAAAAATAAAAAATAAAACTTTTATGAAATAGGTTATTTACAGTGTCAGTCAGATTCACACGCTGTAAAAATGGACATGTTATGTGCTTTTATATTGGGGGGACAAGGAAACCCCTGATTCGAAGCTCTTTAGGCACCATCTATAGAGATGAACATGCATCCTGACTTCTACCCAAGAGACATGCTATCTAGCCTTTTGCTAAAGAACAAGAGACCAGCACACATGCTGACCTTCATAGATTTATCCCCATGTACTAATTCAAGCAAATTTTTAAAGATCTCTGCTGTAAGTTTTTTTGCTTATTAGTTTAATAGTATGTAGGAACCATGTTCATTTTGACAAGATCCTCAGAGAAATCTGAGGGTTAAGTGTTGTTTTAACTTTGGGTTTTGGTTCAGTTTGGGTTTTGTTTTGTTTTGTTATCCTTTCAGCCAATCGATAACCTTCATCAAAATAATGAAACAATCCTGAGTGATGGTAGGCTCTAAGTAAAACAGAAAACTGCCCCTTACCCTCAAGGAGAAGATGATCTATTTGGTAAGATAGAGTATATACAGATGGAAATGTCTCTAGGATGCTTGTACTGAAATTTATCAATGTTTGCTCACCGACAGAATATAAATGAAGAGCCTCAATTCTGAGGGGATTAGGGCTAGGGACTGAGAATTGGGAAAAGTCCAGAGACCCATTCTCCTGAGTCATCCAGTCTCTTCTTGCCAGCATACAAGGCCTCCATCAGGTACCTAACAAAAACATTAATAAATCAAAGGCAAGCAAGCTTTTATTTCTTTTTTTGGCACTCAAAGAAAAAGTGATATCATGAGATTTCCCATTATAAATGAATTAAGGTATTAGACTGTCTACCAAACTGAAGGTCTATAAAGCTGTTGAGCTGACCTCATTCTTGTGTGCCTGTGAAATCAGTGCCATGACAGGAAATTGAATCATTTCATTTGAGGTGTCTTAAGGAGATTCTAAAGATCACCTGGCAAGATAAGGTATCAGACCACTTGATCCTTTCTCAAGCTTAACTGCCAAGCATTCAAAGTCTACTGAAGAGAGCACAACTCTGATAGGCTGGCCACATTGTTTGAATGCCAAAATACATTCTAAAGGACTGTTTTATGGAGAACTCACACAAGGCATGTGTTCACACAGAAGTCAGAAAAAGTCATACAAGAGCAATCCCAAGGTCTCTCTGAAAAATTTTGAAATTGTTTGTGAGACATGAGAGACACTGGCACAGGACCATCCAGCATGGTGTGTCCTCATCAAAAAGGTACTGTGCTCTATGAATCAAGAAGAATCGCAATAACACAAGAGAAATGTGAGATATGCAAATTAAGAGGGATCTCCATTCCAAAGGTTCACATGGAGTATTTGTGACCCACCTCTGGTGGAGTCTTCCAAACTCATATTGGTCTGATCAGCCACAGGCAGACACACTGTACCTCAACACCAACATAACGATTTCATTTTTGTCCTTTTCAAGAATGAAGGACAACAAACAAACAACCAGCTTAAACTGTGGAATTCACGGTGTAGGAACTCTCTATACTAGCAGCTATCAATGACTTATGATTTTGTAAGGGCACCTAGCCAGGCATTGCGCTAAGCTCTTTTTTCCAAATATCTCATATACAATAACACTGTGAAATGAGCACCATAATTGTCCCCATTTTACAATTAAGAAAACTGACACAGGTGGGTTAAGTAACCTGCCCATGGTCATACATCTGAGGTGGAGGTTATTTTGAGTTCTTCCAAACTCCAGGCCCTAGAACTCTATCCACTGTGTTACCCAGCTAGTAGTTAAGTCAGGGGGAAGTTTACTGAGACATACAATGACTAGATGACTTGCTCAGTGTGATACATTTAAGCTGCAGAGGCCTGAATAAAACCTGGGCTCATCTTAGTTTCAAAGCCAAAACTCTACTCATCATGATATAGGTGCCTCTACTACGTGGTCTTATTAAAGACTAGTTGCACTTTCAAAAAGAAAGTTCATTCATCCCATCCAGAGGGACACAGGGGAGAAGGGACATTGATTAATGGTCATTCAAACACAACTAACCAAACTGAACTGGCTTTCTCTCAGAAAATATAATGAAGACATTTTAAGGTGAAAGATCTGCTGAATATTTCTTCAAGTACTAGTAAGCAACACATAAATATACTAAAATGTTCCTTTTTGCTTTGTTCTGTTGCTATCTTTCTGTATTAATCTAAAGGCAAGTTAGCAAGTATTTTTCCTATGTGTGGATCTCATTCCCAGAGTACCTTTCTTACTGCAGCAGGGTACAGTAGAAATTATAATAATAATGATAATTCCCAGTAATATATCACTTTATGTTATCACCAGTTAACAGATGAGGAAATTGAGGCAGACAGAGGTTAAGTGATTTATCCAGGGTCATAAAGTTGGTGCTCGACAAGATTCTATCCTAGATCTTTTTTACTCTAAATTCTATCCTGTTTTTATCATACTCTTCTCTCTTTCTGGAAAGAAGGTGGGATAAAATAAGGAAACAAGCATTGGTTAAATGCCTACTGTGTATCAGACACTGTGCTAAGCACTTCACAAATGTTATTTAATTTGATCCTCACAATCATCCTGTGAGGCAGGTGACGATATACTCCCCATCTTACAGATGAGGAAACTGAGGCCAGACAAAGGTTAAGTGACTTGTCCAGGGTCACACAGCTAGTGTCTGAGGCCAGAACTGAACTCAGGTCTTCCTGACTCCAGACCAGCACCATTTAGCTGCTTCTAAACCAAGATAATTGTTTTCCAGGCCTGACTTTGCCATTAATTTTATTACCATGGGCAAGCAACAAAACCCTCTAGGGTTCAAGTTTCTGTTGTGGGGGTTTGCATTTTTTTTATAAAATGGAATTCTGTGTACCTGGGGAAGGAAAGTTGTACTAGATTGATTCAGCACTCTGATAACTCTCAGTGTTTGTCCCCTTCTCTCCCAGTCCTTGCCTTCCCAAATTTCCTTTTACCAGTTAGCATAAGGCAGCTGCTTCTTATCACTGAAGGTCTGGTGACACTGGCTACATCCCTTGGAGACGGCAGGGTTGTCCAGCATGGGATCCTCATTCCCATGCAATTACCAAGGCTAACTTAGCACCTCTTAGAGGATCCCAGTGTCAGCCTGAGATTGCATCAAAATCTCCAAATTAGGTCTATGGGTTCCACTTTTGCTCATAAGATTTAAAACCAGAATTAACCTTAGAGGCCATCTGGTCCAAACTTTTCATCTTACAGCTGAGGAAATTAGGGTCCAAAGATGACAAATGACTTCCCTAAGGTCACCTGACTCCTGTCAAAGCTTCCATTACTTTTATCCTCCTCTGGCCTTATGTCCCCTTCCCCTCTAGTTTTGACCTCCCAGCTAAGTCAGATAGACTTCCTCCCTCTCCTATAACACTCTCCAAATCTTGCCCCAACTACTGACTTCCACCAGCACACCTTTGCTCTTAATGCTTTTCCCATATAGAATCCTTTTCCTGATTCTCTTAACTGATCTAAATCTACCTATTCTTCAAAATCAAACTCCTATCCCTCATTATTTGCTTCTAGAAAGCTTTCCCCAAAACAATCGCCCACTTTAGTCTTTCTCTCCACAGTACTCTCCTACACCATTTAGAATCCTCACAACAAAATTAGCTTTTTAAAATGTCTTTTCAAAAAAATATTATGGAATAAAATGAGCATTTCCATAACATAGGATAATAAAAAAGATCATTGTAGATGAAACTGCAAATTTATCATGTATAACTTTCTATTCCATTTCAAAACTGGCTTTTAATTATATTCTGGCTTAAGTTATTACAACCCAACTGAATTGGCCCATGGGAAAGAATCTATACAACTCTCTTCCTCATGTCTCCATAAAAAACAAACAAAACCCTTTTATTTATGATTTTTAAAAGTTAGATTTTCTAATATGACCCCTTCTCCATCAAATTATTCCTTATAAAAAAGTAGAATTTAAGAAAATCCAACCAGCAAAGCACATGCAACTGAGTAAATACACAATGTTCTGCACTGTTAGCCTACTATCTCTTTCCTGAGATAAGGCAGCATATGTTTCTTATTCTATCTAGGACTAAGATTCATTATTGAACTTCTTATGAAGTCAGTGGCATTTTAATGTTGGTTTCATTTATATTATGAGAGTCAATATGATGGGAGAGCTAGTCACAAAGCCACGAAACCATGCCTCTGACATAATACTGTGTGACCTGGACCAACTCACTCTCTCAGTGTTCCAGGAAATTCTCTAAGAAGATTTTAAGTTCTAGAAGGTTCTAAACTGAAGTGGCTAAAGGAGTTTCCCTCATAGAATTTCCCTATATTAGTGACATGACAGGTCCAGTCTGTCTAGACCTACATTTTTCTCTTTAGCCAAGTCTCTTGGTTTTAATGTGATGTCATACAAATCAAGTCAATTTAACAAGCATTTATTAAATTCCTATGATGCTCCAGGAAATATATTAAATGCTGGGGACACAGAGAAAAATTAAAATAGTCCTTGTCTTCAATAGGCTTATAGCCAACTGGAATAATAATATATAGGATCAGAGGAATATAGATTTAGAGCTAGAATTTAGGTCTAGAGATATCAAATGACTTGGCAGAATGTCATAGAAATAGTACACAACTGATAAGGGATTTGAGTGCTCATTCACTGTCTATCCCATCTAATACTTCATTTAATATAAAAAAAATCAAAAGTTAGCGAAACAAATGATCTCTGTAGTTACATCTTCCAGGAAATCTTGTATAACTTTGACATATTCGTGAGTCACACTTCTTTGATATATAGCCTTTAAGAAGAAATTTTGCTCTACCAAATCAAAGACTTTTTTTTAGTTAGCAAATAAGAATCAATGAGTTCCTGCATTCTTTACATCTTTTAATCAATTGTTTTTTTTATGGTAAAGATGTGATCTACAGTGAAATGTTTGAAGGCCATCTATTCCCTTGTAATCCCCTTATCAAGGATGCCCTTGATGCATAGGTCTGTTTTGCTCATACATTTTAAAAATAGATAGTTAAGTAGAATGGAGGTAAAGGGTTTGGTTATTCTCTCAATGCTTCTCTACGTTTTGTAATAATAAGACCTGAGGTTACTTTTTCATGTGTTTGCTATCTCTAATGATGAAAAGAATTTGTTAAAAAAAAAACAACAACCTTTTTTTTAACATCTTTTGTCTATCATTGTTCTATTTTCATCCTTAAATGCTGTTGGAATGACTTTGCTTGTTAAGACTCTTACTAAGCTTTGTTTAAACTGTATTTTCCCCCTTCTACTATTTCTTGCTTTATTATGAAGCATTATTTCTCATAAAGGTCTGTCATTTGACTCTGTTTTAGAGTCACAAAGAAGATGAAATTTTAACACTTGTATTCCCCTTCACTGTCATATCTCTGTCAAGAACTTTCTATTCAAGTCAGTTTCTAGTCTCTTTTGGTTTGTTTGTTATAATGATTACATTATATAAATCAAACTTCTGCTTGGATTTGTGATAAATGGTGTCAATGTGCTTTCTGCTATCCATTTTTCCCCTTTGAAGTAACTAGTTTAAACAGGCCATGGTGAGGTATTTTAATTGTAGTCCATATTTTAAAAATTGTTAACATCTAGCTTTATATTAATTTTAATCTTTGCTTTTACAAGTTGGTGATCTATATATAGACAATGGACTTAGGAATGCCTCTAAATAATGAGTAGTTAGTTTCTTGATCGTTAAAGTATAATGACTTTTTTTGTGTGTATGGGATTTATTCAGTGATTGCTATGTCCAATACCTTATAATTATTTTCTCAAAGAAAGTATTCATAATATATATATATATATATATATATATATATATATATATATATATATATATATATATAAATAAATGGGCCTTCTATAAAGCCCACAAATCTCTGTACTTTTTCATTCCATGCTATTCAACTACATTTTTGTTTCCTTTTTGTAAACACTTAGTAGCTATCACACTTAAAAATATTTTGATATATTTTCTGAGAGATTAATTAATTTCTGCCAGTTCTGATTGAATGACCATTATATCCTGCCTAAGCCATTTAATGATTCTGTCACTTTTAGCAAATCACTTAACTTTGTCTCACTTTCCTCACCTATAAAATGAGAAGTTTGGATTATTTGATCTATTAGGTTGCTTCCAGCTCTAAATCATATGAACTGCATACATACATGTACACACACACACACACACACACACACAATATTTATATAATGCAAACTGAGTAAACCAGTACTAAAAGGATTAAAGTTTATGGCCAAGAAGTGAAAAAATCTCTGAGCACAATTCTCCTTGGTCATCTAGTCCCTTCATACCATCAAAGAGACGCTCCCTAAACCATTGAACAATAACACTAACAACAGCAACAACATACCCACATGTATGTACATATATATATATATATCTCAACCAGGAATAACAAATTATTACTTCTTTAAGGTTTAGACTTTAGGTTCAGAGTTCTTTGGTTTGTCTTTATAATGTTGCTGTTACTGCATAAATTTTTCCCCTGGTTCTGCTCACTTCACTTTGCATCAGTTCATACATGTCTATCTAGGCTTCTCTGAAACTATATCCTTCATCATTTCTTGTGGCACAACAGTATTCAGTTATACTCATATGCTGTAATTTGTTCAGCCATTCCTCAAATAATGAGCACCCCCTTAGGTTTCATTTCTTTGCCCTTACAAATAGAGTTGCTGAAAATAATTTTGTATACATAATTGAAGAAACACTTTTGAGAAAACCTTTGTCAGAGAACAGCCTGCTTCTTCATTTCAGAACATAACCATCTGAATTATTAGGGTGTGTGTGTGTGTGTGTGTGTGTGTGTGTGTGTGTGTGTGTGTGTGTGTGTGTGTGTGTGTATAGATAGAAACAGAGACAGAAGTCAGAGGAACTCAGGGACAGACTTAAGGACTGAAGGCACACATCTGAAATGCTAATGAGATTAAAGATCTTCCCCACCCATTAATGTGCCTGCCCATTAAAGGAAATTTGATTAGGGTAGGCCCACACCTTTTGTTAATTTTCTAATAAAGCACTGGTTCTCAATAGTTGTGATGTCCTCTGGCTCTAAAAAATGTTTAAGTACTCTGAGGTGAGGTTTTACTTTGGGGCTTAGTTTTTGAAAAAAAAGGTGTGTGTGCTAGATGAAACTCTGGGAAGCCACTAAGCCCCAGCTTTGAAAACTCAGATGTTGGTGCTTCTCTCTCTGGTAACTATGTATATATGGTCAGTCTGTTGTATCTGTCTGTTGATCTGTAATGTATGTATTGCTTACAGTTGGAAGTTGGAAGGCAGTTGGAAGGACTGTCTATTGGTTTTGATTTCTCTGTATTTTCTCTGAAGTTCAGGGCACTAAGTTTTTCCCCTGAACTAAGTGAACAATACATGTGCTAGATTAAAGTGATTGTTGACCCCTCAGAAGTTGTCTCTTGTTTTAGAAAAGCAGATCTAAAAACCTGTGATAGCAAGCCATCCTGGATGTGTCAGGGTGCTTGCTTTTACAACACTCGGGCCCCATGTTGTTTCCCCTCACAGTCAAAGGTAAACTGCTTGAGAGCAGGGCTATTTCATAACTGTCTTTGTATCTTCAGCACCAAGCACAGTGATGGGACACAGTAAGAGTTAACAAATACTTCAATTGAAATTGAATTGGATAATAATGACCAATTATGAAATCTATAGGAATCAAAAATTAAGAAACAGGAAGACTGCACTCCACATCTCCCTGACTCATGTATTTAGATAAAAATTAACTATGCATCACAGTTAAATTATGTTGTTTGACCTGGAGCAAAGCATTGAACATACTCTAAGTGCTGCTAATGAAATGTCCTCAGTCATACTAATGCATATTCAAGAGAGTGCTCAGATTTTTTTTAGTCCCTGCATATTTACCCCTCCTGAGGGAGAAAACTGAAATGACTATTATTCTCTTATGTTGTGCATTAACACACTATTTCCACTACCTGTGAAGTCTGTAAACTGAATCATTTAAAAAGAACTAGTCACTATGCTGAGTATTTCTTATTTTTTTTAAGCATATGGCTCCATTCCCTGCATTTCAGTTGCTTTAAAGCATTTTCCTTTTCAACAGCAATAAAAGGAGCTAAGAAATACACAGTACATAACTGAAAACATCTTGTTTTGACTCAGATTCCCCCCCTCCCTCCCCTAGCTAGTCCAGAGGAGTCCCCTTAGGTTACAGAGATTGGGGGAGAGGATTCTTTTTGCCTCAGCTGCTACCTACCAGGGCTCAAGCTTTTTTGCTGCTCATTTCAGTCTCCCCATCATCACCTCTCCTTATTGTTCAGATAATGATACATCTCAGCTCTTAGTCTCTGTCTCTGTGTATCTATCTATCTATCTATCTCTTTTTTTGTCTGCCTCTCTACACACATACACATACACACATGCACACACATGGGAGTCATTCTCCCTTTGCAGTATGTCTTGAAGAAAAGATGTGCCCAATATCTGAACACTGGTCAGATGTGCAGAGTCTAGTCATTACTTAATCTACATCTTTAACAAAAAGAAGTCAGTTAAGAACAGAGCTTTAACTATATCAAGAAGGATTTAAAGTGTGCACTCCAAAGAACATGTCCACAGACAAGCTGGACTATGAGGATGCACTCCTGGAGTGCAAGAACCATGTCTTCTAAATCTTTGAACGGTCTCTCTATCTTCCCCCACCTTCAATATTAAGATACTGTCTTAGTAGTCACTCAGTATAAATGTGCTGACTAAATAAATGTAGGAATGGATCAGGTGATCTTCCCTTTAAATCTTGAAGAATGAGGAAAATATAATAGGGTTAGTTGATCAATAAGGTTTTATTAAGCACCTGCTATGGGCTAAGCACTGAGGATATACAAAGTTAAAACATAAAACAATCCCTGCACTCAAGGAGATGTGTGTACTCATATATATGTGTGTATTCATATATATGCATCTAAGTATATACAAACTAAATTAAAAAATAGACACAAGGTAATTAAGGAGGATACCAGCATTTAGGGTGTGAGGGGAGGTGGTCATATCAGGAAAAGATATATGTAGTAAGTAGTGCTTGAGTTGAGTCTTGAAGACAGTAAGAGATTCTAAGAAACAAAAGTGAACAGGTGATAGACTCCAGTTGTGGGGACCATCCACTGAAAAGGTCAAGAATTAGATTATGTGGTTTGTATGAGGAACAAAGAAAAGTCTAGTTTGGGGCTAGATGGTAGCATGTGGGGATGAGAGTAATAGAAAATGAGACTGGAAAGGTAGGTCAGGGATCATAAGGACCTTGCTGTTCAGCCATATCCAACTCTTTGTGATCCTATGGGCCATAACATCCATGAGGTTTTCCTGGCAAAGATACTGATTTGCCATTTCCAGTGGATTAGGGCAAACAGAGGCTAAGTGACTTGTTCAGGGTCACACAGCTAGTACGTGTCTGAGGTCAGATGTGAACTCAGATCTTCCTGGCTCCAGGTCCAGTGCTCTATCCACTGAGCCACCTCACCCCTGGCATAGAAACCTCAGAGGCCATCAATCCAAACCCTCATACTACAGTTGAGAAAATTGAGGCCTAAGGAAGTTAAGTGAACTTGTCCAAGATCACTCAATGAGCATGAGAGATTGGATTTTAGCACAACAAAGAATCACTACTCTTCCAGATGCATAATGCTGTGTTCCCTGGGGAAGTTTTGACTCTCCTTGAGCCAAGGGTCTCCATTAGCTTTTTCAGACTTCTCTTTTAACCTAGGAAGTCTGTGAATCTTCCCCTCCATTTGGTTAAGAATTGTCCTTTGTGCTCTGCTGCTAGCTGCTAGCTAGGTATGTCTTATCTACATCTTGCAACTCACTTTGGTTTGGCAAAGCCTCAGCTGACTGGGGCTCTGTCCAGGCCTGATCTATTTAATCCCTGTACTTGGAATTGATACAGGTGTTGGCCGAGTCTAGTGAGTTATTGTGTTGTTGTTATTGACTTTGGCCTGAGTTTCAGGGGTATTAACTACTTGGAAAAGTGTCCCAAGTTTATATGATGGGTTCATTTAAAACATCTAAAATATAAACAAATGAGTAATATTTTGCCATGGGGAATGGATGAGTGGTCATACTTGAACTGATCCCATGTTCTCTTGACTCACTGATTGTGTCACTGCAGAAGGTTTTCCCTGGGGTTTGGGTGAATACAGAAGCTAAATTCATGCACTAGTAAAGGGCTAGAATTTAGGAATGCTGGGAGGGAATCCACACAGCTGAGTTGCAGATTTCCTAAAACTTATGCTATTTCATAATTTTTCATTTTCAACTGTTTTTTCCATAAATTTAATTTTATACTTCTTGACTTTTTGTGTGTGATTTCATCAGTGTCAGGAACTCCCTGGCATGGAAACAAACTCCTTTCATGAAGCTCAGAAACTCTTCTGTAACTTCTAGTCTTAGAGAATTTCCTGGAGCTTTAAAAGGTTAAGTAACTTACCCACTGACACAAAACTAGTAAACATTAGTGATAGGAACTGAACCTAGCTCCTCCTGACTTCAAAACCAGCTGTTTATCCACTATTGCCATATTGTTTTCTTTTTCTTTCTTTTTCTTCTTCTTCTCCTCCTCCTCCTCCTTTTCTTTTCACCACCACCTCCTGTAGCCTTCCCTTCCTTCTTTTAGCCCCCCTCCCTTTTACTCCCTTTTACCCTTACTGCTTCTTCCTTCTCTTTTAGCTCCCCCTCCCCTTTCTTCCCCCTTCCCTTCCTACTCCCTATAGAGCTAGTTAGAATTATATACTTAATTAAGTTTATCGTTCCCTCCTTGAACCAAATCAGATGAGAGTACCTCTCAAACAATGTTCATCTCCCTCCCCTCTTTCCCTCTGCTATAATTTTGTACTTCTTCCTGTGATATAATTTACCATTTTCTGCTTCCTCCTTTTCACACCTCATGAGGCAATCCCTTGGCATGCTTAAATTATATTTTTATCATCTCATCATTTACTTTATACCCATTCCCCCTATGTATATCCCTTTTACATTTCATAATAGATGTGCAATTCTCAAGATTAACAGGTATCATCTTCCCTTGTAAGGTGGTAAACAGTTTGCCCAAACTGAGTAACAAGCTTTTGTTTTTTTTCCTCCTGTTTACCTTTGCCTCTCTTGAGACCTGCATTTGAAGATTGAATTTCCTATTAAGTTCTGGCTTTTTTGTCAGGAAAGTCTGGAAATCCCTTCGTTGAATGATCATCTCCTTGCTTGAAGTGTTATGCTGAACTTTGCTGGGTAGTTGATCCTTGGTTGTAGTCCCAGCTCCTTTGCCTTATGGAATATCGGATTCCAATTCCTTCAATCTTCTAATGTAGAAGCTGCAAGGTCCTGTGTGATCCTGACTGTAGATCCTTGATATTTGAATGTTTCTTTCTGGCTGTCTATAGTATTTTCTCCTTCAGTTGATAGTTCTGGAATTTGGCAACAATATTTCTTGGGGTTTTGAGTTTGGGATCCCTTTCAGGAAGTAAACAGTGGATTCTTTCAATGACTATTTTGCCCTCTATATCTAGCACTTCTGGGCAGTTTTCCTTGATGATTTCCTGGAAGATATTGTCCAGACTCTTTTTTCCATCGTGGCTTTCTGACAGGCCAATAATTCTTAAATTTTCTCTCCTGGATCTATTTTCCAGGTCAGTTGCTTTTCCAATTAGATATTTTACATTTTCTTCCATCTTTTCGTTCTTTAGATTTTGTTTGACTGATTCTTATTGTCTCATAGAGTCATTAGTTTCTACTTGCCAGATTCTAATTTTTATCAAATTGCTTTCTTCAGTTAACTTTTGCATCTCCTTTTCCATCTGTCCAATTGTTCCTTTTAAGGAATTATTTTCTCCAGTTAGTTTTTGAACTTCCTTTTCCATTTGTTCAATTTTCCTTTTTAAAGGGATGTTGTCTTCCTGGAATTCTTTTTTCATGCTTTTAAAATCATTGGCCAGTTTCTCTTCTATTTCCTTCTTCAGCTGTTCCAGGAGAGTTTTTTGGACATGCGAGCAGTTCATAGTCCCTTCTGAAGTTTCAGATGGAAGTATAGTCTCACTACTGACCTCTTTTGGTATTTGTGTTTTGGTCTTTGTCCCCATAGAAAGATTCTATAGTTTTTTTGCCCTTGTTTTGCTTTTTCCTGCTCATGAAGGTGATTGTGTGTTGTGGCTTCTGGTTCTTTCAGTTAGAAGCTGCTGAACTTGGTGTTGAGCTGACTGGTGTGAAAAAAACTAAGGGCAAATGTCTTTTTATCTTTTTGTTTTGTGTTTCCTGATCAGCCCTGGGGCTAGCTTGTTAAGTATGGGGGAGGGGTGGTTTGGTCAAGGGAGATCTCCTCAGCTGAGCTGAGGCAAAGGTAAGCTCAAGGGTTGGTGATCCCAGCTGCCCTATTGTCTTCCCATTTCCCCTGGAGTTCTGAGGCTTGCCTGGGTCCTAGTGTGAGTTTCCACTGCCCTGGGATCCCTCTCCTTCTGGTTCACCTCTGCCACAGTAGGAGGAATCCCCCTTAGCTATTTTCCTAGCCTCAGGTGTTATGAGACTATTTGCCCCCTCTGCTGTTCCCAGTGATCCAGGATCTTTCTGGGGAAATATTTTATGTTTCTTTTGAGGTCATCAAGCAGGGAGGAGACAGCATTTACTGATCACTCCACCATCCTGGCTCCCAGAAGTTCAATTAGGTGACTTACAGACATTTAATCTGCAGGCTGAAAGTCTCAGGAGCTGCTGTGGCTGATACCTGGGGCTCATCAGCTGTCACTTGCTGGGCTCTATTGCCTCAGGCTGCTGCCTCAGGTCTCCCTGGGGTCCTCCTCCTCCACTGCGCTGGATGTGCTGTGCTGTGCTGTGGGCTCACCCCCCCGCCCCCAGAACAGATCCTTCTCATTGACCTTCTAGTCTGTCCTGAGTTATGAATCTGCCACAGTCTGTCTCCTATTGGATTCTGCACCTCCAAAGTTTGATTAGATTCTCTCCTTAGAGGTATCTGAAGGAGTTTGTTTAAGAGTTTAGGTGAGTGGTTGCTCTCACTCTGCCTTCTTAGCTCCTCCCCCCCTTCTTCTCCTCTTCCTTCCTCTTCCTCTTCTCATTCCCCTTTTTCTTCTTCTTCTTCCCCTTCCTCTTCTTCTTTTTCACCTTCCCATTCCCCTTCCCATTCCCCTTCCCCTTCCCCTTCTTCTTCTTCTTCTTCTTCTTCTTCTTCTCATTCTCCTCCTCCTTTTTCTTCTCCTCATCCTCCCCTTTCTCCTCCCCCTCCTTATTCTTCAGTTAACACTTTGTGTGAGTCGGTGTGTCTGTGTATATGTATATCTGTGGGCTCTCTGGAACATGGATGAATTTATGTCTGGATCTGCAATTACCCTGAAACTGATAGATGTACAGAACTTCCACGGGGCCTTTAAAACTTAAGTGACTTGCCAAAATTCACACTAACTGTTTGTCAGAGAAAAGACATGAACTCACATCTTTCCAACTCTGGGTCAGTCTCTCTATTCTCTGTGACAGGCTTGACATAAGATTGTAAGCTGATCGACCAGATCTCTAAGTGAGCTCAGTTCTATATATCCTACAGCTGGGCTCTAGGTTCCATCAACACTTGTTTATTGATTGTTCTATTAGATATCATAGCCTGTCATAGCCTAACAGTTCTTACCTCTTTAATGGGACAAAAGAATATTAGCTGGAAAGATAGGGAAAAGGTCAGTATAAACCATCCTCCCCCCACCTACACCCACTCTGGACTTTCCCTCTAGTCATTCTTTCCCTTCTCCCTGCAAGTCCACCATAAATAACTCTTGTTTAAGAAATGAAGGAGTCAACATGAACTGGTGACTTTAACATAAACTTTTAATACAAAGACAACTATTAGTGAAAAAAAATTAATATACCCAAACCTACCAATAAATAATTTTAAAAAGGTGCACAAAAAACCCCTACCAATCCTCAGAAAGGCAAATTCGTAAAGCAATGTGTGTAAGGCACTGAAATCATAATTGGCACTACTGTTTTGGCTCCATGGCTAGTTTGACATCAGGGACTTATTTTCCAGTCTTTCCTCCGAGTCCCCGCAATCACGTGCTCCAGTAGACTCTAAATTGAAGGGCTCATGCAATAAATGTGCTCCCTCCTGAGCCCTCACAGGCACTATAAAATGCAAAAGAAAACAGTGGAAGGCATTGAAGTGGTTCACACTAGGACCTTTAAAACCCCAAGAGAAGAAAAGCCCAACTGAACAATCCTAGATTCATAGGCTGCTCTTAGCTGGCCTACCCTGCCTCCATAACTTCATCATTGGATTATCGAACATAGTTTCAAGCTGTGAAAGGTGAAAAGTGATAAGAAAATCACCTTTCCAAGAGGCAGCTTCTAGTACACAAGATTTTTATGTGTTGTGTTCCCCATCTACAGCGCAAATTCCTTAAGAATAGGAATATCTCACTTCTTCCCTTTGTATCTCAAGCTTAGCACTTCGTAAGCTCTTAATAGAAACGTTTTTTCATTCATTCATTCATTTGTCTATCCATCCAACAACTCATTTAAGTAAATTTGAAAGGACTGAGTCTCTGTTATACTTTGGGATTAAATTTGTCCATGTAAGTGACTGGAAGTGAACTTTCTGATGCTCAGTTTCCAAACTGAAGCTATTTTATTCTAATAGTATCCCAGGGGTTAACAAAAGCAAAACAAACAAAGCCTTTTTCTGCCTCTGGCCAGAAAGGACTTTGTGAAAGCAATATGTTATATGTGAACTTACCTTGATGAGAAACTCTCTACAACGTGCCAAGAGGAAAAGATGAAGTGCCTAATGCAACCAATGCTCTCAAAAGTCCAGCTGTTTTCTTTCTGTCTCTTATATCATCACTAGTAATAAACATTCTGCCCCTAGAACAGAGGTGACTGTTTGGTTGATAATGTGTGAAGTAGACCAGAATCATCTTGGCATTGGAGTTTTAGCAGTTACAATAATAATTTCAAAATGCTTGTGTATGACAGAATTTGAAGACACATCATCACATGGCCTATTTCCTATGTAAAACTATGATTCTAACATAAGGAGAAAAGAAAGCATAATCACAGCTTATAAAAGACAGAAAATATTTGCTAAACTCACTTTTTTTCCACATTCAAAGACATATTTCTCCTACTTCTTCTCAGATTGAATTGGTGTTATTGTATGAGAATGTAATGTGAAACAAAATCTCTCCAATCGAACCCACATCAATGCATTAGATTCTGTAGCTGACAAAAGATTTTCTTGGTAGGAGCTGAGTCCCACTTCTTTGCATGAGATGTAATTTATTTTATACTAAAGTCAGTAGGGTAGACTAACTACAGAACACGACTAGAATTTTACTCCAATAAAATAAGTTGTGGCTTCTCTTCTTCCATCCAACAAGATGCATCCTCTCTCACCTTATAAAATTGCCCCAACTAATGCCCAACAACAAAAGGAGGATGAAATATCATGGGGAACAGCATAGTGCAGTAAAAAGGGTATTGAACCTGGGTTCTTATCTTGGCTCTCTGTCACTTACTACTTGTGGGACCTTGAGCACTGCATCTTTGTAGAACTCAGTTTCTTCATCTGTATATATTTGCCAATATTAATTAAATTTAATTTTTAATTTAATAAATTAATTAAATAATATATTTCATATATACGTGTATAAATAATATAGGCAATGATTGTATCAGTAGATTGATGGATAGATAGATAGATAGATAGATAGATAGATAGATAGATAGATAGATAGATAGATACTGGACATGGCTACTGTGGGAATTTGGTTTGCTGGATTACATGTAGTTGTAAAGGATTTTGTTTCTCTTGCTTTCTCAATGGCTGGAAGGGGGAGAGGTAGGAGGGAGAGAATTATTAACTGAAAATAAAGTAAAGTTAATTTTTTAAAATGAAAAAAAGGAGAACACGAAAGGAGAAAAATAAGAATGAGTTGAACTAGCTTATCTCCAAATCCTCCTCCACCTCTAAATGTCTATATCTACGATCCTAATTCAGTCACTCATAGATGTCCTTCACTACAACTTATTTCCTCTGGGAATTGGAAAAAAAAAGGTTTTATTGTTTTATCATGTCAGTGACTAAGCCATCCACCCCCAAAGCATAAGTTTTTCCTCAAAATAAGAAAGTGTAGTCAAGCTAAAGAAATAAAACCATACATTGCCCCTTTCAGAATGCTGCCTCTAGTCCAAAGGTGTACTGGGAAAAATTTAACCAGCTATATGATAGACTTTTCAGTTTAATCTGTATTATTCACATTTTTTCCATTACTTTAAGGCTAGATAATCAAACTAAAAATATTCTGAAGTCTAAAGGCTCACTCTAAAAATGCATTTAATTAATCAGTTATGGAGAGAAGGTTGGAGGTGATTCTAGCACACCCCTACTCTAAGCCATTCACCATTTTGACAAGAAGTGGGAGGTATACCATCATCAGTCTTTTGAAGTCATGACTGGTCATTACTTTGATCAGAATGCTTTCAGTGATGGTTCCCCTCACATTATTATAATGCTCATCACAAAAACGATTACCCTGCTTCTGCTCATTTCACTCAGAAACAGTTTGTACAAGTCTCTTCATAAGTTCTGAATCCACTGTTATTAATAATCTCTTAATCATAATAAAATTCCATTATATTCACATGCCATAATTTGTTTAGTCATCCCCAACTGGGCACCTGTTTTGTTTTGAATTCTTTGTGACTCCAGAAATCACTGTTATACATATCTTTGTATATAGAGTTAATTCTCATTATTCTCAGATTCCACATTTGTGAATTTGCTTCCTTGCTAAAGGTTTTTTGTGACTCTAAAATTGATACTGGCATAGTCATTTGAGGACATGTGCAGAGAGGCAAAATATTTTAGTCACCTGACTCAACTTTCCCAGCTTAGGTATGAACAATGCCCAAAATGCCTAGGAAAAAAGTGCAACAAAAATCTAACAAATAAATAATGCTACCTTTCATTTGTTCTATCGTTATAAAGTCATCAATGCTTAGTACCTGTATGACTTTGAGCAAGTTACTTCATTTTCTTTTTTTAAATTTTTACTTAAAGTTTTAAATTTCAAATTCTATCCCTCCCCTAACTTGTCCTTAATATTGTAGGATTTCAGTTTTTAATCCATTCTGGTATCTGCTTCAATTTTATGGATGAGTTCATCCCATTCACATTTATAGTTATAATAACTGTGTATTATCCTCCATGTTATTTTTCACTTATTTATCCCTCTCTCTTTCTGCCTACCCTTTTCCTCCTCACAAGTGTTTTACTTCTAATCATTGCCTTTTCTAGTCTACCCTCTCTTTAATCAGTCCCCATATACCCTTCTATTATCCCTATCTCTGTTTACTTTTTTATAGGGCAAGATAGATTTCTGTATCAATAGTGTACGTTATTGCCTCTTTGAGCCAATTTTAATGAGAGTACGATTTAAACTTTGTCCACTCCCTCCATCTTCCCCTCCATTGTAACATGTCTTTCATGCTTCTTACATGTAGGATAATTTATCCCATTCATTCTCCCCTTTCCTTCTTCCAGTGTAATTTTCTTTCTTACCCCTTTGTTTTGATTTTTGGACTATCATCTCATCAAAGTCACCTTATGTCTGTACCCTCTGTATTTTGTTAAATATTCATTTTTTCCCCTCTGAATGATTATATTCAGTTTTGCTGCGTAGGTAATTGTTGTTTGTAATCCCAACTCCTTTGTTTTCCAGTCTATCATATTCCAGGCCATCCAGTTTTTTAACGTGGAAAGGGTCAAATCCTGTGTAATCTCAATTGTAACACCACAATATTTGAATTTTTTCTTTTTGGCTGCTTGTAGTACTTTCTCCTTGATCTGTGAGCTCTGGAATTTGGCTATAATATTCTTGGGAGTTTTCATTTTGGGACTACTTTCAGGCATTGATTGATGATTTCTTCAAATTTCTATTTTGTCCTCTGATTCTACTGTATCAGGTCAGTTTTCTTTGATAATTTCTTGAAAGATGCTTTTCAAGCCATTTTTACATGGCTTTCAGATAGTCCAATAATTCTGATATTATCTCTCCTGGATTTATTTTCTAGGTCAGTTATTTTTTCAATGAGTAATTTCACATTTTCTTCTTTTTTACTTTTTCGGTTTTGTTCTATTGTATGCTGATATCTCATAGAGTCATTAGCTTCCACTTGCTCAATTCTATATTTTAAGAGATTATTTTCTTCAGTAAGCTTTTATACTTCATTTTCCATTTGGCCAATTCTATTTTTTAGGGAATTATTGTCCTCAGTAAATTTTTGTACATTTTCCCCATACTATTGACTCTTTTTTTCATGATTCTCTTGCATTACTCTCATTTCTTTTCCCAATTTTTCTTCTATTTCTCTAATTTGCTTTTTAAAATCCTTTTTAATCTCTTTCAGGAATTCATTTTGGGCCTGAGGCCAAATTACATTTTTCTCTGAGGCTTCACATGTAGCCATTTTGACACTATTATTCTCTTCTAAGTTTATGCCTTGATCCCCCCATCACCATAGAAACTTTCTGTAGTTAAGTTCTTTTGTTGTTGTTCTTTGCTCATTTTTTCTACCTTTTTTTCTGTTACTTGCTGCTTTTATTTGAGCTTAGGGCTCTGATCCTACACTATCCCAGGATTTTTGTGCTGGGCTCAGGATCTTACTACTGACTTTCCTGGGGATGGGGGGGAAGGTGGAGGGGTTCCCTCTTGGTCTTCCCTGGGGGTGGGGTTTAATTGCTGGCCTGCCCCAGAGGAGGGGCCTTTCTGTTGGATTGCTATTGTTTTTTTCATTATTTAAAATTAACAAGCTATTTTATTTTTTTTCTTTGCTTACTATCTTTTTTTTAAATTTTAAACTATTTTGTTTTCAGTTTTCTAAAACCACTTCCATATATCTTATTTTTTTCTTCTTCCTTCCCTTCCTTCCTGCCTCCCTCCCCACTCCCTTCTCAAGACAATATGCACTCTTATATAGGTTCTACACATACATTCCTATTAAATACATTTTCACCTTAATCATGTTACATAGAAGAATTAAAATGAATGGGAGAAACCACATAACAAAACAAAACATAACACAAGTGAAAATGATTTGCTTCATTCTGCAATCCAATTCCATAGTTCTTTCTCTGGATGTGGAAAGCAATTTGCCTCAAGAGTCCATTGGGGGTCAGAGCCAAGATGGCGGAGTAGAAAGACACAGATATGGAGGCTCTCCCCACACAGCCCATAAAATACCTGTAAGAGAAGGACTCTCAACAAATTCTGGAGCAGCAGAAGTGGAGAACAACAGAGTGGAGGAGATTTCCAGGTCAGGGTGACCTGAAAGGCCCATGGGAAACATTGGTTGCACTGGACATGGAGTGGAGCCCAGCCCAGACTTGGCCACATGGTGCAGCTCTTGAACAGCCCTTGGGGGCAGAATCTCCAGTCGTGGAATCCCCAGTCCCAGCAGCAGTGGGTTTGCAGATCCCTCAACCCACAGGAGCCAAAGGTCAGTGACAGGGTTTTTTCAGTTGGTCAAGAAGGGAGAAGGGCCTTCCCATAGCTCTGGCCTTGGGCAGCTGCCACAGAGGACACATCAGCAGGCCCAGCAGCATCCATTGTTGGAGCATAAAAACCCTGGGGGCACTGAGGAGCTGAGTCTTGCCTCGGCCCTGTGTGGAGGCCCTGGGGGAGCTGGTCTTTGTCTCATAATGAATGGCAGCCCTGTCCATCCAGCTTATCTGAAAATCAGCCCCCCAGTGCTGACTTGGTGGAACTGGAGGCCAGGGTGACTGTGGAGAGGTAACTGCCAAGATTCTGGACACAAAAATCCCTCTCTGCGCCCAGACTAGTACACGCTTGATTGTGCCACCTTGGAGGAACTGAGATCTTACAGATTCCCAGAGTATACCCTACTCTTGACAAAGGACTCAAAAGTCAAGGAACTGTTTGGGAAAATGCCAAAAAAGGGGGAAAAAAATAAGACTATACAAGGTTACTTTCTTGGTGAACAAATATCTTCTCCAATCCTTTCAGATGAGGAAGAACAATGCTTACCAGCAGGCAAAGACATAAAAGTCAAGGCCTTTGTATCCCAAACATCCAAAATAAATATTCAATGGTCTCAGGCCATGGAAGAGATCAGAAAGGATTTTGAAAATCAAGTAAGAGAGGTGGAGGAAAAATTGGGAAAAGAAAGGAGAGAGATGCAAGAAAAGCATGAAAAGCAGATCAACACCTTGCTAAAGGAGACCCAAAAAAATGCTGGAGAAAATAGCACCTTTAAAAATAGGCTAACTCAATTGGAAAAAGAGGTCCAAAAAGCCAATAAGGAGAAGTATGCTTTCAAAAGCAGAATTAGCCAAATGGAAAAGGAGGTTCAAAAGCTCTCTGAAGAAAATCGTTTTTTCAAAATTAGAATGACTTTATGAGAAACCAAAAAATCACAAAACAAAACCAAAAGAATGACAAAATGGAAGATAATGTGAAATATCTCATTGGAAAAACAACTGACCTGGAAAATAGATACAGGAGAGACAATTTAAAAATTATGGGACTGCCTGAAAGCCATGATTTAACTAGGAAGTAAGAAATACAGGTAATGGAGTATAGAAATTTATCTTGCCCTACAGGAAAAAAGAGAAGATGGGGATAAGGGAAGGGAGGGATGTTAGAAGAGAGGACAGATTGGTGATAGGGGTAATTAGAAGGCTTGGCGTTTTGGGGTGGGGGAAGGGGAGAAATGGGGAGAAAATTTGAACCCCAAATTTTGTGGAAATGAATGTTGAAAACTTAAATGAAGCCTTAAAGGCTTAAATAAAAAATATTATTCAATTAGGTATATATTAACACATTGTGATCATCATTAAACGTATGCTTGTTTACGTAAAAAAAAAAAAAAAGAGTCCATTGGGAATTTTTTAGGTCCTTCCATTGCTGTGAAGTACTAAGTCTACCAGAAAAATTCCTCACACACTGTGGTTGTTGCTGTGTACCAAATTCTCCTGGTTCTGCTTCTTTCACTTAGCATTAGTTTATGTAAGTCCTTCCAAGTCTCTCTGAAGTCTTCCTATTCATCATTTCTTATAAGACAATAGTATTCCATTACACTCATATACCACGATTTCCTCAGCCATTCTGTAGTTGATGGGTATCCCTTTGATTTCCAATTTTTGGCCACCACAAAGAGAGCTGGTATAAATATTTTTTTCATGTGGGACCCTTTTCCCATTTTTATGATCTCTTGGGGATACAGTCCTAGAAGTGATATTGCTGGACCATAGAGTATGCACATTTTTGTAGCCCTTTGGGCATAGTTCCAAATTGCTCTCCAGAATGGTTGGATCAGCTCACAGTTCCACCAACAATGAATTAGTATTCCAACTCTCCCACATCTTCTCCAACATTTATCATCTTGCTGTTTTGTCATGTTAGCCAATCTGATAGGTGTGATGTAGTACCTCAGAATTGTTTTGATTTTCATCTCTCCAATCAATAGTGATTTAGAGCATTTTTTCATATGACTGTAGATAGCTTTAATTTCTTCCTCTGAAAACTGCCTGTTCATATCCTTTGACCATTTATCAACTGGGAAATGACTTGTATTCTTGTTAATTTGACTTAGTTCTCTATATATTTTAGAAATGAGGCCTTTAACACAGACACTAGTTGAAAAAATTCTTTCCCAGTTTTTTGCTTTCCTTCTAATCTTGGTTGCACTGGGTTTATTTGTGCAAAAATTTTTCAATTTAATGTAATCAAAATTATCCGTTTTCACTTCATAATGTTCTCAGTATCTTGTTTGGTCAAAAATTTCTCCATTCTCCATAAATCTGGCTAATACACTATTCCTTGCCCCCTTAATTTATTTAGAGTATCAGTCTTTATATCTAGATCATGTATCCATTTGGAATTTACCCTTGTGTACAGTGTCAGGCATTGGTCTATTCCCAGTTTCTGCCACACTGTTATCCCGTTTTCCCAGCAATTGTTGTCAAACAGTGAGTTCTTATCACAGAAGCTGGGGTTCTTGGGTTTACCAAACAGTAAATTGCTATATTCATTGACTACTGTGTCTTGGGTACCTAACCTATTCCACTGGCCTACCCCTCTATTTCACAGATATTTTATAGTGTCTACTGTAGCTTTAAAAGGATTTCTCTTTCTACCTCTTGCTGTTGGACTATGTTAGTAATATATAGAAATGCAGATGATTTGTCTGGGTTTATTTTGTAACCTGCAAATTTGCCAAAGTTGTTTATTATTTCAAGTAGTTTTTTACTTGAATCTCTGGGGTTCTCTAAGTATATCATCATATCATCTGCAAAGAGTGATAACTTAGTTTCTTCTTTGCCTATTCTTATTACTTCAATTTCTTTTTTCTTCTTCTATTGCTAAAGTTGACATTTCTAGTATAACAGTGGTGATAATAGACATACTTGTTTCACCCCTGATCTTATTGGAAATGCATCTAGCTTATCCCCATTGCATATAATGCTTGCTGATGGTTTTAGGTAGATACTGTTTATTATTTTATGGAAAGTTCCATTTATTCCAGTGTTTTCAATTAGAGTGGGTGCTATATTTTGTCAAAAGCTTTTTCTGCATCTATTGAGATAATCATGTGGTTTCTGTTAGTTTTGTTGTTGATATGATCAATAATGCTGATAGTTTCCCTAATGTTGAAACAGCCCTGCATTCCTCATATAAATCCTACCTGATCATAATGTATTATTCTTGTGATAAGTTGCTGTATTCTTTTTACTAGTATCCTATTTATAAATTTTGCATTTATATTCTTTAGAGAAATTGGTCTATAATTTTCTTTCTATGGTTTGACTCTTCCTGGTTTAGGTATCAGAACTATATTTGCATCATAAAAAGAATTTGGTAAGACTTCTTCTTCAGCAATTTTCCCAAATAGTCTATATAGATTAGAATTAACTTTCTTTAAATGTTTGATAGAATTCACTTGTAAATCCATCTGGCCCTGGAGATTGTTTCCTAGGGAGTTCATTGATGGCTTGTTCAATTTCTTTTTCTGAGATGGGGTTACTTAAGTATTTAACTTCCTCTTCTGTCAATCTGGGCAGTTTATGTTATTTAAAATATTCACCCATTTCATTTAGATTGTCGAATTTATGCCCCATAAAGTTGGGCAAAGTAATTTCTAATTATTGTTTTAATTTCCTCCTTGTTGGAGGTGAATTCATCCTTTTCAGTTTTGATATTGGTAATTTGGTTTTCTTCTTTCTTTTTTCTAATCAAATTGACCAAAGGTTTATCAATTTTATTGGATTTTTCATTAAACCAACTATTGGTTTTATTTATTAGTTCCATAGTTTTCTTAATGTCAATTTTTATTAATCTCTCCTTTGGTTTTCAGTACTTCTAATTTGGTATTTACTTGGGGATTTTCAAATTGTTCTTTTTCTAGATTTTTCAGCTGTATGCCCAATTCATTGATCTCCTCTTTCTCTATTTTATTTATGTAGGCATTCAAAGATATGAAACTTCCCCTAAGAACTGCTTTTGAAGTATCCCATAAGATTTGGTAGGTTGTCCCAATATTGTCATTCTCTTAAATGAAGTTGTTTATTGTTTCTATGATTTGTTGTTTAACCCACTCATTCTTTAGGATTAGATTATTTAATTTCTAATTAATTTATGGTTTATCTTTCCATGGCCTTTTATCACATATAATTTTTATTGCATTATGATCTGAGAAGGATGCATTGACTTTCTTTGCCTTTCTGCACTGGATTGTGAAGTTTTTATGTCCTGGCACATAGTCAATTTTTGTATATGTGCCATGTATCACTGAGCAGAAGGTATATTCCTTTCTATCCCCATTCAATTTTCTCCAGAGACCTACATATCCACCTCATCCAGACTTTAATTCACCTCCTTAACTTCTTTCTTGTTTATTTTGAGGTTAAATTTATCAAGTTCAGAGAGAGGGAGGTTGAGGTCCCCCACTAGTATAGCTTTGCTGTCTATTTCTTCCTGTATCTCCCTCAACTTCTCCTCTAAGAATCTGGATGCAATACTACTTGGAGCATATATGTTTAGTAATGAAATTGCTTCATTGTCTATGGCACCTTTTACCAGGATATAGTTTCTGTCCTTATCTCTTTTGATTAGATCTATTTCTACTTTTGCTTTGTCTGAGATTAGGATTGCTATCCCTGCTTTTTTTACATCAATTGAAGCACAGTATATTCTGCTCCAATCTTTTACCTTTACCCTGTGTGTATCAAATGTGTTTCTTATAAACAACATATTGTTGGATTATGGTTTTTAATCCATTGTGCTATGTATCTCCGTTTTATGGGAGAGTTCATACCATTCATATTCACAGTTATGAGTATTATCTGTGTCTTTTCCTCCATCCTCTTTCCCCCATTTATGTTTCTAGTTCTCCCTTCTTCCTTCCCCTCCACAATAGAGTTTTAATTTTTGACCATCACCTCCCTCAGTCTTCCCTCCCTTCTTTCAGCCCTCCTCCCTTTTACTCTCCTTTTCCCTTACTACTTCTTCCCTCCCTTTTAGCCTCCCCTCCCTTTTCTTTCCCCATTCCCTTCCTACTGTCTATAGAAATAGTTAGATTTTTATACTTAACTGAATTTGTTGTTCCCTCCTCGAACCAAATCAAATGAGAGTAAATTTCAAGCAACTCTCATCTCCCTCCCCTTTCCCTTTATTGCAATATATTTTTGTGCCACTTTCTGTGATATAATTTATCTTTTTCTGCCTCCTCCTTTTCACATCTCCCATTACAATCCCTTTACATCCTTAAATCACATTTTTATTATCACATCATTTACTTTATAGCCACTCCCTCTATCTACGTATATCCCTTTTATATATCATAATAAATATACAATTCTCAAGATTAACCAGCATCATGTTCCCTTATAGGAATGTAAACAGTTTGCCCATATGGAATAACAAGTTTCTATCATGCCCTTCTTCCTCCCCCCGCCCCCATCACCACTTACCTTTTTATGCCTATTGAATTTTCTATTGAGTTCTGGCCTTTTCATTAGGAGTCTGGAAGTCCCTTCTTTCATTGAATGTCCATCTCCTTGCCTGAAATATTTTGCTCAATTTTGCTGGGTAATTGATCGTTGGTTGTACTCCCAGTTCCTTTGCGTTATGGAATATCATATTCCAATTCCTCTGGTCTTTTAATGTAGAAACTTCAAGTCCTGTGTGATCCTAACTGTAGCTCCTCAATGCTTGAATTGTGTTTCTTTCTGGCTGCCTGTAGTATTTTCTCCTTCACTTCACTTTTGGAATTTGGCAATGATATTCCTTGGTGTTTCAGTTTGGGATCCCTTTCAGGAGGTGAACAGTGAATTCATTTGATGAGTATTTTGCCCTCTGGATCTAGGACTTCTGGGCAATTTTCCTTGATGATTTCTCAGAAGGTATTGTCTAGGTTCTTTTTTTTCATCATGGCTTTCTGGTAGACCAATAATTCTTAGATTTTCTCTCCTGGTTCTATTTTCTAGGTCAATTGTTTTTCCAATAGATATTTTACATTTTCTTCTATTCTTTAATTCATTAGATTAAGTCTGACTGATTCTTGAAGTCTCATAGAGTCATTAGCTTCTACTTGCCCAATTCTAATTTTTATCAATTTGTTTCCTTCAGTTAACTTTTGCATCTCCTTTTTCATCTGTCCAATTGTTCCTTTTAAGGAGCTATTTTCTCCAGTTAGTTTTTGTACTTCCTTTTCCATTAGTCCAATTTTCCTTTTAAATTCTTCCGTGATTTCTTTGTTCATATTTTTAAAATCATTGGCCAGTTTTTCTTCTGCTTCCCTAATTTGGCTTTTAAAATCCTTCTTGAGCTCCTCCAAGACTGCTCTTTGCGCTTGAAACCAGTTCCTATTCTCTTCTAAAATTTCAGATGGCAGTACAGTCCCAATGCTGCCCTCTTTGGTATAAGTGTTTTGGTCCTTGTCCTCATGGAAAGATTCTATGGTCTTATCTTTTCTGATTTGCTTCTTGCTCATGATGATTGCCCTTTTCCTGGTTTTTAAAGTGGATCTCTGCTTCTGGGGCACAGGGGGCTCTGTCTCAGCGTTCTTGTGCTTAGAACTTGAGGCTTTGTGTATTGTGGCCTTTGGTTCTTTCAGCTAGAGGCTAGAATGCTGTAGCTCACCTGGTACTGAGCTGGCTGATGTGCCAAAGCAGAGGCCAGGTGAAGTCTTTCTGAGTTTCCCCAGAGTTATCCTGGAGCTAGCTATGTTAAGTGTGAGGGAGGGGTGGTCTGGCCACAGGAGGTCTCCTCTCCTGAGCACAATCAAGTTCAGTGGTTGGTGAATTAGTATTTGCCCTAGTGTCTTCCCTGTTACCCTGGCTGTGCTGAGGCATGCTTGAGGTCCTGGTGTTGACATTTGTGGGCTCTATCTCTTCCCCCTTCCCCAGGGCTCAGGATCGCCTCCTGGTTCGTGGAAGTGGGGCTGTCTGGGACAACTCTGGTCCTGCACTAGTCCCCTTCAGCCACAGCAAGAGGGACCTCCCTTTGAGATTTTCCTAGCCTCACAGGCTAAGAGGCTGTTTACCCCTTCGACTGATCCCGTTGTTCCAGGATTTTTTCTGGGGAAGTATTCTACAGGTTTTTCAAGGTCAACAAGGGGAGGAGGAGAGCATTTACTGATCACTCTGCCATCTTGGCTCCCAGAAATTCAAGTAGGTGACTTACAGACATTTAATCTGAAGGCTGATAGTTTCAGGAGTAAATGTTGCAATTAACTGGGGTTCTGGGGTTCTCTCTCATTCAGTTTCACTAGATTCCCATCCTGGGCTGATATGTTTGAGAATCTGTAGTGCGGCTGCTACTTCAGATCTCCCAGGGCTTCCTGCTTGTCTTTGCTATGGCTGGGTCTGAGCTGGTACAGCCTTTGTGCTGTGCACTCCTCCAGCCCTGTGCAACATATCCTCCCTGTGGACCTTCCAGTCTGTCTTGGGTGGGAAATCTGTCACACTCTGTGTCTGTTGGATTCTGCCACTCTAAAATTTGTTAAGATTCTCTTTCTAGAGGTATCTGAAAGAGTTTGTCTTAGAGCACAGGTGAGTTGCTGCTCTTACACCACCATTTTGGCTCTGCCCGCTCCTCCCCCCACCCAGATTGCTATTGTAACAGAGTCTTTCTGGTGACTGTCCCTGGACTAGGGTTGTTGTTGGTCTGCCCCAGGGTTGGGACCCTGCTGCTGGATTGCTATGGAAACAGAGTCTCTCTGCTGGCAGGTCCCAAGGGCAGGGTCTTGTCCTTGGCCAGCCTTGGAGCAGGACTTTACTACTGGTCAGCAATGGTGTCAAGAACTTCCTGAAGGCTCGTGGGAGGTGGGATCACTTAGATGGGGCCTTACTTTGCTCCACAGCCTGCTCAATTGCCTGGGGGGATGCTGGTTTGCAGGAGGGAGGGGCCTTGCTGGTGGATTGTGTCAGGCTTGGAGCCTTGTTACAGGCCTCCTCTTGTGAGGCTGGCTGTTGCTGCTCTTGACCCTTGCTCGCCTCCCACCCCAGTGAGACAGATCTTTCTTGCTAGGATGGTAAGCTGCTTCAATGTTCCTAGATAAATTCTGAGGTAATTTTCTAGTTGTTTGGAGGAGAATTTGTGCAGGCTTCAGAGGGTTCCTTCCTCATTTTGCCATCTTAGCAGTCAAGTCACTTCATTTTCCTGGGTCTCTGTTTCATCATCTATTAAAAGAAGGGGTTGGATTGCATCATTTCTGTGGTTCCTTCGGATTCTTCATGTTATGATCTTGTCAGTCAATGGCCTCCTACTTGTATACTCAGGTGGGTTGCATCCTCCAAAAACAAACTTAGAATCCCATATTTTGCATGGGCTGCATCTTCATGAACTACTTTGGCCAACCTGCTGATGATGAGCTACACTTGTCCTCAGACAACAATCATTAACTATGACATCTTAACTTGCACTCACTCAAGTCATCTCTGGTCATCTCTATGCCATAACAATGTATCAATGTAAGATTTCAGTGAATAATTCAATATACATCAGCTTTTTATTCATGGACAACTTTAATCCTTGAAACATCTAGTTTGGAGAATTGAACTCTCTTTTTATTCCCCAGAGACGCTTCATTTTATTGTATTGGATAACAGTGGAGATAACAAGGACAAGTGAATACATCACTAGAAATTAACAGAAGATTTCAATATCCAAGATTGCTGAATTAATGCTTCCCTTGAATTTTCAAATGTCTCTATACAAAAGAAAGACTCAAATATAGGAAATGTAATCACTAGTATCAAAGTTTTAGATAAATATCCTTTATTTGCTTAGTTCATAATGCAGCTATCTCCTCTTCAAAAAGGAAGTGTGTGTGTATGTGTGTGTGTGTGTGCATGTGTGTGTGTGTGTGTGTGTGTGAGAAAGAGAGAGAGAGAGGGAAGGAGGGAGGGAGGGAGGGAAGGAGGGAGGGAGATTCCTTGATGTTTTAATGCCTTATCTTGCTGGAGTAAAGCAAATATAATGAAATCATTGGTTATCAAGGAAAAAGCTATATTAATCCCCAAATATAATGGAACCTTTGACAAGATAGTACTAACACTCAGTAACTTGCTGGAGAGAAACCCTACAAAACTAGTGATAAGGTAGAGGGCAGTTCGATTTATCTTCAAATGTATGATTAATCTACATTTCTACATTCTTAGGCTAGGAAGCAATATTTTAGATAAGGGTAATTATAAAAGTACCAAAGATCCTCTTGACTGTAGTGAGGAAATAGGGCTCCCTATAATGAACCTACAACTAACTTTTTCTCCTACTAATCAATGGAATTTCCATAGCACCACAAGAGGGATGTTGGGAACAGGATAGATCTATCTTCTAAACCCTAAAGTTATATCCAAAAATGACTACCAAGGACTAATAGATAAGGCCCTGGACCTAGAGTCAAGAGGCTGATAATCAACTCCTGTCTTGAAGACCTAATAACCATGAACATGGACAAGTCATTTAAGCTCTCTCTCTGAACCTCAGTCATTAAGCCTCTCAATCTGTACAATGGAGAAAATAATACTTCTACCTTGCTCACCTGCTTGTCTGTTGTAAGGAAAGCACTCTGTCAATTTAAAACTGTAGAATGATAAATTATTATTTTAAATGAACAACCTTATAGATGCTCATTTTAGAACAAAAATTCAAGTCAAGAAGCTTTTATTAAGATGAACATCTACTAAAATAATTGAAATTGAAATAAGCAGACTCTCTATGTCTATTTCATAGTCTTATTGATTTAAGTTTCTTTTTTTCTTTGATATATTAATTGGCATTGACAATTTTCTGCTAAGGTAGTGAAATCAAGGAATGAAAAGCCAAAGAAAATGACCTGTCTTGCAAACATCTGATTGTGAAGGGGGAAAAAAAAACTGAACACTTAGGTCATCACCTTAAAAATGAAGTTGAATGTAATTTAGATTTTTAAATCTGAGACTCCCATCTTGGAGAAAACCAGGTGTTGCAAATGTATCCTTTTGCATAAGTCCATAAAAAAGTCTGATCACTGAGTGTGTCAGAGCCCAGAGAATCATTATTAAATGATATGTTTTCAAAAAGCAGCACAAAGAGGTTTTTAACACTGAATTTGTCTGAGACCTTATATACATCAAACAGATGCTTTTCACTTGGAGCATTTGACTTTTAAACTTCAGTGTTTCATATGTTAAGTGATTGGAAACTTGGGAACCATGAAGTAATACTCCTCTCTGATTTGGAAAATTTGACTCTTTAACAATGAAACCTTAGATGTGTATTAAGAAATACTTTGAGAAGTGGTAGTTCTGGTATATAGGACTGGTATTCTCTTTACAAAGGGAATTTAGTCAAGCAATATTCCTCTTTTAGAAAAAGTATCCAAAAAGTTGATTTTGCATTAAAAGGTCCTTTCCTCCCTTCTTAGTTAACCTTTGTAAATCTCCCCTCCCCACGCTTTAAATCCCTCTTGGCTTCCTTACACTTCTCTTAGATTTCTTCATAAGATTTGGATATAGTCCATATGACTGACTCAGACTCTGTGAAAAAACTTTAGCATTGGTCTCTTGATTTGCTATTTAAAAACGAAACAAAACAAAAGTTCATAAATTAGGAAGTAAATGTTGTGTTTCTGGATAGAGCAATAGATAAATACATAGACCTTTTAACAAATGGTCAGGTCTGTTTTTGCAAATGCTGAAGCATCCTAGGTTGTAAATCATTGCCACTATTTTTAATAATTTTGAATATTTTATAGTTATGTTGAAATGAGTTGGTTCTCTAGCCCTTTACTGGTTTTACTGGTTATTAGTCATTTTATAAACCACAAAAAGCAATGGAAGAAAACAAAGATCAGCCCATTTTATGAGACTATTTAGTATTTGGCTCAGTGGATTAACTGTATTTTAAGCAGGGTAATAATGGAAAGAACATTAGTCTTTGTATTTCATAATATAAAATGCACTTCTCTTTTAGTTCCATGCTTTACGGATAAGGGGAACAAACAAGGTTCTTATCATTTACAACCCAACATCCAGTTCCCCCTTGCTAGTTAGAATCAAATACATAATAGAGGCCTCTTGTATTGGTTCCTTCATCAGTGGTGAAGCTAGGTGATTAAGTGAGATACAGGTCTATGTCTCAAGTTCAGAAACCTGTGTTTAAATATGACCTGCAAGAGTTCTGTGACACTGGGTGAGTAATTTAACAGCTCTGTGTCTCAGTTTCTTCATCTGTAAATTGAGGATAATAATAGAGCCTGCCTATGAGATATGAGGATAAAATTAAATACTATTTATAAGGTGCTTTGCAAACTTTAAAGTGCTATGTAAATGCTAGCTATAATGATCTTACTTTTAAAAGATGAAATTATCTTAAGAAAAGTCAAGAAACAATTAGCATCTCTTTTAGGGCAGAGACAATGATCCTGCAATATGTATGGATTATATGAATATCCCATTGCTCTGCCTTTGAGGCAAGTCTTCTTCTCATCTATTTCCTCTTTCTGTCCCAGCAGTCTTAGTAATGATTGTATTGCTTTTGTTTCTGTCTCTGTTGATCTTCAGCTAATACTCTTTACTCCACTTCCCACCCTCTGTTTCCTAGGTTTTTCAAATGAATAGTTCTTAACATAAAATTCTATTCAGCAACAACATCTCTCTTCTGCTCCTGTGCAGTATCTGGCCAGAGCTATATTCCATATGTCCCATCAGGGCAAGTCACAGTGATACTGATAAGGTCAAATTCACCTCCTTGTGTAAGGATCTACAGTTTTTTTTCTGTTACAATTTGCAGTAGAACCTTGGTTTATGAGTAACCTGGTTTACGTATGTTTCACTGGACGAGGAAAAATTTTATGCAAAATTTGTCTTGAAGGACGAATAAAAATTTGCAGTACTAACATCAATATTTTGTTGAAAAACATAACCGAATGTTATAGGCTGTAACCGAAATAAGGCTGTAACAATGAGAACCACGAATATTTTTAACAATAATGCAATGTCACATTTCTGTGACATTCTGAAAAAATATCAAAAACAAGTGCCGTTAGATAGATTCCTAGTCAGAAGTGAAGGTAAAGGAAAAAAATCAGTGAGTTAAAACATGAAAGTGATTCTAAAAAATGAAAAATAAGTGAAGGCCATAGTGTTAGTCTTACTTTTAGTGAAAGTAGCATAAGAGAGAACACTCCCTTGAAATCTCTGATGTTCTCATAGAAGGATATTCTCTTTCCAAGCAATAACTCCTCCTCCTCCCCCTCATCTTCTTCATGCCAGCCATGACTCTTCTCAAAGGTAAAATGCAGTTTAATATATTTTATTTTCAGTTTATATTGTGTACTAATCATTGCTATTGTATTTTAGGTGCATTAGGGACAACAAACGTACTTAAAATTATAAATAATTATTTTCATATGAATATTTTTGGGGATGTGGTACTCAATCATCTGACTTTATTTCCTATGGGAAAATTTGCTTTGCAATATGAACAAATAGCATGATGAACAGAATCTCGGAATGAATTAAATTCGTAAACAGAGATTTTATTGTACTTTGTCCATTTGTACATAGACATCTAAGACCACCAATTTTATTGTTGGCTTTTCCCTTCCTTCCCTCCTTTCCTTCCTTCCTTTCCTTTCTCTTCCTTCTTTCCTTCCTTCCCTCCTTTTCTTCCTTCCTTCCTTCCTTCCTTGCTTCCTTCTCTTTTGGCACGGAGTCATGAAGATTTGAGTTCAAATTTAGAGTCAGACATTTACTAGCTATGTGACCCCAGGCAAGTCACTTAACCTCTGCCTCTCAGTTTTCTTAGCTATAAAATGAAGAGAATGAAATCAATGACTTTTAAAGCTCTAAATTTATTTTTTTTTCTCAGATATTTTAAAGCTCTGATTTTTAGGGATTTTGTATACTTCTTTTTCAAGTAATTGTTTATAGTTTCTGTTTTTTATTTTAACACTTGCCTTATTTAACACTATGCCATTGATCTCATATATACTGGAGAACAGCTTTTACTCATATAAATCTGTTAATTCATTATAGATTTTAGATGTCAGAATTTTATTAGAAATGTTTAAATCAAAGGCTATTTTCCCCGGAATGTAACTTTCTTCCTGAATGTATTTTTAGTGATGCGAAGCTTATTTTTTTCACATAACTCAATTATGTATTTTTTTCCTTTGTCCAGAACTGTAATTTCATCAGTAAAAAGCTCCCAGTCAGTAAAGTTCAATTCAGCTTAATCTTAGAGAGCAGCTTGGAGATTTGAAAGGAAAAATGAATGACCCAAGGTTTAAGTAACTATTTTGAGTCAGAAGCTAACCATGAGTACAAGACCTCCATACTCCAAAGCCCTCTTTCATTACAGTGTGCTGCTTATATCTAATTCTGTGAAGTATATACCACCATTTAGATTGTTATAACATCAGATTTCAAAAATAATTTGAGTGATATTGCTTTATTTAATCAAAGATTTTCATGTAACTATAATTTTATGATTCAGTTTTTATTGCTTTTATTATTGCTATGATTTATTGGGCTACTTTCTTTATGTTAACCTATCTTTAGATCTATTAAATGTAAGAGCCAGTGAATTAATTAATTATTAACAAGCATTTACTATGTGCCAGGCACTGTGCTAAGCACTGGGGATATAAATAAAGTCAGAAAACTCCTTAAAAAGCTTATGCTCTCATGGTGAAATACAATACTTAAAGGAAGCTGAAAGGTACTAGGAGGGGAGATGGGAATAATGGAAGTATCCTATATAGGGATATGAGAGAAAAAGTCTGGAGTGCAGCCTGGAGAGGAATAAGACCTGGTTGGATGGGGCACCCTACTTAAATGGAGGAACCACTGAATCAGAGGGAAAGGCAACACATGCAGGTCTTTCCATTGTGTGAGTTTTCAGGATGAAAAGGTTTTGGGAACATGGCGAAGAGAATTCAATGCTGGATTCCATTGCTCAGTGTTTTATATTGTCTAGGTCCAGTGATGATCATGTAAAGCAACTAGGCATTTTTTGTTTGGAGAATAGATGACTCTAGGGGGCATGATAGGATCTAAAGGGCTGTCATGGGGAAACAGAATTAGGTTATTTATGTTTGGGCTCAGAGGACAGAATGAGGAGAATAAAGGTATATTTTCAAAGAGACAGTTTTAGACTTTATAGAAAGAAATACTTTCTAACAATTGTACTTATCCAAAAATTGGAATACTATGCTCTGTAGTAGATGTCTCTTGCTAGAGGTCTTCAAGAAAATGTGGATAACCATCTGCAGGTTTCTGAGAGGGAATTAAGTTTCAGGTATAGGCTGGAAATGAAAGTCACTTGAGGACTCTTCTAATTCTGAAATTCTGTGATTCTGTTTATTAATGGTTATAGCTCACTATTTCTGCCTTAGCCCTCCACAGCCTAGTTATTAGGACTATATTTGTCTCACAGAAAGAAATATCTAGAGTGCCATCTTTATTGCTCAAAATAATTTATACAACATAAATTGTTTTTTTTAATGTTGGTTAAAACTCATTTGGCTGGACTGGGTATTTCTTCAGTGATATCTTTTTATTTCCTTCTTTTGATGTGAATTTATTAAGATTATGCATTTTTTGTCTGGCAAATTTGGATATTTCATATTTTTGTATGTCTTTATGGATTTCATTTAAATTTTCATATTTTTGTAAATAGATTTAATTTAGATTTTGTTAGTAAGTAGCTGTGAATAATAGATCCTTCCAGTTTTTCTCATTCAATCATTGTGATATCCTCCTTTTTATTATGATAATGTTGTTTGCGATTTGGTGCGTAAATACCAATGATGACTATAGTGTAGGTTTTTCATTTAATTTATGATTTGTAGAATCTCTTGACTTAAGAGTTCATCTAATCAAATTAATCCTGAAAGAGAATAACTGAGGAAATTCCTGACAAATCATTACCCATCCAGTTTTCACCTAAAGACCTCTAATGTGGAGAAACCCACTACTTCTAGAGGCACCTATGTTATGATATTTCTAATTACTAGGAGGGGCAGCTAGATGGCACAGTGGAGAAAGTATAAGATTTGATGTCAGAAAGATGAGTTCAGATCCAGCCTCAGACACTTACTAGTTTTGTGACCCTGGGCAGGTATCTTAATCCTGTTTCCCTCAGTTTCCTCATCTAGAAAATGAACTGGAGAAGGAAATGGCAAACCACTTCATTATCTCCTGCCAAGAAAATCCCAAATGGGGTCATGAAGGGTTGACACAACCACAACAAAAAAGACTGAATAATAACAATAATTATTAGGAAGTTTTTCTTTATGCAAAAACTGAATGCAACTGTCACCTATTTCAATTAGTTCTAGCATCTGGAATTGAGCAGAACAAATCTTTTCCCTTTCCCATATCACAGTCTTTCAAATTGAAGATAGATACTGAGAATGTGCTGAGAATTTTCTTTTTCAGGCTAAATATTCCCTTTGCCTTTGATTAGTCTTTGAATTCATGAATTCAATAACTTTCACCATTCTATTTGCCATTCTCTGGGAGCCCTCAAGTTTCTTAATATTCTCCTTAAAATGTAGCACCCAGTTTGACAAGGGCAGGGTCAAACTGAATTATCACCTAGCAAGTCATGCCTCTCTTAATGTATTCTAATTTTTCTGATTGGCTGTCATATAACACAATAAAGTCTACATTCCACTAAAACCTCAGATCCTTTTCATTAAAAAAAAAAAAACCAACTATCTAATTATGCCTCTCCTATCTCATACTTGAGAAACTGCTTTTTGAAAACCAAATATAAAAGTTTATGTTTATGTCAATTAAATTTCATCTTATTAAACTCAACATCCTAGTCTGTCATGAACTTTTGGAATCTTTATTCTTTCATCTGGCTTATTAGCTATCCCTCTCCCCAGCCTTGAGCCATTTTTCAAATTTAATATGCATTCCATCATTGGTTTTATCCAAGTAACTGATAAAAATGTTAGACAGCACAGGACCAACCATAAACCCTCGGGGCATTCTACTGATGGGCATCTTTCAAGCTGATGTCAGATCATTAAATTGTTCAGTGGGTCCAAATACTCAATCATTTTCAAGTTCATCTAACTGTAGGGTCATATATCCCACAGTTTTTCAGCTTTTCCATACAGGTAGAATGACATAATTTTTCAATTTTTTTCTTTGAGTGAAGATAAATTATAAGTCTACCATATCTGAAAAGCATAGTAACACTGTCAATATCTATCTGTCTGTCTATCTATCTATCTATCTATCTATCTATCTATCTATCTATCTATCTATCTATCATCTATCTATCTAGTTAATTTAGAATAACCTATTCTTGATGAAAGTATGCTGACTTTTCCTTTTCTAGATACAGTCAGTCTTCAACATTTGAACTTTTTAACTTTTATGACTTAGGGTGATTGTATTAGTAACTTCATTTTCTCTTTCTATGCACATTGAGAAAAAAATTAGAGATGGAATGATGCCAAGTTTGTGGAGTGACTGATATTCTACTAGGTGTTGAACTGGTCTTGTTCACTCTACTGTTTTAAAGAGCTTCCTGTACATTTGTTACATATTTTCATTGTTTTCATTGAAAATTCAAGTGTGTTGCAATTGCTTCCCCAAAGCATATTGCAATTCCTTTGGGCTCTAAGCCCAAGCATGCAAAATCAGTGATGCTGCTTAGTGAGAAAATAAAAGTGTTAGATAAACTTCATGTAAGAATGTCTGTAGCTGTTGTTGGCCTAATCAACCAGTTGGCTAGAAACATCAAGGCTCCCAGTTCCATCAAGCCTCAAGGTTAAATGTCAACTCAGCTCTGCTATGCTCCCATACTCTGAGACCCTGAAGGATCACAAACAGCCCATAAAGCAGACATTGCTGATGGATTTTTCAAGCTGGTGTGTTCTTTGAGATCTTCATCTCCATCTCTCAGTCATGAAGGACAGAATGTCACAGGTGATGTTGAGACCTTGCCAGTCTCAGCATCTTCCAATAGCAGTGACTAAAGTCCCAGCCACCTCTCCCTTGGTTTTCAGAGGGCGAACAAGATAGAGAAGTTTACAGCAGTAAAGCATATAGTAAAATTCCCTCCTACCACCATCTAACATAATGGAAAAAAAGATTCAAAAAGATTTAATTTTAAGAATTTTATTTGCTGTACAGTATTTATGGTACGTAGACGTCACGTGTTATGAAATTGTCTGAAATAAGTGTTTTTTTTTTAATTGCATTAACATAGAAAGTCATAGAATTCTAGGAAATTTCTAGCAAGAAAAATGGTTTGCATATTACCAGTTTCATTTTGTGTACTGCATTTTATGGATTATTTCATGGTTACTGTGTTAGGAAAAATACACGTGATCAGAATTAGTATTTTGTTATAAAGAATTACATGTAGAAAAGTGTATTTTTAGCAATCTATAGCAGAAGATGATAGATTTTTGTGGTCATGAGAGCCTATTTCCCTATGTCTCATAGGTTCACTGACAACATTCACACTTTTTGCTTTCATGTTATTTTCCAGGAATGTTATTTATCCCCACAAAAGTTGAGGATTGACTGTACTTGCTAATTATCTTTTCATAATACATTCTAGAACTATTCCAGGAACCTAAATCAAGCTCACTAGCCTAGAGTTTCAAGATTGAATTCTCATGGCATTTTTGAACACTTACAATATTTCTCTTTTTCTGTTATCATACTTTTCTTGTTCTACATGCTATTTTAGAAATTACTGACTATGACCTAACAATTATAAATTTTGCTATTTCTCTTAGACGTATTTGTTCTGGTTCATATGACTTTAACTCTTCAGGAAAAGATGTTTTATTCTTGCTATCTTTTATTTGTCTTAGATATATGAACTCCTTCTTAGATAATTTTGTTCCATGTTTGCCTATCCAAATTTCATTCTTTGGTACAGAAAAAATGGAGCAAAATAAAATTTGAGCAGCTCCACCTTTTATCTATCATAAGTTATCATCATCCCATCTGCCAAGCAGAAATCCTATCTGTTCTTTGATCAGCCTCTGTTCCCAGATATACTTAATTTTCAAAATGTTCCTTTAGTTTTTTCACTGGCTTAAGCTCATTCAAAGCTTTAATATTTCTGACACTACTCATACTGATCTATTTCATACTTTGTATTGATCCTCTGTTCTATGCCTTTGCTCTTTGTTTTTGTATGTGTATGTATATATATATATTTAATTCTAAATTAGGTGACAGTGAACTTTAGAAAATTATCTGTTCACTTCTTTTCTCTTGTCATTATCTTTAATAAACCTTTTTACATTTCTCCATTATGTGGTAACATATTAATTAATCCTTCTTTTAACTTTCCACCCAAAAGTTATTTTATTATTTTCTTAGATGATCTGTTTTATTGGTATGACTATTTTATATTGCATAAATATTCATTTCATTTAAATTGTTTTTGGTAAATTTCTTTATTTTAAACTTAAATACAAAATGAGGAAAGGAAAAAAAAACATTGCCATATATACAGCAGACTATAAGAGAGGATGCAATGTAAAAGAATACATTTCCATTTCACGAATAGTTATATAATAAGTACTACACATTGTTTTCAAAACTGCCCAGATTTTCTTAGCCACCTTGTTGGTTAAATGAGCTCTACTATGCATTACTTTATTTGCCTCTTCCGTTCCCCACCATCCTAAAGCACTCCACAGTCAAAGAGAAAATAATGCAAGCATGTTAGAAGAGAAAAATAACATACCAAGTAATTCCAGTCAGAATCATAGAAGACTATTTTAATCCATCAATGAACTAAAGGAAAATTGGTATGTGCTATAATGAAAAGAAAAGAGACTTTCTTTTAAGAATAATGTAACCTACAAAGTAAAGCTTAATCCTAGAGGGGGAAAACCAGAACTGTTGACTTAAAGAACTTATTTGAGAAAACCATAGGTGGGCAGTCTTCAAAGTTGAAAAGTAATTTCGGAATGAAAAAGCACTTTCAGAAAGGTTAACAAATTTTAATAGTTTAACGGAGTTTGTGCTAATCCAGTGCTTAAATAATGAGAGAGGAAAGTTCCCTGAGAGCACCATCTTGTCTGAGGGTTATTTAGAAACTAAAGAAGACAAGCTTTCTGCTTGGGTATCAAAAAACTTTTTTCATATTTTGTCATGGAAAATGAGAAAGATGGAAGAAAAAATGTATTTTATTTTGAAATCAGATCCCACTAGTGCAAATTGTTTAAATATGGAAGTGGGAGTGACAGTCTCGTAATTTCCACCCGTGTGCTTGTGTGTGTGGGTGTATACACACATACACACATACATACAAACATACATATATACAGAGAGTAAAATAAGTAGGTAACTAAAATGTGATACAGAGAGTAAGGTGTGGTGTCTTAGCTATAATGCAAAGTTGGGAAATGGAAGGTCTCAAGCAAAACAAAGTATGTATGAATGATTTTTTTAAAAAAGAGGCAGAATTTGACATAATTTTCCTTTGTGTTTTTCACCCCCATTTTTTTACCATATAGCTATAGGTAGAATTTTTAACACTTTGTCAAATAAAAGTAGGGACACTGGGCATCCTCACTTACCCTTAATCTTATTAGGAAAGCATCTAGTAGTTCTGTTACAATGAGTCAGTTCTTGGTTTTAAGTAGCTACTTTTGAACATATTAAAGGAAGGAACTTTTGTCTTATGTTTTTAAAAAAATCTTCTATAAAGATAAGCAACCTTTTTATTTTGTTGAAAATTTTTCTGTTGATATAATCATGCAATTTTACTATTTCGTTACTAATTTAGTATGTGTTATATAAATTATTATGTTTATAGTTTTCGTACTGTTAACTTATCCTCAGATTCTTGCTATGAGTCCAGCCTGGTCTGGGTAAAAAGTTTTTTCAAAAACCATATTATTCTAATATAGCTTCTTTGCTAATATTTGGTTTAATGTCTTTGTACCAATATTCAATAGTTATATTAGTCTGTCAATATATTTATCTATAATTTTTATTCTCTGCTTTAATTTCTCCCTAGTAAAATCATCAATCATATGCTATTTCTGTCTACATGTCCCTGCCCCAGGGAAGGGGCCAAGTCTGATTCTACCTCATTTCACTCCTTGGTTGAAAATATAGTTAGGCGGGGTGAGGAATCTTTGGTCTTGAGACCCTCTGGGTCCTCAAGTGGAGCCCTTTGACTAAATTCAAACTTCACAGAATAAATTCCCTTAATAAAAAAAGATTTGTTCTGAAAAATTTGAACTCAGTCAAAAGACCACACCCAAGGACCTAGAAGGCAACATGTGGCCTCAAGGCTGCAGTTTTCCCAACCCTAGCATAGGCAGTGAGGTTCCTTTTAGACATATTACATATTTCTTACATAAGCTACCTAACACTACCAACAATAGGCAAACAAACATGTTAATAAAAGACTTCCTAACAAATTGCTTAGAACACATGAAGTATACTTTCTTGCGTGCATTTCAAGAGTAATTCCTACCAGGAGAAAGAGTTCAAAGCTACTCTACGATACACCCCTCCCTATATGGTCACAGTCACACATTTTGTACCGTTGGCAGCAAGGCATTAACAGTAGGGGACTCAATACTTCACTAATGGAATTTCTTAGCAAAATATCTTCACACTATAATAAGTCATTAGAGGAGGATTTTATAGATTTTTAATAGACTCAGTAGTAGCTCTTGCTGTATTGTGGTTAATGTGTTTAGAAAATGTTATTTTAAAGATCATAAAACCAGAATTTTGAAGAATTCTAAAGGAAAAAAATAAAATAACTTACAGTTTAGTCTAACATTCATTTCTTTTTCATTTTTCAGACAAAACCATAGCTTTCAACACTTAAAGCACTCATTTGATGAATTAAGAATCACTTTGAAGTACCTCCCATTTGTCAGGCACTTGGCATACAAATGTAAAAGTGAGAGTTTCTGTCTTCTAGGGGGAATATCCTATGGTGGGGTGGGGGAGATAGGAGACATGACATGGTCACAGATAAATAAATGAGATCTAGACAACATAAATGCAAAACGATTTTAAGGGTGAATAACTGGGAAAGTCAAGAAAGTTCTTTTCTAGGGATGACACTTGAGAAGAGTCCTGAAGGTAGCTAATGGTTCTTAAAGGTAGAGGTGAGGAGGGGATAAAATTCCAAGTATGGGGGACAAATTATGCAAAACCCTAAAAGTGGAAATGGAATGTGATGTGTGAGGAAAATTTAGTAAGCTTCTGACTGGAATGTAGAGAACATGAAGAAGACTAATGAGTAATTAGCCTGGAAGGACAGTTTAACTTATATAATTTTTATATATAAAGATGATTATATGTTGCATATATAAATTATTATATGGACGTCTTTATTATACACACACATATGTAGTTTTTAACTCTCTTCAGATTACTCAAACGGCTGTGGAGAAATTCATGGGGCATAAGGAGACTTCAGCATACTTGCAATGGTAATTTACATGTAAGATGTGGTATAAAAGATACTATCTAGGAAATATATGTCTAGAAGAGGATAGAGACATGTTATGGGACCATACTGATAACAGATGGACATAGATATTCATGGATATGCTGGTGTTTGTGGAATGTTAAAAGGTCTAGAACTTCTGTGCAAATATGCTCCATGGAGGCTTTATAGGAAGCCATATACAAAAATTACATACAAAATGTCAATGGGTTAGAAAAAGAATGCCATTTTTTTCCTTGTTACTATTTTGAGAGGGAATTATTAAGATTTTGGATTCTTGGCAACTTCTCACTCTTAAATCTTCCTCTGAGTTGTCCATTTTATACTAATATTGACAAAAACAATTTGTGCTCTACTGAATGAAATTGCTTAGCAATTGATCTCATTTTGTTGGCCCCATAAATTAAAATAATATTAACTTTCCACCTCAGATATTTAATAAAGACTTGCTGATTTAATGTCTGTACAATTTTAATTGTTGACTTCCTAAAATCAATAGAAGCACTGTAACTAAGGAATGTCTTAGGATAGGAACATTAATTAAATTATGACTATTTCTAAAGTTCAATTCAGTAATATTTTAGGTTGTGTTGTTCTTCAACACAACCCCATTTGTGACCCCATCTGGAATTTTCTTGGCAAAGATACTGGAATGGTTTGCCATTTTCTTCTCCAGGAAATTGAGGCAAATAGGGTTAAGTGACTAAGTTCATAGAGTCAGTAAGTGTCTGAAGCTGGATTTGAACTCAGGGAGATGAGTCTTCTTGACTTCAGGTCTGGCAATAATATAATTAAACGCTTACTATGTCTAAGGCACTGTGTTAGTCATCAAGGACACAAAAAGAAAAATGGAGAATGATTCCTGTCTTTAAAGACTTTCCATTCTAGTAAATAGAAAGTAAATACAAGATAATAGGAGGAGGAAATATGGAAATTTCTCCCAGGCTCTTTATCCTCCAAAGAAAAGTATACCTTGTCACATTTAACACCTTGGACAATAAGAATGTCACCCCTAAAAGAATATTGTATTGCTAAATGCACAAAGTCCAGATACACATGAGTGCATGACTTCAATCAGGGCACATGGGAGCCATGGATTGAGCTTGTTCCTTTAAGAAAAAAAAAATTAATGTCCATATGTTTGTTTGGCTAAAACCCAAGTTTTATTACATGCTCCTATTATTCCACTATGCAACAATTTTATTTACAGGCCTTTCACATAAAGACTAATTTATTTGATAGGAAGGCTGCTAATGCTTATTTAAGCTCACCATAATGAAAACAATATTTGTAGAGGTATGAATGAATGCTGAGCCTTAAAAGCCACGTGTTTGGGCCTTGATCCAAGAGGGGGTAGTCAGAATGTCAACTTATCTTTGCAGCTCCCAATACAACACATGCCAAAAATCATCAGGAACATTATTATATATTGGAAATTGGTATATAAAGCAGACATGGTATACCTAATCTCCATATTGGCATCAAGAAGTCTTACTGGTGCCAGTAAGACTTACATTCTAATTCTAGGGCTCATTTCATGAATAATTCTAAAATAAAACAAGTAGGGTATTTTGTATGGGCCCATAGCACATAATCATGAACAGTAGAAGAGGCTACCTTGATTGTTATGATACTATGCAGAAACTCCTTTGGCCAATGTCACACACTCCTAGTGTGAACATTAAAAGCCCCGTCTCAGATATTAAAGACAAATGCACAAACACTATTAAATTCCCCTGTGGCAATGCCAAGTCAGATCCAGCTTTGATTCCTCATGCTGATACATATGTGGTTGGATTGTGTCATGCAAACAATAGCATGGCTTGACAATTTCCCTTTACAATTCTGCGAGGTCTGGTAGTAATCAAAGGTACTTCTGTATCAATTTTAGAAAGTTTATGTCCTTGGTGGGAAAAAAAAAATCTGCATTTTCAAGAAAGTCACCTTAACATTTCAAATGTTTACATTTTTGCTTACAGAAGTATCTATTTGAAAAACACATTGGTGAGGGCATCAAAAGTGTGATTTAATGGTACAATTATTGCAATATCTGCATACTGTCTTGTCACTTTTCTATATACAAATATAGTCCAGCATTCATAATAATCTTGTAAGATTATCTTAATCTTTTCCTTTCATCATGAAAACCCTCCCTGCCTCTTGCCTGCAAGTCAAAATGAATTAGACACACATGAGATCTTGGACTGCACAACTTTAGCAAGAAATATATACAATCTAAATGTTAGAAATAAATATTTTTTGCACATTAAGTGGCCCTGATAATTTACCACATCCTTGCTATGTTTCTTAAGTACCAGGATAAAAGAATAAATTATTTAATTCTTGCTTGCCCTAACTGCACAGTAAGAAGCAAAAGGAAACTATTCATTATCTAGGTCAAACTGGAGTGTAGAATAAATGTATGGATCTCTGGACTTGGATTCAGAAATACATGGGTTCAACCCTCCCACCTCGAATACTTAGCTGAGCGACCCTAGGCAAGTCAGTTCATAACTGGCGTGCCTCAGTTTCCTTATCTATAAATTAAAAGGTTAGATTTGTTGTCTTTCTATGTCCCTTCCAGCTCTAAATCAATGATTCTATAATGATCTATTCTACGGTATACATGTGATTGCATGTGCAATAAATACATGGCCAGTTCAGTTGTTTTTAATTGTGTCTGACTCTGTGACCCCATTGGGGTTTTCTTGGCAAAGATAATGGAGTGATTTGTCATTTGACACATGAAGAAACTGAAGCAAACAGACTTAAGTGACTTACCCAGAATCGTATAGCTAGTAAATGTCTGAAGCCAGAGGAGAAGAGGAGTCTTCCTGATTCTAGGCCCAGCACTCTATCCACTGTGCCATCTAGCTGCCGCAATTTCAAGAAGTCCAGTAAGCTACACAATAGCTCTTAATATACATTGTTGATAAATGATAATTAAATTAGCAATGAAAATTCATATATTTAAGAAACTGAGTTAAAGGTAAAGTATTTGAAGAAAAACTTACCATAAGAATCCTACACTAAAAATATAATTGTCTATTCAAGAACTTTTTTTAACCAAAGAAAAGAAAGGAATGCAGAAATCAGGAAGAATTAAAATTGACCAATTAATTAGCAACATGGTAATAATTTGCTTTTAATTTGCCTTCTTGTTGAAAATCATTATTGATTTATATAATTTTAGTAGCATATCTATTTATGGGTGACCTTTCTAACTATAGATGACCCAGTGCTTACACAGTGCCTGACACATACTGGGGTATTTAATAAGTGTGTATTGAGTGACTTTCTAAATGTGAATTGTCCTTCATGTACTTATGGTTTTATAATGCCTTAAATTTGGACTTGCATTATTATTGTCTATTTTGAGAAGGGTGCTATTAGCATTTGGGTGAGTCATCTGATTAATATTTTTATTTTGGGGTTGTATATACTGGTCAGCTTCCACAAAGGGGCAAAAAAAAAAAAAAACCCAAAACAAAGTAGGACCAAGTAGTTTTAAGTCTTATTTTTTAAATGCAGAGAATCTTAGTCATCTGGCATAAAATATACAGATTAAATACTCTAAAATATTGCCAGTGCCCAAATATGGGCTTCACTCCTAAGAAGAAATCTCTTGGAAAAGAAAAGTTCATATGTTGAAAAAACAGCACTCACTATAAGCAATAGCCAGGTCTTGGCAAAAAAAAGCAACCCATGTTGACATGAACTGATAAATCTATATAATATCTCCTGTGGGAGGCCGTTCCTTACAGATAATAGTGCCTTCATCTCTGAGACTACTTTTCATGTACTCTCTATACATTTTGTATGCATTTATTTATGTTTTGTCTTCTCCCTTAGAAAGTGAGCTCCTTGAAGGCAGGGGCTGATTTTACTTTTCATTCTGTCCTCAATGTTTAGTACCTAACTGGGCACAAACTAAGAGTTTAATAAATGTTTGATGTTACATATTACTAAAATCTAAGTGATTTTAAGATGGTCTTTTGTAGTTGGAAGAGAAATGTAGTTCTCTGGAAAAAAGGAAGTTTGTGCAACTTCCAAAATATTTGGCATAAACATGGATAGGTTGCAGCAATGCTTCTCAAAACATTTTATTCCCAGAACCCCTTTACACTATTAAAAATTATTACACATTCCCAAAAGTTTGCTTATGTATAGCTATAGATATTTGCAATATTAGAAATCAAAACTGATAACATTAAAAATATGTATTTATTTAAAATTAGCAATGAACCCATTTCATGCTAACATAAATGACACATTTTAAGAAAAAAATGTAACTTCTCGAAAGCAAAAAAAAAAATAGTGAAAAGAGTAGCATTGTTTTACATAGTTTTATGAGTCTCCATAATGTCTAACTTAATAAATGACACCTGGATTCATATAATCAGAACCTGCATTCAATCTGTTTTGATAGGTTGTTTTGCTATATATTGCTTTGGTATGAAATATCTTTTTTTAAAATCTTCACTGGGATACATAATTGGAAAAGCGAAGAGTATTTTTAAGACTTAAATTACATCTTAGTATTTTCACAAAAATAGTTTTGGCCTCTCAGACTCCGTGAAAGGGTTTTAGCAGCCCCAAGAGTGTACAGACCATATTGACAACTGCTACATCACGGTACTAGAGGTATTAGTGAGGAACAAACTGACAATATTCACATGTGTATTATGGGATTATTGTTCTTTTCACCCATACATATGTGCATGTACATGACAATATCAAAAATGTATCTTCAAATATACAGAGCAATATAAATACTCAACAGACACAATTTTTTTAGATTCTTAGATGTTGGGAGCAAAAAAAAAGTTTTGTTTCTAGTGAGGATATGATTTGAATAATAGATTATCATACAATATATGTGTGTATGTGTGTATGCATATATATATATAATATGAATTATAGACTAAATAAATATCTATCACGAAAGGGAAATATAAAATATAGGATGAAATATTTTCAGACCAGGGGCCTAGTCAGCACAATATGCTTTGTTCTGTTATGTTTTTTAACTAGACTTTTGATTTCATCAGTATAGGAAGCTCCCTGTAACGAAATTTTCTCTATTGCTACATATGGGCATTTTTTTTTTTTTTTGCAACTTATGGTCAGGGAGGTACCTCAGACACCGAGGGTAAGTCATTTCCCCAAGGTCACACAGCCAGCACTTGGGACTTGAACCAAAGTCTTCTTGACTCCAAGGCTCATTCTCTATGCATTATGCCAAGCTAACTCTAACAGTTTAGGAAAGCTGTTTCAATTGTTTGTAACTATTCTATGTTTTCATTTCTTTTTCCTCTTTTAACATATTCCAAAAGACTCTCTCCCTGTCTGTAGTCATCTGGATCTCATCTCCATGCATGCGAGATATTCACCCACTTGGCTCTTTTTCCATCTGCACAAGATTGTTAAATGATCTTGAAAGATGATTTACTTTAAATTCCAATTGTTTTTATATACCAGTAAGAAGGATTAATTTAAAGGCAGAACTTCATATTTTAGAGATATGTCCAACTTCTGTTAGCTGTCATTTTTTAGTGGGCTGATTGGTTGTATTCTAGTATCCATGTAATTGGATACTGATATCTAATTCTAAAGAAGGCATCCAGTTACCATGACCTACAAATAGCTCCTCCAAGTAGCTAAGTGACTACTTGGGTGGATGGCTGGGGGATTTTGTGGGACAATACAGCTGGAATTCACACTAAAGAGATGATTGGAGCTGCAAAGAAAAATGTGTATTTCTTGTGATAGCATGTGTAGATGTTTTAAAAAGACATCAGGCACTTTAAATATTTTCATATTGATGTTATTTTCTCTACTTTTAGAAATACAAGTCTTTAGATTAAATTAGACTCTATTTCTATCCAGGCATTATAATTAGAAAAGATATCAGGAAGAATATGAAGCACAGGGCTCAAAGGTGATTTTTACATTTTTATTAAAGTTATCATCACAATTGATTGGCCAAAAATAGGTCCCAGCCCACCCCCCACTTAGTGGTCTTTCTTTGTGTCACTGATGGTTCAGAGTGAATGTAAATAGCAATTGTTTCTGTTTTGACCAGAAATCCTGAGGGTCTGCTCCCCAATCATTTTTTAAATTTGTATGTGTGTGTGTGTGTGTGTGTGTGTGTGTGTGTGTGTGTGTGTGTGTGTGTATGATTGTATATACGTGTACATATGTATCTATGTATGTGTATATATATGTATATGTGTGTATATATACAATCACATATTATGTACTATGTATAGGGTTCTATGCTAGGCACTAGGAATACAAAGAAGAAAAACAGTATTATTCCCAGCTCTCAAGAGCTCACAATAGGGTGGTAAGACATAGTCCAAGGAATTATCTAAAACAAGAGAGGGAATTACTTCTAGATGGGGGTAGAGGGATTTAGGCTCAAAATCATTTCTAGATGGAGGATAGTAAGGGATGATTTCATGGAAGGGCTGTCATCTGAGTTGGATCTTAGGCAAGAGGATTACAATAGGGAGAGATTTAAAAATTGCATTTGAGAAATAGAGAATTCCCCATACCTAATGCCGGGGAGGAGAAAAAAAAAGGCAAAATAAAATCAAGGAACGTTTTTTAAAATTTCAGTTTCATTTTCTGTTCTGAATTCTCTTCCTCCTACCTTCCCCTCCTCTACCCACTGAGAAGGCAAAAAAACTAAAACTCATTGCAAACATGTATAGTCAAGCAAAACAAATTCCTACATTAGCAATGTCCAAAGAGGGGGGTGGGGTGGAAAAGTGAGAAAAGGAAAAGAAAAGAGACTTCAAACTGTAATGAGTCCATCATCTCTCTCTGCAGGTGGAGAGCATGCTTCATCATGAGTTCTTTGGCTTTGTGATTGGTCATTGTTCAGAGTTCCTGAGGCTATCAAAGTTGTTTTCATCACAATAGTTATAGTACAAACTCTTCTCTTGGTTCGCTTTGCATTGCTTCATATAAATTTTCCCAAGTTTTTCTGAAATCATCCTGCTCATCATTTCTTATAGCACAATAGTATTCCATCACATCCATAATCCATAATTTGTTTAGCCAATGCCCAATTGAAGCGAAACTCCTTATTTTCCCATTCTTTGCCATCACAAAAAGAGCTGATATAATATATTTTGCATGGATGGCATACGGCATGAGATAGTGGTCAATACTTATTTCTGTCAGTTTATTTTCTAGTTTTTCCAACAGTTTTTATTGAATAATGAGTTCTTGCCCTAATAGCTGGGATCTCTGGGTTTCTGTTGCCATATGCTTCAGCTTTTGTGTACCTCCTCTGTTCCACTGCTCAACCTCTCTATTTCTTACCAAACTGTTTTGACCATTACGGCTTTGTATTATAGTTTGAGATTTGGTATTACTAGGTCTCCTTCCCATTTTCCCATCAATTCCCTTGATATTCTTTGCCTGATCATTATTTTTTTCTAGTTCTATAAAACAATCCTTTAGTAGTGACTGGTATGGCACTGAATATTATCATTTTTATTAGATAGTCTACCCAAAAGTTATTCATATTTTTCCAATTATTTAGACCTGTCTTTATTTATGGAAAGTGTTTTGTAGCTGTTTCTTCTGCATATTCTGATAGGTAGACTTCCAAGTCTTTTATATTGTCTAGTTTCTTTAAATAGAATTTCTCTTTATTTCTTCCTACCAGATATTGTTAGTAACATACAGAAATACTGAGGATTTGTATGAGTTTATTTTATATCCTGCAACTTTGCTGTAGCTGTTTTTTTTTAAATCAGTGTTTTAATTAACTTTCTAGGGTTCCCTAAGAAAAATCACATCATCCACAAAAAGGGATAGTTTTAATTCCTCTTTTCTGATGTTTATTTTTTATTACCTTTTTCTTATAGCTCGCATGTCAAGTAAAATATGACATAGTAATGGTGATGACAGACACCCCTGCTTCACCCCAATCTCATTGGGAAGACCTCTAGCTTATCCTCATTACAGATAATGCTGACGTCTTGGTTCCATGTAACTACTCCATGTTTTATGGAAAGCTCCATTTATTACAGTGTCTTCTAGGATTTTCTAGGAATAGAAATATTTCTATGAAAAAATGTATTTTTTAAAACAAAAGTTTTTTTCTCCAACTACTGAAATAATCATGATTTTCATTTTGTTATTAACATGTTCAACTATGTTTATAGTTCTAATATTAAACCAGCCTTGAATTCCTGGTATAAAACTTTCATGGTCACAATGATCGTTGTGACATATTACTGTAAGCTCCTTGCTAATATTCTGTTTAAAAATTCTGCATCAATATTCACTAGGAATATTGTTCTATACTTTTCCTTGTCTGTTTTGACTCTTTCCAGTTTAGATATCAAGACTGTATTTCTATTGTAGAAATAAATTAGTAGAACTCCTTCACCTATTTTTTCAAAGAGCTTAAGTAGGAATGGAATTAATTGTTCTGAAATGTTTGGTAGAATTGACTTGTAAATCTATCTGGTCCTAGTTTTCAAAAAATGGTTACTAATCCAATTTTGCTGATATTAAAGTAAGTAATGTGAAATGTCTGGAAAAACAGAATGAAGTCCAGTTGTAGAATGTCTTAAATGCTAGTTTAGAAATTGTTTTTTTTTTTTCTGTAGATAATGGCAAGTCAGTGAAAGTCTTTAAGAAGGTTGGCATCTCGTGTCTTCCATAGAAGGATTAGGGAAACCTGAGAAAAAAAATCATAGTACAATCATGATTATATACTGTTGTTTCTATTTCCTATGCAAATTGATTAAAGACTTCTGTTTTGATTATTGCTTTTCTTAAGCAAACCGTTGTTTGAATGCAATTCCTATATATAATGCTAAACTAAAGACCCAGGCTAAAATATTACACAAACAATTTTGATCAAGACAGAAGCTTTTTATTAAAATGTGTGTGTAGAAGATAGGTTGAATTCAATTCAATAATTTGCCAATTGCTCTTTGATTCAACAAATATTCATGTAGACACTATTCTAGCTCAATTAGGATATTTATGACCTTGGTCTTCTTTGAATACAAAGGACTAACACAACCTGTGAGTAACCCAGATCATCCTCTCTCTTCTGTCTCCCTCTCCCTTTCCTTTGGTGTTTACTGGTTTGTTTCCCTCTCTCTCTCCCTTCCCCCTTCCCCTCCTTCCTTTTCCCAAAACCTTAAACCCAGTGCACTCTGAAGCTCATAGGATGGACAACAATGCTTTTCTGCCCAAGCTCCAATTAATGACTGTTTTTACAGTCTTAGAGTGATTATCAATAGTAACAGTTTCTCTTTCCCTCCAAGTTTGATTTAGTTCTTTTTTCTTTGCCTCATTAAAAGGGCCATTCCCTGACTGTTTCTTAAAGAGGCCTCTTCACTCAATGGGCATTTCCTCCCTCTAAGTGAGTAGGTGAAAAGGCCTAGCCTAAAAAGGTCAAAGTTTCCTATTGCATCTTGGATCATCTCCAGTCATCCTGATGAATATCTGGTCACTGGATCCAGATGGTTCAGGAGGAGAAAGTGAGGCTGCTGACCTTGTACAGCCCTCCCTCACTCAAAACAAAGTCAAGTGCAAGTCATGTCATAATTTCCCTGATGTCATAGTCTTCTTCAAAAACGAAGAACGAACAAACAATGACCTTGGGTAAATCACTCAACCTTTTCAGGCCTCAGTTTCTTTAAGAAACAAACACATCCTTATACACTTTAATGACAGGGATCTTGAATTGTAACAGTGTTAGACCAGGATCGAAACAAATAAAGTTTTGTTGGCCCTGTCACACACTCACTGCCACTACCCCACTTCAAGACCATAATCTCTTGCCTAGATTGCTGTAATAAATAGTCTTCTAAATGATTTCCCTTCCATAATATACTGAAGAAATATTTTTGATGTGCAAGTCATTGTGTGTGTTTGTCCTTCATTTTTGAAGAAGACCATGACATCAGAGAAATGATGACATGACTTGTACTTGACTTTGTTTTGAGTGAGGGAGGGCTGTGCAAGGTCAGCAGCCTCATTTTCTCCTCCTGAGCCATCTGAATTCACTTAGAGGGAGGTAATGCCCATTGAGGGAATAGGCCTCTTCAAGAAATAGTCAGGGAAAGGCCTTTTTAATGAGGCAAGGAAAAAGAACTAAATCAAACTTGGAGGGAAAGAGAAACAGTTATTATTGATAATCACTCCAAGGCAGCCATTAATTGAAGCTTGGGCAGGGATGCATTGTTGTCCAACCTCTGGATTTCAGAGTGCCCCAGGGGAAGGAAGGAAGGAAAGAGGGAGGGAGGGAGGGAAGGAAGGAAAGATGAAAGGAAGGAAGGAAGGACATCAAGCCAGTAAGCCCCAAAGGAATGGGAGAGGGAGACAGAAGAGAGAGGATGAGCTGAATTACTCACAGGTTATATTAGTCCTTTGTTTTCAAAGAAGACCAAGGTCATAAAGATATCCTAATTGAGTTGGAATAGTGTCTGCATGAACATTTGTTGAATCAAAGAACAATCAGCAAATTATTGAATTGAATTCAATCTGTCTTTTACACGCACATTTTAATGAAAAGCTTCTGTCTTGATCAAAATTGTTTGTGTAATATTTTAGCCTGGGTCTTTAATGTAACATTTTATATATAGGGGTTACATTCAAACAACAATTTACTTAAGAAAAGCAATAATTAAAACACGTCTTTAATTAATTTGCATAGAATAATAGAGACTTAACTATATATATAATCATGATTGTACTAATGGGTCTTCCCTCAGGTTTCCATAATCCTTCTATGGTAGACACAAGATGCCACAGTAGAAATACCTAACAGTGTACAAAGATTCTGTATAAGCAATTTGAGTAGGACAGTTTTCCTACTTGATCTGTATTACTGGCCTAGTCAAAAGAGAGTAATTTGGTTACGGCTATTTAAAATATCTTCTAATGGTATTTAAAATATCTTCTAATATCTCAACATTTTTAGTTAGTTATTTTGTTGTACCTATAGAAAATAATGCCATTCACTGTGATTATTATGATTAATAATAAAATTACTACCACCAATGATATCTAACATTTATACAGACCTTTAAAAAAATTTACAGATATCATCTTATTTTATCATCATGACAATTCTGTGACAAAGTTACTGTGACAAATCCAAGAGACAGAGTTTCCGGGTAATTAATAATAATTTTATTAGTTAGGCTAGCTAATAATCAATACATTGATGGTCAGTGGTTCCAATAACCAAAGACCCCAGTGGAGACAATGAATACTTTAAATACCTTTGTAAAAGGGGATGCCCTGGCAAGTGAAAATTAACCATGATTGGTCAACATTTAATAAGGAGGTAGGCTAGAAGTGTTCAGCTCCTCCTGCTGAGAAGGTGGCTTGATCATGAGATTCAGCTGCCTTAAGCAACCTGGAGAGGAGAATCTATTTCCTTCAGACCACTCTGGTTGGTTTTCTCCTTCATGAGCTGGGTCACCCTAAATTCTAATGGAGAGATTCAAGGACAGGGCTGATCTCTTTGGGGCAAGAACTTGCCCAGACTAGATTCTGTCTATATTCCCCAATATCCTGGTTGGGTGGGGTCTGGCTCAAGATTGAGAAACATGTTCCCTGATGATTAGGGACAGTTTATCAATGATCTACTTCCTTCAGAGACTGACTGACTTTTTACAGGAATTGGGCCCTAAATGAGGAAATAAAAGAGAAAAAGTTTTGATCCTAATTTAAAAACTGGTTGATAATAGAGTGGCAAAACAATAATTTCTCTCAGTACTCTTATTATCCTCAATTTACAGATAAGGAAACTGAGGTAAAGAGAGGTTAAATAACTTGCCCTGGATCACACAGCTATCTGAGACTGAATTCCTGACTCCAGGTCTAGTGAATTATATCCACTGCAGCACCTAGTTGCCTCTAATAATAGCAAAATTACTACTTTACAATTTGTTGTGGTTTAGCTCTTTTTCAGTTGTGTCTGACTCTTTGTGACCCCTTTTGGGGTTTTCTTGGTAAAGATACTGGAATGGTTTGCCATTTCTTTCTCTAACCCATTTTAAAGATGAGGAAACTGAGGCAAAGAGCATTAAGTAACTTGCCCAGTCACACAGCTAATAAGTGTCTGAGGCCAGATTTGAATTTAGGAAAGAGTCTTTCTAACTCCAGGCCTGGTACTCTACCCATTGGGTTACTTAGCTGCTCCTTAACAGTACTGCTACTTTACAATAGTAATTTTTTTAATGTGTCATTTCACTACTTCCTACCTGACCAGCTGCTCTATAACTTTCTCACCAACCTCCTTCCAGTCCATTCCAGAAACCAGGTGTTAGAACAGGAATTCTTAAAATTTATTAATGTTGTAGACCCTTATCTTCTCAGAATGTTTTTAAATGAATGAAATAAAATGCATAGAATTGCAAAGGAAACCAATTATAATAAAATATAGTTACCATACTATTTAAAACCCCCCCCACCAAGTCCGTGGTCTCCAGGTTAAGAACCATAATCAAATCAACTCTGCCATTGTTTTGGAATGAGGTGTGCCAATCTATTCCTCTCTGGTCTCACTCACCAACCATGCAAATTTCTGGACCAAAGTACCTCTCCATGGCCACCACTTCCTAATGTATATTGTCTTACACACTAGAATTAAGTGTGGAAACACTTAAAAACCAGAAACATAAAATCTCTTTTTTAGTAAAACTGAAAATAATAAGTAGTTTTTCTCTGAGCCCTCCTTTGTAAAATCTTTGGAAAAGCATCTCAGAAAGGATGACAAAAGGGAAACAAAAGCGGGGAGGAAATCCATTTCTTAGGGAAATGGATTGAAAGTGCTACCAAACTTTTAAAAAAGATTGAACTTTGTCTTCTTTGTTATTAGTTGTTTTAATCAAGTCTATTTATTTCTGACCCAATTTGAGGTTTCCTTGGCAAAGATTCTGGAGTGGTTTGTCATTTCCTTCTCCAGTTCATTTTACATATGAGAAAACTTAGGCAAACAGAGTTAAGTGCCTTTCCCAGCGTCACACTGCTAGTAAGTTTTTGATGGCAGATTTGAAATGAAGAAAAAGTATTGCTGACTCAAGACACAGAGTTCTCTATCCACTGAGCCACTCTAGCTGCCCCTTTGTCTTATTTACTTCATTGTATTTCCCAACCCAGAAGTAATTTGGTTATCAACTTATTTAAAAGCAGTCTCATGTACTCCTGGCACTAGAAAGCTATTGGCCCTAGGACTCAAGTTCCAATTAAAAAGGACTGAGATATCAATGGCAGCCAATCAATCAGCCAGCTTTTATTAAGTGTTCAGTATAGCCCAGACACTGTATTAAGCAAATAGAAAGACAGTCTCTCCACTCAAGAAGTTTGCATTTTATGGAGGAGGAATTACACATACAATAATGCTGAGGAGGGTCTTCCAGGAGCCAACATGGTGGAGTAAGCAGAAAATTGCTGCCACTCTGCCATTCACCTCAGAACAACCATAAAGGAGTGCCCCAGAACAAATCCTGGAACACTGGAGCCAGCAGAAGGAAGGGGTGGAGCAGTCTTCTAGCCTGGGAAACTTGTAAGAAGCAACAAGAAAAGTCTGTCTCACTTGGGTAAAAGGAGAGTGCATTCCAGGACAGAAAGCATTCCAGCAAGCTAAAAGTAAGCCATAACTCAGTAAACCAATAGGAGATCCTGAGCCCCAGGGTGGTGGAGAGGGCTAACACCAGAAGCCACCACATGTTTTAGCATGATCAGGGAAACTAGCAGACCCCAGCTCAGAGAATCACCACGTGCTTCAGCACAGCCCCAGTTGGACGGGGATCCTCCAGTGGTCAGATCTTCCTCTGTTTTGGCACAGCCCACAGTGGGGAGCCAATCTCAGGGGCTAGACCTCTGGGTGATTCAGTGCATTCCAGGGCAAACATGCATCACCCAAGAGCCAGACCTCCATGGGCTTCAGTGTAGCCCCAGGGAAATGCAAAAAAATCCCACATGGACTCAGCACATGCCAGACACCACCATTAGGACCCCAAATCAGCACCAGGTAAACTTCCAGATCCCTACACCTATAGCTGCCAGCACCTGAGGTCCTAGCTCACAAAGCAAGTGACCAGGCCTCACTCCAGCACAAGAAACTTGGGACAGTGCCCCTTGTAATCCAGCAGGAGACCTCACATTTAAAAGCCAGGAAATAGACAAAAAAGATGTGCAAAAAGCAAAAACAAACATGATCATAGAGAGTTACTATGTTGACAGGGAAGATCAAAACACCAGTTCAGAAGAGGACAACATTGTCAATATACCTACATCTGAAATCTCAAAGTGCAATATGAATTGGTCTCATGCCCAAAGAGCCTCCTTGAAAAAGCTCAAGAAAGATTTAAAAAGTCAAATAAAAGAGGTAGGAGAAAAATTGGGAAAAGAAATGAGAAGTATGCAAGAGAGAGTCAATAGCTTGGAAAAAGCAGGACAAAAACTGACTGTAGAAAACAAGTCCTTAATATATACAATTGGCCAAATTGAGAGGAAAAAGTACTTTGAAGAATACAACTCCCTAAAGCGTAGAATTGGTCAAATGGAAAAAGAGGCACAAAAGCTAATTGAAGAAAACAATTAATTAAAAATTAGAATTGGGCAAGTAGAAGCTAATGACTCTGAGATATCAGGAATCAGTCAAATAAAATCAAAAGCATGAAACCATAGAACATAAAATACCTCACTGGAAAAACAACTGATCTAGAAAATAGAGCCAGGAGAGAAAATTTAAGAATTATTGATCTAGCTGAAGCCTGTGATAAAAAAAAAAAAAAGGCCCGGATAGCATCTTTCAAGAAATCATTAAGAAAAACTGCTCTGAAGTCCTTGAACCAGAGGGTAAAATAATCATCAAAAGGATCCACCAATCACCTCCTTAAAGAGATCTCAAATAGAAAATGCCAAGGAATATTGCAGCCAAATTCCAGTATTATCAGGTCAAGGAGAAAATAGTGCAAGTGGTCAGAAAGAACAATTTAAATATCATGGAAACACTTTCAGGATTTCACAGGACCTTGCAGCTTCTACATTAAAAGACTGGAGGGCTTAAAATATGATATTCTGAGGCAAAGGAGCTTGAATTACAACAAAGGATCAACTACCCAGGGAAAATGAGCATAATCTTTCAGGGGAGAAGATAGTTATTCAATGAAATAGAAGACTTTCTAACTTTCCTGATAAAAAGATCATTGCTCAACAGAAAATTTGGTCTTCCAATATAAGACTCAACAGAGTCATAAGAAATTAAAACAGGAAAGAATAAAACAAATATTATTTAATAAGGGCAAATTGTTTACATCACTACAAGGGAGGAAAATACATGCAACTCTTGAGAACTATATCATTACTGCAACATTTAGAAGGGGCATACATGGACAGAGTATAAAGATTATACAGAGTATACAGGGTATAAAGTGACTTTAATGTGATGATAAAAAATCTAGTCAGATAGTCAAAAAGGATTGTACTGAGAGAAGAGTAAAAGTGGCAGAAAGAGGTAAATTACATTCCATGAAGAGGTACAAAGACTTATTCCAAAAGAGGAAAATAAGGGAGGGAGATGAGCATTGTTTGAACCATATACTAATCAGATTTGGCTCAAAGAAGAATAACCTACTTAGGTATAGAAATATAGCTTACCCAATAGAAAGTAAAGGGTGATAGAAGGGAGGACAGGCTGAAGGAGGTAGTGGTCAAAAGCAAAACTATAGTGAGGAGGGAAAAGGCAAAGGGAGAGAGAGAAAAGAATAAATAGGAAGGACAATAGGATGGAAAGGAAGACACAGATAGGGAGTACAACTATAAATGTGAATGGGATGAACTCTTCCATAAAATGGAAGCAGAGAACAGAGTGGACTAAAAATCATAATCTTACAATGTATTGATTACAAGAAAAACATTAGAAGCAGAGGGGTGCACAAAGAGTAAAGGTAAAAGGCTAGAGTAGAATTTATTATGCTTCAGTTGAAATAAAAAAAAAAGCAGGGCTAGCAACTCTGATTGACAGGAAAAGAAAAAATAGATCTACTCAAAAGAGATAAGGAAGGAAACTACATTCTATTAAAAGGTACCATAAACAATGAAATAATATCATTACTAAACATATATGTACCAAGTGGTATAGCATCCAGATTCTTAGAGGATAAGTTAAGGGAGTTACAGGAAGAAATGGCCAGTAAAATTAAACTAGTAGGGAACCTCAACCTTCCCCTCTCAGAACTAGATAAATGTAACCACAAAATAAACAAGAAAGAAGTTAAGGAGGTGAATAGAATTTTAGAAAAATTAGCTATGATAGACCTCTGGAGAAAACTGAATGGGGACAGAAAGGAATATACTTTTTTCTTGGTGGTACATGGCCATGCATTAGGGCAATAAGAACCTCACAATCAAATGTATTAAGGCAGACATATTAAATGCATCCTTTTCAGATCATGATGTAATAAAAATTACATGGAATAAAAGTCCTTGGAAAGATAGACTAAAAATTAATTGGAAACTAAATAATCTAATATTAAAGAAAGAGTGGGTCAAACAGCAAATCATAGAAATCAATAACTTCATCTAAGAGAATGACAATAATAAGACAATATACCAAAACTTATGAGATCTAGAGAAAGCAGATCTAGAGAAAGTTCTTAGGGGGACTTTTATAACTCTCAATTCTTACATGAATACAACAGAGAAAGAAGACATCAATGAATTGGGCATGCAACTAAAAAAAAGCTACAAAAAGAACATATTAAAAATTCCCGATTTAATACCAAATTAGAAATTCTGAAAACCAAAGCAGAGATTAATAAAATTGAAATTAAGAAAACTATTAAACCAATAAATAAAATTAAGAGCTGGTTTATGAAAAAAAAAAACACCATAAAATAGATGAATCCTGGGTTAATTTGGTTAAAAAAAAAGAAAACCAAATTTCCAGTATGAAAAATGAAAAGGGTAAATTTACCACCAATGAAGAAGAAAGTAAAATAATAATTAAGAGCTATTTAGTCCAATTGTATGCCAATAAATTTGCCACTCTTACTGAAAAGGATGAATATTTACAAAAATATAAAATGCTTAACCCTATTTCAGAAAAAGAAATTGAACAAGCCCTCAATGAATTCCCTAAGAAAAAATTTCCAGGGCAAGATAGATTTACAAGTGAATTCTACAAAACATTTAAAGAATAATTGATTCCAATGCTATAGAAACTTTTGGGGAAAATAAGCAAAGAAGGAGTCCTACCTGAAAGATCTAGGAAGGTGGGGGGAGGCATGAATCAAGAATGTCCCTTATCACCATTGTTATTTGATATTGTACTAGAAATTCTAGTTTTAGCAATAAGAGAAGAAAAAGAAATTGAATGCATGAAAATAGGCAATGAAGAAACAAAACTATCACTCCTTGCAGATGATATGATGGTATACTTAGACAATCCTAGAGAATCAAGTAAAGAAAAACACTACTTGAAGTAATTAACCACTTCAGCAAAGTTGCAGGATATAAAATAAATCCACATAAATCACTGGCATTTCTATTATATTACTAACAAAGCCCAGCAACTAGAGATGGAAAGGTACTTTACGTTTTAAATAACTGTGGACATCATAAAGTTTTGGGGAGTCTAACTGCCAAGACAAACCCAGGAACAATATGAACACAATTACAAAACACATTTCCCACAAATAAAACCAGATGAAATAATTGGAAAAATATCAGTTGTTCATGGGGAGGCCAAGTTAGCATAATAAAAATGAAAATTCTACCTAAGTTAATTTATCTGTTCAGTGCCATATCAATCAAACTACCAAACAATTATTTTATAGAGTTAGAAAAAAATAAAATTTATCTGGAAGAACAAAAGATCAAGAATATCAAGGGAATTAATGAAAAGAAATACAAAGAAAGATGGCCTAGCTATATCAGATCTAAAACTGCATTATAAAGCAGCATTCATCAAAACTATCTGGTACTGGCTTAGAAATAGAGTGATGGATCACTGGAATAGGTTAGGCACACAAGACACAGTAGTCAATGACTATAGTAATCTACTGTTTGATAAACCCAAAGACTCCAGTTTCTGGTACAAGAACTCACTATGAGACAAAAATAGTTGGGAAAACTGGAAAATAGTATGGCAGAAGTTAGGCATAGACCAACAGATTACACCATATACCAAGATAAAGTCAAAATGGGCACATGATTTAAATATAGAGGGTGATAATATAAGCAAATTTGGAGAGCAAAGAATAGTTTACCTGTCAGACCGATGGAGAATGGAAGAATTTATGACCAAACAAGCGATGGAGAACATTATGAAATACAAAATGTATAATTTTGATTACACTAAATAAAAAGATTTTTTGCATAAACAAATCCAATGCAACTAAGATTAAAAGGAAAGTGATGTCAGGAAATAATTTTTACAGCCAGGGTTTCTGATAAAAGCCTCATTTCTAACATATATGATAAATGAGTCAAATTTATAAGAATAAAAGTCATTCCCCCATTGATAAATGGTTAAAGGATATGAACAGATAATTTTTGGAGGGAGAAATTAAAGCTATCTCTAGTCATATGAAAAAAATGCTCTAAATTACTACTGATTAGAGAAATGCAAATCAAAACAACTCTATCACATCACACCTATCAGACTGGGTAACATGACAAAACAGGAAAATGATAAATGTTGAAGATGTGGAAAAACTGGAATACAAATGCATCACTTGTGGAGTTGTGAGCTGATCCAACTATCTGGAGAGCATTTTGGAACTATGCTCAAAAGGCTATAAAACTGGGCATATACTTTGATCCAGCTATACCACTGCTAGGTCTATATCCCAAAGAGAACATAAAAATGGGAAAAGGACCCACATATACAACAATAATTATAGCAGTTTTATATTTATAGAAATTGAAGGGATGTCCATCAACTGTGGCTGAAGAAGTTATGATATATGAATGTAAGGGAATACTATTGCTCCACAAGAAATGGTGAATAGGCACATTTCAGAAAAACCTGGAAAGACTTACATGAATTGATGCAGACTAAAGTGAGTAGAACCAGGAGAACATTGTACACAGTAAAAGCCACACTGTGATGACCAACTTTGACATACTTAGCACTTCTCAGCAATGCAATGGTCTGAGACAATTCTAAGGGGCTCAAGGGAAAATGCTGTCCACATCCAGAGAAAGAAATATGGAGTCTGAATGCAGATTGAAGCATATTATTTTCTTTTTTTTGCTTTTTCTTTCTCATGGTTTTTCCCTTTTGTTCTGATTCTTTTCAAAACATGACTAATGTGGAAATATGTTTACTATGATTGTACAAGTATAGCCTATATAAGAATGCAAACTGTCTTGGGGTAGGGGAGAGAAAAAAAATTTTGGACCTCAAAACCTTGTAAAGAGGTGAATGTTGAAAACTATTAAGTGATGAAAAAAAAGAATGCTGAAAAATGGAAGAGGACACAGCTACTCAGAGGCATGGGTAAAGGACATCCTGAGTACAGCCTAGAGAACATTGAAACATGGCTGGTTTGGTCACTCTTCTTAAATAGAGTTTCTGGGCTGGCCCAACAACCACTTTAAATGAAGGAAGTCCCTTTATTTAATTGGAGGAGTGAGGTAAAGTATTCAAAAAGAAAGGGATAATGACTTGATTATCATTTCTGCAATGTTAACTCCAATTATATTTTAAGATATTTTTTTTCCTTGTTCAAGATTTCTATAATTACCTGATGGAGTCCTAACAGAGCTGCCCTCAGTCCCAATATTCTAACTTCTTTATAAAACCCTCTTGAAGGCCCACTGTATCTACCAACTGCCCCACTCCACCCCCACAATGCTCTAACTTCTTAGTATAAACCTTACTACTCACTAGAACAACAGGTGTATACCTGAAACTCATAGTTCTCACAGAAACAGCAAGCATGGGAATTCAGCCATTGCCTCTACCTAGGCACTGACCCCAGACCCATTCCTCATAGTTCCTACAGAAACAGGTATGTTCTTGTACTCAGCTACAATCACATCATCCATCTAGTCCTAGACAGGACCACAATACTCAGCTAATTAAGAAAGCAACATGACCAAGATGTGGAGCAGTTTGCTTGACCACCAAACTTTAGTAGGAGTCCACCCTATGACAGCGCCTGCGCAGTAATAGTAAAGAACTGACCTAGAATGGACTTATGACATAGAGAGGCTTATTATAATATCATTACCACATATACATACCCCCTAATTGTATGCATTATGGGTAGCCACATGCACAATTCCACTGAGGCTGGTGCCCCACCTCTGTTACCTAATCCCTTAACAAACTCCTGCCTTTTTAATATTAATCATATTCCTATATTCTATGTAAATTTTGATTGGGTAATCAGCACCATATTCTCTACAAAATTGCATGTCTTGCCTTATGGAGGTGGGGCTAAATTCCTCTAAGGGACTTAGCCACTCACCAGAGCATGAAACCTCAAACTATAATAAAATTTTCCAACTGGCTTGGAGTTGACCTGAGTCTGAAATTCTTTAGAGACATCCCATAGCATCTCTATATGAACCTCATCAGTTTTTGGTGACCCAGAGTTTAAATCTCAACATGACCTGAAATTGCCTCAGGCAGAGAGTGAGAATGATGGCAATGAGCATGGATATGATTGTGCCAATTTAGACATCTTTCCCTAAGCTAGAAATGGCTTATACAAATGTTGAATAAAATTGTTTCTGGCAGCGCTGAGCCTCAATCACAGAGTACTGTGTTAGCATTGATATATTTTTTAATAACTGGGATTGTCTTTGTTTTTGAATTTGTATTCCTGGCACTTAACATAGTGCACTGTGCAAAGCAAGGCCTTAATAAATTACTTTTTCATTAATTTGATAGCATTTTCATTTGTCTTTTTTCCTTTTCTTGTACTTATTTTATTTTTCCCCAGTTACATGTAAAAACATTTGTTTTTAAAACTTTCAGTTCCAAATTCTGTCCCTTCCTTCTCTCCCTCATTTCCACCCACTGAGAAGGCAAGCAATTCAGTATAGGTTATACATGTGCAGTCATGCAAAACATATCCATAATAGTCATGTTGTGAAAGAAAACATAGACAAAAAAAATTAGAAAAATAAAGTTATAAAAAAGTATGCTTCAATCGGTATTCAAACATCAGTTCTTTCTCATAGCACTTTTCAACATGAGTCCTTCAGAGGTGTCTGGGATCATTGTATTCCTGAGAATAGCTAAATCACTCACAACTGATCATCTTACAATATTGCTGTTACTTTTTGCACAGTACGTTTCACTTTACATCAGTCCATGCAAGTCTTTCCAGGTTGCTTCTGAGAGCATCCTGCTCATCACTTCTTATAGTGCATTAGTATTCCATCATAATCACATACCATGACATGTTCAGCCATTCCTAAATTGATGGGCATCCCCTCAATTTCTGATTCTTTACCCCCAGAAAAGAACTGCTATAAATATTTTTACACATGTGGATCCTTTTCCTTTTTTATCTCTTTTGGGATACAGACTCAGTAGTGGTATTTCTTAGGTATAGTTCCAAATTGCTGTACAGAATGGTTGAATCAATTCACAACTCCATCAACAGTGTATTAATGTCTCATTTTCCCCGCATCGCTTCCAACATTTATCATTTTCCTTTTCTGTTATTAGCCAATTTAAGAGGTATGAGGTAGTAGCACAGAATTGTTTTAATTTGTATTTCTCCAATCAATAGTGAGTTACAATAATTTTTTTCTTTTGGCTATAGATAGCTTTGATTACTTCATCTGAAAACTGATTATATCTTTTGATCATTTATCAATATGGGAATAGCTCTTATACTTATAAATTTGACTCAGTTCTCTATGTTTGAGAAATGAAAACTTTTTCAGAGAAAAACTTGCTTCAACATTTGTTTCATACTTACTATTGCTAACTGTTTTTCACTCTTATTCCTCCCACCCCCATTTATTTCATTCTCTCTCCTTTTACCTTGTCCCTCCTCAAAAGTGTTTTGCTTCTGACTACCCCCTTCCCAATATATCTTCCCTTCTATCTTCTCTACCCTTCCTTTGTCCTTTTCCTCTTCTACTTTCCTGTAGTTAGATTTCTATATCCAATTGTGTGTGTGTGTATAGTGTTCCCACTTTGAGCCAATTCTGATGAAAATAAGGTTACACACCTCTCCTCTCTTCCCCTTTCCTGTACTTAGATTTCTATACCCAATTGTGTGTGTGTGTATAGCATTCCCACTTTGAGCCAATTCTGATGAAAATAAGGTTCACATACCTCTCCTCTCTTCCTCCTTCTTCCTCTCCTCTCTTCCCCTTCACAATAAAAAGGGGCTTTTTATTGACCCTTTAATGTGAGAAATTTATTCAATTCTACCTCTCCCTTTCTTTCTTCCAGTACATTCCTCTCTCATCCCTTAATTTTATTTTTTTAAATCATCCCTTCATGTTCAACTCAAACCTGTGTCCTCTGTCTTTATATACTTCTTCTAACTACCCTAATAAATCAGAAAGGTCTTATGAGTTACAAATACCATCTTCCCATGTAGAAATGTAAATAACTAAACCTTAATAAGTCCCTTATGATTTTCTATTCCTGTTTATCTTTTTACACTTCTCTTGAGTCTTGTATTTGAAAGTCAAATTTTCTATTCAGCTCTGGTCTTTTCATCAAGAATGCTTGAAAGTCCTTTATCTCAATGAATGTCCATTTTTCTCCCTGAAAGACTATACTCAGTCTTGCTGGGTAGGTGATTCTCGGTTATAATCTTGGAACATCATATTCCAAGCCCTCTGATCTTTTAATGTGGAAGCTGTTAAATTTTGTTTAATCCTGACTGTGGCTACACGGTATTTGAATGTTTTTTTTGGCTACTTGCAATAGTTTCTCCTTGAGCTGGGAACTCTGGAATTTGGCTATAGTACTTCTGGAAGTTTTCATTTTGAGATCTCTTTCAGCAGGTGCTTGGTAGATTGTATCAATTTCTATTTTGCCCACTGATTCTAGAATATCAGGAGAGTTTTCCTTGATAATTTCTTGAAATATGCTATCTAGGCCTTTCTTTTTGTTCATGGTTTTACGTAGTCCAATAATTTTTAAATTATCTCTCCTTGATCTGTTTTCTAGGTCAGTTGTTTGTCTGATGAAATATTTCACTTTGTCTTCTATTTTTTTTTCATTCTTTTGGTATTTTTTTTGTTTGTTTCTTCATTTCTCATAAAGTCATTAGTTTTCATTTGCTCCATTCTGATTTTTAAGGAATTATTTTCTTTAGTGAGCTTTTGGACCTCCCTTTCCCTTTGGCCGATTCTGTTTTTCAAGGCATTCTTCTCATTAGCTTTTTGGACCTCTTTTGCCAACTGACCTAGTCTATTTTTTAAAGTATTATTTTCTTCAGTATATATATATATTTTTGTGTGTGTGTGTGTCTTCTTTACCAACCTGTTGACTCATTTCTCATAATTTTCTTGCATCGTTTTCATTTCCCTTCCCAATTTTTCCTCTATCTCTCTTACTTTATTTTCAAAATCCTTTTTGAGCTTCTCCATGGCTTGCAACCAATTCATATTTTTCTTGGAGGCTTTGAAGGCAGGAGCTTTGCTTTGTTATTTTTTTCTGAGTATATATTTTGATCTTCCTTGTCACCATGACTTTCTATAGTCAGAGGTTTTTTCCCCAATTTGTTTACTCATTTCCCCACCCTATTATTCTACTTTTAACTGTTTGTTAAAGTAGGGCTCTGCTTTGCTAAAGTAGGGTAGAATGTGCACTATCCTAACTTCAGCAGTTTTGTGTAGTTGTTTTCAGAAATACTTCTAGGCACCTGTAAGTTTTCAGTTCTTCCAAGGTAGCATAATCTAAGAGGTGATTACTAGTGTCCTGACCTGTGCTCTGGTCTATGAGTGACCACAAGCACTCTTTTCTGCCCTCCCACTCTCAGGGGATCTCTCCTCCACTGTAGCCACAAGCTTTGTTATGCTAGTGTTCTTCCTTGACCTGACATTGTCACCTAGGACTGGGACCCAGATCTGAGTATGAGCAAAGCAACAGAGTCCTGCTTCAGTGCTAGCAAAAAAGACCTCTGTAATTTCCTTCTGACCAGTTGTTCAACACCCTTAGGATCTATGGGTTGAGAACTCTGGAAGCAGCCACTGCAGTTGCTGCTGCTGCTGATTTAGTGGCTCCACGGTCTGTTCCTGGTTTGCTGGGACTGGGCTGTGCTCCACTTTCATCTAGGTGAACCTCATCTAGGTTCATCTGCTGACCTTCTAAGTTGTCTTTGGAATCTATGGGTTGAGGGGTCTGGAAACTTCCACTGCTGCCACTGATTCAGTTGCCCCTAGGACTGTTCAGGGTTTTCTGGGACCCTGCCTGTTCTGGTGCAGACTACCCTGGAATGGGCTAGCCTGAGCTCCTCTCTCATCCTGGTGCAACTGACTTTTCCTGCTGATCTTCCAAGTTATCTTGGGCTGGAAATTTTTTCTACTCCATCTTTGTGAGTTCTGCTGCTCTAGAATTTGTTTAGAGTCATTTTTCAAAGTTATTTGGAGTGGTTTGGGGGAAAGCTCATGCAATCTCTGTCTTTAGTCTGCCACCTGGGTTCCACCTCATCTTTCATTTTCTTTGAACATGAAGTTACTTTTGAAAAAAGCCAATGTTTTACAAAGTACTATTATATTAATTTCTAAAGGACAGTGGAAAGAGATGGCAGTAGATCCAAGCAGCATCTGAGGTAAAGAATCTCATCAGAGAGCTACATGATTGGAAAACTGATGGGGTTGGTCATGTAGTCAATGCAAGGGCTAATCAAATGACCTCATGTGTGCTTCTAAGGTCCCATTCAGCTCTACATTTATGATCCTGTGAGCCTTATATTGGCTTCATGTGTAGCTGTGTGACTGTAAGCAAGTCATTTAACTTCTCTGGAACCCTAATTTCAACCCTGAATAAGCCTCCTTCCAGTTCCAAAGAATTCTATGATTCTAAAGTTTTGAGGAAATAATGAAAAACCTGTTCCAAAGCACATCTGTAACTACTCCACACTCTGAAGCACACCTACAACTACCTTACAGAGTATAACTATGAAGCTTAAACAAAAAAAGATTTCAATCACTCTGTGAAATGAATCTATTTTTCATTTGCCACTTAAAATCTTACTAATAAAATTAATTTAAGAAGTATTGTAGCTTAATCTTGCATTCTAAGCCTTTATCCCTTGCCATACATAAATTGCTTTAATGCCCAACAAATAAAGGGAAATATTTTTGTCTCTCAAACAAATGCCTTTGATTTTTTATTTCAGTAATTTTACTGACAACACAAAAATATTTTAAGTTGCCAAAATTAATGTTTAGAACTATGTGGTTGTAGTAATATAGATGTAATTACAAGTGGTCCACAAGTTCTGTAGAAAATAATAGAGAGCTAGGAAAAAGTAGACAGAAAATGAAAACGGTGGCTTTTAACGTATTATAATAAAATAACAAAGAGTTGAACACCATAAAAATGAAGTAACATGTTTTGTAAATCATCATTAAAAATTTTAAGTTCAAAGTTTTGAGCCACCTCACATTGTTTTTAAAAAATAAAAGCCTAGAAACTAAATTGTTGACCAAAATAGGAGAAATATCCTCTCATGAGCACTCTGACCCAAACAGAATTTCTTTAAAACAGAATGTCCAGAATTAATTTCATACCATTATTTCATTCCAAATTTAAACTTTTATATTTCACAATTAATTAAATTAAAGACCTAATAGTACACAAGTTAACAAATTTAAGCCAGCCACTAACATTTTAAAAGTATGCTTTGTAGGAATGTCATTTCTCAAATAATTTCATTTTAAATTTTATTTTGATGCCTTTTGTTTTATATTTATTTTCTCTCTTTTCTTCTCCACCCTCAATAAAAACAAAACCAAAACCACTGTAAAAAATATGGAACCAAGTAAAAAAAAATCAACTTAGTTTTTCTTTTTTAACCATTATTTTTTAGCTTGTGATATCAACCAATTTAGGCACACATGTAGAAAGATTCATAGGTCATGACAGACTAAACAGTGTAAATAAATTATCCAGCCGATAAATAGGTTAAATAGTGATGTTGCAGATAAATAGAAGTGGCTATTCATTCACCTAGAAGTAAAGTTTGATGTTATGCATGTACTATTGCTATTCTGTTGAACTACTATTGCTAATGTTTTACATGCACACACACGCGCACACACACACACACACACACATATATGTTTTCCATTTCACTTTTTTTTTTGCGGGGGTCGCTTTTCTCCTTATTGAAGCTGCCTGTTAAGAAGTACTTTGTATTAGGATATGTGTATTGTAATTAACAATACCATGGATTTTATGTACCTCTAAATAATTTTCGGGGCGGAGCCAAGATGGCGGAGTAGAAAGACGCACATACACATAGCTCTGAACCCACAACCCATAGAATGGCTACAGGGAAGTAACTCACGGCGAATTCCGCACCCAGAGGCCACGGAATATTGGAGCGAGGGAGATTTCTGTTCCAGAGAGACCTGCAAACCTCTCGCCGGGGGGTCCTTCGCGCTGCGGACTGGGCGCCGGGACTGGGAGCCGAGCGCAGCCCTGCCGCGGCCGCGGCACCGAGAGGAAAAGATCCGAGCAGGCTTCACAGACAGGATCTCCAGCGGCCACACGGGTCCCTCCACCCACAGAGGGATCTGCAAACCTCTCGCAAAAGGTCCATCGCGCTGCAGACACAAAGCTCAGCCGAGACCTGCTGCGGCCACGGCTGCGGCACCGAGAGAAAGAGATCTGAGCAGGCTTCAGGGACGGGATCTCCAGCGGCCGCACAAGTCCCTCCACCCACAGGTGACAGGGGTGGGTGAGAGAGTCTCTTTGGCGGGTCGAGAGGGGAGTGGGGTGCCCCCATAATTCAGGCCCCCCCCGGGAGGTAGAAGCTGAGAGGCGGCTGCAGACAGGGGCTCCCCAAGCGGGCGGGAGCCTGAATCCATTGCGGAAGGTCTGCGCATAAACCCCCTGAGGGAACTGAGCCTGAGAGGTGGCCCTGCCCCGATCTCAGCACCAGATCATAATCTCATACTGAATAGCAGCCCTGCCTCCGCCAAAAGCCCTGAGGCTGGAAGCAGCATTTGAATCTCAGACCACAAACACGGGCTGGGAGGATCAGGAGGTGAGGTGGGTGTGAGGAAAATATTCAGAGGTCAAGTCACTGGCTGGGAAAATGCCCAGAAAAGGGAAAAGAAATAAGACTATAGAAGGTTACTTTCTTGGCGAACAGGCATTTCCTCCCTTCCTTTCTGATGAGGAAGAACAATGCTTACCATCAGGCAAAGACACAGAAATCAAGGCTTCTGTGTCCCAGCCCACCCAATGGGCTCAGGCCATGGAAGAGCTCAAAAAGAATTTTGAAAATCAAGTTAGAGAGGTAGAGGAAAAGCTGGGAAGAGAAATGAGAGACATGAAGTCAAAGCATGAACAGCAGATCAGCTCCCTGCTAAGGGAGACCCAAAAAAATGTTGAAGAAATTACCACCTTAAAAACTAGCCTAACTCAATTGGCAAAAGAGGTTCAAAAAGCCAATGAGGAGAAGAATGCTTTCAAAAGCAGAATTAGCCAAATGGAAAAGGAGATTCAAAAGCTCACTGAAGAAAACAGTTCTCTCAAAATTAGAATGGCACAGATGGAGGCTAATGACTTTATGCAAAACCAAGAAATCACAGAACAAAGAGAGAAGAATGGAAAAATGGAAGATAATGTGAAATATCTCATTGGAAAAACAACAGACCTGGAAAATAGATCCAGGAGAGACAATTTAAAAATTATGGGACTACCTGAAAGCCATGATCAAAAGAAGAGCCTAGACATCATCCTTCATGAAATTATTAAGGAAAACTGCCCTGAGATTCTAGAACCAGAGGGCAAAATAAATATTCAAGGAATCCACAGAACACCGCCTGAAAGAGATCCAAAAAGAGAAACTCCTAGGAACATTGTGGCCAAATTCCAGAGTTCCCAGGTCAAGGAGAAAATACTGCAGGCAGCTAGAAAGAAACAATTCAAGTATTGTGGAAATACAATCAGGATAACACAAGATCTAGCAGCCTCTACATTAAGGGATCGAAGGGCATGGAGCAGTATATTCCAGAAGTCAAAGGAACTAGGACTAAAACCAAGAATCACCTACCCAGCAAAACTGACTATAATACTTCAGGGGAAAAAATGGTCTTTCAATGAAATAGAGGATTTTCAAGTATTCTTGATGAAAAGACCAGAGCTGAAAAGAAAATTTGACTTTCAAACACAAGAATGAAGAGAACCATGAAAAGGTGAACAGCAAAGTGAAGTCATAAGGGACTTACTAAAGCTGAACTGTTTACATTCCTACATGGAAAGACAATATTTGTAACTCTTGAAACATTTCAGTATCTGGGTACTGGGTGGGATTACACATGCACACACGCTCACATACATAGAGACAGAGTGCACAGAGTGAATTGAATAGGTTGGGATCATATCTTTAAAACAAAATGAAATCAAGCAGTGAGAGAGAAATATATTGGGAAGAGAAAGGGAGAAATTGAATGGGGCAAATTATCTCTCATAAAAGAGGCACTCAAAAGACTCATTAGTGGAGGGATAAAGAGGGGAGGTGAGAGAAAAACATGAAGTCTACTCTCATCACATTCCACTAAAGAAAAGAATAAAGTGCACACTCATTTTGGTAGGAAAACCTATCTCACAATACAAGAAAGTGGGGGATAAGGGGACAAGCAGGGTGGGGGGGATGATAGAAGGCAGGGCATGAGGAGGAGAGTGCAATTCGAGGTCGACACTCATGGGGAGGGATAGGATCAAAAGAGAATAGAAGTAATGAGGGACAGGATAGGATGGAGGGAAATATAGTTAGTCCTATACAACACAACTATTATGGAAGTCATTTGCAAAACTACACAGATATGGCCTATATTGAATTGCTTGCCTTCCAAAGGGAAGGGGTGGGGAGGGAGGGAGGAAGAGAAGTTGGAACTCAAAGTGTTAGGATCAACTGTCGAGTAATGTGCTTGCCACTAGGAAATAAGAAAAACAGGTAAAGGGGTATAGAAAGCTATCTGCCCCTACAGGACAAAAGAGAAGATGGAGACAAGGGCAGAGAGAGAGGATAGAAGAGAGAGCAGATTGGTCATAGGGGCAATTAGAATGCTTGGTGTTTGGGGGGGGAGGGGATAAAAGGGGAGAAAATTTGTAACCCAAAATTTTGTGAAAATGAATGTTAAAAGTTAAATAAATAAATTTAATAAAAAAAAAAAAAAAAATAATTTTCAAAGCACTGAAAAGTTTGGGCCCAAGAGACAAATATAATACCTGTTTCAAAAGCTTACTCTAGAGGCTACAGAAATTATATCTGTTCTTTAAGAAGTAGAGAAGCTGGGAAGGCATTTTACTGACCAAACTTTATAAAGATAATTTTATGAGGGGGTGGGGCATCAGAGGAAAAAAGTCATGGTTTTAGAAATGCTGAAGAAACTTTTCTTTCTGTGACCAGAAAGAAGTTAGAGAGAATAGAGAAAAATAATAGGATATTCTTTCTTGATGAATCTATTTTAAACTTAAAAATTGTAAAGCAAATTCTTGAAGAGACTTTCCTTGATATTTTGAGTGAAAAGGAAGTCATCTATAGTAAAAATATTTAGAGATGATTCCAATTGTTTTATTTTATTTTCAGTCCCAAATTTTCCCTCACTTTCCCCAATTCTGAAGGCAAGAAAAACGAATATATATATAGTCATGAAAAGCAAATTCCTGAAGTGGCCACGTCCAGAGAGAGGCAGGGGGCAGAGAAAGAAAATATGCATTCTGAATCCATCATGCCTCTGTTTAGAGGTGGACAGCATATTTCATCATGAGTCCTTTGGAATTGTGCTTGGTCATTATTATCAGAGTTCCAAAGTCTGTCAGAGATGATCATCTTTCCAACACTATTGATGTTGTATAAACTGTTCTCCTGGATCTGATCATTTCCCTCTGCATCAGTTCAAAAAAGTCCTCCCAGATTTTTCTCAAACTATTCCTCCATCATTTCTTATAGCCCAAGTATTCCACCATATTCACATATCATAACCTGTTCAGCTATTCCTCAATTGATGGGCATCTCCTCAGTTTCCAATTCGCTGTGACCACAAAAAAAGCTGCTATAAATTTCATACAGATTGACACCTTTCTTTTTCTTTGATCTCCTTGGGGTGTTAAAGTTAGATGTTGTACTGCTAGGTGAAAGGTTATGCAGAGTTTAATAGCGGTAGGCATAATTAATTACAAACTACTTTCCAGAATGATTAAAGCAGTTTATAATTCCACCAACAGTACTTAGAGATATCTCTGAGATCATTCTCACAGCTAAAACATTGTCAATAATTATTTATGTTTTTGTTATTGATTTGATTATTGATAAATATAATTCCATAACTTTTAAGATGTTTAACTCTAGGAGTTTTAATATAGAGAGAGTTATGAGCAACTACTCATTGGAAGGCAGATTTCTTTAGTTGATTAAATAACATTTGATGGACTAGGGTGAGCCATTTGAGCTATGTTGAGAGATTTTATCTAATTAATTAATTGAGGAAAAATACAAATAAACACCTGGATTGCCCTAAAATTTGAGATGAGATTAAATCTGAGAATGAGTCAAGTAAGGTTTGAGGGATAACCTATAAATAGAAGTGATCAACCTCAGATTACTGTGCCCCTTCTAATCTTGCTACAGATAGATAAATTGCACATAGGGATATTTTAAGAGATCATTTAAGATACTTTTGTGAAATTGTATAACTCTTCAAACTTCAGAGCTATTACTGTGAGGCATTAAGTTATTACTTATAATGGGGGGGAAAGTACATTAGGTAGAAAAGCCAACATAAAGAATGATTAGACAAGTTAGAACATGATATTAGTTTCACTAGTTTAATTATTGTCATCACTGATTATACAATATTTTGACAGCAAAATTCACTTCTCATAATAAGGACATTACAAACGTACAATTTAAAAATACAAACACTTAATTTATTCATTTGGTTTTTCTACTTCTTTTGGTAGTTTCTCAAGAACCCATGATTTTAATTTCTCTAGCTCACTTCTGCTTAGCTCATGATAAAGATTTGGAAAGCTATGAAATGTTGTGTTTACTCCCAAAGATTTCAAAATTGAATTTGTCTCTTCACCCCAGGAATGAAGAACTAACTCATCAGTAGTGCCATGACACTGAAACAATTCAGGAAGAGTACCTTCATTCTTCTGCAGAGCCTAGTGAGAAGAAAAAGAAGAGTTTTGTATCAACAACATAATTAACTATCACCCATGAATAGCACAAAGATGGCTTAGAAATGGAGGGGGTTGGCAAAAAGTTGATCTTCCTAAAGCTATAACAGTGGGAAAATAGCTGAGGGGAAGACAAAGTGAAAACTCTAAGAATCAAGTTTTTCACAAGAGGACCAGGAGCAGGGCTTAGCTAATAGGCTGGAAGAACTCCTATGGTTCACATGGCCTAATCACCTAGAGGTTGGGGAAGTGACTTGTAGGGTCTTTATTAATAGAACTGGGGAGACAGGATAGTCGTTGAGAGGGGAGGGGAACCACAGTCCCCTTTTCCTGAAGAGGACGTTAGAAGAGATTGCCTGACAAAGGTATAGGATAGAGAGAAGGAAGATGGAAGGATAAGGGAATTAACATGCTTAAATAAATTTTTATGCCTCATACACAGGTAAAGAAGTATCTACTAATGAACTACTCCATTAAAACACATACACCTTCAGTAGAAAAAAAACCCTGCTGTACCAAAAATATTAAAACTGAAAAAATATTAGAAATGGCTTGTTCATGATATACTGTACAAAATTTGACATAACTTTGATACATACATATATATGTGTATACATACATATACATACACACACACACACACATATACTTTGCCACAGAGAGTATAGTGGCATTCAAAAATCTTTTCCTTCAAATGTTTCACTTAATAATGTTCTTAGTATTTTTATTATCAACTGGCCACAAACAACCTCACACTTTTTGTCACTAATCCCCACAAAATGCTGTGTACCTCAATTCTTATTGTCATTGTTGATGTTAAATTATTGTTTTTCATTTTACAAGCAATTTATATGCCCTGTACAAAGTATTCTTTTTTAAGTCTAACTCACCTGATAAACAGCAGATGTTTTATTGAGAAAACTAGAAAGTGCAAACACTCCAGCCAAATCACGATGCTTCCTAAATGCTAAATGTAGTGCCATGCATCCACCCATTGAAAATCCTCCTATAGGAAACAAATTATATTAGTCTAAGCAGCAGTTAAACCAACAGTCCTAATTACTTACATAAAATATTAGAACAACAACTGTACTTTCACATATAAATGTTTTAAAGGCCTTTTAAGAAGCCTAAGGCTAAAAAGTACCTCAAAACTTAATGCAGGGCTTAGTAAAATCTTATCAAATAGAAGTTAACCTATTCCAGTAAACCTTTCACACTTTGTAAAATTAATTTACTGTAGTGACTTGTCTGTTTATTGTTTGCGTCCTTCATACAAGTAGAAAAAATGTCTTTAAGAAAAAGTCTATGCATTTTCTTTTTAGTGCTCTAGGCATGCACTATTTAATAAAATGAATATGGAAAGAATATATCATTAGGATAGTTGAGCAGCCTGAGACTCTTTTCTGGGTTTTTTTTAAGTCATAGCCAGGTATTTATCTAACACTGCCAAGATATTCTTTTCTCTAGGGATAAAATCTAAGAGCAGAAGGGCTATTTATTTCAAAGTCCAGTTAATTTTTGAACTTTATTAAAACTTTCAACCAATGTTCTAATGAGACATTCATTAAGGGCTGAATATATTTGGTTTATGTGTCAAGGTAAAACTACTTATTCACTTAATTTTCAGCACTAACATGAAAACGAGGTCAAATATCAATGGTATTATGAAGATTGTAACAGAGACTTCCAGGAGCCAAAGATGGTGGAATAAACAGTAAGTTCCTCTCACTCCCCACCCTTTATTGACCTCTAACAATTCAAAAAATCTTGGGAAAAAACAAAACAAAACAGGAACAGCAGAGCCAGCAGAAAGATAGGTGCAATAGCCTTTTAGCCCAAGAGGCTTTTGGGATTAATGGGACACTCACTCTTGGGGAAAGAAAGCAATACAGGATGGGAGGGGGGCATCCTAGCAAGCCAGTGGTAAGCCCAACTTCAGAAAACCAGCAGGAGAACCTGGGTGGCAGGGTGAGCAGACAACTGCTAATACCAGGAACCTTGAGTGGCTTGGCACAGGCAGGGGAACTTGCAGACTCCAGCAATCAAACCTCTTGGTGCCTCAGCACAACTCTTGGAAGCACACAGCTCCAGGCAGGCAGGCCTTCTCCAGTAGCCAAACCTTCTGAGCTTCAGATAAGCCATCTTCCAGGGGCAAGACCCCCTTCCACCCTGAGAGATTGAGCATTGCTGACCCCAGCTCAGCACCAAGTAAGCTGCCAAACCTACAGCCTCCAGCTTCCAGCACCTGAGGGACCCCAGCACACAAAGCCACTGAACAGGTCCCTGGCCCATAGCACAAGAAGCTTGAGTTAGCGTCCCTGTGCTCCAACAGGAGAGCTGAATTTTAAAAGTCAGGAAATAGGCAAACATCAAGAGCAAGAAGTAGAAACAGACAAAGATCCCACTTTCTTACTATGAGGACAGGGAAGATAAAAACATAAATTCAGAAGAAGACAACAATGTCAATATACAAATATCTGAAACCTCAAAGGGAAACATGAACTGGTTTCAAGTCAAAAAAGCTTTCTTAGAAGAGCTAAAGAAGGATTTTAAAAGTCAAATAAGAGAGGTAGAAGAATGAGAGGTAGGCAAGAGAGTGAATAGCTTGGAAAAGGAAGGACAAAAACTGACTGTGAAGAACAAGTCCTTAAAAAATACAATTGGCTGGGGACAGAGCCGAGATGGCAGAGTAGAAGAATGCACTTCTAGAAGCTCTTCCCCCACAGCCCATAAAATACCTGTAAAAAATGACTCTAAACAAATTCTAGAGCAGTAAAGCACAAAACAACAGAGTGAAAGAGATTTCCAGCTTAAGGCAGCGTGGAAGACCAACAGGAAAGGTCTATCACATCAGATGTGGAGCAGAGTGCAGCCTAGCCTTGGCCACACCATGGCAGGGACAAGACTGGCGCAGGTTTCAAGGTGCCACCAGCAGCAGCTGCAATTCCCAGATTCCTCAAACCATATATACCAAAGTCAGTTTCAAAGGTCAGTGAGAAAGCTCTCTCACCTGGGAGAGAAGGGAACACAGCAATCCAGCCCCAGCCCCACGCAGCAACAGCTTCCACTGTTGGAGCCCTGGCCTAAACACCCTGGAGGAATTGAGTTGCTGATCTGAATCGTAGCCCTGAGGGGTGGCCAGGGGTGAGGAGGAGCACTGGCTGGTATGATGGAAGTGGTGGAGGCTCTGGAGAGGGAATTCTACTGGCAGATCCTGGGCAGAAAAGAGTCCTTTGTAGTTGCTCCCAGACCAGAGTGCAGGTCTTGATTGTGCCACCTTGGAGGAACTGAGAACTTACAGGTCCCCAAAGTATACCCTCCTCTTGGCAAAGAACTCAAAAGTCAAGTAAGTGGTTGAGAAAATGCCCGAAAAAAGGGACAAAGAATGAGACAACAGAAGGTTACTTTCTTGATGAGTAGGTATTTTCCTTCACCCTTTCTGATGAGGAAGAACAATGCATACCATCAGAGGAAGACCTACAAGTCAAGCCTTCTGCATCCAAAACCTCCAAAATAAATATGCAATGGTCTCAGGCCATGGAAGAGCTCAAAAAAGATTTTGAAACTCAAGTAAGAGAAGTAGAGGAAAAATTTGAAAGAGAAATGAGCGCGATACAAGAAAATCATGAAAAGTGAGTCAGCAGTTTGCTAAAGGAGATTCAAAAAAATGCTGAAGAAATTAACACCTTTAAAAATAGATTAATTCAAATGGCAAAAGAGGCCCAAAAAGCCACTGAGGAGAATATTTTAAAAAGCAGAATTAGTCAAGTGGAAAAGGAGGTTCAAAGGCACTGAAGAAAATAGTTCTTTAAAAATTAGAAAGGAGCAGATGGAAGCTAATGACTTTACAAGAAACCAAGAACTTACAAAGCAAAACCAAAAGAATGAAAAAATAGAAGACAATCTGAAATGTCTCACTGGAAAAATAATTGACCTGGAAAATAGATTCAAGAGAGATAATTTAAAAATCATAGGACTACCTGAAAGCCATGATCAAAAAAAAGAGCCTAGACATCTTTCATGAAATTATCAAGGAAAACTGCCCAGATATTCCGGAACCAGAGGGTAAAATAAATATTGAAAGAATTCACTAATCACCTACTGAAAGAGATATGAAAAGAAAAACTCCTAGGAATACTGTAGCCAAATTCCATAGTTGCCAGGTCAAGGAGATAATATTGCAAGCAGCCAGAAAGAAACAATTTGAGTATTGGGGAAATACATTCAAGGATTAACACAGGATCTGGCAGCTTCTACATTAAGGGATTGAAGGGCTTGGAAGAGGATAGTCCAGAAGTCAAAGGAACTAGGATTAAAACCAAGAATCACCTACCCAGCAAAACTGAGTATAATACTTCAAGGGAAAAAATGATAATTCAATGAAATAGAGGACTTTCAAGCATTCTTGATGAAAAGACCAGAGCTGAATAGAAAATCTGACTTTCAAACAAAAGAATCAAGAAAAGCATGAAAAGGTAAACAGGCAAGAAAATCATAAGGGACTTACTAAAGTTGAACTGTTTACATTCCTACACAGAAAGATAATATTTGTAACTCTTGAAACTTTTCTCAGTATTTGGGTAGTTGGAGGAATTATCCATACACACACACACACACACACACACACACACACACACACACACACACACACACACACACATATAGACAGAGGGCATAGAATGAGTTGAATAGGAAGGATGATATCTAAAAAAAATAACATTAAGAGGTGAGAGAGGAATATAATGGGAGGAGAAATGGAGAAATGGAATAGGGTAACTTATTTCTCATAAAAAAAGACAAGAAAAAGCTCCTTCAATGGAGGGGAAAAAGGGGAGGTAAGAGGGAAAAAGTGAAGCTTACTCTCATCACATTTGGCTTAAGAAGGAAATAATATGCACAATCAATTTGGTATGAAAATCTATCTTATGCTACAGGAAAGCAGGGGAGAAAGGGATAAGTAGAGGGTGGGGGGTGATAGAAGGTAGGGCAAATGAGAGGAGGGGGTAATTAGAAGTAAACACTTTTGGGGAGGGATAAGGTCAAAAGAGAGAATAGAATAAATGGGGGGGCAGGATAGGATGGAGGGAAATATAGTTAGTCTTTCACAACATGACTCTTATGTAAGTCTTTAGTACAACTACATATATATAGCCTATATTGAATTGCTTGCCTTCTCAGTGGGGATGGGTGGGGAGGAAGGAAGGGAGAGAAGTTGGAACTCAAAGTTTAAGGAATGAATGTTGAGATTATTTTTGCATGCAACTGGAAAATAAGAAATACAGGTAATGGGGTATAGAAATCTATCTTGCCCTACAAGAAAAGAGAGAAGATGGGGATAAGGGAAGGGAGGGGGGTGATAGAAGGGAGGGTAGATTGAGGGAAGTGGGTATTCAGAATGCAGGATCTCTTGGGGTGGGTGGAGGGGAGACATGGGGAGAAAATTTGGAACTCAAAATCTTGTGGAAATCAATGTTGAAAACTAAAAATAAATGAATTACAAAAAAAGAAATGAAGCTGATGTATAAAACAAAACTATATCAAGAATAAAAAAGCATATAAGAAAAAAAATACAATTGGCCAAATGGAAAAAAATTGCCCAAAAGAAACAATTTAAATATCATGGAATCATAGTCAGGATTACACAAGACCTTGCAGCTTCTACATTAAAAGATTGGAGGAATTAAAATCTGTGAGGCAAAAAAGCTTCAATTACAACCAAGGATCAACTACCCAGCAAAACTGAGCATGATCTTTCAGGGGAGGAGACAGATATTCAATGAAATAGGGGACTTTCAAACCTTCCTGATGAAAAGACCAGAGCTCAACAGAAAATTTGATCTTCATATACAAGACTCAAGAGAGGCATAAAAAGTTAAAAAGGAAAGAAAAAATAATGAATATGTTAATCAATAAGCACAAACTGTTGACATCCCTCCCAGAGAAGATAATACCTATAATTCTTGAGAACTGTATCTTCATTATGACATTTAATCCAGGCATACATAGACAGAAGGCATGGGTATAAGTTGACTTGATACTGATGTGCTAAAAAAGTCTAATTAAGAGATGAAAAGAGATTATACTGGGAAAAGAGGAAAGGAGGAGGCAGAAAAGGTTAAATTACATCACATGAAAGACCTATTACAGTAGAGGGAAAGAAGCGGGGGAGATGAGCATTGTTTGAACCTTAATCTCATCAGATTTGGCTGAAAGAGGGAATAAAATAGTCAGGTACAGAAATCTAATTTACGCAATAGGAAGTAGGAGGGGAAAGGAAAGAAAGAAGAGAGGGGTGGATAGAAGGAAGGGAAAAAATAGGAGAAAAAGGAAAGGCAGGGCAAATGGAAGGAGGCAATAGTCAGAAGCAAAATAGTGATGAGGAGGATAAGGAGAAAGAAAAGCATAAATGAGGGTGGGAGATGGAGGATGGATATGGGACAGAGAGAAAGACACAGTAATCATAACTATAAATGTGAATGGGATGAACTCTCCCATAAAACAGAAGCAGAGAGCAGAGTGGATTAAAAACCATAATCCTACAATGTGTTGATTACAGGAAACACATTAGAAGCAGAGGGATACTCACAGAGTAAGAGTAAAAGGCTGGAGTGGAATATATTATGCTTCAGCTGAATTAAAAAGAAAAAAAAAAAAGCAGGGGTAGTAATCCTGATCTCAAACAAAGCAAAAGCAAAAACAGATCTAATTAAAAGAGATAAGGAAGGAAACTATATCCTGTTAAAAAATACCATAAACAATGAAGTAATATCATCACTAAACATACATGCACCAAGTGATACAGTATCCAAATTCTTAGAGGAGAAGTTAAGGGAGTTACAGGAAGAAACAGACAGCAAAATTAGACCAGTGGGGGACCTCAACCTTCCCATCTTAGAACTAGATACATCTAACCAAAAAATAAACAAGAAAGAAGTTGAGGATTTAAATAGAATTTTAGAAAAGTTAGATATGGTAGACCTCTGGCGAAAACTGAATGGAGAGAGAAACGAATATACCTTTTTCTCAGTGGTACATGGCACCTACAAAAAACTGACCATGTATTAGGGCATAAAAACCTCACAACCCAATGTAGGAAGGCAGATATATTAAAAATGCATTCTTTTCAGATCATGATGTGATAAAAATTACATGCAATAAAAGGCCTTGGAAATATAGACTAAAAATTAATTGGAAACTAAACAATCTAATCCTAAAGAATGAGTGGGTCAAATAGCAAATCATAGAAACAATTAATAACTTTATCCTACAGAATGACAATAACGAGACAATATACCAAAACTTATGGGACGCAGAGAAAGAAGTTCTTAGGGGAAGTTTTATATCTCTCAATGCTTACATGAATAAAACAGAGCAAGAGGAGATCAATGAACTGGGCATGCAACTAAAAAAGCTACAAAATGAACAAATTAAAAATCCCCAATTAAATATTACAGTAGAGAGAAAGAAGGGAGGGGGATGTGCATTGTTTGAACCTTAATCTCATCAGATTTGGAGTCCTACCAAATTCTTTTTATGATACAAATATGGTGCTGATACCTAATCTGGGAAGAGCCAAAACAGAAAAATGAAATTATAGACCAATTTCCCTAATGAATACAGCTACAAAATTTTAAATAAAATGTTAGCAAAGAGATTATAGTAACTCATCTGGAGGATAGTACACTATGACCATGTGGGATTTATACCAAGAATACAGGGCTGGTTCAATATTAGGTAAACTATCAGCATAACTGACCATATCAACAATAAAACTAATAGAAATCAAATGATTACCTCAAAAAGGTGCAGAAAAAGCTTTTGACAAAAATACAACACCTATTCCTATTAAAAACACTAGACAATGTATAAATAAATGGAATCTTCCTTAAAATGGTAAGTAGCATCTATTGAAAACCATCAGCAAGCCAGGACATGTAATGTGGATAAGCTAGAAGTATTCTCAATAATATCAGAGGTGAAACAAGGCTGTCCATTATCACTATTGAAGGAATTAGAGGTGACAAAGAAGAAACAAAGCTATCACTCTTTGGAGATGATATGATAGTATACTTAGACAATCCCAGAGAATCAAGAAAAAAACTACTTGAAATAATTAACCACTTTAGCACAATTCCAGGATACAAAATACATCCACATAAATCAATGGCATTTCTATATATTATTAACAAAGCTCAGCAGCTAGAGGTAGAACGATAGATTCTATTTAAAGTTTCCATAGATGTCATAAAATATTTGGGAGTCTATACACCAAAACAAACCCAGGAACTACATGAATACAATTACAAAACAGTTTTCACACAACTAAAATCAGATCTAAATAAATGGAGGTCCACTGGAGGACATTAGGGAATTTCTAGATTGTTATGAATTAATTTGTGATCCTTCTTTGCCAAGTAGGGGATACTGTATAATAATAATATAACCTTTGTTAGACAATTGTGATTAAATGAAATTAACCATATGGAGGAAAATAACACTGGCCCAAAAAAAAAAAAATCCTACTGATGTCAACACAAAAATTCAAAATGAAACTCAGAATTAGTGCTAAATTTCTTCAAAATTTTAATGTCCAATTACACATCAGGACTCATCTGTTCTTCTAAAATTATCCCTCCTCCTAACTTCTCTATTTCTAGCCAGGGTACCATCATCTTTCCCTTCATCCAGAGTCACAAACTAAGAGTCAAGTATTCCTTCTCTTTCCTTGACTTCCACATCTCTTACATTCCATTCCTTTCTCTCCATTCAATGGCCACTACTCTAGGCCAAGACTTCAGTGCCTCTGTCACTGACTATTTTAACAGACTAGTAATTATTCTTCTTGCCACCAATGCATTATTTTTAAAGCTCATATCTAACTATGACATTCCCCTGCTTAGGAAGAACCAGTGTCCCCAAAATCTTTTACCTGGGACAGATAAGAAATGAATATTGAGCAAGTTTTAAGTGCCCATTGTTCTGACTAGTGGTATTCAATGAGAGATTCTTCAAATTCCATAATAATCAAAGAAAAGCAAATTAGGAAAACTTTAAGATACCACTTTACACCCATTAGCCTGGCAAAAGATAGAACAAAAAGGGGAGGAATAAACTTCATTGTTTACATGGCGACTGAAAAACAACCATTTTTATTCACTGTTCACGGGACTGTGCTCTGATGTAAACATTTTGGAAGGCAATATAAAATAAGAGTTGCCAAACTGAAAATACCTTTGGAGCCAGTTTCAGTCTGCATCACCAACTGCCCTGATGACATTTCAAAATGGAAAAACTGGAGCATTTCAAACTTCAACTCATTTGGCTCTCTCCCAAAACTACTCTTCTTCTAAGCTATTTCAACTTAAGGTCACAACATTCTTTCATAACCTCAACATTACTGACTCCTCATTTTCCTCTCCTCTATATCCACTCAGCTGCTAAACTGTGACATTTTGACCTCATAACATTCACTTAATCTGACCTTTACATGTTCAAAGATTTTCCTTAAAACAGTTTGACCAAATTACTCTCCAATTCAAGCAACTCCAGTGTCTTTCTATTGACTCTAAGATACTCTTTTGTTTAGCTCTTAAAGCCCTTCACAACCAGTCCCAAACTATTTTTCCACCTAACATTATTCCTTTTCATTGGACATTATTCTTCCTACTTCACTGTGCCATCTTCTGTTCAGCATGTCATCATCTGTCTTGTGCACTGATCATCCCCTATGCTTTGGAATGCCATTCAAGGAATTTCTCTCTTCCTTCAAGACAGAGCTCAAGCACTTCCTTCTACCTAAAGCTTTTCCTAATTTCCTCACTTTTATCTCTTTCCTCCTAAACAATGTTTTTTTACTCTAGTCTGCAATTATTTGTAGTTATTCTCTTTATTTTTATTCTATAATTTATTATAAATGTACTTGTCTCTCCAAAAGAATGCAGAATCACTGAGAAGGATTACAGTATTCTTTGTATTCCCAGAGACTAACCCAATGCCTGGGAGATAATACGTATTTAACAAATTAATGTAAAGGAATATTATAATGGCATAAAATATGAAGTTCACAAGGAAGCACGGAACAACCAAAGAGATGTGTTACTAATGCCTTTCCCTATCAGATAATTTTCATCTGTTCTATTTAAGAGAAGGCTTTTTTTTCATTGTGTGTGGGGGGGATCCTCAGTACATACCACAGTATTTGGCACATTCTAACCATTTAATAAATGATTAACTGATTGAATGATGCAAAGCAAAATTAGAATGACACCTGTGTACATAATTAAACTGAATATAGTATTCTAGATATGGTCTTACCAGGGCAAAGTAAAGCTCATTTCATAGATGGGAAAAGTTAGAGAGGATAAGTGGTTTGCCTAACATCTCAAAGATATTCTGTGGCAGAGCTGGAATTTGAATCCAGGTACTCTCACTCAAAATCTAAAGCTCTGTTGCCACTACTACATACACACACACACACACACACACACACACACACACACACACACACACGAATTATCATCTAAATATATTCAATGATATTTTTAACATTTATTTCTATTCACATAGATGCTTTCTTCTTTTTATCATCACTGCTCTCTTCAGTGTCATCATTTTTATTATCAAGAACACTCATCACACTCAGGTTTTTACACAAATCACTTTGCAGGAAAAACAAGGCTGATACGTTAAACTTCTTGTCAACTTAACTTTTTAATACTTCAGTTCCTCAACAGATTCATAGTATCATAGATCTAGAACCAGAAGGAGCCTCAGAGATCATCTAGTCTAATCTATTTTATGGTTGAGGAAACTAAGGGTCCAAAGAGGTTAAGGGAATGGTTCAAGCTAACATGGATACTACAGGTTAACTCCCACTATAGATGGGAGTTGAACCTACAAAGGCTAAATACCCTTAATAAAAGGATCTGTTCTGTAAAACTTGGACTCAGTCAAAAGGCTGCACCCAAGGAAACCTGGTCCAAGGTAACATAGGTACTATAAGTCAGAAGTGAGATATGAACCTAAGTCCTCTGATTCTAGGGCTAGTGATCTTTCAAAGGTACCACAATACCTAGTCTAGCTACAAAAATATTCTTAATAAACTTAATTAAGAGCTTATCTCAAATATGCATGACTGACACCTAGTAGTAAAACTAAGTGACTGCAAATTTAAATAGTACATGTTTTTTAACTATTTAACAATGATTCTGGGGGAAAGGTGTGTGTGCGGGGAGGTTTGTGGTGGGAGGGGAAATGATGCATCTTTAATCATTCTGCTTGCTGTCGTTTCCAAGAATACATTGTGGTAAAAATTAGAATAGATTAAGTATCTCTCACTTTACGTTCTAGCTTATTTTAAAAGTACATTTATTGATACCTTCTCTGATGACACAACAAGTATGCTCAATGAACAAACCTTTACCAAGCAGATTCTCCAAGATAAATTTCAAAGAACAGAAATTACATTTATTAAGTTATTTATTACATAATTAATGAAAATTACATCAATTAACAAAAAGAAGGATGTGACCTTTGATTTTGGCAGAACAATAATTATTGTAATTGACTAGAGTTGTAGTGCCCCTCTTCATCAATGTCTTCTATACATTCTGGATGTTGTTCAACAGTATCCTATACTGTTGCAACATTTTAAATGTCCTTGTTGTATATATTGTCCTTTGGGTTCTACCTTCTTCACTATGCATCCCTTTCATTCAAATCTTCCCTTTTTTCTATGAATTTTTCATATTTACCATTTCTTATTGAATAATAATATTCCATTATATTCACATATTGTATATAATATATAAATTATTATACATTGTTTAGTATATATAATGTTATATACATTACATATAAATATATATTTATATATAATGAACATATACATATGTGTTCATTCATTCTCTAAATAATGGGCACTTACTTCATTCACAACTTTTTGTTATCACAAATAATGTGGCTATCAACAACTCTGTAGATATGAGTCTTCTTGCTATCAATAACTTACTCAAGTTATAATCTCAGTAGTAGAACCTTTGGGAAAAAAGGTTATGAACAACTTAGTAATTTTATCTTACATAATTCACAATTGTTATTCATGTCCCACCAGAATCTCTACAAGCCTGTGTTCTAAGAGTCCCTTTTCCTGACTCTAAATACAAAGCATTATTTGTTATTTGTGTCTCCTTCATGAAACACAGAAACCTTGAAGGGATAGTTTAGTTTTTTAATACTATAAGGACTGGTTAGCCTTTGTTAAAGTTCTTTAGTTTATTCAATTTACATTTCAAAGGGCCTGCTCATTTTTGGTTTTCTTAGAAGTGAGTGACAGTTTAATCTTGTTGAAGATTCATCTTTTTGATGCAAAAATATGCTGTGCAGATTTTATTATCCTATGATGCAAACTATTTTTCTTTACTTTTTTCTACCTCTTTCACATTACTATTGAATAGTTCAAATTTGTGTTCTTTCACATATGAACTGCTTCCACTTGGCCTCTTACAAGTTCTTTCTTTGAAACCAAAACTCCTAAAAATGGTGAAACTCGAGGACAATGATGGTGAGGATGACTAGCATTTATATATAGCACTTTGAGTTTGCAAAGTGCTATACATACACTATCTCATTTGACTCACTGACGTCTCATGTATGGTATCAATCTATACTCTGCTATTTCTGGGCAATTTTCTTTTGTGACTTCTTGAAATGCCATATTCAGGCTCTTATACTCCTTTTCTTGGAGGCCAATGATCCTGTTAGTCTTACCAATCACCATCATCAAGAACAGATACTCTGATTTGCAAAGAGTATTCTTCCAACTTTAATGACTTCATTTTGCTCATATTTATCATCTTCTCTCTGCATCTCTATGTTCCATGTCTGTTACTGTCTAGAAGAGTATCCACTAAAATTTCTTACCATCTGTTCAAAATCACTGATTACCTTTTTCTTAAGATTTTCTAAAGAACTTTAATCTTCCTCTTTATATTTTCATTTAAGTATTTTATTAAGATCGTCTACTCCTTAAGAAATGATTTGTCTCATTTTGGGGTGTCGAGTTGTTAATGAAAATCATTCCTTTCTTCTGAAGATTTACCTTACACTATACACAGTGTTAAGGATAAGTCTCTCTGCTGGTTTTTCTGTTTTGTTTTTCTTGTAAAGATTTCCTTCGTTGTTCTTTTATTTTATTTGGAACATTTCTTCTTTCAAGGTGATAAAGAGAAGCTGGACTAAGGCACGGCTACTCACTTAGCCATCGTGCCACAAGTCCATACATTCTAAGAGATTGATCCATCCATCCTTTCCAATTTTAAATCCATTTTCCACACCACTTCTAGATTAATCTTCCTTAATTAAAAAAATTATTTTAATGAGAAATTTGGAGGTACAATGGATTTCTCCACTTTCCAGATACTAAATCTTGGGATTACTATAATGAACAAGAGAACCCAGGGTGATTGAATCCCAAAGAATAAACAAAGAAATTTAAAAGAGGGAGAGAGATACTTAATTAAGACTCACAAGAATGCAGATTTAGGAGGAAATGTTTGGGTCAAAGAAAATTTATAACAAGCTGCTACTAAGTGACAATATGATTACATACACTAAAGTGAAAGCACCAAAGCATAACAGATATAGAATTATTGTATTTTAAGCTAAAAAGAGCCTTGGATCAGTTGAGCTAATACATGTAAAGCACTTAGTACAACGTCTGGCACATAGCAAGTATTTGACAAGTGTTTGTTCACTTCCTTCCCCTAATCAAACCCCTCTACTTTACAAATGAGGAAACTGAGAAAAGAAGTTCAATGATTTATCTTACAGAAGAACTACATGACAGATCCAAGATTCAACTCCAAACTCAGGCTTTTTTCCACTCCAGGCCATGAAGCTGTGGAGTGCATAAAAACCCTAGTTCAAATTAAGCCTCACTTACTAGTTATGTAATTAATACTCAGCAAGTCATATAACCTCCATTTCTCTCAATTTCCTTAATTGTAAAATGAGGTTCATTGCAGTACCTACTTCACAAGGTTATTGTGAAGATAAAGTGAGATAACACTTGAAAAGCACTTAGAGTGCCTGTCACACAACAGGTACTTACTAAATGCTTCTGACCTTCCCTCTGTAACAGCTGTTTTCCAAATACTGTTCTAAAAATGCAGAAATACCAACCAAATACATTATAGATAAAATAATACAAATTGCAAATAACAGAGAAAATATAAATAAAAACACAGACCTAAATATTTTCAATTTTCTTAAATGTACCTAATAAGTCCTTAAAGGAAAAATCATATATATGAGAATTTACATTAATAAAATTTTAAAAAGATCCATGAATGGAATATTAAATTAAAAAATTAGAAAACCAACAAGTAAATAAACCCCAAAATCTTAAAAAAAAAAGAGGATAGTTAAATAAGAGAATGAAAAGACTATAAGAACTTATAAACAAAAACCTGAGTCTTTGAAAAGACAAAAGACAAACCTCTGAATGAAGATGAAAAAAAGAAAAGGGGAAAATCAAATTAATAAAACATGAACAAAGAAGATAGCACATCGGAAAACACAAAAAAATTATCAAAAATTGCTAAGCACAGTTAATATTGGTGAAACTGAAAATTTAAGCAAAAATACAAAATGCCCAAATTAACAGAACACAAAAAAGGAATCTTAAATTAATTTCAAAAAAGAAATCTGTTCTAAAGAAAACACCAAGTATGAGAGGGGAACAGGAAAAGAGAAATTTTCTTTCCTTTTTAAGTTTTTCTCTATTACATGTAAAAAAAAAAATTAACAATATTTTTTTCTCCCTCCCCATCCCACCTTGAGAAGGCAACAATTTGATATAGATTATACATGTGAAGCCAAGCAAAACATATTTACATATTAGCCACATTATAAAAGAAAACACAGACAAGAAAAAAAGGAAAAGAGTAAAAAAAAATTATGCTTTGATCTACATTCAGACTCCATCCGTTTTTTCTCTGGAAGTGGACAGCATTTTTCACTGTAAATCTTTCAGAATTGTCTTGGATCACTATACTTCTCAGAATAGCTAACTTATCTCCTGGTTGTGCTCACTTCACTCTGCATTTTTTGAAATGATCCTGCTCATTATTTCTTGTAGCACAACAGAACGGTATTCAATTAAAATCATATACCCCAAATTATTCAGCCATTAATAACAACCCAATTAATGAGTCATCCCATCAATTTCCAGTTCTTTGTCACCAAAAATTAGCTGCTATATTTTTACACATATGGGTCCTTTTCCTTTTGCCTGATATCTTTGGGATACAGACCGAGTACTAGGTTAAAGGGTACATATAATTTTGTAGTCCTAGGAGCATAATTCCAAATTGCTCTCCTGAATGGTTGGATCAGTTCACAACTCCATCAACAGAAAATCAATGTGTCTCAATTTTCCAAAATCCCCTTCAACATATGCAATTTTCCTTTTCTGTCATATTAACTAATCTAATAGGTGTGAGGTGGTACCTTGGAGTTATTTTAATTTGCATTCCTTTAATCAACAGAGATTTAAAGCATTTTTTCATATGAAGATATCTTTGATTTCTTCTTCTAAAACTGCTTGTTCACATCCTTTGACCATTTATCAACTGGGAAACAACCAGTATTCTTATAAATTTGACTCAGTTCCCTCTATATATTTGAAAAATGAGGCCTTTATCAGAGGAACTGGCTATAAAATCCCCCACCCCTCCTACCTTCCAGTTTCCTACTTCCCTTCTAATAATGGCTGTTTTGGTTTTGTTTGTGCAAAACCTTTTCATTTTAAGATAATCAAAATTTATCCATTTTACAAACTGTAATTATCTCTTGTTTGGTCATAAATTCTTCCTTTATCTATAAATCTGATAGTTAAAATATCCCATGCTCCCCTAATTTGTTTATATTACCCATTATGTCTAAACCATGTGCCTAATTTTATTTGATCTTGGCATAAGGCACAAATAATTAATCTATACCTGGTTTCTACAAAACTGCTTTCCAGTTTCCCCAGCAATCTTTTTTTCCAAATAGTGAATTCTTGTCCCAAAAATTGATCTATGGGTTTATCAAACATCACATTACTATGGTCACTTACTACTGTGTATTGCGTGCCTTATCTATTCCATTGGTCCATCACCCTATTTCTTAGTATCAGATTGTTTTGATGATTACCACTTTGTAATACAGTTTGAGATCTGGTACTGCTAGGTCACCTTACTTCACAATTTTTTCCACTGATTCTCTTGATATTCTTAATCTGTTGTTCTTCCCAATGAATACTGTTATTATTTTTCTGAGTTTGATAAAATAATTTTTGGTAGTGTGATTGGTAGAGCACTGAACAAAGTAAATTAATTTTAGCAGAACTGTCATTTTTCTTATATTGGCATGAGCAATTAACATTTCTCCCTTTGTTTAGATATGACTTTGTATAAAAAAAAAAAAGTTTTGTAATTGTGTTCATATGGTTCCTGGGTCTGTCTTGGCATGTAGACTCCCTAGTATTTTAGAATGTCTACCATTATTTTAAATGGAATCTTTTTTTCCTTCCTGCTAGACTTTGTTAGTAATATATGGAGGTGCTGATGATTTATGTGGGTTTATCTTATATTCTGCAACTTTGCTGAAGCTGTCAATTATTTCAACTAATTTTTTTACTTTATTCTCTAGGATTATCTAAATATAACATTTTGTCATATGAAAAAAGGGATGTGTTTCTACATTGCTATTCTAATCCTTCAATTTCTTTTTCTTATCTTATTGCTATAGCTAGCACTTCTAGTACAATACTGAATTTAAGTGGTGACAATAGGCTTGTTTCACCTCCAGTCATACTGAGAAGATTTCCAGCTTATCTCTATTAAAGATAATGCTTGTTAATTGTTATAGATAGGTATTATTATGATTTTAAGGACTATTTATTCTTATGTACTTTAGTGTTTTTAATGGGAATGATTTGTATTTTGTCAAAAACTATATATTTATGGAGATTTTAACTATGATTATGATTTTGTGAGATTATGATTTTGTTGTTTTTGTTACTGCTATGGTTAACTATGCTGATGGTTTTCCTAATAATGAACCAGTTCTGCATTGCTAGTATAAATCCCATCTGCTCGTAATATTTGGCTTTTTTGATATACTGCTATAATGTCCTTGCTAGCAATTGATTTAAAATTTTTCCATCAATATCCATTAGGGAAATTGGTCTATAACAGTTTTCTTTCTCTGTTTTTGCTCTTTCTGTTTTAGGTATCAGCACCATGCTTATATCATAAAAGGAATTTGCTAGAACTCTTTGCCTATTTGTAAAAACATATATATGAGTGTGTGTGTGTATATAAATATATATATATATACATGAGTGCGTGTATGTGTGTGTATATATATACGTATATGTGTGTGTGTGTGTGTGTGTGTGTGTGTGTGTGTGTCTATTGGAATTAATTGTTCTTTAAATGTTTGATAGATTTCAGTTGTAAATTCATCTGGTCCTGAGGATTTTTTCTTTTTTTTTTTAAATTAATTTATTTATTTTTAGTTTTCAACATTCATTTCCACAAGATTCTGAGTTCCAAATTTTCTCCCCATCTCTCCCCTCTCCCCACTTCAAGATACTATGCATTCTGATTACCCCTTCTCCCAATCTGCCCCCCTTCTATCACACCCCTCTTTTCCCTTATCTCCATCTTCTCTCTTGTAGGGCAAGAGAAAATTTCTATACGCCGTTACCTGTATTTCTTATTTTCCAGCTGCATGTAAAAACAATTCTCAACATTCATTCCAAAAACTATGAGTTCTAATTTCTCTCCCTTTCTCCCTCCCCATATATCCTACTGAGAAGGCAAGCAATTCAATATAAGTTATACATGTGTGGTTATGCAAAAGACTTTCATGAAAGTCATGTTGTGAAAGACTAACTATATTTGCGTCCATTCTATCCTGCCCTCCATTTATTCTCTTCTCTCTTTTGACCTTTTCCCTCCCCAAAAGTGTTTACTTCTAATTACTCCCTCCTCCCATTTGCCCTCCCTTGTATCATCCTTCCCCACACTCTACTTATCCCCTTCTCCCCTACTTTCCTGTTGTGTAAGATATTTTCATACCAAATTGAGTGGGCATGTTATTCCCTCCTTCAGCCAAATGTGATGAGAGTAAGCTTCACTTTTTCCCTCTCATCTCCCCCTTTTCCCCTCCATTGTAAAAGCTTTTTCTTGCCTCTTTTATGAGAAATAACTTGCCCCATTCCATTTATCCCTTTCTCCTCCAAATATATTCTTCTCTCAACACTTAATTTTATTTTTGTAGATATCATTGCTTTATATTCAACTCACCCTGAGCCCTCTGTCTACATGTATACAATCCCTCCAACTACCCAAACACCAAGAGAAGTCTCAAAAGTTACAAATACTATCTTTCCATGTAGGAATGTAAACCGTTCAACTTTAGTAAATCCCTTTTGATTTCTTTCCTGTTCACCTTTTCATGTTTATCTTGATTCTTGTGTCTGAAAGTCAAATTTTCTATTCAGTTCTATTCAGGTCTTTTCATCAGGAATGCTTGAAAGTTCTCTATTTCATTTAATGACCATTTTTTCCCCTTAAGTATTATATTTAATTTTGCTGGATAGATAATTCTTGGTTTTAATCCTAGTTCCTTTGACTTCTGAAAGATCATATTCCAAGCCCTTCAATCTCTTAATGTAGATACTACTAGATCTTGTGTTATCCTGATTGTATTTCTACAATGTCCGAATTGTTTCTTTCTGACTGCTTGCAATATTTTCTCCTTGACCTGAGAACTCTAGAATTTGGCTACAATATTCCTAGGAATTTTCCTTTTGGAATCTCTTTCAGGACATGATCGGTAGATTCTTTCAATATTTATTTTGTCCTCTGGTTCTAGAATATCAGGGCAGTTTTCCTTGATAATTTCATGAAAGATGATGTCTGGGATCTTTTTTTGATCACGGCTTTCAGGTAGTCCCATAATTTTTAAATTGTCTCTCTTGGATCTATTTTCCAGGTCAGTTGTTGTCCAATGAGATATTTCACCACTGTCTTCTATTTTTTCATTCTTTTGGTTTTGTTTTGTAATTTCTTGGTTTCTCATAAAGTCATTACCTTCCATTTGCTCCATTCTAATTTTTAAAGAACTATTTTGTTCAGTAAGCTTTTGAACCTCCTTTTCCATTTGGCTAATTCTGCTTTTTAAAGCATTCTTTTCCTCATTGGCTTTTTGGACCTCTTTTGCCATCTGAGTTAGTCTATTTTTAAAGGTGTTATTTTCTTCAGCATTGTTTTGGGTCTCCTTTAGCAAACTGTTGACTTGCTTTTCGTGATTTTCTTGCATCACTCTCATTTCTCTTCCCAATTTTTCCTGCACCTCTCTGACTTGATTTTCAAAGACCTTTTTGAGCTTTTCCATGGCCTGACACAATTGCAAATATTTTTTGGTGGTTTTTGATGAAGAAGCCTTTTTTATGTCTTCCTCTACTGGTATGCTTTGTTCTTCCTCATCTGAAAGGATGGAAGAAAATACCTTCTTGCTAAGAAAGTGAACTTCTATAGTCTTTATTTTTTTTCCTTCTTTTTTGGGCATTTTCAAAGCCAGTTATTGACTTTTGAGTCTTTTGTCAAGTGGAGGGTATACTACAGGGACCTGTAAGTTCTCAGTTCCTCTAAAGGGGCAAAATCAAGGGAGTTTACTCCTCTTCTGGCCTCCACTCTAGTCTGGGAGCAACCACAAGCTTTTCTGCCTACCAGAAAATATGCCAGTGCTCCTCTTCACCCCAGGACTGCCACTCAGGACTGAAACCCAGATATGCCGCTGAATTCCCCCTGGCCTTTAGGCAGAGGGCTCTAAAAATGGATGCTGCTGTGGCAGCTGCCCTGGGACTGGGGCTCACCCAGGTGAAAGAGCTTTTTCACTGACTTTTGAAGTTATCTTTGGCGTTTGTGGATTGAGGAATCTGGAAACTGCCGCTGCTACCTGGGATTCCACGCCCTGAAGCCTGCTCCAATCCTGTCCACGCCATGCCATGTGCCCAAGGCTGAGCTGTGCCATGCTCAGAGCCCGGTGTGATAGACCTTTCCTGCCAGCCTTCCAGGCTGTCTTGGGCTGGAAGTCTCTTTCACTCTGTTGTTTTGTGGCTTCTGCTGCTCTAGAATTTGTTTAGTTATTTTTTTACAGGTATTTTATGGGCTATGGAAGTAGAGCTGGAGCAGGTTCTGGTAGATTTTTTCTTAGGGAGCTTAATTTCTTTTTCCAAGATTGAGTTACTTATGTATTCTATTTCTTCTATTAATCTGGGTAACTTATATTTTTGCAAACATTCATTTCACTTACGTGGTCAGTTTTACTGACAATAACTTGTTAAAATAACCACTAATAATTGCTTTCATTTCATCTTCATTAGTGGTAAATTCACTCTTTTCATTTTTGATTCTAGTAATTTGGTTTTATTTCTTTTTTTTAATCATATTAACACACGGTTTATATATTTTGCTATTTTTCCATAAAACCAGCTCCTTCCAATTTTATTAATGTGTTTTGATTTTCAGGATTTCCAATTTGGTCTTCAATTGGGGATTTTTAGTGTGGAATGTTCAGTTTGCGGGACAAAATATTCTTGGTTGTAATCCTAGCTCCTCTGCCTTCTAGAATATCATGTAGCAAGCTCTCTGAACCTGAAAAATGGAAACTACTAAATCTTGTATGATCCTGACTGTGGTTCTCTAATATTTGAATGGTTTCTTTCTAGATGCTTGTAATAATTCCTCCTTAACTCTAGAATTTGGCTAATATTTCTGAGAGTTTTCATTTGGGGATCTCTTACAGAAGGTGATCAGTAGATTCTTTCCATTTCTATTTTACTCTCTGGTTCTAGGACATCAAGACAGCTTTCCTTTATAATTTCTTGAAATATGACATGTAGGTTTCTTTTTTTGATTATGGATTTCATGTAATCCAGTAAGTATTAAATTATTTCTCCTAGATCTACTGTCCAAGTCAGTTCTTTTTCTCTTTGAATATTTTTTCAATTACATGTAAAAGTAATTTTTAACATTTAAAAAAAAAATTTGAACTCCAGCTTCTCTTCCTTCTTGCCCTTCCTTCTCTTTGAGATGTAAGCAATCTGGTACAGCCTATACATGTGCAATTATGCAAAACATATTCCCATATCAGTCATATTTGAAAGAAAACAAAAAAATGAAAAAAAAATAAAGAAAATGACAAATGTTATGATTCTATCTGCCCTGAGACTCCATCTGTTCTTCCTCTGGAGGTGGACAGTACTTTTCATCACAAGTCCTTTGGATCTCTGTACTGCTGAGAATAACTAAGTCATTCACAGTTGATCATACTATATTGTTGTTCCTGCCTACAATGTTCTCCTGGTTCTTCTCACTTCACTTTACATCAGTTTATGTAAGTCTTTCCAGGTTTTTTCTGAAAGCATCCTGCTTGTCATTTCTTATAGCATAATAGTATGTATGCCATTACAATCACATACCACAACTTATTAACCATTCCTCAATTGATGAATATCTCAATTTCCAAAGTTTTGCCACCACAAAAAGAGTTGCTATAAATATTTTTGCACATATAGGTCCTTTTCTTTTAGTTTTTTATCTCTTTGGGGTACAGACCTAGTAGTGGCATTACTGGGTCAAAGGGTACAGATTTATAGCCCGTTAGCATAGTTTCAAATCATCTCCAGAATGGTTGATCAATTTATAACTCCATCAATGGTTCATTAGAATCCTAATATTCTTATACGCACTCCAACATATGTAATTTTTTTTCTTTCATATTAGCCAATCTGATATGTGGTACTTCAGTTGTTTTAATTTGTATTTCTCTAAACGAAAACATTTTTTTCATATGATTATACATAGTTTTGATTTCTTCACCCAAAAAGCAGGTCAGCCGTTTTTCCAAAGAGATATTTCATATTTTCTCCTACTTTTAAAATTTTTGACTCTGTTTTAGTGATTCTTGATTTTCATGAATTCATTAACTTCTACCTGTCCGATACTAATTTTTAAGGAATAATTTTCTTCAGTGAGCTTTTTGTACCTCTTTTTCTATTTGGTCAATTCTACTTTTTAAAGTTCTCTTCAATGAATTTTTGTATGTCCTTTTCCTTTTGGCCACATCTGCTTTTTAAGTTCTTCTCTTCAGTAGATTTTTGTGCTTTTTTTTTTCTTTTACCATTTGACCAATTCTGTTTTTCAAAAAGTGTTATTTTCTTCAGTATTTTTGTGCATCTTTTACCAAACTGTTGACCCTCTTTTCATTTCTTTTCCCAGTTTTTTCTCTACCTCCCTTATTTGATTTTGCAAGGCTTTTGTTGAGCTCTTCAAAGAATTCTTAATGACCTTTGGTCCAATTCACATTCTTGACATTCTGCTTGTAACCATTGTGACACTGTTTTCTTTTGAGGTTTTGCCTTGATGTTCCCTGTCACCATAACTACTTTTTATGGTCAAGTTTCTTTTTTGTTGTTTCCTAGCCTATTTCTTGACTTTTAACTTTATTTTAAGTTGGGCTATGCTCCTGAGATGGAAGGGGCACTGTGCCAATTTTCAGGGTTTTTTGCTGCTGTTTTCAAGATAGTTCTAGGCATTCTGTAATTTTTCAGTGCTTCCAAGGTGGTATAATCTAAGTGTGGTCACTATACTCCTGGTCTATGCTCCAGTCTTTACTCAAGACCTTGTTCTCCTGCAACTACTAGCATGCTCTTCTTGGCCATGGAACTGGGACCATGTCCTTTGCTATCCTCGAACAGCAACCACTACTGCTCCTTTCTGCTTTAAAAATAAGATTGGGAGCCACAATGGTAGAGGAGAAAGATGCATATATTCTGGTGTTTCCCCCACAGCCCACAAAATACCTGTAAAAAATGACTCTCAACAAATTCTAGAGCAGCAGAAGCCACAGAACGAGAGAATGAAAGAGATTTCCAGCCAAAGGTAACATGGAAGGCCAAGAGCAAAGATCTATCCCATGGGATGCTGGGCGCAGCAGAGCCCAGCCCTGGCCGAGTGGCACCGGGAATAACAGAACCTGAACAGACCTCCAGGGCAGAATCCCCAGCAGGGGGGGTCTCAGATCCCTCAACCAAAAAGCAGCAAAGAAAACTTCAAAGGTCAGCGTGGGAGGGCTTTCCCAGCTGGGCAAGCAGGCGGTCCCCTCAGTATGGGCCCCAGGCATTGGCAGAGGTGGGGGCAGCGGCAGCAGCACCAGATGGCGAGCAGCTACAGTGGCTGCAGAAGCAGCCTGGGTCCACTGTCCAAGCAGTGCAGCTTAAAGCCTCTGGGGAAAATGAGCAATGGATCTGAACCTCAGCCCTGAGTGGCAGCCCTGCCCCTGCCTAAAGCACCTGGAGAAATTGAGTAGCATATCTGACCCTCAGCCCTGAGCATGGTCCTGGGGCAAGGAGGAGCACTAGGACCCTCCTCTTGACAAGGGATTCAAAAGTCAAGTAACTGGCTGGGAAAATGCCCAAAAAAGGGAAAAAAAATTAGACTATAAAAGGTTACTTTTTCGTGAACAGGTATCTCCTTCTATCCTTTTGGAGGAGGAAGAACAGTACATACTGTCGGGGGAAGTCAAGGCTTCTGCCTCCAGTACCTCCAAAATGAATATGAAATGGGTTCAGGTCATGGAAGAACTTTTAAATGCAAGTCAACAGCTTGCTAAAGGAGAACCAAAAAAAATACTGAGGAAAATAACACCTTTAAAAATAGGTTAACTCAACTGGAAAAAGAGGTCCAAAAAGCCAATGAGGAGAAGGAGGCTTTAAAAAGCAGAATTAGCCAAACAGAAAAGAAGGTTCAAAAGCTCACTGAACAAAATAGTTCTTTAAAAGAGAAAGTGGAGTTCTGGGAAGCTAATGACTATGAGATAAACCAAGAAATTACAAAACAAAACCAAAAGAATGAAAAAATAGAAGATACAGTGAAATATCTCATTGGAAAAACAACTGACCTGGAAAATAGATCCAAGAGAGCAATTTAAAAATTATTGGATGACCTGAAAGCCATGATCAAAAAAAGATCCCAGACATCATCTTTCATGAAATTATCAAGGAAAACTGCCCTGATATTCTAGAACCAGAAGCTAAAATATATATTGAAAGAATCCATCAATCACCTCCTGAAAGAGACCTGAAAAGAGAAACTCCTAGGAATATTGTAGCCAAATTCCAGAGTTGCCAGGTCAAGGAGAAAATATTGCAAACAGCTAGAAAGAAACAATTTTAGTATTGTGGAAATATAATCAGGATAACACAAGATCTGGCAGCTTCTACATTAAGGGACTGAAGGGCTTGGAACAGGATATCCCAGAAGTCAAAGGAACTGGGATTAAAACCAAGGATCACCTACCCAGCAAAACTGAGTATAATACTTCAAGGAAAAAAATGGTCATTCAATGATTTAGAAGACTTTCAAGCATTCATGTTGAAAAGACCAGAACTGAATAGAAAATCTGACTTTCAAACACAAGAATCAAGAAAAGCATGAAAAGGTAAACAGGAAAGAGAAATCATAAAGTTGAACTGTTTATATTCCTACATGGAAAGATAATGTTTGTAACTCTTAAGACTTTTCTCAGTATTTGGGTAGGTAGAAGGATCATACACATACACACACACACAGACAGAGCGTATAGGTTGAGTTGAATCAGAAGAGATGATATCCATAAAAAATAAAATAAAATTAAGGGGGGAGAGAAGAAATATTGGGAGGAGAAAGGGAGAAATGGAATGGGGCAGACTATCACTCATAAAAGATATAAGAAAAATCTTTTTCAATGGAGGAGAAAAAGGAGGAGGTGAGAGGGAGAAAAAGTGAAGCTTACTCTCTTCACATATGGCTTAAGGAGGGAATAAAGTGCTCACTAAATTTGGTATGAAAATCTATCTTACACTATAGGAAAGTAGGGGAGAAGGGGACAAGTGGAGTGAGGGAGATGATAGAAGCGAGTGCAAATGGGAGAAGGGAGTGACTAGAAGTAAACACTTTTGGGAAGGGACAAGGTCAATAAGAGAACAGGAAAAAAAAGAGGGGAGCAGGGTAGGACAGAAAGCAATACAGTTAGCCTTACACAATATGACAATTACAGAAGTCTTTAGCAAAACTACACATATATAGCCTGTATTGAATTGCTTGTCTTCTCAGTGGGGATGGGTAGGGAGGGAGGGAGAGAAGTTGGAATTCAAAATATTAGAAATGAGTACTGAGAATTGCTATTGCATATAACTGGGAAATAAGAAATACAAGTAATGGGGTACAGAAATCTATCTGGCCCTGCAAGAAAAGAGAGAAAATGGGGATAAGGAAAGGGTGGGGGTGTGATAGAAGGGAGAGTACATTGAGGGAAGGGGTAATCAGAATGCAAAGTGTTATAGGGTGGGGGAGACTTTTTCCCATGGTGTGTATGGCGGGGGGGAGGAGAAAGACGGGGAGAAAAATTGGAACTCAAAATTTTGTGGAAATGAATGTCGAAATCTAATAATAACTAAATAAAACTATTTAAAAAAAAAGAAATAAGATTGGGCACTCACTCCCTTGTGAATAACTAAAAGCACATGTCTCTATCCTAAAACTATGACCAGGGTCCCTTTTCCACTGTGGCCACTCTTCTTTGCCTAAGGACTGCTATACAGAACTGTATCTGAGAAATGCAGCAGAGTCCTAAACCCAGCACTAGCAAAGGGCACCCTCTAATCTCTTTCTGAAGAGTTATTTGACCCCCTTATTTTCTGTGGGCTGAGAGCTCCTGACACTACTGTTGCCACTGTTGCAGCTACCCCCAAGGCTTTCTCTGGCTGCTGAGGTACAATGGCATTACCATCGCGTGACAGTCTTTTTCTGCCAACCTCCTAAATTGTTTTGGGCTGGAAAACTGTTTTCCTTTGACCTTTTGTTGGCTCTGTTGCTCCAGAATTCAATTTGAATTGTTATTTTAAAGTTGTCTGTAGGAGAATCTGGGAGAGTTCAAATATATTCCTCTTAGCTCTACCCATCAAGAAATTTTTTTCCAAAATTGACAAAGGTTTACCACATAATTTCTATGCAACAGATGTAGTACCAATAGTAAAGTAGCAAATTAAAGGAACAAATGACCTACATAAACACTGAATTGTCAATTCAAAAACTTTAAATCAAATCCTAGCAAGAAGACTGTAACATGTCCATAAAACTTTTTTTTGTCAAAGAACATACAAAGGATGTAGAAATGATTCACATTAGGAAAACCATTAACAAATGACATATGTACAAATATACACACATACATACATACACACGTGTATACACATACATATAAATATGGAGAGAGGGAAGAATGTGTTCCAAAGAAAATGGAGTTCAAGTTGCAGCCCTGCAAATTTAAGACTAAATTCAAATGAAAAAATATGAGTGTTTTATAAAAAAGAGGTGTTTGAAACATTCCCAGAAAGAAACCAGACCTGAAGGACTTACTTGCTTCTCAAGTACTGCAGACAACAGAAATATAAGAATAAAGTAATGTTGCTACATTTGCAACCAAAGATAACAACAGCAAAACAACAAGAGATTCCATTAAGGAAATGTATATGAGGAGACAAGAGCGAAAGCAGAAGTCAAATAGAAATGATAGTAGAGATAAAGACCGGAAACATTACAAACTAAAACTTACAATACCATGTCTACAGCTGAATCAATTTTTTGTTTGTTTGTGTATGGGTAAATTATGGAATGGCAGCTAGGTGATTCAGCAGAGAGAGTACTAGTCCTGTAGTCAGGAAAACTCATCTTCCTGAGTTCAAATCCAGCCTCACACACTTTCTAGCTGTGTGAACTTGGGAAATCTTAAAATTTAACCTCATTTACCTCATTTTCCTCATCTATAAAATGAGCCAGAAAGTGGCAAACCACTCCAGTATCTTTGTCAAAAAAACCCAAAATGGGGTCACAAAGAGTCCAACACAACTGAAAGCAACTGAACAACAAATCACGTGAGGGGAGGGAGCACAGAAGCGGGGAAAGGAGGAAAACAGAATGGAAACTATAATTTACTCCAATTAAGTCAAGGGCTAACAATGAAAGGAAAATAACTCCTATAGTCTCTCAGAACAAGTGCCCATGCAAGAATAGGTCAGGAGTCAAAGACAGGGATTAAAAAGGGGGGAAAATAAAAGGTAAAACTGTTTTTTCAGTGGTAGTACTAATGAATGTTCCTATGGAAGATAAAATGTATTCTAGAAAGGGAAATGCAGACTTTACAAAGCCTATGATCTACAGGGATTTGTTGCTTAGAGGGTCCACTCATCCCTCCTCAGGAGAAAGGGAATGAGAGTTCCTGGGTGCAACTGACACCCAGAAGAGTGTGAGGGCATGAACCCAGATCACAGATTTTGAAGCAAATGGAGAAAAAATTAACAAGGGGAAAGTAAAGCTTAATAATAAAGAGTAAAATCTAGGACATAGAAAGATTCCTATCATGAGGCAAATAACCTCTCTAATGCCTTTAGGGAAACTGGTGTTTCCAAGGATGTTGTACATGAGAAAAATACTAATACTACGTAAAAGTAAGGTTCAATTATGTCATGTTAAAATATTTATAAATTAAACTGAAAACAGATATATATATATATAAATATATATAGTTTAACATAATTTATGTATATTTATACATAATTTATATTATCACTGACAACAGAATGTCTTACCCACTAGTATCCTATTCTTCTTTATGCCATTTTTAACTTCTTCATCAATCAAATTTGCAAGTACTTGGCACATTGAGTCAATAGATTCAAGGTGTTCTGGGCAATCATTTGATATTTTATATCTGTCAAACCACACATTTGAAAGTCCTCCTTTCATCGGTGTATATGGCCTATAAAAGAAGTGTAAAGAGATATTTAATTAAGTTTACCAAAGATAAAAGGTTTAAATGAATTTTAAGAAAATGGGAACAATCTCAAATTTCTTTTGAGTTTCTGAAATGGGGAGCAAATTTTCTAGTTTTCAGAAATCAAACATGCCCATAAAATTTCACCTACATGGGCATGAATTCTATTTTCACTATCCCATCCTTTCTTCTCAATCAAATCTATCCCTACTTCTTTATAATCAAGAGATCAGATAATCCCAGAGTTGAAATAGAAATCAAAAGCCATTTAGTTCTATCTACCCGTCTATAATATCACTACATCCCTAACAGATGACCACAGGATTTAGAATGGGAAGGGATTTTTGAGTTTATCTAGTTCAATCCCCTCACTTCATAGTTGAGCCAGAGACTGATGCTATTTGACAGACAGGCAGTAAGTAGCAGAAACTTCTGATTCTATATCCAATGCTTTTTCCACTATATTAGAAGTTCTTCAGTAATGGGGAACCAGCTATTTCCCAAGGTAAATCTAAGTTTTTTGACAGCTCTAATTGCCAAGAATTTTCTCCCTATATGAAGCCTAAATTTGCCTTTATGCGACTTACACTTTACTTCCCTTAGTTCTGTCCTTGGGGAAGAATTTTAATTAAGCTCTTCTTCCACATATAAATATATTAATAAATAAATTCTTAAAGAAAACTCAAGTACTTCTGCTTCAACCACAAACTCACTTAAAAAACACACACACAAAAACCAAAACAAAAATCACACAAGACAACAAAGTGGGTTATATTTTATTTTTCTCAAATTCAGTTAATGAAAATTCACAGAAAGAGAAAAGACATCAATAAGGCATATTTAAAAAATAAAAACATCAGCAAATAATTTTAAGTAGCCTTGCTTCCTGTTTAATTTAAGCCCTTGTAACAGCAAGGGCCCCAGCATACACAGGAGGGCCTGTTGTACAGGTTCTTTGATCTGCTTTTCTAAAAGGAAAGGCAATTTCTGAAGGTTCAACAATCTTCTTTAATTATATACCAACAGAGTAAATACAAGCAGAGAAATAAAGACCAATAGACAGGGCTTCCAACTGTCTGACCATAAGCAATACACCACAGATCAACAAACAGATTCAATTGTCTGACCATTAATTACATACATAGTTACCAGAGAGAAAAGCACCAACATCTGGGTTTTCAAATCTAGGGAGCTCCTTAGCAGCTTGGAAGGAGTTACCCAGAGTCTCCTCTAGCTAAATGAACGCTTCCCATGAGTAAGCCCCAAAACAAAACCTCACCTCAGAGTATACATACACTTTTCAGAACCAGGGGCATCACAATCAGTGTCTCAGTAGAAATTAACAAAAGATGTGGGTCTTCCTACAAAACATATCTCCCCTAATCAAGTTCCCCTTAATGGGCAGGTCCATTAATGGGTAGGGAAGATCTTTAACTCTCATTAACATAATTAACATTACAACACTGGAAATGAATTATTATTTATATCATTGGCTTAAGTAATCATATCTGGTTAGACAAAGTTTGCCCAAGCAATGGAAAATGACAGAAAAAAAATAACTGTAATTATTTCCAAACAAAACTAAATTTTGAATCTGTATGGAACCTAAACATCAAGCAGAAGACAAAGCGACATGTAGGATGAACACTTGCTGAGAGGGTAAAGAAGGGATTATTGGTTCTTAAGAACCTCTGAAATCTCTCTTAAATCAGATTCAATGACTCTTGAAATGCATAGATCTTTTTCAACTGCAAAGATATCAAGCCACATCTTCAATGTCTTGACTGCAGAGGTCGATCTATCTCTTTAAATTCACCATATAGAATTCAATCCAATGTTTTACCCATTCAAGATTATTTTTAATTCTGTCATCCACATTAGCTATCTTCCCAACTTTTGCCATCTGAATATTTGATAAATATACTATCTATACCTTTATCCAAGTCACTGAAAAAATTAAACAGCATAGAGTTAGACATGGTTCCCTTGTGGGCACTCTCCTAGCAATTTCCAAGCTGAGAATGAACAATTAATGATTACTGTTTGAGTCTAAACAATTATGATATATTTAACTGTACTGGCATCTAACCCAGTAGTGTCAAACTCAACAGAAACAGGATCACTAAACTGTACGTGAATATTGACTTAGAAAATCATGTTAACATTATCTAATTTCCATTTTATTTTAAAATTTTGTTTTGTTAAATATTTCTCAATTACATTTTAATCTGGTTCGGTGGTACCAGGGAATGTTGTGAGTAGGACAGCATGTTTGACACTTCTGCTAGTTCACACCTTTTTTTTTCAAAAGAGTAACATGAAAGTCTTTACCAAATGCTTTGTTAAATATAAGTATAATATTCTATATAGGCTACCCAAGATGCTTATTCAGAATCAAGTACTAGGAAAAAAACAACCTTCTTCTAAACAAGGACACTAAGAATATCACAGCAGAACACTCATATGAGGCAGTCAAAAATAACATATAATGAATGAGTGGGTGACATACTAGATATGAAATATTCCAGTATTAGATTAATTTAGATAGATCCCATGGCTCAGGACTAAATCTACATCTCAATACCAAAGTCTGTATTAAAAGAGCTATAACACATTGGTGTGGCCATAGAACTGAGAAGTGTAAACTATGAACTAGCTAAGCTAGAAAAATGAATCTTTGAAGTCATTAATAAAGTTCAGGATCCAAATGTGCCTATGGCAAAATTATTTGGTAGAAAGATTGATGGTATGAGAACAAGAAGTAGGAAAGAAGTTTGAGAAGGTCCTGATTATCACTTACAGTCTCTTTTCTGTAAGAGTATAGATCAGTTATAGTGTATGACTGACACCAAAAAGATTGATACTATGTTCTTCCCCACATATCTTTATTTTCCTAATATCCTGTATGATATGTTCTAAATTTGAATTTTGGAAAAAGTAATTTTTCTTCAGCATTTCCAGTTTCTGAAATAGAAGTTTAAAAAAAAAAACTGATGACAATCTACTTAAAAGCGACAATAAAAATGAAAACAGGTGCCTTCTAAATAGAATTAGCATCATTAAAAAAAAACATGGCAAGATTTTCTTAAAAATGTCACTTTAATGACAGCATACCCTGAATAACACAGAATTCATGACACTCTTAAAAACTTGAAATAAAATGTTATTTTTCTATCTTGCCCCTACTTCATTTCCCATTTCATTCTGCTACTTCTCCAAGTGTTTATTTCTCTGTCAAAGCACTTAAATTTAAGGATCATATCATAGCCTAAAATGTTAATCATTCTTGGAACTGAGACAGACACGCACACGCACACAGACCCCTGACATTTTTTTTTTTTAACAATACTTCAATACTGAGAATTGCTCTTAAAGAACAGAAAAAGGCCTATGCTTATATAATATAAATGTTAGTATTTTCACTAAAATGGTAGCTTTCTTTCAATTATTTGAAAGAATTAAAGTTTTTAAAAGATATCTGAAATAAGGACAATGGAAGAGTGGCATTTTAAGAAAAATAACTGTTTTTGTTTAATCCAAGTCATTGTAATTATGACAAAAATACTCAAGGCTAAAATCCCTTTATTAGCTGGCACAATACAACTCAGACATTACCATGGTAAAAAAATATTTGGCAAGGAACCCTATGTACACCTCCAATAAAAAAAAAAAAAGATCAAAAAATTAAAATACAATTAAACATATCTACAATGTGAAAATGATGTTGTATTAGAATAATACAAAGGAAGGAAATTAAAGAATTGGTACATTCAGTTTTATATTGCATATTTATTGCTCCCTAGAAATCACACAATCCAGTGGTCATTCAATGGCAGTTATACCTGTGACAACAACCACTTGTAAAAGACAGCATAGAACTTTACTTAACTACTTTCCTTTGAAGTAAAAAACCTTAAAATTATCTCTAAATAAAGATCAAATTTCTTCTGCTGATTATTCTGAGATGCTATCAGGTAAATAATTTCTGAAATAACAACAATGGGGAGTGGAAGGGGAAAAAAGGAACAAAGTAAAAAGTGTACAGCAGAAAGGAATCAAAGAAAACATGCGCAGCTCTGAACATAATGTGTAGTATTTATTATGCAGGCTTTCTTGAAATAGACATTTACTGCTGTATATTTTGAATCCTTTTTTATGTTCTGCTGTGCACATGGCAATACTTTTTTCTTTTCTTATTTTGTATTTAAGTTTAAAATAAATTAATAAAAAAGAATTTGTTAAACATTACTAGGGTTTAAAACAAACACACATACACACACACACTTTCACTGCCAACTTCTACTTTCTGCTACCACATAACCTCTTCTCTCCCTGATAATGCTGAACTTCTTAAAAGAATGGTCTAGACCAGAGGTATCTACCTAACAAAGAAACATGGGCTGGCCTGTCTTCCTATGGAAGTTTTTATTTTTTACTTGGTTTTTGCAGTATTGTCTGTTGAATGTTAGTTGCAAAAACCTCTAGTTCACTCTATCTTCATTTCCAGACTATTCACTCACTCCTGAATTCCTTAAAACTTAGCTTCGGATCCCTATGATTTCACACTAAAATTATTCCCTCAAAGGCTTCCAATGATTTATGGGTTAAACTCAATAGTATTTTCTCAGTTTCTATCCTCCTTTATCTTTCTGTGGAATCTGATAGTGTGGACCTCTACTTCCTTTCTGAAGCACTTCTAGTGGTTCTCATGACACTAAAGCTGTCTGGTTTTCCTGCTTCTCTTACTGTTCTTGCCCTGGTGCTTCCTCATTTAGTCACCTTAATACAGGCATTCTGTAAAGCTCTTTATTCACCTTCTTCTCCTTTCATAGCTTCTTCTTTAACAATCTCATCCACTGACATAAAATAGGTATCTCCCAAAACTCTAGCTATGACAAGACTACATCTGCTGAGCTCCAGACTAACAACTGCCAATGTCTACTGGAATTTTTCACCTGGATGTCCATCTCCACCCAAGTTCAATATTACTAAAACAAAACATAATTTTTATACAAAAACCTGCTTTTCTCCCTGATTTGTTTCAGGACCATGATTCTCTGAATCACTCAGGCACAAAATTTTGAAGTAAACTTTTGACTCTTAACTCCTTCCTTTAGTCCCACTGTCCAGTTGGTGGGCAAATCCTAGCTTTCAAGTCTCACTGCAACCACCCTAGTTCAAGTTTTCATCAAGCATGCCTGACTTCAAATACTGCAAAGTCTTTTATGAGGTCTTCCTGCTTTTAGTCTTTCTCTTCTTCAATAGTTATTACATATATGCCTGATAAGTTTTCCCTGATCATATTATTCCTCAAAAACTTTCAGTGAGTCTCTATTGTCCAGTAAACAATAAGGAATAAATAAATTATTCTGGAACTCAAATGTCTTCTAAAATTTGGTTCCAAACTAATTTTTCTAGCTTTATTTCAAATTACTGTTATATAATTCAAGAACAACATTACTTTCTCTCTCCTATTCATTTTGGGATCCCTTCCATTTCTGTGCCTTTACTTACACCATCTCATTATGACTGGAAAAGACCTCTTTTGTTTTCCATCAACACCCCTTTTTTAACCTGTTAAAACCCTTCCCATCCTGTAAAGTCCAACTCAAGTGTTACCTCCACCATGAAGTCCGTTCTGATCTTCTCAGCTTAAACTGATGTTTTCTTCCTCAAATTTCTCATAGCACTTAGTCTGGACTTTTCCTTTGCACTTATCACATTCTCCCTCATACAATTGTTATTTGTGACCTATTTTCCATTAATGAAGAGAGTGTTTTTGATCAAGTACAGAAATAAAAAAGAGAAGAGAGTGATCCAGTTTCGGGAGTAGGACATCTAGAAGCACAGATATACAAGATGTCTTGAGGAATTATGGGAACAGTTAACAGTCCAGTTTTGCTTAAGTATAAAAATATATCAAATAAAATATCACAAAATAAGACTAGAGAGATAATTTGGAAGAAATATTAGGCTAGAGTTTGATAATGAGAAGCCAGAAGGTTTTTGTATAGAGAAATGAACTGCTTAGAGCTGTGTACTAAGTTCAATTCAATAAATATTTATTAAGTACCTATAATGTGAAAGACATTATCTTATAAACTGAGAATATAAAGATGAAATAAGTCACAGATAATTCTTTTTAGAAACTTATAATCTAATAAGGAGGACAAAACACACAAAATATACTATAGAATCTAATCTATATCCTTGCATGCATGGACATAATAACTTAGATGGATTCAAGAAGTTCATTACATGAACCAAAGTAGTGGTGATTAAAGATGATTAAACGTCAACCTTGAAGGAGTTCACTCATGAAGTACAACCAGTCTCTATCCTTGGTTTTATCCCAATCAATGTCAATATAGTGGCTTTGAGGACATGCTCATCAATGTGTGGATGACAGAAATCTATGATTGCAATTAAATATACTACAAAGTGAGGATCCACAAGGTCTCAAAAGGATGTAATTGTCAGCTGAATCTAAGAAAACTGAATTTAAGATAAACATCAAATCCTAACTGCATTCAAATACAAGATAAAGGATACATGACTCAACTAATACAAAATATGAAAATGAACTAGAGAGAATTTGGACAACTGAAGGATCAATGAATGAAGAATATGTATGACATAACAGACAAAAATGACAGAAATCTTAGAATGCATTAGGAAAAGTACAGTGAATGAAAGATGTTTTAGTTTTATCATATTCTATACTGGTAAGACTATATATCAAATATTATTTTTTGTTCTGGGTGTCACATTTTAGGGAAGTTTATGATAAACTTGAGAACATCCAGCAAATGGCTAGTAGGGTGGTCAAAGAACTAAAAATGTTTAGCCTGGTAAAAATAAAAATGAAGTGAAACATATGTAGCTATCTTAAGCATTTTTGAAGGGTTGTCTTAGGGAAGAAGGACTAGAGACTAGAAGGACTTGTTGTGGTTTCAGAAAGCAGAATTAGGAGCATTGAGTTAAAGTTGCAAAGAGAAAAGTTTCAGAATCAATGTAAGGAAAACTTCTTAGGAATTAGAACTGTCCAAAAGGAAATGGGTTGCCTTTGAGGCAGTATTAGTTAGTTCAAAAGGATGTTGCATGATAACTCACAATAATATTGGAAAGGCAATTCTCATTCAATTATTGGGAAAAAATTATCTCAGAGGTCTCTACTACATCTGAGATTCTAGAAATTTGATTTACATCAGATGCAATTTATTGCAGAAGTCAAACTGGGAACTGATCAGATATAAGGAAAGCAAAATACTCAAAATTAACACCAATCTTTTTGAATTTGTGAAGGTGGATGAATCTGGTGTCACAAATGAAAAAAGAGAACTGCAATTTGAGGGAAGGTGATTAAGTTCACTTTAAGGCAAGATGAATTTAAGATGTAGGAGGATATCTAATTCAGACTGGGATGCAGTTCTAGAACTGCAAAGTCAATTAAGACGAGATACAAAGTTGGAAATAACCTGCACATAAGTAGAAGAGTCATAACTAGTATGAGGAAATAGGAATTTTGTCCCAGCATACTGACAATGAAGGAGCTGTTCTTCCCCTAGATACTTTCTTCCAAGTGAGGGAATGCTTGCCCAGGCCTTAACTTACAGTCTTTGGCCATCCCATCACCACTTGGATCCATCCCAGAGGATCCATCACTATGGCTACTTCCCCACACCATACTCCCTTCCCAACACCTGCTGAGTCATCGACAGAGTCTTTGTGGATTGGAACAATCCCTGTCCTGATGTAACTAGCTTGTCAGACAATGCTCCGTGTCAATATTATCCCCATCTAAATTTGTCCCAGATATATACATATACTGACAGCATTACTAACATCATTTTATTGGGGCCAACAACCCATAATGTTGCTGCAGTACTATTATACTTTGATAATGAAGGTTTCTGTTTGAAGTTCCACTTGGACAAAAAAATTGATTCTGTTCAGCAATATTTTAAAAACTATAATCTTTCACTTTATGTTACTAAATTTAAAAACTGTCATTCTTTACATCTACAGAGTGAATAAGAAAAAGTTAAAAAGTGTCCAACTTTCTCTTTAATTATATAATTTCACAACTGTGATGGTTCATTAGTATAAAGTAAATAAAACTGACTTAAAACTGAACAGAGAATAGTAACTCCCTTTCCCTTACCCCACCACATTCCTACCCTGAAATGACATATATGACCAAATAATAAACTTTTCAAGATGAGACTTATTCTGGAAACCCTGAACATAGTATACTGGTAAAATAATTAACACTCTATCTACTCCAGCTCAATGGTTCAAGTCAGCAGCAATAGTGCATTAGATATGTGTCAAGAGAAACTCACAGAAATGTATGTTCAGAGAATCTGAATATTTGTTTTAATTTGTTTATGCCCCAGCATTTTAAAATTAATTTGCAACAAGAAACACCATAGTGACAAAAAAAAAATTGTTCGGAGGAAGACATTATCCAAAGTTCAAAGAAGGTGATTCTGCCTCTCAATTAGTATTTTCCACATCTGTGATTTCTGCTCAAGGTTAAGTGAAAACAAAACACACCTTGAAATATGAGCATTATGTTATATCATACACTAATACAATATCAGTCAAGTCATATGCAGTATGTATCAGGTAACTTTCACCACCTAAAAGATGTGTGAAAAAAAATACTTATAAGATAATACATACATCAGTGTTTGGTCAAAAAAACATTTGCTTTATCAAAAATTATTACATAGTCTCCATATATATATAGTTATTTTCACATTGCATAGCACTTAGTCATTATCAAACCAAGAAAATCAAAAAGGGGCATACTTAAGATGTGAAGAAGAGGGAAACAGGTTTATTTCTGAGCCATATGCATGTCAAATATGTCCACAAGAGGAATAAGATATGATCAACTATGTGGGGACAGCTGCATCGTAACACAAGTATTGAGAGAACTCTTTTATTAGATGTTCTCATTAAGATCAAAGGCTTTAAGAAAATTGTGACGTAGAGACTGTTCTGTTGATATGTGCTGCCTATTAAAGGGTGTTTTCTCTCACTCTATCTACAAGTCTAGAACCTACTGAGTCATTCTCCTAAGTAAAATGGCTTCAGGGGCGTGAAGGCAAAGATAAATAGCCAATGTCTACTGGCCTAACAGCAGGGCATCTTAACCTGGAGTTAGTAGATAAGATTTCAGGGGGTCTGTGAACTTTGACAGCCCTAGTTAACCCATCATAGATTGTTAAAACACAGTTACAAAGCACTTTTTTCAAAACAGCTCTTTAAACTAAATGGAGAGGACAGGATTTGAGTTGATTTTTAAAAAATGGTTCAAAAGCCTCATCTTGCTCAACTCACTGCCTTTTTTTTTTTTGTTTGTCTGTAAGTACCTTGAGAGCCAAGATTGTCTTATGCCTTTCTATAATAGGCACTTGGTAAAATATTTACTGATTGACTATCTAGATGATAGTAATGAACTCATCTTTGCCTCTCTTTTTAGGTTTATGTTTTCTGGGGTTCTATATGTCCTGAGTTTGCCTCCCTACTTAATTATATATCATGCACAAAGTCATCCTAGAGAATCTACAATCATTCAAAAAGATAAGAGCTACCAGAAGGACCACAGGTTCAGCTGTACTCCTCCACCCTATATGAAGGGGCCTCAGTAAAAATATATAGCTGGGTCAGAACTTTTCTACGTGCTCTTGAGGGATATATCCCAGAGTGGATTCACTGAGAAATGGTGTGGTGTTAGGATTACTGCCGTGCATTCTCAGATTCTAATTTTCATCTTAGATACAAAGGAAGAAGAGAATTATCAGCAATTATCCGTGAACCAAGGGTGCAAAGCATGAAGCACTTTACCAGGCCTGAAGAAAAAGCTTATGACTAGCATTTTATTTTATATAAAATACCTAACATATATAATACAGATAATAAAACACTAGGCATAGGCTTTTTAGGCTTTGTAAAGGACTTTGGGTCTTGCATACTGTATATATCTATATCTATGTATATAGATAGAGATGTACATATGCATGCATATGAATATGTATATCCACATGAAAGTTTGTGCAGTCTTTTAAGTTCATTAAAATAATGAAGACAAGATCTCAGTCAACAAGCATTTATGAAGTGCTATGTGTTAGACCCTGTACTAAGCCTATTACACTGTGATAGTACTTGAAATGTGGCAGGTTGGATTACATACTAACTACTTTTTTCATATCTGACAAGAGTTGAAAGCAGGTGGTAAATGCCCTTCTGGGCATAAGTGTTATCATGTTATTCTGCCAACATCAAAACTAATGATGACTGAAAATTCACCTACATGGAAAAAGTGAGTTTTTCTGAAAAACCAAACTAAGGATCTGAGTGTAATACCGTATGCCATCGAGAATATTTCTCTACAATATTTTTCTAACAAAATACTAGTCTTTTAAATACTAGTAAACAAAACTGAGAATTTTAAATTGTTTAATAGCATGTTCATGTTCTGGAAGCACTGACCATAGTACACTGGTAAAATAATTAACACTCTTATCTATCACTTTGGCACTTAGGCATGGTATTAATAACTTAACTAGCCCTACCAATCAATGTAGTATCTCAATAATAGCACTGACATACCCTTGCAACTAAGTTAATCTTTAACTAAGACATGCCTACTTTATTTGGCATCAAAGCAAAGGCCTGGGTTTAAGAATTTCCAGGAAATTGGTAACTCAGGAAGCTGACACAAGTAAGAGTTTTATTATTATATGGCACAGAAATCAGGCAAACAAAAGTACACAAGTATGGTGTGCATGTGAGCACATGCATGTATGTACACACACACACACACACACAAAATGCCAATATAAACAGACAGAGCTTGTCCCCAGGGATACAAGAAAATAACCTAGTGTGATGGGGAGGGAAAAACGTCAGAGAGGAAACATGCCCAAAGCTGGACTTCAGGTGGCAAAATTATATAGCTTAAGAATAGGTTCAGAACATGTAATTGGTGCCAGATGTGGGAGGTGGCATTCCCAATCAGACCCAGAAGTTGTGGAGAAGATTTTGGGGTCACTTACTGATACCATGTTTGTGTGAGGCTGGGATAGCAGAAGTTTCTTTATCAGGAACCCAAAATGAGAAAAGGATCTAATGTTAGCTAGCTAAGGCAGAAGAGAAGACTAGGTGCAGTTTCATCCAATCAAAAGCTATGAGGCTTACATTCCTGTCAGAGAGCTAACAGGAAAAGCACAAATGGTTTGTCTTCTCCTGTATACTTTTATGGACATAGGAACACTTAGCTTAGTTTGTTCTGGAGTCTTATCATTATAACTATATCATCAAACAATAGAAAACATACAATTATCACAATGCCCCAAATCCTTGATATCCTAAGTTACTATAGTAAATTGTACAAAAATTCCACTAAGATTTAAAGCACTACATGGCTAAGAACAATATATAAATGCCCAATAATTATGTAGTCTTGCTTGTATTACTATAAACTATATATACTATAGCTGAACTCTTCAAACAATACACCAAAAAAGATACAACTAGTATGAAAGTTGACTAAGAATTGATTAAATTCTACTTCCATGGGGCTATCAAAAATTTAAAAAACCACAATGAGGAAATCAGAGATAACACCAAGAATATCTGATTTACATTCAAAAGTATTATAAAATAGGAAAGTAAGTATACACATATATAAATGTTATACTAAATACAATTTGCATCACAATTACTTTAATACTTTGGTATATTTGTAGCATCAAAGGAATTAAAATAGAAATTTATTTAAAGTTATGCTATGCTAATCTAAAATAATTTTTTTCCATTAAAATGCAGAGTAGACATGGTTTGAAGAATTGCATCAATTCTTACAGTAGGAGGAATTCAAATTTAACAAGGTCATGGTTTAGTAATTTAATGAAAGAAGTTAGCCAAAAGCATGTCAACAGTGGGAAACTTTTAAATTGGCATACACTACACAGACACAGACACCCAGAATTTTAAAAAGTAAACTGGCAACATTGGTATCAATTAAGAAGAAAGGGAAGTTAATCCAGGTTTCCTATAGTATGGAACTTTGATCATCTAGTCAACAAAACATTACATACTTAGTTCTGTCATCCCAAACAGAGAGATCCAAATAACTGTGAGTTATGACAGTAAAGTTAACATAAATTTACAGCACAGTTAATATTATCCTTATACCTGATAATGAGACTAGATCTGGGTAGTTCATTAATTTATGTTTAATGACACAATAATGGATCCCCAAGATTTTTACCTGCAAATTCAAATTAAACTACAGGCTCTGAAAGTCTTTAAAATGATCTCTCAGATAAGCTTCCCTAATTTGTCAGATTTCTTCTCCCTGTTTGTACTCTATGTCCACTCCTAGACACCTAACTTTTTTTTTAAAGTTTTGCAAAATAGATATCCCTCATACCCTAAATTTCAGAAAAAAATTTTACATTTTCATCAAAAAGATAAAAATATTTCAACAAGTTTTCAATAGTTAGCATGTGTATGTTTGAAGATTGCTTAATACAACATAGTAAACACTGGTAGACAGCAGTAACAAACTTACATTTTTGGCACAACTAATAAAATGTTCAGAGCTGAATAGTGCCTTGTTGTTTATCTAGTCCAAATCCCATCATACAAAACTGAGATCCCTACAGAAATTCATTGTTAATTCATGAAGTTAGTTACTAGTAAATATGTCAATAGACTAAATCCAATTTTCTTTCAACCACAGCAGGCTGTTTGTCAGATATTTATTACTAGTTTCTCAAATATTTTAGCATTTAGAAAAACAAAACTGAGTTAACTAACTTTACAACACGTAAAATTCTAGGAAAAAAATATCTGAACTCAGATAAAAACCAAGAAAAATTAACTTTTTTTCTTCTGCCCACTTATGAAAGGCATATACAGATGATATTTTATATGTACTTCAAAGAATTTCAGACTTGGGGAACTAGTCCAATCCATATCTAAAGGAAATCCACCATACATGACAAGTCTCTATATATCCGTGTATATATATATATCTACACGTACACACACGTATGTATCCAGCCTCTTCTGTTAGATTTTTCTTACATCAAGTATAAATTTGTCTCTTTGAACTTTCCACCTACGGCTCTTGATTATAGCTTCTGGAGTAAACCAGTAAGTTCAACTTCTTCAAATACTTGAAGAGAGAGAATCACCATTTTTCTCTGGAGTATTCTGTTCTCTAAGCTAAATATACCCACTTATTTCAATTGATCCTCACATGACATAACAAATTTATGATACTAGCTGTCCTTCTCTAGACACCCCATCTACTCAATATCCTTCTTAAATTATATTGTCCAGAAATGAACACAATACTCCAAATATGGTCTGACCAGGAAAGATGGCTCTACCATCTCCTAGTATCTGAAAACTATGCTTCTCTTAATGCCATCTTTATTCATGGTAGCTTTTTTAGCTGTTACATCACACAAGTGACTCATAATGTTTATAGTGTTCTAAAACTCTTCAGATAATCATGCCTTCCTCCATCCTATACTTGTTATATTTGTATTGAACAAAAGCATAAAACTTTACATTTACTCTTACTAAACTAGATCTAGTGCAATGTTCTTAGTCAAAATCTCTTTGAATTCTGTCATCCAGTAAGTTATCTAACCTTTCTAAGGTTGTATCAATTGTAAATTTGATGCATAGATCATTAAATCCCTTGTTCTAAGTAAAAATGTTAAGAAGCACAAGGCCCAAATGGAGATCTCTGAGGCACTCTGCTAGAGGGTGACCCCTGGATAAAATGACACTGAACCCTTCAAAACTCTTCAGAATCCTTCTCCGAGTCTACTCATGCAGACAGTTCTGATTCTACCTAATTGTATTATCATCTAGCCCAAATCTCTCTAGCCTTTTCCAAATGAAACAGCTAATATGACTATGGGCAGTTCTTAAAAAATTGGATATAGTTGTGGACTATATTGTGAAACTGGAAACAAAACATCTGCCCAAACACTTATAAACATTAAAAGTTATTCAAGACCATCTGAAAAGTCAGATGCTCTGAAAGTAATTTGCTGGAAAAATACATGTGAAATTACACAGACTCTCAACAGAATTTTCAATAGTTAATGGTAGAATTGGGAAGGATCTCAGGGATCATCTAATTCAATTCTCTTATTTTATGGCTGAGAAAGCTGGTTCAGAAAGGCTAAGTGATTTGCCAAAGGTCAAGTAATTACCAAAAGGTAGAGAGTCAAGGGGTAGAAGTAATGCATTCTATTTTCTAGGTCTGTAATCTTTTTACTGTTACTCATTTTACTGAATCAAAAGTAAAAAAAAAAAAAGACAGGAAAACTAGTTACCTCCTAGAAAAGAAATTGCTTAATTTGATAATCTGCAGTCACCCCTAATAATCCTAATAGTACTGAGTAGCCTTAAACATTTCTCTGCATTTAAGCATGAACAACTGATTTATCTCCAAATGATCATATAGCTCTATAAAATAGGTCATTTTCTGAATATGGCCAATAACATATATACATAAACTGAAAGAAAAACAGAAGTGGGTAATTAGCATTTTGTGGAGCAAAATGTTAAAGTCCAGGGGAAAAAAGTAACTCAGATATACATATGATATATTACATTCTCTAAGCCTGGCAGCGTAAGACTAAGAGATTATATATAACCTGGTTAATGTGGCAATTTGTTTTGCTTGACTGTACGTTTGTAACAAGTTTTGTTTTTCTTGCTTTCTCAATGTAGGAGGAAAGGGGAAGATGGAAGAAGAGAATTAAGATCTGAAAATAATATAAAACTGAATTAAAAAAACATTATGACCAACATCCAACAACATCACCATGACAAGTTTAATTAAAAAGTTTTAACTATAGGAATGCCAATACTAACTCATACCAATAATATCTATAATTTATATAGAGATTTAGGTTTGAAAAGTAGTCTGTATACATTATCTCATTTGATTATCCTTTCAGCTTATAACACTACTGTGAAATTCGAAGTCTAAGAAGTAAAAGCAATACTTATTGATAGGCAAAAAATAATAATTTTGACCTATCTTTAATCCATGAAGAAAATGCAAACAGAAAATATAGATGCAATGAACTTTCTGTTTAATTTTAAACTGTTAATAGAAATGTGAGAGAGGAGGTAAGACGGAATGGTCAAGTAAATCTTAGAAATCATTAACCTACAATATCTTATTTCTTAATCAACAAAAAGCTGAATTATATTTGACAAGTTAAATGTTCTTAGTCTTGTTATTTTAGATTTTATAAACAGTTGACACTGTCAAGTGCTTTAAAAAAAAGTTCTACAAGATATCTGAAAATAAAACTTGGTAACTCCTATATTATACATAAAAAATAAAAGATAAATTATATCACTGCTTGGGACAGAAGAGTAACTTTGAAATACATTTTCAAACATGATTAAAATACTGAAATGAGCATTATTCTCTATATTTTCTGTTTAGAAGAGTACTTAGGAAGTTTGGGAACAAAAAAAAAAAAACAACCAAACTTTTAAAGTCCTGAGGCTTTAAGTTCATTTTTAATAGCTTTATATAACCTGTTATATTTTCATCAATACACTTGATTACTGTTATAGAAAGAGACCAATGAAACATAACAGACCTTTAAAAATATATAACTTGCTGTATATTTAAACATTCAAATATTTTGACTTCGGTCAGTACAGGCTTCTGGTATTTAGGTTTCAACCAATAAGTCTAACTTTACAAACTTACTTTGTTTGTATATTGGTACCAAACTGTGGCAGGCATTACAGTACTTAAATGCATCTGTTTTATTTCACTGTTTCATTTAATGGTTCTTATCAGGCACAGGGGCCTGAAACATAATATTCCATAGTGTAGTTCACTTCTTACAGTAAAAAAAAAACACAAATGAAGTTCAGGTATTTTTCTTTTGATACACCCTTTCATAAAGAGTATACATTAATATTGTGAAAAGCTATACTGTTGAGGGATATATGACTACAAATTGCTATATATTTTTTATTTAAAGGAAATTTCCATATTTTCCTTTTTTATAGGTGCTTCAAGGAGAGGCATTAACAATAGAGAAAAAGAAATGAATCAGTTTTCTTCAAATGCACTAGTTAATTCTACCTATTCTTTTCTTTGACTGTGTTTGTGACTTTCTAAATGAAAATATCCTTATTTTCTTAAAAAACTTCTTCAGTACAAGAAACCAGTTTTATCTGAAATATTTTAAAATGAAACAAAGTTTGTTTTCACAATTAAGTTTGGTTCAAAAATGTTAGTAAAATTTCTTACAAATCAAAACTTAATTCAACTAAATATTTAATAAATTTATCATTTGTGAGTGCTAAATCTCAGAACTAACTTTAGCCATTCCCTAAGTAAAGGAAGCAAAAATTTTAAAACTCAAAAGAGTAAGGAAAGGCAGCTAGTGGAGACTCCTTTCTCAGGAAATGGAAAAATATTTAATGCCTCTGGCTGAAAATAATTAGGTCTTAAAATAAAAGTAGCCTAGTGCTTAAAAAACTCTTTTAGGGCTAATCTTTACTTCCATGTGAATTTGTAATTTTGCACTGATTGATTAAGCTTGTATAAGATTCAAAGATTTTACTGTTCACAGTCCATCTGCTCACTTGGTTGGTTTCTTCAAAATTTAAGAACCAGCTAAATGAAAAGAACTTTACCCAAAAGAGAACATCATAGGATCATACACTGACTTAGGGCTAGAAGATAACCTTCCTTCAAGGCCACTTAGAAAGCCCAACTCCCTCATTTTACAGATAAGAAAACTGATGCCCAGAAAGTACATGTAAATTGCTCATATAATTAGTGAGTATCTAAGACAGGATTCTAAATCAAGTCTTCCTAACTCATAGTCTAGCACTCTATCCACAAAACTACCTGTCAGCCTAATGGTACAGTGCAAAGTGTATCACTAGAGTTGCAAGTTAGGAAACAGCCATGTGCTCAAAAGCAACTCATTTACCTTCTCTGAGTTCTAGCTTTCTTATCCATAAAGGAATAAGAATACTCATATCTACCTAAAGGTGCTCATAAATGTTATTATGATATTAGGAAAAAAACCTGATTTACAGTTGCTAATTTAATCTTCAACCTATTCCAAAACAGAAGGCCACAAAGTTAAAAACCAAGGGTATAAACTGGTTTATGATAAGGGGTCATAAGATTAAAAGGCACCTCACAGTTCATTTAATCCAACCAAAGGTATTATAAAGGATGAAAAAGAGAATTAAAAGTGACTTTCTCAATTTTCCTAACCTGGAAAGCAGCAGCATGGCACAGCAGAGAGTGCTAAGACTTGAGATTGTAAAGACCTGGGACTGAATGTTCCTTCTGTCACTTACTAGCTGGCACAAGGGCAAAAAAATTTTAGAAGAAGGAAGATTCCAGCAAAAAGAAGTTGAAATGATTAAGGAAAATCATTAATGAGTCTTCCAATGGAGTGGGCCACAAGAGGTGTTATCAAGAACATTAAAAGATTAAAGACTTTGCTTCCAGAAAGTATGAAAAGGATGTCAAATTTAACAGACACCTACCTAGGTAGAGTGTAATGAAAAAATTATCTGGTAATATTTGCCTTTTTGCCATAGTTAATTAATGATTATCTGTTCAAAACGCAGGCTAGTCTCCCTACTGGAAAAGAAGATTAAAAGGGACAAAAGAATGCTTCTCCATTCTCCTGGTTATCTGACCAAACAAAGTATTTAATAACATTTTTAAAATGAAAGAAGGGTTTCAATGTGACAGTTTTTAAAAGGAGACAAACAGACAAAGATGACCCCTGAATTCAAGTCAGGAAATCTAGGAACCAAGGACAGGGAATGCCCAGTGGGAATTTTGGGGGTGAAGACAAACAGAAGTAGAAACATAAATGGTATTGTTAATGGTGCATCAAACTACAAAAAGAAAGATGGGTTCGGGGAAAGAGATCATGAGCCTGGTGTGGAGGCAATAAAGAAGAACTTCACTGCTCAAGTTCACACTTTGCAAAAGCTGAGAAAAAATAACTCTTTTGCTTACCTTAATGACAATTTCATTTTTCAGAAGGTCCAAGAACCAAGGGGATTTTTTATTTTAATTTTCACCCACAAAGAAGTGATTGTTGATATGGAAATGGTGGGAACCACAGAAAGAAATGAGTGTAGCTCAAAGAGAACTGGATTTGCAGTCAGAGGACTTGGGTTTGAAGCTCTGTCTCTGCTGGGTACAGCTGTGGCTGTGATTATGGGACAGCTATGCAATCTCTCCAGGACTCAGTGTCCTCACCTGTAACCTATATGGATTTGATGAGATGATCTCAAGGTTCCTTGCAGTCCTGAATCTATACTGTGATCTTAGAATTTGTGATACAAGAGAGGAAATGTAGACAATCTCATAATCACTCTAGATTTACAAAGAACAGATTTCAAGGTTTAGAGAAATGGGAGGAAAAATCTCATGGACTAAAATTCTGAAATGCCAAGGAGGCCTGGGAAGCTCTCAAGAATAAAATTCTGAAGGGGTGTCTGTGTGTGTGTGTGTGTGTGTGTGTGTGTCTGTGTGTGTCTGTGTGTCTGTGTATCCTGATAAGAAAGAGAGATGTGGTTACTAGGTACTGTTACTCCTTTTGAATTCTTGTGGTACTTTTTTTTCTTTGACGTGGAACTTCTAGATTTTGGCTATATCACTGAGAATATTCCTTCTGAGATTTCTTTCCACAGGTGAATGATGGAGTCTTTCCAATTTCACTTTGCCCTATAATTCTCATAGTTCTGAGTCATTTCATTTATGATTTCTTGAAATATAGGTATCCAGGCACTTTTTAAAAAATCATAGCTTTCAGGGAGTCCAATGATTCTTATATTACCTCTCTGTGACTTGTTTTCCAAATTAATTGCTTTTGTTATCATTTTGCATTTTCTTTTATTTTTTTCTTTCATACTTTTGATTTTGTTTTAATACTTATTGTTTCATGGAGTCACTGAATTCAGTTCAGTCTATTCTAGCTGTCAGGCAATTCATTACATGGGCAAAGCTTACCATTTTCTCTTCTAAGATCAAAGGAAATTATATTTATAAAAATTCTTAGCATAAAATCTGGCAAATAGTGGGCAGCAAATAAATGTTTATTTCCTTCCCTTCCCTCCTCCCTAATCATTTTATTCTTTCAATCCTTTGTTGAAGGGCATTTTATTTTTTTTTTATAATTCCTTGCTTCATCTCTTTTAAGTATTTACACAGACCTAGCCAAAATCTACTGAACTTTCCCTTAAGTCTCTACTTGCAGTTGTTAAGGAGTTAACTTTCTCATTTTAAGTTGAATTCTTAAGCACCTCCGGATCTACAATTATCCTTTATTGAGATTGAAATCTTCTTCATTTTACTCATCCATCAAGTCTTAGTTCCTAAACTGGAGCTTGGCTATTGCCAGACTCCACCTTTTCCTATGTTTTTGAGTGTGGTGTTCAATGCTGCTTTCTGGGCCCAGCACAGAAAGCTAAGGAATATCACCTGGTAACTCAGGGTCCAGTATTGACATCCTCCTCCTGGGGTTCAGCTTTCCCTAGGTCTGTGATGTTCAGAGTAATGGATCTTTAGTATCCTCTATGATGTTTCAAGACAGACAGCTGGGGACTTCAAAAACCTGGGTTGTTCCTTTCTAAGAAAAGCCACACCTGTTTTGGTCACTGCTACTCTCAGTGGCTTCCTGTTGGTTTCTGACCCTTCTTGGGTTTTCCCATGGGATCCTAAGCTTTAATGTTTCCAGGCTACTGCCCCTGGCCTTATTGAGAAGTTGGGCTTGTTTGCCTGTGTTAACAGCCCACTCTCCTATTGGGCTTCCAGCTAACTTTCTGTGTTTGGTGATGAAATAAGTCAATTATTTTAGTTACTCATTTGATTCATTGGTCATTATTAAATCTGGTATAGCTTTTACTGTTTTACTCAAGTGGCTGTGTGAGAGCTGAGCTAGGTGCCCTTATTCAATTAGGTACCTTGGCCAGAAGTCCTGTCACCTATCCTTCCCCTTTGCTGATTACTTCACTTTTATGTTTATTCTTATTCAGTTTTGCTCCCTCCCTCATACGTACAACCATGCCCAGATTTTCTACATGCTTAAGACCTTTCACTTGACTATCCCATCTCCTTAACTTATCAATAAAGAATCAAAAAATTCAACCTAGGGTCCGTAAATAGGCTTCAGTGAGTCCAGGAACATAGATGGAAAAAAGCCTACATCTTCATCTTTATTAACTTTTTGTTTTCTTTTGTAATCCTCTGTATGCTGTTTTGTACATTTAAAAATTTTATTCTAAGGACTACAAAAAGGGTTCATCACACACACACACGCGCACACGCGCGCACACACACACACACACACACACAATTATGATCCAATCCAATTAATAGCTAAAAAAAAGAATCCTATCTGTAGAAACCCCTGGATGACAGAGGTTCATCCAGCCTTCACTTGAAGACCCACACGAGGAAGAATCCTTTAACACCCAAGGCAATTCATTCTACTATTCGCAAGTTTTTCCTTACATCAAGTTCAAATTCCCTTCCTTAAAACTTTCATCCATTACATCATTTTACCTTCTGGGACCAAACAGAATAAGTCTAATCCCTGTGCCATTTGACTGCATTTGAAATATCTGAGGAAGGTTATGATGTTCCCACTTACTCTTCTATTCTCTAGGCTATTAACCTTAATTCCCTTAATCAACCTTTATATGACATTAAATGATGTATGTAAATTGTTTTGCAAACCTTGAATCATTATAAAAACATGAACTACTAGTTTGATGGTAACTGCATCAAAGCCATTTGCCATTTACTGGACACTTTCTACACCTATCAGTATCATTCCTTCATAAAAAGGAGCAGGCAGAGTTAAACACAGTACTAAATATATGGTCTAACCAGGGCAGAGTATAAGACTATCACCTCCTTTTTTCCGGAAGTTGTTTCTCTCTTAATGAAACCCAAGTTCCTGTTAGTTTTTCTAGTGGCCCTCTCACACTACACTCATACTGAGTATACCAAATTGCCCAGATCTTTAGACAAATTGCAACTGCTAATGATCTATCTTATATTTATGAAAATGAATTTTTGGAGCTGTGTGCTTTATATCTTTATCTCTATCTATTAAGTTCCATCTTACTAGATTCATCTTAATGTTCTATCTAAGCCAAGGGTGGGGAACCTGTAGCCTTAAGGCCACATATAACCTTCTAGGTTCTTGGGCACAATCTTTTGACTGAGTCCAAATTTTACAAGGCAGATCTTTTTATTGAGGGAATTTTTTCTGTGAAGTCTGGATTTAGTCAAAGGGCCGCACTTCAGGACATCCTAATGTGGCCTCGAAACATAGTCCCTGATAACCTATCAAGATTTTTTTGGATCCTTACTCTATCATTTAAAGTGTTAGCCATTTCTTCCAGCTTTGAGTCACTTGCAAATTTGATAAGTAGGCCATGTATGCTTTTACTGAATTCATTAACAAAAAGATTAACAGCACATGCCAGTTACAAATCTTTCAGTCACTCACTCATTACTCTTTGATTCTGGTTAATCAACCAGTTCCACATCCATTTAATTATACTATCACTTTGTCCATATCAACTTTTCTGTAAGAAAAGCACAGCACTATCTTTAGATAATTAAATTTGCAATATTCTCCAGCTACCAGTATAGTAACCCCCATTAAAAAAGTAAATAAGTTAGACTGGCATGACTTTTTCTTAATAGAGGCATGTTGGCTCTTAGTCACTGATGCTTTTCCAGATTTTCATTAACTGTCTCTTTAAGAATATGTTCTAGAACAATGGTACCAAACTCAAATATAAACAGAGGCCACTAAAACATATGTAACAGGATTCCCTATAGGATGCATATTGACTTAGAAAACCAGACATTAACATTATCTTCTATTGTGTTTTTGTTTTGTTAAACATTTGTCAATTACATTTTAATCTGGTTTTGGTTCAAGTTAGAGTGCTGTGGCCTGTGGGCCACCTATCTACCTCTACTCAGCAGCTTTCCCAGTAACTGAAGTCAAGGTCACTGCTCCACAGTTGACAAATTCTATTCTTCCCTTTCTGAAAATGGGGACTTTTGTCCTTTTTCCAGAACCTTTCAAATATTGCTGATGGTGGCTCTGTAATTACATTTTTCAGTTGATCTATTCCAGGTGATATGTACTCATCAAGGGGTAGTTAAGTTTTCTCTAACACTTGGTTGCTGAGTTCTCTATGACAACATATTGCTTTCTTCAGAATATTTTCCAATTTCTTCCTCCTTGGGATTTCTTTTGGTATCTTCAGGCTTTCATTCTGAAAGATGGCTTTTAATATGTCCCTTGAAATCTAGTTTCCAGCCCCATTGCTCAACCAAAACAGCTTCCTCCTAGTTTGTCAATGTCTATAGCTGTTAAATCTTTTTCTCAGTTCTTATCCTATTGATTTCTCTGTGCCTTGTAATACAACCACTTAACTTATCTTTCCTAGAACTTTTCCTATGTGTCTGACCATTTCTTCTTAGTGTACATTTCTCTCCTCCCCACGCCCCCTCCACTGGAAGTCTTCAAACAAAAGTTAAATAAATTTATCCAGGATGTTATAGAGGGGATTCTTGTTCAGGCAGGGGTTGGAGAAGATGGACTCTAAGGTCCCTTTCAACTCTAGGATTACATGAAAGGATTCTTTAAATATAATTTTTAAAATTCCCCTCAAACCTTAGCCCTTACTTGAAAAACCTGTTAAAGTTTGTCCACTCCTACCCACTGGGTATTACTTATGAATGAAAAAAAAAAAAAAGGCTACTACTTTCTTACCTGTGACTGCCTTATACTAGGATCTTGCTTCTGTTTCTCCTTGATATAGAAGGTTTAATTTATTCACATGGTAAGAAATGGTCTAGAAGCAATTTTTCAAGTAAGAATTTCTTTGGAGGAAAAAATTACTAGCCTTAAATGATTTAACATAGTGAAATAAATTTAAAGTATCTTAGACTTCCTTCCTAACTTTTCCTTCCTAACATTTTTAAGTAATGAAAATTTAATTTAAAATAATGGTGCACTTATGTCAAAGCCAAGAAAATAATTTCCAATACCATTACTATTTTCATTTTATGTTAAAAAAAAAAAAGTCATATTGGTCAATGAGTCCAGTCACTACATACCTGGAAGGAGCTGTTGGATAAATAATTTTTATGTGCTGAAAAACTAAATCATGATTTAAAACTTGGTTGATCCATACTCTGAATCTTCCGCCAGAATCACCTGGGGATACATGAAGGTAAAGATCTTAAGTATACAGGTTAGAAACCCAAAATTGTTCCACTGAAATTGACCAATATTTACTAGAATATATTTAACTACTAAACTGATTTGTGGCATACCTTATAAAATTTATTATTATTAGAGTAATCCTTACAAGATACCATGTAGATTATAACTGATATATAACATACATTTTTCAATAAGCAAGAAAATAAATGAAAATAAGGTAGATTTACATTATTCAAACATTTTAAAGATTTTTCAATATTATACCCCAGGAAGCTAAATAATAAAAAGAAACAGAACTGCTAGCCTTAATTAACAATGACTAGAAAATACTATGACTTTTATTCATGGTTTCACCACTAGTTCCTAAGGGAGTGGTTTGATTATGAACTTTTGGATGTTCTCATTTGTTAAATTTATCTTAGCAAATATATTAAAAGGAAATTTCCTCAAAAATACAAACTTAAAAAAATTATTTTTCCATTTGCTTAAGTTAAATTTTTAAAAAATTATTCCTTAGGCCAGCAAATAAATTCCTAAGAGTAACTAAAGTTTGTGAAACTCTGTCATTGCTTGGTTTGATTATCTTACCACTTCTTCAAAATGATTCTATGGTACATTTTGATTTATTCACTTACAGAAATTTAAATTTTGTTTTGATAATTTTTTATATAGTAGAAAACAATTAATATACAACTTGGGGAATTAAAAAAAAAAACAGGAATTAATCCTTCTTCTGAGAATCGGTGGATATTTGCAAGTAGGGTCTAGATCTAGACCTTAATTTCCTGTTGGTACAATACAGGGAGGAGGAATGGGAGTAGGTGAGGAAGAACTGAACTAGGTAACCTCTAAGGTCCCTTCCAGCTTTATATCTTTCATTCTTACCTAAAGACAGGATTTTAAGTGTATCAAATTTAAATGCTTAATCATCCTCTACGCATATGCCCGTTTAAAACAAATGCCAAATTAATGATTTTCATCTGTATTTTTGAGATGGTGATAAAACCAACTGGACAATTTAAGGAATAGTGGTGGTTTTATTAAATCAAAGACTTAGAACTGAGGTTTTATCATCTATGATTCACAACAATGTCATATCGTATTAGTATTACATAGGCACCTAAAAACTGGCATCCCCTCAAAAGAATTTCAAAGTCAACTATTGAAATTTCTTTATAGACACAGATGTCTACCAAAATTAAAATATACATCATAGTAAACTTTCCAAACCAGTAAGTTAAACAGTTCTTTACACATATTTCAAATGAATTTTTAAAAAAACACCACAATTTAATGGATTGTTTTTTCAATACTGCATAATATTTGGATAATAGCTTTGCATGTCAGTGAAAATTAAAAAAAAACCCTCAATAGTTGGCATAGTTATATATATGAAGTATAAACCCAATGAAGATGGAATAGCATTAGACAATTAAGTCCATGAATCATATGTGATCTCTATTACTTCATTAAGTTCATGTCCAACTATTTCTTTAAAAGTCAAATTATATTTTGCAGAAGGTTATTCCCTTACACTGTCTACTTTTTAGCTAAATCTCATTTTCATTAGTTATGTTCCCTATACCACAAAAGTTATGGAACACAAGTATAATGATTCTATGCATTATAAAAACGTTGGCTGTACTAGAACGTTCAATTATAGCCATGATTAAAAGTTCTATTTTCAAGATCATTATCATCATCATCTCAAAAAATTCTCCATGGGCAGCTTCAACACGAACTTGACCAACATTATACAAATAAATAGCTGTTAAGTATATGGCTAATTTATGCAAATTTCACAGAATCACAGGGAGTTAGAAGTGGGGATTAGAAGAACAGTACCTGGCACATAGTTGCTGCTTAATAAATGCCTATTTGAAAAAAAAATGCTTATTGATTAATAGACCTCAAAAGCAATCTATTCCAATTAACGTATGAAAGGAATACTCACTGTAACATATGTGACAAATGGTCATTTTTAACTCTGCTTGAAGAGCAGGGCCCATTCTACTTCTAGATACCTCTGTTAGACAGTTTCTAGTTTGTTGTTTTTCTAACATCAAGCCTCAACTTACTCTTTTCATCTTCAATCTATTGCTCCTACTTCTTCCCTCTGGGATTAAACAGAATGTATCCATTCCCTTTCCGACCAGACAGACCTTCAAATACTTGAAGACAGTTATAACAAAATTACCATCACAGATTAGAGCTAGAAGAGATCTTAGGTCATTTAGTACAACCTATCATTTTATAGACGAGGAAAATGAAACCCAAAGCCACTGTGAAATGATTTGCCCAAGATCATACAGGTTGAAACTGGCAGAACTGGGGGATGTGGCCTTGTCTCCACAGCCTTTGGTTCCAGATGACCTGGGCTCTCATTTCCCAAGTCTTCTAACTCCAGCTCCCCTGCTCTCAGCTCTCCTTTAGATCTTCTTCTTCTCAGTTTCTTCAACCAATCTTTATATGACACCATCCTGGCTGTCCTCCTACGCACACTTTCCAGTTCATCAATGTTTTTAAACTATGGAACCCAGGACTGAACCTAATATATTCCATATGAGATTTTATAAGAGAATACTACAGTCAGATTATTTCTTTACTATCCTTGGAAGCTATGACTCTCTTAATGCAGCCCAAGACTACATTAGCATTTTTTGGTTAACTCATCACACTGCTGACTCATGTTGTACTTACAATCCACTAAACCCCTCAGGTCTACTTTGGAACTGCTGTCTAGCCATGCCTCCTCCATCCTATTTTTGTGAAGTTGACTTTCTGAATCCCATGTCTAAGTCTTTATAGTTATGTCTAGTAAATTTCAAATGATTGGATTCATTCTAATGTTCTAGTCTGTTAAGACATTTTTGAATTCCAATTCTGTCATCCAGTGTGCTAACAATGGCTGCTAACTTAATGTCATATGAAAATTTAAGGAGCATTACAACTATGCCTTTATCCAAATTATTGATAAAACGTTAAACAGAAAAGGATCAAGGATGGCGGGTATGCCACTAAAAAGAGCCTCCCACAGTGCCAATAAAACACTAACTACTAATCATGGAGTCTAGCTCTCTAACTAGTGTGAATCTAACTGTACTCTAATTTAATCCACACATCTCTGTCTTCTTTCTTAGAATAGTATGAGATACTTATCAGAAAATTTGGTAAAATCTAGGAAGGAGGAAGGGAAAGGTATAAGCTTTTATTAAGGAAATACTATGTGCTGGCCACTACTTGGTGACTAGAATTATACGTCAGAAACTCAGTATCTTTCATAAATTAACAGATGACAGACTTCCAAAATACAAATCTCAAAATGCCAGAGAAATCAACAAATAACTTGTTCTAGAATCAGATCATTATCAGAGAGAGAATTATTGCCAATTATCACTCACACATAGCAACGATGTATAAAAATTTAAGAACAACACCTTTACTAGATATCGCTATGCTAAATACTCAATCTCCAAGTTCTGTGGAACAAAACTTTCAAAAGTATAGAGATGTAGCAGAAAAAATAATGATTATAGAGAAACAAGATGAGGTATATATCATTCTTCTCATCCTATCTGTTCCTGGAGTTGTCCCAAAGTTACATTTATATAAAAATACTCTTATTTTATCTAACCCACCTGTCCCAGTCTGAAATTAATGACTTGTCCCAGGGATGTTACTATCTAAACTCCATTCAAAAGATACAAATGATAATAATTACTTTATATCTTTCTTTGAAGACAGAAAATATGGGTTCAAGTCTTCAGACTCTATCACCTACTTATATGACCAAGAGCAAGTCAATTAATCTCCTGGGGTCTCAGTTTCCCTATCTTTAAAATGAAGAAGTTGAACTACAGAGAATCTATGATCCCACTCTGCTCTCATTGTTTATATACTAGATCCATACAGATTCAAAATCCTGGGAAGAAGAGACATCAATTATTAAATAAAATAACTACTTAAGGGATAAAGAATACTAATAAGAAAAAAATAAAATAAAATAGCAACAACATCAGTTAGAGCAATTTCATGAGTTGTTCTTTTAGGTGAATTCCCAATAAAATGAAAAACAAAAATAATAAACTGTAGATTATAAATTATTTGTGTAGAATCTCCCTCCAGCTATAATATTCTCTTTCTACTCAAAATTACTTCTTCAAAAAATTAAAGTTAATACTTTAAAAGATACAAAAGATATCAATTTAATTTCTTAATTATCATTAATTAATCATTAATTTCTTTATGTTCATTCAGTCCAAGATTCTGCTAGGATAAAATTCAGTAAAAGAACAAATCAAAAACAGCAATTGAATAAGAAAAAATTCTCAGTGAAATTTATTGTTTTCTATTTCAGAAAAGTTAAATAGAAGATAAATGTATTTCCCTGTCATTTTAAAGAAAGTTCTAATCCTGTTTTCAATGCATGACTTAGTGGTAGGAAAGGCTCAAATTAAAATGGGCCAAACCTTATATTCCACCTGTTTTCCTACAAATGACAAGTGGGGCCCAGTACCTTGTTCCTTTCAAGTTTTTAAGTAGCAAAAAGTTGTCTATGAAAATCTCTTTTCCATTTTGGAAAGAAAAACAAAGTCCACCTGGAAAGAAGTGTTCTCCATCACAGAACAGTAAAACAGAACCTTGTTATAATGGCTCATTTTTATACAAATTCAGATATATTATGAGCCAAACATTTGCTCTTCAAACCTAACTATACGTAATAAAATCTTAATATAATATGGATAGTCTCCAAAATGGATGTCAGTCCTGTCCCCTCAACAGCAGCAACATTATTCAATTCAACAAGTATTTATTGAGAACCTAATATAAAAGGGTTCCATTACTTTCATTTTGAAAGAAATCTTTGGAAATTTTCCTTCATCAGTAAGAAAAAAATATTAGAAACCAAGAATACGTTACAGGCTGTAAAACAACAACAGTAATTTCTTTCAAATTAAACAAGAGGAAAAGCATTTGAATGAAGATAGGCAAGGGAAATAAGAAAATAAGATGGAGTACTTTTAAAAGAAGATTTTTTTTTTTAAATCAAACACGATCATTTTAGGTTTTCTAGCTATTTAGGGTACGAAACTTTTACTGTTATTTTTACAAGCTTAAAACTGTGGAACCATCTTCAGCCTCACCTCTTCTTTTGTTCTCTCATCCAGTCACAAAATTCTATGAATTCTTTCTTCCTAAAATGGTTCCTCTCATCCATTCCTATTTCTCTGACATCACGTAGTTTAGGCTCCTATAATCTCAAGACCTTCAATGGCCTACCTGCAATTTCCTCTTTTAATCTTTTCCTATTACCTTTCCCAAAGCCTTAATTCATCCCACATGTGACATAAAAACTAATCTTCCTACATCCCTTATAACTCCTCCAGTGAAAAATTTTCAAAGGATACTATTGCCTATAGGATAACATCCAAAACCCCCTACACCACAATTTAAGGCACAATCTGATCTCTTCTACAGGAAGCAATGTGTAGTGGTATGAACAAATGAGACTGGATTTAGACTCACTTCAATTCCCTGGGCCTCCCTTTCCTTGTCTGCAAAACAAAGAGGGTTAGACTAAATGATTAGTTAGACTAAATGATTAGGTAAGACTCAATTTAGGGCTTATAAACTCCAAATTTATGATGTTTTAATGTTTATCTAAGATTCAGAGTAAATTCCAGTTTCTTTGAAAAGGATTCCGTTTCAGCATGTCACATCTTTAGTCTCTTAACTATGGCAATGATTATGCATCCATTTGATAATCATGTACATGTATCAGAAGGACCTAATATTTATTTCACCAAAAAGGGGAACTTCTGTCGACTCCTCTAGAATTCTTTCTAACAGTGGGTCAGAAGTCAGAACTGAATCTATGTCTTCCAACTCTAAATCCAGTTCTCAACCCCGCTATGTCACCTTGCATCTGATGACTATGTGATGTATTGAAAACAACTTATCGTTATCTTTAACTGTAATAACTTGACAATTGTAGTAACTTTTCACGTTTGTTTTTCCCCATCATGACTATAATTGTCGTGAAATGAAGTCTGAATCTGGGGAGTCTTTAAGACTTAGGTTCCAGACCTTGAGTGCATCAATTAATTTCTCTGCACCTCAGTTTTTTCAACTGTAAAATAAGAGACTTCATAATTTTAAGTGCTTTCTAGATCTACCTTGATCTTATATCTGTGTAAGTTTCCAAAACATAAAATAGCTCATATTTATATAATGCTTCATGACTTAAAAACACTCTGCCCACAACAAAATCACAGGTTCATTTATTCACAACTTAGAGGTATAGTCACCTAGCTCAACCTTTCATTTTATATAGGAGGAAAATGAGGCACAGAGCAAGAGACCTGGCACCTGACCGCATACAAATGACAAGCAAGGTTTGAGACTTTTAAAAATTCTCTTCTCTTCACTCCCAATTCATCATCTTTTCCACAGTAAAACGCAGCTTCTTCAAGACAGTGGAAAATTCAAGTATCCCTTACATTTAATTTTGAAAGACTAAAGAAAAAGTTTTAAAGCCAATCGTTCCATCAGTTTGGATCTAAGAATTGAAGGAGTAAGTGAAAGTTATCGATGGAAGATAGCATTAATCGATCAATAAATAATCAACAAACATTTATTAAGTGCCTACTATGTGCCAGGCACTGTGATAAGCCCTTTAGACTGTGCCTGATCTCAAAGGAAGCGGCTAACTGGGTTCTGAAGTCAGAGAGAGAACCAGGTGAGGGAACTTTCTAGCAAAGCCCAAGAGGAAATCAATCCTCTGCCATTTAAATCTGAAAAGGAAGAGCCAAGCTCTCACAACAGGAGACACGAGTTCGAATCCAGCCTCAGACTTTGAGCAGCTCTCAGACCCTAGCTAGAGACACCATTTAAACCTCAAAACCCTCAACTGTAAAATGGGGCTAATATATTAACCCCTACTTCCCCAGGCTGCTGTGAGATAGGCAAACCGCAGGTAAACGCCATCTATTATTATACTAAGTGACTTGCACAGTCACAGGCAGGACTTGAACTTGGGTCTCCCTCAGTTTCAGCGCTAGGGCTCTGAGGACGAACGCTCACTACCTGCGCCACCTTAGGCAAGTTATTTGTGCCCCAGTTTCCTTATCTCGATGGCCTCTGAGTCTCTGTCATTTCTAGATCTGTGATCCAAAGATCCTACATCTTGTGGGAATGCTGGGCAGGGCAGTGGAGGATCAATGAAACTGGGCTAGGGCAGCGGCCCGGGGCCTGGGAGTTCTGGGCCTGCGCAGTGGGGACCAGGCCAGGTGCGGCACACGCCGCCCCAGCCCCAAGTCCACCGGGCAAGGCCCGGAGCCTCTCGGGCCCCGACAGGGGGAGGGATCATGGGGAAGAGGAGGGGGGACCATCCCCTGAACCCACGCCACTGGAAATAGACGTATAAATCCGCCCTCCACCTGAACCGTGCAGCATGATCAGAGAGGCGCTATGCTGCCCCGCCGGGGCCACCACGCATCGCTGGAGCCGCGCCGAGGTCCCCGCCATCGCCGCCACGGTCGTCCTACTTCCTCTCCCCGCCCCCTCCACCTGGAGTCTGCCAACGGGCTCGCGCACGCGCACGCGCACGCGCACGTGATCAGGCCACGTTCCCCAAATCCGGAGCGCGTGCGCGGAAGTTGGGGCGCGTCTGGGCGAGGCCGACGTGCCTTACCGCCAGGGTTTAGTGCTCCGGGGTATTGCCGGTCGGGCCTCCTCCTTCTGTAGAGGAGGAAGGGCAAGCCGGAGAGGTGGCACACGTAGGAAACAGCAGTGCCTGTGTTTGAAATCAAACCTTCCCTCTCAAAATGAAGGTATAGGGAGGGGGAAACGAGGCGGGGGATTATCCGGTGCCGAGACCTGGGGGTCCCTGAGGAAAGCCGGGTCACGGACAGCTGCTTGTGGCACTCCCCACCCCCGGGGTAATTCACTTAAACTTTCTCCGTCCTCATTTCCTTATCCGTAAAATGAAGGATTGAATTTAGCCTAAGGTTCTCTCAGGACCTATGTTTATGAACCTGTAAACTCTAGACTTGGAACATGATAGATGGTTCCGAATCCTCGTGGGTCCAAGAAAAATGTGTTAAGCTCCTCTGTTTAATCAATTCTGTCCTGAGCTCTGGAATCCAAAGGAAGGCACAAATCGTCCCTGCCCTCAGGGAGCTCCCCATCTCACGGGGAGGGGGGGGGGGATCAGGGAACATGAAGACAAGGTGCAAATTAGTAATGTAGTGTCACAAGTGTAATTCATAAATATAATTAATTATAAGTATTAACTATAAATACATATATTTTATATATATTACATATTTATATATTTTATATATAAATATACATTTTTCATTTATATATTTTATGTATATAAATATATATTTTATATATAAATATAACTAATAATATAACGATAAATTAACAAATTAAAAGTAATCTCAGAGGGAAGACATTAAATGTTAATGAGACGGGCTTTTCAGAAGATACTATTTTCACAATTCCAGAGGACTCTTGAAAAAGGCTATACTCTTCCAGAGACAATTGATGAACCCGGAGTGCAGATTGAAGTATATTCTTCTTGCTTTTATTAAACAATATGGCTTATATGGAAGTACAATTTCACATGTATAAAGGGTATTATATTGCTTGCCTTCTCAATGGGTGGAGGGGGGACTGGAGGGAATGAGAATTTGGAACTCTGAATTTTACAATGAGTGTTTAAAAACACTTTTTAAAATTTAAATTAAAAGAAAAACGAGAAGAATTTTACTTGTGTTGAAGGAAATCAGCACAACCAGAAGAAAAAAGATGATAATTCTAGGCATGACAAATAGCCAGGGAAAATGCCCAGTTCCAAGGTACTGTCTTATGCAAGGAGCAGGGAGGCCAGTGACACTGAATGAGAATATGTGAAGGAGAGTAAAGTGTAAGAATACTGGAAAGGTAGAAAGGACCACATGATAAAGGGTTTTGAATGATAAACAAAGAATTTTATTTTTAATCTAGGAGATAATAAGGGAGCCCTTGAAATTTATTAAGTAAGAGAATGATATGAGTGATTGACTTCTGGCAAATTACTTCATATTTTGCTCAGAGGTTCTTTATCTGTAAAATGAAAGTCCTTTCCATCTATAAATCAATGATCTTTCAACTTTAAAGGTGATGACTATAAATACACAAGCTTTTTCCAGTACACCAGCCTGCCTCTACCACTGTCTTCTCTACCTGTGTCTGTAAACACTTCTCTGTAGTGAAGTGTTTGCTTTCTTTTCTGTGGGACAATAGTTCTCCTATTAATCTATTAAGAATTATCTAATCCCTGGATTTCCAGGGGGTGGATTCAAGGTGGTAGAGAAAAAATTCATTTGAATTCTCCCAACATTCCCCTCTAAACAACTTCAAAATAATGCCTTAAATTGAATTCTGGAATGGCAGAACCAACAAAAAGTCAGATGAGACATTCTTCCAGCCCGGGACAACATTGGAGGTTAGAAAGAGAGATCCTTGACAAGGGAGGAGGCAGGTCCAAGTGGATGAAACATCCATGGTGGGACTGGGTAGTAGTGACAGAAATAGCAGCAGCTTTGGAATCTCTCAAGCCACAAAGTTAGAAATGGACCAGGACCTTTATCTTTTGAACTTTTACTGTAAGTTTTCCATTTGAATGGCTGACACTTAAAACCATTTTCTTTCCTTTAAATGGGGCATATAATGTTATTGTTTGAATATTTTATAATTTATTGAATGTGTATGAAGATATTTCATCTTCTGAATTTTTCTTTGAGGAATGATATACTACACATTTGAAAATATAGGTTAATTACTGCCCGCAAGCTATTATAGTGTACCATTTCCACAGGCCAGGTCCTACATTATGTTCAATTTATTGAGTGTCAGTACAATCCATTTTTTGATAAGTATTAACTATTGACTAGGTGCCAGGCACCACAATGCCTGGGTCTGTGCCCAGTTCCGGAGATACAAAACAAACATTTCCTGTCCTTAAAGATTATGGGGGAAAGAGGAGATTTGGGGATAGAAGATAGCATAGATGATTTAACATGTACATGGTGAAGTAAATATATAGCAGGGGAGTAAAAGGGCCAAGAAATCTTAGGAAACAAAGTTGTTATTCAGTCGTCTTTTAAGTCTGGGATCCCATTTGGGAATTTCTTGATAGAAATGCTGGAGTAGTTTTCCATTTCCTTCTCCAGCTTGTTTTACAAAAGAGGAACTGAGATAAAAAGGATTAAGTGCCTTGCCCAGGGTCACACAGCTAGTATGTGAGGCCAAATTTGAAGTCAGGAAGATGTCTTCCTAACTCCAGGCCTTAAGTTCTATGCACTATGACACCACCTACTTGTCCAATCCTATTAATAAGCTTCTCTAATGTAGTGAGGTTGGTCCTTGAATAAAAGCTAATTTCCAGTGTAAGTAGGTGCTACCTTTGAGAACTTATTTAAAGGGAAAAGGCTACAAGCCAAGACTAAAGTAGAGGAAAAGCTGGTGCATGACTCTTTATTGCCAGATAACTATGCCCTTAATGCAGTCTCTGAGGCTGAGATGCTGCTTGGTCTAATTTTGGCCTAAAAATTAACACCAACAAAACATAGGTTTTCCACCAGCCAGCACTATAACATCCATACATGGAACCATTGATTACAACAAACAGAAATTTTGAATGCTGTAGTTAAGTTTGCTTACCTTTCCAGAGATATCCAGAGATGATGAAATTGATACACTCATGGCCAGAGTTAGCTCAGTATTTGGGAGGCTCTGAAGGAAAGTGTGGGAGAAAAGAGGTATCAGGCTGCCTACCAGACTAAAGGGCTACAAAGCTGTTGTGCTGACCTCCTTGTATGCCTGTGAAACCTAGACAGTGTACCAATGCCATGCCAGGAAACTGAATTGCTTCCATTTGAATTGTCTTAGGAAGATTCTGAAGATCACCTGGCAAGATAAGGTACTAGACACCAAGATCCTTTCTTGAGCTGAACTGCCAGTCACACTCTACTGCAGAGAGCACAATTCTGATGGACTGGCCATATTGTTTAAATGCCAACTGTGTGTTTGCCTAAAAGACTGTTTTACAGAGAACTAACACAAGGCAAGTGCTTAGTGGAGGTTAGAAGAAGCAAAAATACAAGGACACTTCACGGTTTCTCTGAAGAACATTGAAATAGTTTTTGAGTTATGGGAGACACTGGCACAGGACCATCCTCCATGGTATGCCCCACATTGAAAGAGGTGCTATGCTGTATGAGCAAAACAGAACTTCAGTAGCTCAAAAAAAACCATGAGATGTGCAAATTTAGAGACATAGCCATTTCAAATGTTCACATGGACTATATGTGCCTGATCTATAGTAGAACCTTCCGAGCTTGTATTGGGCCGATCAGCCACAGTTCAACAGTGTTCCTTGACCCCAACATCATGATGTCATTTTGGTCTTCTTCAGGCACAAAAGACAACAAACAAATAATTGCTTCAAACTTCTTGATCAGCTAAAATCTTTGACTAGAGCATTTCTTTTAGAAAAAATACAAACCTTTATCTGGTTTTGTGTTTCAAATAGGATGTTATACAAAAACTGTGTGAACTAACTTCTTCCTTTTCCAAGGAGCAGGAAGTATCAGAAAATCTTCTCTGTATAGAGTACCCAGTGCATGGAATTCTTTAATTCAAGACTTGCCCATGGAGTTATCAATGAGTTAACTCTTTAAAACTGATGTTTGTATTGATATACTTAAGTATATTTTAATAATTACACTACCTACTTCACAGGAATGTTGTGAATTTGTATATTTTAGTAAATTATCACTAGTTGATTCATTAAGGACCACTTGTACAATATGTTTCAAGTACAGAAAGCTCCTAAAAATCATAATAAGTGTCACTGAGGGTAAACATAAACACTTTACATACCAAAGCTGAGAATCGAAAATACCTCCAGAAATTTTATTAAAAAATCACAAGAAACATTACAGGCTTTGTTTGAGCTTGGTGGCTCTTGATTTAGTTCCCTTTCTTCCCTCTACTACCTTTCCCAAGGCTCACAACTTCCAATTCTTGAAGTTTTGCCCACAACTTTCTGTGTTCCTCATTTCCAAATTGCCAGCTGACAATTCCATCTTCAACACTTCCTCCATTTGCTGTCGTAACCAAATGAGCACCTGTCCAAGCAAACTAAGAAGTAGGAGGACCTGTGTCAAGAGCTCCCTGGATTGTGGTAAATTCTCAGTTTCAGCTGGAACTTGAGCTTTTCCAGATTTAGGACCATTTAGGACCATTTACTGAACTGGATTTGCCCAATCCTGTTTTTATTCATCATGGAAGTGATCTTTCTAAGAGGAATCTACTACAGATGACTTGGGTGTTTGATTATTTGCTGCCTGTCTTCTCCTCTTCTTAATCTATTCATGGAATAAAATGAAGGTTTTGCAATTACTATGCTGTATTTAGAAATGCCATCTGGAAAGTGAGCAATTGACCAAAAAAAAAAAAAAAAGTTTCTCCTTTTACTCGGTGAGCTGAATAGCTTTCAAATTAATTGTCTCGCCATGGCTGTTTGGGGGTTTTGTAGCCTTGACCTGGTGATCTTGTGGAAAATCTTGGCAAGATTTTATTTAAACATTCTGATGCATCTCTCAACTTCTTTGTTACTGTTGTGTGCTTGCTTTTCCTGGGACCATGTGAAGAGTTTAATTCTTGCCTCCTCTTGTGTTTGTTTGGTGTTGTCTATGTGCAAGACAAGAAAAGCGAGCAAAAGCAGAAACCTACCACTTTATTTCCAAGCTATGATAGGATCTAGAGAATGAAGGGCATGTTTAGGACTTTGTAGTGCCATAAAGTGTTTGGCAGTGCTTCAGGGCACACCTGGTAGGTTTTACAAAAAAAAAAAAATCTCATGAAATCTTAGCCCCTTAAAGTAGTATGTTACTACTTTGAAAATGATTTTTTATTAAATGAATGAAACAGCATTGGGAGTGTGGGCAATATGATTCTCATATGTGTGCATGTATTTCCTAAGTGTGGCTTCTCTTATTCCTGAGTTCACTGAGAATCCCAAACTGTCGTTCCTAGGAAAGTTAAATGTACAATTTCCAGTTTTCCGTTCGCTAAGTTGGGAAATTGTATATATTCACTGATTAAAAATTTATCTTTGATTTTATAAGCATGTCTGCTAAATATTTCACCCTACTTACTCCATCAAGTTCCTTTAGTAGCTTGACCACTTATGAAAACATCAATAACTACCAAACCATCTGTTTCTTTTCCTATATCTTTTAAATTTTTGAGTTGAAGGGGACCACAGAAGCCATCTAGTCCAACTCATAAGTCAAAGAAATCCCCACTATAATGTACCCATCAAATGACTGTCCAGTCTTTTGCTCAGTGACCCAAAAAATGGAGAACCTACCACCTCACTACGCAGCCCTCCACTTTTGGACAACTCTAAATGTTAGGATTTTTTTTCCCCCAGATACTGGCCGCTTTGTGATTTCCACCCATTACTCCTAATTCTGCCGTCTGGGGCTCAATCACTCCTTCTCATGATATCTTTTCAAATATTTGAACACAGACATGATAATGTCTCTCTGGATTGTCTTTTCTCTTGGCTAAATATGCCCATTTTCTTCAGTCCTTATACGTCATAGATTTAAGGCCTTTTGCTATGCTAATTGTACTTCTCTCTAAGCTTATCAATATCCTTCTTGAACTGTAGTGCCTAGAATAGATTGTAGTATTCAAGATAAAGTCCAGTGAGGTAGAGTACAGTGGAACTATCACTTCACTATTAAAGAAAATTATTATCTTCTCCGGTAGATTGCGTTCTCCATTATCCCTACCCTCTCACTTATTTTCAAACTCTCCTCATCTGCTGCCCACAGTCATGCCTTTGTTTCCTCCATCCTCAAAAAAATTTCACTTTATGTATCCACTTCTCTAGCTATCATCCAATATCTCATCTTCCCTTTGTGACTAAACTTCTTGGGAATCCCATGGTTAATTGATGCCACCCCTTCCTTTCCTCTCATTCTTTTTAACAACAGTCTGACTTTCGACTTCATCTTTCAGCTGAAATTACTCACTTCAACAATTGAATCACTTTTCTTACACTTGTTGAGTTAATATTTGTACCCAAAGACTATACATCTATTCCTATTGTCCCTATTGAATTTCATCTTATTAGATTAAAACTAATTCTCTAGCTTGTTGAAATTAATTTGGATTTTGATTCTGCCATCCAGTGCTTTAGCTATCCTTCCCAGCTTTGTCTCATCTGCACATTTGACGAATATATCATCTATATCCTTAAGCAAGGCATTGATAAAACATACTAAATATTATAGATCCCTGGCTGACACAATCTCTAGGCTCTTTTGTCCTCATTACACAAAGAATCCAGGTTTAGAACTGAAAGATTGTTTTGATATCATATAATCAAATCCTTTCATTTTATGAATAAGGGAATCGAGATCCAGAGAGATTAAGTAATTTACTAAATGTTATCTGGATTATAAAGGACAAAACCAGGATTTGAACCTGGGTCTCTTAAGTACACATCTGCTACATAATTTTTGGTTAAGCTTCTTTAGGAAGGGACCATAATTGATGTTAATATCTATTGATTTACTTATTCTTTTTTCCTCAATAGTATACTTATATAGGTCACTTTGAAGTTATTTTAATTTCATGCCTCATCTTCTTTTTACAAGAGTAATACAGTATAACCTGAGTGACTTGATCAATGTGGACCCTCAATTTAGATAATTTAGATTCAAAGAATGTTTTTTGAACTTGAATTGTAAACCTTAATTTCCTACTTTGTTAACGTCTGTGGAGTCATACATTTTGAAAATGTCAATCTCATCAGAGGAAGAGAATTTTCTCTAATACATTATTATATTACAGGCTCATAAAAATCTCAGAACTGGAAAGAAATTCAGAGGCCATCCAGTTCCAACCATTCCTGAGCAAGAATCTCTCTGTAACATGCCCAACAAGTGGTCATCCAACTATTGCTTAGACTCAAGAATAAATTTTACTAGTGTTCCATTTATAAAGATTAAAGATTTAAATTCTAATGAAAATATTTGTGCATGGCTTGCTCCTGAATGAGAAATGCCACCCATGAAGTTTGATGGTGTTTACTGTAGGCGATAATCCCGTTTCGAGAAAGCCAAGAAAGCTATATCCACCTTTAAGTATGTGAGTTGTTTCTTTTCCATATTCTGAAAAGAAAAGGTCTTTAATGTTCAGCTTCAGATGAAAACAATATAACAGAGTGTTTTTATGTATGGTTTGTACAACATCTAAGGAACTTGGTATAATTGAGTATGGGATCTAAGGATTTCCCTTTCTTTGCATTTTAGAAATCTAACTTTAAATACAGAGGCCCCACTTATTGAAGAAAAAAAAAAACTAGGTTGTAGTCAGCTTGCATTGATTCAGCAGTTTTATTTTTTTAATGAAAGAATTGGATCACAGATGCTACATAGTCTGTATTCTCCCTCCTGCCCCCCAAGAAGAGACTTTTATTTATGCAGGTTCATTCCATCATACAGGTGGAGTTGATATAAGGAGTCATTTCTGCATGGTTATTAAAAACGTCGTGTATGCTGAGAATTCCTCTCCCTTAACTCCCTTTTTGTTAGTCAATGGATGGTCATATGGTTAACATCTGGAATTCACTCAGGCCAGTTGGATAATATCTTCCACCAATTTGTTGCTTTATTCAAAAAGAGACGTACCAGAATGGAAAATATAGAAGGGAAATACTGGGTCTCTTTTGAGACTCACACACACACACACGCACGCACGCATACACACGCACACTCACACTCACTCAAATCTCACTGTGCTCTTTAAAACTCATTGAATCAGTTAGATTAGTTATCAGTAAATACTTTTGTTGTCTTAAAACAAACTCACAAAAACAAAAAAAATGTGCTCAGAATGAAGAGTTTTGATTATTTCAGTTCACATAGGACTCAGTTTTCATCTTAACCCATGCCCCTGGTCATAAGCACACAAGACATAAATTCACATTACAATCCTTGCTTTTCCCAAAATACTATTCTTCTCATTTAACTGAATTCTGAGAACTAGTTTGCTTCTGACATAGGAAGAGAGTGAGAAAGCAAGAGAAAGAAAGAAAGAAAAAAGGAAGAAATAAAAAAGAAAAGAAGGAGAGAGGAAAAGGAGGGAAGTGAGGAAAGGAGGAATGAAGGAAGGAGAAAGACAGGGAGGGTAAATCTTAGTGTGTTAAAATAAAGGCAATGTCATACATTGCATGCATGCAGTTAGTTTGCCTCAGAACCAGGAATCTTGTGATTTCCTCCTTCATAATGTGTCCTATACATGTCTACTTTTCTCTACTCATCCACAGTCCTCTTTCCTCTCATCTCTACTACCACAGCTAAGGTAACTTTTCTAATAGGTTTACATACCTCACCATCTTTATCTAATGAGCTCCAGTTGATTCCATTACTTCCAAGATAAAATTTGAAGTCCACAGTTTGTCATTTAACACTCCTCCTAACCCACCCCTTCCCTATCTCTCCAGTATTCTTACACCTTACTTCACCCTCACTTACTGCTGCTATACTAGCTTCCTTTTAGTTCCTCAATCAAGATCCTCCATCACTTGTCTCTGAAGCTTTGCAATGGCTATCTCCTCTTGCCTAGAATGCTCTACTCAGTTATTTCTATCTTCAGGACTACTCAAATCCCATTTTGTTCAGATACCTTTCCCATTCCCCCCAGATGGTAATGCCTTCCCCCTATATATTATCTTCATCTACTCTGTGTACCAAATTATTTACATGTCTCTCCTATGGGCATGCGCACTCATTGAGGAAAGGCTATTGTTGTTAGAGTTTTTTTGTATCCTCTGTAAGTACTTAGCATTTTAGTGTTTAATGAAAGCTTACCGATGGACTGATTGACAAAATTCTTTGGAATCTTAAAAATTGTTGGTGCTGGAGTGCAGACCAGACCAGTGTGGAGCGCAGACCAGTGTGGAGCAGCAGTAATAGGATCCAGAACAGGATTCAGGGTGCCACCAGCAGCAGTCCCCAGATTCCTTAACCCACAAACACCACAGACAGCTTCAAAGGTCAGTGGGGGGGCTCCTTCACCCAGGAGAGGAGAGAACAGTCTGGATCTCCAGCAACAGGCACTGCAGCAGCAGCTGCCATTTTTGGAGCCCTCCACCTAGAACCCCTGGGGGAATTGAAAGGCAGGTTGATTCTCAGCCATGAATGGCAGCCTTGGGAGACCTCTGCCTAAAGCCCCTGGGAGAATTGAGCCACTGATATGATTCTCAGCTCTGAGCTCTACCCATGGGTGAGGAGGAACACTGGTAGTGGAGCTTGAAGTGGTTGTGGTGAGGAATTCAATTGCATGTGCAGGGCAAAAAAAGTTTTTGGTTGCTCCCAGACCAGTGTGCAGGTCAGGAAAGGAGTAAGTACCTCTCCCTTGATTGTGTCACCTTGGAAGAAGTGAGAACTTATAGGTCCCCAGAATATACCCTCTCAACAAAGGTCTCAAGAGTCAAGTAACTGGCTGAGAAAATGCCCAAAAATGGGAGAAAAAATAAGACTATGGAAGGTTGCTTTGTTGGTGAACAGATATTTTCTCCAGTCCTTTCGTGTGAGGAAGAACAAAGCGTAACATCAGAGGATGTCAAGGCTTCTGTGTCCAAAACCTCCAAAATAAATATGCAATGGTCTCAGGCCATGCAAGAGCTCAAAAAGGATTTTGAAAATTAAGTAAGAGAGGTAGGGAAAAATTGGGAAGAGAAATATGAGTGATGCAAAAAAATCATGAAAAACAAGTCAACCGCTTGCTAAAGGAGACCCAAAAAATGCAGAAGAAAATAACACCTTTAAAAATAGGCTAACTCAATTGGTGAAACAGGTCCAAAAAGCCAATGAGGAGAAGTATGCTTTAAAAAGCAGAATTAGCCAAATGGAAAAGGAGGTTCAAAAGCTCACTGAAGAAAATAGTTCTTTAAAAATTAGAATGGAACAGATGGAAGCTAATGACTTTATGAGAAACCAAGAAATTACAAACCAAAACCAAAAGAATGAAAAAATAGAAGATAACGTGAAATATCTCATTGGTAAAACAACTGACCTGAAAAATAAATCTAGGAGAGACAATTTAAAAATTATAGGACTACCTGAAAGCCATGATTAAAAAAAAGAACCTAGACATCTTCTTTCATGAAATTGTCAAGGAAAACTGCCCTGATATTCTAGAACCAGAGAGGAAAATAAATATTGAAAGAATCCACCAATCACTTCCTGAAAGAGATCCAAAAAGTGAAACTCCTAGGAATATTGTAGCCAAATTCCAGAGTTCCCAGGTCAAGAAGAAAATATTGCAAGCAGCCAAAAAGAAACAATTTCAGTATTGTGGAAATACAATCAAGATAACACAGGATCTGGCAGCTTCCACATTAAGGGATCAAAGGACTTGGAATATGGTATTCCAGAAGTCAAAGAACTGGGATGAAAACCAAGAATCATCTACTCAGCAAAACTGAGTATAATACTTCAGGGGAAAAAATGGTAATTCAATGATATAGAGGACTTTGAAGCATTCTTGATGAAAAGACCAGAACTGAATGGCAAATTTGACTTTCAAACACAAGAATCAAGAGAAGCATGAAAAGGTAAACAGGAAAGAGAAAACATAAAGGACATTCTAAAGTTGAACTCTTTACATTCCTACATAGAAAGATAATATCTGTAATTCTTGAGAATTTTCTCAGTATTTGGGTAGTTGGAGGAATTACACACACACACACACACACATACGCATAGAGAGAGAACAAAGGGTGAGTCGAATAAGAAGAGATAATACCTAAAAAATAAAATAAAATTGAGGGGTGAGAGAGGAATATATTGGGAGGAGAAAGGAAGAAATGGAATGGGGTAAATTATGCATCAAGGAGGCAAGTAAAAGCTTCTTCAGTGGAAGAGAAAGGAAGGATGTGAGAGAGGAAAAAGGGAAGCTTACTCTCTTCACATTTGGCTTGAGTGAATGACATGCTTACTCTGATATGAAAGTATATCTTGCACTACAGAAGGATAACGGAGAAGGGGACAAGTGGGGTAAGGGGGATGATAGAAGGGAGGGCAAATGGGAGAAGGGAGTGATGAGAAGTAAACACTTTTGGGCAGGGACAAGGTCAAAAGAGAATAGAATAAATGGGGGATAGAATAGGATGTAGGGAAATATAGTTAGTTTTACACAACATGACTATTATGGAAGTCTTTTGCAAAGCTACACTTATACAGCCTATATTGAATTGCCTGCCTTCTCAGTGGGGATGGGTGGGGAGGGAGGCAGGGAGAGAGACTGGAATTCAAAGTATTAAGAATGATGGTTGAGAATTGTTTTTTGCATACAACTGGGAAATAAGAAATACAGGTAATAGGGTATAGAAACTTATCTTGCCCTACAAGAAAAGAGAGAAGAAGGGGATAAGGGAAGAGAGGGATGTGACAGAAAGGAGGGCATATTGAGGGCAGAGGTAATCAGAATGCAAGGTGTTATGGCTTGGGGGGAGGGGAGAAATGGGGAGAAAATTTGGAAGTCAAAATTTTGTGGAAATGAATATTGAAAACTAAAAATAAATAGATGAACATAAAAAAATATTGTTGATGCTTCCAGCACATATCTAATCTTTTCTAGTGCTTCCAATGTAGAACTTATGTTTCTCGCAAGAGGCACCATGGTATGTAGTTGGATTTGGTGTCAGACAACATGAGTTCAAATTTTACCTCTGGCGCTCATTAACAATGTGATCTTGGCCAAATCATTTAACCTCTATGGTCCTGTTTTCTAATCTATAAAATGAGGCAGATTTTACTAAATGACCTCTCAACTAGTGACCTTCCAGCTCTAAATCCATGATCTTTTGACTCCTGTGTTTAGGGTTCATAGACTTTAGCAGAATGGAAGATAATTACTCCTGTGCCTAGGGTTCCACTGAAGTTTTACTTAAAATGAAGGTTCCTCCCACTGCAAAACATTTAAGAATCCTAGGCTACATGTGACATATACAAAAGAATACATGAATAGCATAAATGGTGACATAGTTTTATTTTAATAGTTAAAAATAAGTATTTTAATATTTAATATTTAAATATTTAATATTTTAATGACAAAGATGAGAGAAAACTTGCCTTTATATCTGAAAATGATGATACTATTTGTATATTTTAGAATATAATCCTATAATCAATGGCAAGTGTTCCAACTTGTTGATGAAGAGAAAGAATAAGAGATAAGGCTATGAAGGTAAATGGGAACCATGTTATACAGTCTTAAATGCCAGTCTTTTAACATTGCATTCTTCTAATAATGCTATATGGCATGTTATATATAAAATGATAGAGAAATACTTGGACATTAACAGGCTACAACATGTTACCAATTATGAATTAAGTGTCAAAATTTATTTTAAAGATATAATTGAAGAGATGGAATACTAGAAATCCTTTGGTACTTGAATCTGAACCACTGAACATAAAGTACCAATCAGGTATACCCTGCCAAATCTGTGGGCTTGCTGAAAGTTTTGGGCAGCTTTTGCATTGTTCTCTACTCTAAATTACTCACTGGGGACATGGACATGAATGTTATTTAAATATGTCCTTCTGGCTTTGTTAGCAAAGGAGTAAATTCAGATCTGATATGACAACAATGAGAAGACAAAACTCAAGTAGGCTGTTGCCAGAAAAGTTAATATCATCATTCCTCCTCTTCAGATGAGGAATAAGAAGTGAAAAATACATGGGGGATATTAAATGACCATAAGCTTAATGTTAACTAAAAATGTTATTGCTTAAAAAATACTTATACAATTTTAAATTACATGCACAGATACATAATGGCCAAACCAAAAGAGGCAATAGTTCCTCTGTATTTTATGATCATCTGATGAACCTTTCAGGTATTGAGTTTGGAACTGGGAAGCACATTTTAAAAGAGTCAATAGTAAATAAATGTTTATTAAATATCTACTAAGTGCCAGGCATTGTGCTAAGACCTGGAGATACAAATATGAAAAAAGACAGTCTTTGCCCTCAGGGAGCTGACAATATAATTAAGAGATTGACAACATACAGAGGGAGAGGGAGGCATTCTGTTAGGGGATGTGGTAGAGAAGTCAAAGAAGACCAAAATGAGTACAGGCAGGGGAGAATGAGGAGATATTTGTCCTATACCCTCTTTTTACCTGGAGAAGTTTATGACTCTGCCCTCCAATCAGAGGGGCAGAGGATACTGATGAGGTATGAGTAACAAGGCTGATAGGACTGGTTGCCTGATTTTCCTGGCTTGACTTCAGAAAGGCTACACTATCGGTTCTATTCCAGGAAGTGCAAAGTGGGTCCTCCTTTTCTTTGAAAGTTTTGAGGAATTAAATAAAGCAAAGAGTGAGGAAGTCAGAAAGAGAAGAAGATATAGAAGAACCCCAAGTTATAAGTAATGAGTTTGGAGGCCTGACTGTCCAGGTTGATATCTCCCTCTGTTTTTTGTTATCAGCTTATGCACTCGTGTAACAGTGCCTTGCAACATAAAGAATTCTATGTAGTGAAATATAAATATTTGAGAAGGACTGTGTGAAAGTGAGATCCATATATAGAAGATAAAAACCAGGCAGATTTTGGTTCAAGAATCAAAATTGCAAGTAACTCAAGGCATTGGAGAGACATACTATTGGGTCAAGTTAAGTTTCAACAAGCTGCAGATGATGATTTCCATGCAAAAACTGACTGAAGAATGTGACAGAAGACACAGGAGGTGGGACTGGTATACAGTGAGAAAGGAGAACTGAAAGACAGCCTGAGAGCTGCAACCTTGGTACTCTTTAGACATTAAAATAAGCAGAAGGCTTCTGATTCATTGGATGGAGCCTCTGTATAGGAATTGTAGAAGGATGTAGACAAGAATCAGACAAGATAAGAGATTGTGGGAAGAGTTTTGATCTTCGGTCATGAAGAAAATACTTGTGCTGATGAATTCATGTGTCCATCAAAATAAATATAAGGAAGAACTTTGTTTCCAAAAATGAAATTGTCTTCCTTATAAGATAATGGACTCTATGTCACTAGAAGGATTCAAGCAGAAGCTCGATGACTGGCTACCTGCAAAGGAATTTTGGTGGTAGGTATGAAGTTGAACTAGATATTCTCTATGTTCTCTTTGAACTCTAAAGAAATATTGTTTGGTGATGATAGTAAATTCCTTCACTTACTACTACTATTAATATTATTTTTTAAATGATGAGTATTTGCATATGTACTAGTTAAATCAATTAACTGCACGAAGTATTAAGCGATATATTATACCAAATATTAAAACCAGAGATCTAAAAACCATAAGTCATTTCTAACAATAAATCTTAAATTGGAAAATTTTTCAGGTTGATTGCTGCCATCATGACCCCATCTCTGTTGCTCTCTACTCTCTATCATGCCTTCATCACCTCAGTGTTATAGAAATCCAGTGAGGAGACTAAAGCGGTATGTCTTTCCATGTTCTAGTAGGGGACTTACCGGCCCCCTGACCTCATTCCAGCAATCTAAAAGTCAAAGGAAAATTAAAATAAAATTCCTCTCAGTAACAAGGGACAATTCTTCTACTTATTTTTGTCTGACTGTGGCAAGTCATGACACTAATTTCAGTATCACAGCTGAGTCTAGAGCAGGAGTGCCAGTTATTAACCTTTTTTTTTGCGCAGCAGACTCATTTAACATTCTGATAAAGCTTATGGACCTTTTCTCAGAATGTTTTTAAATGCATAAAATAAAATACATAGGATTACAAAGTAAAGCAATTATGTAGAAATAGTTCTCTGTCTGTCTCTCTGTCTCTTTCTCTTTCTATTGATTCATCATCTATCCAAATTTCACAAAGTCCTAAAACCCTTGGTCTAGAGGATATTGCTTCTTGTAAATAAGTCAAGAATATTTCATATGGCATTATGCACTTTTTCATGATCACTTAATAATATTTGTTACTATTCCTCAAAAACCTCTATTTGTACACTTATACTACATAATTTACCTCAAGGAAAGTTCAGTTCCTTTATAAAGGGGGTAAGCCAGCTTCACTACAGGATAAATAGATCATTATGCAGCATTTCCAACATTTCTGGAAATGACCCCTTTGGGGATCAAACAGGCACCAAATGTGGTTAGGTTTTTACAAATGTTTGCCACTTCATAATACATATAGTATTTTAGGAAAGCATACTCTCATTCATGCCATTCTCTTTGCCCTCATGTGTCTAAACCCAAGAAGCTTCACTCTTCTGGTATCTAGATTTTGCTACTTGTTTGTCAAAAAATAGGGTGGAGGTGTAAGCTTTTTTTTTTTTTTTTGCCAGTTTATGCGATGCCATAAAGCAGCATTTTTCATTTTTCAACACTTATTAGCTCAGCTCCCCAGCTGTGTAGCACCACACCCTGGTGTGAAATTGAGAGGGATAACTCTGACAAGTTTATATTGGCCTAAATTTATAGCTTTTCGTTTGTGAGGAAGGAAAAAAAGATTTTTTTTATGGACTTAATGCAATGTTGTGAATTTTGAGTTCAACCCACAGAATTTTGGCACTTGGGAGAACAGAACAGTTTATGCCATGATAATCAATATGTGTTATTTGTTTTTCCTAAAGGAATATTGATTGTTAGTGCTATACAACTCTATAAAAGCTGAGCATTTATCCAGATAATCCAATCGATTCAATTCAGTTGAGTTCAATAAACAGTTATAAATAACCTGTTACATGTTGATATCTCCCTCTGTTGATTATCTACATTTTTAAATTATGTGTATATACACGTACGTATGTATTTGTTTGTGTGTAGTTGTTTGTAAGTTTATTATCTTCTTCTTATCTTTCTGGGTAGTAAAAGGCAGAAGTAGGGTAGGGTGTAACAAGATGAAAACAGATAAATACATGTAAAGTATATGCAAAGCAAATACAAAAACAGTTGGGTTGGAGGAAATCTATAAAGGTCTCAGGTGAGAGGTGAAGTCCTGAGGCGGAAAGGGAGCTGGTTATTACAAGAGACTGAGATGAAGAGGTGTGTGTTTGTACGTGTGTGTGTACGTGTGCACATGCATGCACATGTGTGCATATGTAGAGAGACCGTGATATCTATACTATATATCTATCTCTATATCTGTATATAACCCTATCTCTCTCTATATTTATATCTATATGTATCTTTATCCATCTATCTGTTATCTATCTACATATAGATACACATAGATGTAGATAGATACATATACACATATATACATAATACATACACACATACATGTATATGTATATGTGTGTGTGTGTGTATGGAGAGAGAGCATTCTAAGCTTGAGAAAGCTAAAGTAAGGAGGCAGTGAATCAATTAGCCAACCAGTGAATCAACAAGAAGCTATGCCTAGTAGAAGGAATTCTGGAGCTGAAGTCTGAAGACCTAAATTTAAATCCATCTTTTACTATTTTACACTTGAATCACAATCACTTAATGTCTTTGTTCCTTAATCTTTTACCATTTCCAATGGTCCTGTTCTATATTTTGCCACTAGATCCATTTGGCTGCAGAGGAGGAAGTGGGGCTGGTGACTTTGCACAACCCTCTCTCACTTAAATCCAATTCACTTGCATGTCATGGCATCACCTCCCTGATGTCATGGTCCTCTTCAAGAACAAAGCATGAATAACAGTCTCATTTGTTGAGTGACAGAGGTAGATTAGATGGCCCTGAGGTCACTTCTAGTTCTACCTCTATGATTCTACTAAATGGGTGCTATGTGCTAGGCAGTGTACATGGAACACAAACAGAAAAGTGAGATAGTTTTGTGCTCCACATTCAACTAGTGGGATACAGCAGGATCACAGATTTAGCAGTGGAAAGAAGGAACCCCAGACACCACCTAGAGAGATATCTGACACCCAAAGAAAGGCATATATCAGGAAGGAGAGCATTTATAGCATGGGCATGCAGAGATACAGAGGTACAAGATAGAATAGAGTATGTGGAAAACAAATTACATACTCTGACTACAGTATAGTGTTCCTGATGAGGAATTACATGTAGATGGCCTGAAAGTATACTCTGCCAAGAAGGACCTTAATCACTAAACAAGGAAGTTTGTATTTTGTGTTAAAGGCAGTGGGGAGTGACTGAAGCTTCTTCCTAAAAGGAGTGATGCACTCAGACCTGTACTTTAGGAATAGTCATCAATTTGGTAGCTGTGTGGAGGAGATGCTGAAAAGGGGAGACACTGGATGCAGAGAGACCAGTGAGGAGGTCCAAGAGAGAAGTGATGAGGACTTGAAGTCATGAAGACAAGTGCTTCATGTATAAAGAGTAGAAGACCAATAAGAGAGATGTTAAAGATGTAGAATCAAGAAAATTTGGTGACTAATTAGCTGGGGGGTAGCAGTAATGTATTATTTTGCAGTTCCATTGATGTAGAAAGCAAGTGTAGAAAATTAAAGCCCATATCCCTTCATTCTGAGTAATAGGAGTTTTAACATAGGTACCCAAAATACTTTTGCCTAGGTAGATAGACATAGAGAAAAAGTTTCTCTTGGCTAAAAACTAATTGGTTTCTACTTACTAAATGACCAGCAGAACGAGGGTTAAAACAATTATTATTACATGATGGGCATGTTAAAATGGAATTATTGACTGAAAACTACAAGTTTTAAGATACACTTAATCTTTGGCTTCTTTTTTTCCCTCTGCTATCATACACACCCTAACATGTAACAAGAAAGTGGGGGGAATTTTCAAAGCATTTTTAAAGATTCATCCTGATTGAGACAGCACAATGTGTTAGCACAAATGAACTCAGATAAACCTCCTTTTATTTTTGCGTGTGAAAGGCTTAGATGCCAACCTAAAAGAAGTTTTTTTGTCTCATGCTGAACAATACCTGGATTCACAGTGCAAGGTAGAGTGAAAGAACATCCTTTGCAAATAGGAATCATAATCAGTGCTTGTAAAATATGCCCAGACTTTCCCAGTCATTAAAAAAATATATCACAAGTCAAAACTTGAATATAGCCAAGGCTGGCACTGATCGTGAATAAGTACCATCCAGTGCTGTCAAGGTAAATTGCAGGTGGCTTTCAATATACAATTATATATTCTGTAAATAATCTCAGAAATCCCAAGCTAGTCCCTTTTAGGTGGTTTTTTTTTTAAACCCCAAAGCTATCTTATTCCAAGTTGAACTTTTCCCCACAAAGACAGGGTACTGGTCCCCTGAGCAGCAATTTTAAAATAAGCAATATAAAGTTTTACTTTTGCAAGAAAGAACTAGAGCCTGCCAGGGGGAGAAAACTATTCTCAAGGCATAAATAAGATTCCTTGAGAAGACTAGTAACTCCTACAGCATAAACTGAGCAAAGTTTCAGGAACCAAAGCAAAGATACGACATGCCAGGAGATGATGATGCTTGTAAGCTATCGTAGAAGGTCACAGCCTCAAAGAGTGATGGATACAGCAAACATCCACTAGAGTAGCAAAAAAAAAAATGAAAATGAAACTTTGGCAGTTGTCATAAAATAATAATGCATCATAATCAGACAAGAAAATAAAGATGTGCTTTTCAAATAATAGTACTGATAACTTAATTAATAAAGCACTCTGTGGTTAAACAGTATTTATATATATTATCTCCTCTATCTTCATCATCACCCTTTCAGATTTTTAGTGCAAATGTCATCATCCCAGTTTTCTAAGAGTGAAACTCAAAACTTGGGTACTTGTTTAAGGCCATGCAGCTTGTAAGTGATAGGGCTAGCACTGGAACTTTGTTCTTCAGACTTCATGCTTATTGCCAATTCTGTTTATTTGCTGTGGCACTCACACACATGCATGAATGCACACATAAATGTGCTGTTAAATGTCTAACAACTGGCTCTGAAAAAAAATGTACCTACAATATACTTTTAAGTGTAACCTTCATTATTAACATTTTCTCCATTACTTTTTGAAGTCTAGACAATCAACAAAATCAATCAAGCCCCGCTTTGTAGTGTTTGTCAATTTTTAGGGGTATCAATGATAATGAAAATTTAACAATAAGTTCTAATAAATCCCTGGAATAAGTATACATGTGTGTATATGCCTATGCACATGTGTGTATATACATGTACAGAAAATAGGGAGAAAAATGCTAGCCAAACTTTATATTATGTAAACTACACAAAATTATGGCTGCTTCTGATATAAAAGATACTACTAGAATATCATTTAGTACCCTGAAACAGTCACCTCAGAATGTTACTGATAGAAATGAATAAATATATTTATGTATGTATATTTTTGTATGACTGTATGTACTGCTTCCAGTAACTTAGCAATGTGCTAAGGAGATGATAGAGTCCCTGGCTTCAAGGAGTACACAATTTGTTGTGGAACAAGAGTTAAGACACATTAAACAATTAAACAACGATACAAAACAAAATAGTGTTTAATTGAGTGGTACTGACTCTAAAAGTAATAGAAGTTCAGAGAAGGGAAAGGTCAAATTGGATTGCTGTTGCCAGAGAATTTCCCAGGAAGGAAATGGGTCTTTACCTAGATTCAGTAGAATTTCAACACTTGGAGGACACAAACTGTTTTGTAGCTGCTGTTGTATTGTTATTTGTTTGGTCTTTGTGTCCCCAGGGTAACAGGTTGGATAGGTGGAGAAAAACAAAGAATATGATGTGAGCAAAGTAAGAGAACTGTGAATTAAAATGGGGCATATAGACTGAAGTGAGGAGATGGGCCTCATGGAGCAGTGGGTCCTCATTGTAGAGTATCAAGAAATAAAGATAAACTTATGTAGTGGAAACAAATTATTAAAAGCCTTGATACAAGGCACACACACACATATATATTGGTGGACCCCCATAAGATAAGATAAAAGTTCACCTATAAGAGTCAAGAGACCTAGGGGAGGGGTCCAAATTTCTAGTGGGGTGGAGATGGTCAGAGAGAATGGCTATGATAAGGAAGCAGTGTGAAAGTTTCCTAAATCTAAGAAACATGTTCAAGGAAGAATAGACAGGGCTTTTTGACAGATTAGATATAAGGTGCCAGGGCTTGTCAATTTCACCTTTGCAACATCTCCCAGATATACCCCCTTTTGTCCTCTGACACTGCCACCACTGTGGTGTAGGCCCCTATAGTTTCATAATTGGACAACTACAATAGCCTGCTGGTGGGTCTGTGTGCCTCAGGTCTTTCCCTGCTCCCAATCTATTCAGCCATTAAAGCAATTTTCCTAAAGCACTGATCCAACCATGACGTTGCCCTATATAATAAACTCCAATGGTTCACTATCACCTCTAGGATCAAATACAAAGTCCTCTGCTTGGTGTTCAAAACCTTTCATTACCTAGCCCCCTCCTACTTTTCTAGTCTTTTTTAACTTTATTCCCTTCTAGATACTTTTTGATCCAGTAATGCTGGCCTTTTTTCATGAGCAAGATATGCCATGCCTCCATTTCGAGCACTTTATCTAGCTCTCTGAATGTCTCTGTCCCATAGCTGGAATGTTCATCCCCTTCATTTCTGCCTCCTGGCTTCCCTGACTTTCTTTCAGTTCCAACTAAAATCCTGCCTTCTACACAAAGCCTTATCTAACTCCTTTTACTCTCTAGTGTCTTTTAATTATTTTCAGTTTATCCTGTATTTAGCTTGTTTGTATATATTTGTTATTTTCCCCACTAGACTGTGAGCTTTATGAGGGCAAGACAGTCTTTTGCCTCTTTTTTGTATCCCCAACAGTTAGCACAGTGCTTGGCACATAGTACTCTCCTAATAAATATTTATTGAGTAATTGAAAGGAGAAGGAAGAATCAATGAGTATTCTAAAGGTTCTAGCTTAGAAGAGTACAGGACTGTTTGTGTTACTGACAGAATTGGGCAAGTTGGGGAAACAGATCTAAGGGAATATAATGACAAGAATTTCTTTCTTATTTGTGTAACCTGACTCTCAACCAACTCAGTGGGGCAATGGTGGCCCTGAGTTGCTTGCTTCTTGTGGGATGTGATTCTGAATTAGTGGAGAGGATAAATAACTCAATGTTACATGTCTTTATGAGGGCTGGAGATGGCAGGGGGACTTGGAAGAAGAGAGACTTTCTTCTTTCCTACTTTAAGAGAAACACTCTTCAGGATGAAACTCAGAAAGAATTAGAACAGACTTTGGAAGGTGGACATGTAGGGGAAGGCCAGCCCCCCATTTCCCTGATTTCCAGCTTGCTTCCCTAGAGATTTCAAGGAGTTTCTATTTGGATGAGATGAGGGACTTTTGGATGAACTGAAAAGTCTTGCTGCAGTGGGAATGCTCATTCATTTTAGTATATTCTCATCTGTATAACTAACCTCTCTGATTTCTGTTTGCTACCCACTTGAATAAATGACTTTATTCATTATTCACTATTTGTGATGGTCTTTAGTGCAAGTAGTATTTGCTGAGAAGAGTCAAACCCTCCAGATATAAGCTGCCTTCCTCTTTAAGGGATAGCAACCAAGCAAAGTAGGTTGAGTCTAGAAAAAAAAAGTTTCCCCTGGACTAATAATATTTAGGGGAACAGATATGACTTTGTCCTTCTCTGAGGAAAGCAGAATGGCCAGCGTTTTGTTTCTATTTTCCTTCTCCGCTGGCAAGAATGAAAATTTTCCTTCGAGAGGAACAAGTGAGATTTTATATACATTCACACATATATGTGTATAAATATATATATACACACATATATATACATATATATGTATATATACACACATATATATGTGGGGAGAGAGAGAGTCATACTTCCCTTTGAACTGGATTTAGACAAACTCATATGAATATACACATAGCTTACATGGGCAACCACTCTCCTGCATCTCTATCCACCTGTATGTCCACCCCTCCCCCCCACCACATACACACATACATTGTGCTTGGAAAGATCTACCTTTATGGAACTGACACACAATAAAGGGAAAATCCCTTTATTGCTGTTGAAAATTTTCTTTTTATTACTTTAGTACTTAACAAAGATTTTCCCCCATTTAAAAAAATTCTGAGATTCTAGAAAATATACTCCTTAGAGACAAGAGGAGATTGTCATGGTGAATCATCAAAGATATCTTAGAGAAATACGCAGGGCTAGTAACTTAAAGGAAGAAAAACATCACACTTCAGTTCTACAAATGAGTTGGGAATTAAAACCATGCCTCAGAGTTGATAGGTTAATAGAGGGCCTGACTTTTGAAACAAGAAAATAAATTGGTGTGCCCATAAGAGCATGGGTATGATGCTAACAGGCTCCAGAGGATGATGATGACTGCCATCAAAGTTACTTGGGCACTGAGACCCATGAAAGAAACTAAACCAGGTCCTAGAAGAGTAGAAGGCAAAAAACTAAATTTCATCTAAACATTTGAAGTAGCTTTAACAGCTGGCTATAACATTGATTTACACTAAACCAGTCATACTTCCATGGGAACCTGGTTTATATGGGTTCCTGTAGAGAGTGTGAGATCCTTCAAAACATGCTTTTATCCATAGTCCCATGACCATTGAGTTCAACACCACCACCCCATTTTATAGATGAGGAAACTGAGGCCCAGAGATGTTAAAAGATTTGCAAGGTCACCCTGATATTAAGTTGCAAAGTCACATTTGAGGTTAAATTCAGCACTGTTTCTAAGATATCGCATCTTAGGTCTTAGATTCTCCTCAATATATGACAAAACTAACTGGGACAGAGTTAGTCAGAGTTGAGTTAAAAAACAAAACCAAAAATTCCTCTTTGACAGAATCAAGGGAACTACCAATTAATGTGAAGGAAGTCACTTCAAGTTCAGTGCAGGTAAACATCTTGAAATCCATAGAAGGAATCTGTAAGGTCCTTGTACATAAGTGGCTCTCTTGATCCAAGGATCCTGTACTTGAGCATAAGGATTGATAAGAAAGAACTATTGGGGATCATTGTGGCCTTGCCAACTCAAATCTACCCTTGCTAGAAATCTGGAAACTTGATCTAGTAGCCAAGTCAGAAAGGGTTTAGGTAGGCCAGCTTAAAGGAGAATTGAAAGAAATTAATCAATAAATAGCAGCAGCTAAGGAAGATCTCTAGATTTAGTGTCACTTCGCCTAGGTCAAAGGGATCTAAAAGCAGAGCTTGGGATACCAGGTGGAAGAAAATTTGGCCAACATGATCCAGTCTGAGACCATGAAGCTCTTGTTTGTTTACTACCACCCAACAGGCTCTACACTTGGGTGTGGCCTAAGCATTTTGCACTTATAATGTGGAAAACAAATGTGTTATGAAATAATGGACTGCCTCCAAATTCACAAACTGCATTAATATCATGCAGTTTTCATTTATTAAAACTGCCATGTGACTAAACTATGTACTAATGGAGAACAATAGTAGCATACAGATCACCTGTTACACAGAGGTCAAAAATTGGGTGGCTCATTTAGAACAGACACATCACTCTCTTATTGATGGTCACAAACAAAAAATATGTATATACACATATGTATGTATATATTTTCAAAGTCTATATTTGAACAGTTTAGAAAGAACTCTTAAACTTGCCTTTCTCTTTATATATAACCTTCACCATGGTAGCCCAATAATATTTTTGAAAAGCAAATATAAAATATAATTTTATTTTCTAGTGAATTAAAATACGAGGCATCTTCCAAATTCACTCCAGACAACTGTCCAGGAGAAAATGTTTTATGTTGCATAAATTTTACCAGTAATATTAAAAATCACTAGTTATTTTGAACAGTGGAAAAAATGTGGATTAATGAAAATTTTAAATGAGTTTAGCTGTGTAATTGACTTAAAACCAGACTGGATCAGTAGGAACTAAGAGTAACGAGAAATTTGCTAGAAATAGTTGTCTGATGGAAATATTTTAATTGCATATTTATAAACTTAAGAGTTTTTGCTAAAAATTTTTCCCTTTGTTGTTTTTCCTGGAAAATTACAGAATCCATTTTGTTCTACAATCCTAGCCTTAGAAGAGACCTTAGAATCTTTTAGTAAAACCTGCTACTTAATTCACAGGCTTCTTGATCAATTGTCCTGAGAAAGAGTTACCTACCTTTTCAGCATGACTGTTAGTGGTGAGGGCTTATGGAAAATTATGTCAAAATTTGGTTACCTGAAGAAGTTCATCAATAGTTTACGTCAGTTTCATGATGGCATGTTTGCCTGGGTTCTGGATAGTGGACAATGCTCTTGTGTCTTCCCAGTCACCAGTGGAGTGAAATAGGGCTGTGTGCTTGCTCCCATGCTAAAAAGCATGATGTTTTCAGCCATGTTGACAAATGCTTTCAATGAGGATGAACATGAGTCAAGGTCAACTACTATACTGATGGTAAGTTTTTCAATGAAAGGCTACAAGCCAAGACTAAAGTGGAGGGAGTGTTGATGCAAGACTTTCTGTTTTCAGATGATTGCGCACTCAATGCAGTCTCTGAAGCTGAGATGCAACAAATGGATCAGTTCTCTGCTGCCTGTGCTAATTTTGGCCTAATAATTAACACCAAAAAAACACAGGTGCTCCACCAGCCACCACCACACCATCCATACATGGAACCATTGGTTATAACAAATGGAGAATTTCTGAATGCTGTGGATGAGTTCATTTACCTTGGTAGTATACTTTCCAGGAATGTACACGTTGACAGTGAGGTTGATGCATGCATTTCCAGAGCTAGCTCAATGTTTGGAAGGCACCAAAGAAAGGTTTGGGAGAGGTATTAGACTGACTACCAAACTGAAGGTCTACAGAACTATTGTGCTGACCTCATTGCTATATACTTGTGAAACATGGACAGTGTACCAGTGCCATGCCAGGAAACTGAATCACTTCCATTTGAACTGTCTTAGGAAGGTTCTGAGGATCACCTGGCAGGATAAAGTACCAGACACTGATGAGGATCACCTGGCAGGATAAAGTACCAGACACTGATGTCCTTGCTCCATTGAACTACCAAGTATTCCAACAATGCTTCAGAGAGTGCATCTCTGATGGGCTGGCCACATTGTTCGAATGCAAAATGTATGCTTGCCAAAAAGACTATTTTATGGAGAACTCACATGGGGCAGGCAGTCACATGGTGACCAGAAGAAGCGATAAAAGGACACTGTCAAGGTCTCTCTCAAGAACTTTGGATTTGACTGGGCAACATGGGAGACACTGGCACAGGACTGCTCAGCATGGCCTGCCCACATCAGAAAGGGTGCTGTGCTGTTTGAGCAAAGCAGAATTGAGATAGCACAAAATAAATGCAGGATGCACAAATTTGGGATATCACCCCCCCCACCCCCAATATTCACACAGTCTATCTGTGCCCAACATGTGGTAGAGCATTCTGAGCTTGTATTGGTCTGATCAGCCACAGTTGGACACACTGAAACTTCACTTTATCATGGTGATGTCATTTTGGTCCTCTTTGAAGATGAAGGAGAACAACCACCTTTTCAGCACCTTAGCCAGATCTAGTGATGTGAAAAGCAGACAGCTTTCCAGGTGAAACATGCAGTAAGGAAGTAGTGAACATTTGTTAATACTACTTTTTAGCAAATGTATATATTTCAAAGAAAAAAGTGCCTATCCTTTGTGGCACATAGACTTCAATTATGTGATAACCCAAGTTGCATGTGTTACAGTTGCAGTGAGTACTCTCTGGCCTAACACACTCAGAGAAAAACTGGTTATGTATTTTCATCAGGGCGTTAGAGGCACTCCTGAGGGTTTTGGGGTGGCTTTTCTCTAATGCTGTCACCTCAAGTATACATACTAGGTGAGTTTCCAGTGCCTAGTAGCCAAGTTGCATTAAATCAATTAACTTCAAGTAGCTTTCACAAAGGGGTGTTTACTTCTAGGATATGATAAAACGAAGAGTATAAACCTTTTCAGCCAATACCTTTGGGGCACAGTCTTCCCTATACCACTTTATCTCTGGGAAGATTAGACTCAGACTTCATGTTTGTAGTTTCAGCACTGTATTGGTGTCATCAAGTTTGTGTCCAAAGGTTGCATATATGCTTGATGAGTCCTCTCTTACCAGTGGGCAAGGTTCCAAAAAGTTACTCCTTAATCTATAAGGCATCTATACTGAGATGGCTACAAAACTTGACATAGACTTAAATTCTCAGACTACTAAACTCAGGTGCTTCAGTTTCTTGACTTTTTGAAACTCATAAAATTGTGACTTCTAGATTAATGTCCTAAAAATTAAAGAAGTATTCTGACCATTATGGTTTCTGATATGTGTGTAAATTTTGTGCTTTATAACAGCAAAGTGAGGTTCAGCTTGATGTAGTGAATAGAGAACTGGTCTCAGAGTTAGGAAGCCCTGGGTTCAAGTCCTGTCTATGACACATACTGATGTGTAGCCTTGGGAAACTAATTTAGCCTTTTACTACCACCCTTCTGCTCCTAACCTTGATGATAAGGTTTACCTCATATTAAAATCTCTACTTTACTTGTGCTTCTTTCCCATATTTTGGACATTTACGTATGGAAACATAACAACAACAACAGTAATTGCTAGTATTTATCCAACATTTGTATTTATTTAACACTTGTAAATCACTTTTATGTATGTCATCTCATTTGATCCTCGCAACAACGCTGGGAGGCAGATGCTATTTTTATCCCCATTTTATAGATAAGGAAGCTGAGGTTGAGAGGGGTTATGTTATTTGCCTAGGGTCACACAGGTACTAAGTGTCTGAGCCAGGATTTTGACTCATATCTTCCATTTAACAATGAGCATTTTGAGAGCAAGTACTGTTTTTTCCCTTTCTTTGAATCTCCAGGGCTCAGCATAGTGCTTGGCACACAGTAGGCACTTAAATGTTTATTGACTTAACTTCTTTACTCCAACACACTGTCAACAGCAATACCTAGCTATAGATGTACATGTATGTGTGTATACACAATATATAAAATAATAATTATTCTGAGCCTGATTTTTATCCCTTTTCCTAGCATTTCTCATTTTGAATTTTGGGGGCATTTTCTCCATAATTATGCTTCTATGTCCCACCTAATGTCTTCTCATGGCTTTGCATTTTTCTCCTTCATAATTTTTTTTTTCAATTTAAAGTTGTTTTTATCTGATCAATAAATCTTCAAACAAAGTTTTTTTTAAATTTGGAGGATATTGGAGGGTTAAGTGACTTGCCCAGGGCCACACAGCTAGTAAGTGTCTGAGGCAGAATTTGAACTCAGGTTCCCCTGACTCCAGGGCCAGTGCTATATCCACTACATCACCTAACTAACCCAAAATACAATCTTCTCAGTCCTTTTCAGATGTCTTCCTTTCCTTCCTTTCCATATATTAAGCATAGTCAAGAAAAACACATCCTTTTCTTCAGCAACGCTTATTCCTCTTTCCTGAGTTCCCAGTTTCCACTTGGAAGAAGAAATAAAACAGTTACCTATAGATCCATGTTTTTTATTTTCTTAGTAGCATTTTTAGTTGCATGAAAAACTTTTGGTAGTTGAAGCAACAGGAAACAACAAAAATGTTGCCAAGGAGAATGGGGGGAGATACCCACTACTTCCTACTTTCTGATCACAAGCGTTCAATATTCAAAACATGTCTGAACCTTCAGCATACCCCTGTGTCTTGGTTATATCTCTAAAGGTCTCACAATTTCTATAAATAGTAAATTTTTCCTAATGTCTAACTAACCAAATTGTTTCAGTTTTGATATAGACCCATCAGTTCTTTGCTTCTAGGAATTCCCAGTGAAGAAACTCTTTCTACTAATGCTCAATTCCGTTTGGTACTTTATCTGTAACTTATAGTCATAAAGAATTACCTGGGGCACTGAGAGTTTAAATAATTTGTTCATGTATATTAGACAAGCTATGGCAGAGTCAAGACTTCAACTTGGGTCTTCCCAAGTCTAAGGCTAGACCTTTTAGTGCAGACATTATGCCCTACTAACTCTTTAAGCAAGCATTATGTCAAGCAAAATAAACAGGAAAACATGGTGGCAAAGCATGGATGTAAACAAATCCTTATGATCCAATCAGTGGTATTCGTTCATTCATTTACTCCCTTAATAAATATTTATTGGAAATAATAAATAATAAACCTTACATTTATACAGTGCTTTAAAGTTTTAAAAATGTGTTCAACTCATTATTTCACTTGATAATCATAAAAACCATTTGATTCAAACCAGCTGTGATTATTAACCCCATTTTATAATAAAGATTAAGAAATGGAGACCTAGAAAGGTAAAGTGACTTGCCCAAAGTCACCTCTAGTGGTAGTGGTCAAGCCACTAGTAAAACCCAGGGCTCCTAGTTTCTAATCCTTCAATCACAAGATGATCAATTTAATATTAATGAGGGAACTGGTCACTTTCTCACTGCTGAAATATCTCAAGTGGTCCAACTCTGAGTTTTGATATGCAAATACTCCTTTTGTTTTTGGGGAAGGATAGTTGCTCTTTAGTTATAGACAATGACTTTCCAAGCTGCATGTTTTTGCAGCATGCTAGCTGCCATCTGCTTTGGAGATGTTCCCATGTACTTTTGTTGATGCAACAGCTATGGTGTTTTCAAATGTTGATACTATGAAAATGTAATGTGATTGGACTTGGACATGAGCCTGAAACAGACCACCCATCATATTTATTTTCCTGCCAATCAGGTCAAACAAACTCAGTTGAAAGGCTTTGAACTTTCTTGATAGTGCATAATTCATATTTCACTCTGAAAGTTTCACAAAACTGTGCTAAAATACTCATGTAGGACTTACTAAAAGGCTACTTGCTTCACAGTGCTAATTTTTAAAATAGTTTTCTTTTGTTAATTTTAATTTTGAATCTATCTGTGGGTATAAGAGGAAGAAACGTACTATTTTCCTCTATGTTAAACTATGACTAGTTATCAGTGAACTGATTTTATTATCTGTATGCCAAGTGAGAAATGGCTCTCACCTTGCTTTAACCTCATTTTTAGATTTTGGGTAAGGATTATATTTGTGAAATACAAATATTGGGCCCTTTCCTCCCAGTGCTTTTGTTGACCTTTCCTAGGCTCAAAATTCTTTTATCCTTATTAACTTTTTTTTCTTTTTTGAAACTGGGTCTTTCTATCCTGCCCAAACTGGAAGGGCAGTGATGGCTCAAAGGCCAATTCCACTACTGATAGTTGCATGGCTGCTCTGAGGCACTCCATTTCTGCATTTCTGACCTGTGTCATTTCACTCTTCTTTAGGCAGCCTGGTCCCCTATCTTCCTACCTCTCCTCTTGGAGGGGAAGGTGCTCACCATATTGGTGCCAGACTTAAGTGGGAGATTGAATTAGCTTAGTCCATTGTAGCACAGAACTCCTGAGCTCAAGAGATCTAACAGTTTCAACTTTCCTAATAGGAAAGGTTATAGGCATATGCCAGGGCCTTGCCTTACCATTTATTCTTCTAATTCCATCTCACATGGTACTTATAAACTTCTTAAAAGTGGGGGCTGTTTTACTTTTTTTTATATCCATAGTAATTAGCATAGATGCATTTAAATTCTTGATAGTTGATTATTGATTGATTCATAAAGGCTTCCATAATTCTGTCATCTGGAAGTAATCTCTGTCTTCTCCCTCCCCAAGGTCGTTTGTACTTTTCTTATGAAGATACCAGTTCTACTTTGTATCTTAGTTATTTTATACACAATCTTCTTTCCAATTCTAGTTCATAGGCTCCTTGAGGGTACAGATTCCATGTAGGTTAGGGAACCTGCAGCCTGGAGGTCAAATGTGACCCATCTAGGTCCTGAAGCGTGACCCTTTGGTGGAATCCAAACTTCACGGAACAATTTGAGGACCTAGAGGGCCACATGTGGCCTCGAGACTGCAGGTTCCCCACCCCTGTACTCAGAGCGTGAGTTCCCTGAAGATCAGACTACTTTACTTATGTGTGTTTTTGTATCACCAGTATTTGGCACGGTGTTTTACACATAGTAATCACTTAACAAGTGCTTCATTCATTCATTCATTCATTCATTCATTCATTCATTCATACTTGACTTTATACCTCTCCAAATTAATAAGACTCTCTGGCATCTGAAAAGTGATTTCACATTTATAAAGCGCTTTACACGGATCACCTCATTTAATCCTCACAACTCTGGGAGGTTGTTGTTATTTTTATTCTCACTTATTAATGGCTTAGAGAGGTAAATGACTTGGTCTGGGTTCCATAGATATTAGGCGTTTGGGGCAGGATTTAAATCCAGGTAATCCTGGCTCGAAGGGCCAGGCCTCTCTCTGCTATGCTGGACCACATAACTCTTCACTCAGTACATAATATTGCTTGCACACTGACAGCTGGGACATTCCTAGGGCAAATTCTCTGGAGTACATACTGACTCTCCTGTAAGCCTGTTGGGATAAAGATTGACTTCTGATGTCTTTCTTATTCCGTTTAGAAAATAGCTTCAAGCAGTCTCTTGCTACAGTTCTGCACTCACAAATCAGATGGTGGCTTTGTGTGCTGTACTTATTACCACCTTCTGAACAACAGTGGGGAGAAGCAGACTCTGTTTTATACTTCCACAACATTTTTAGCATTATAAATCTTAATGTATTTATAAGTTATATTGGCTCATTCCCCACTTGGTAAATGACCAGAAGATATGTGTGAACGGTTTTCAGATGAAGTAATCAAAGCTATCTATAGCCATATTTAAAAATGCTCTAACTCACTATTGATTGGAGAAATGCAAATCAAAACAATTCTGAGATGCTACCTCATACTTACTGGATTGATTAGTAAGATAGAAAAGGAAAATGACAAATGTTGGAAGGAATGTGGGAAAAATGAGACATTAATGTACTGTTGGTGGAGTTGTGAACTGATTCAACCATTCTGTAGAGCAATTTGGAACCACACCCAAAGGGTTATAAAACCATGTATCCCCTTTGACCTAGCAATATCACTGCTAGGTCTGGATCCCAAAAAAAGAAAACGATCTCTATATACAAAAATTTTTATAGCAGCTCTTTTCTGATGGCAAAGAATTAGAAATTGAGGGTATTCCCATCAATTGGGGAATGGTTGAACAACTTGTAGTATGTGATTATGGTGGAATACTATTGTCCTATAAGAAATGATGAGCAGGATGTTCTCAGAAAAACCTGGAAAGACTGCATCAACAGATGCAAAGTGATACGTACTGTGTACAAAGTAACAGCAATATTGTGAGATGATCACAATCACTTAGCTATTCCCATCACTACAATGGTCCAAGACCATTATGAAGGTCTTATGATGAAAAATGCTATCTATCCCCAGAGAAAGAATGGATGGTGTCTAGATACAAATTGATGCATACTCTTTTTTTAAAAATAAAACTAATTTATTTATTTTTAGTTTTCAACATTCATTTCCACAAGATTTTGAGTTCCAAATTTTCTCCCCATCTCTTCCCTCCACCCACCCCAAGAAATCCTGCATTCTAATTACTCTTTCCCCTAATCTGCCCTCTCTTCTATCAAACATCTCCCTTCTCTCATCCCCTTCCCCTCTGTTTTCTTGTAGAGCAAGATATATTTCTATTCCCCATTGCCTATTTGTCTTATTTCCTATTGCATGTAAAAACAATTTTTAGCATTTGTTTTTAAAACTTTGAGTTCCAACTTCTCTTCATTCCTCCTTCACCACCCATCCCCACTGAGAAGGCATGCAATTTAATATAGATTATACATGTGTAGTCATGCAAAATACTTCCATAACAATAATGATGTGACTTAACTATAGTTACCCCATCTTATCCTGCCCTCCATTTATTCTATTCTCTCTTTTGATGCTGGCCCTCCTCAAAAGTATTTACTTCTAATTACCCCCTTCTCCTGTTTGCTCTCCCTTTTATCATCCCCACCTCCCTCCTTATCCCTTTCCTGTCTACTTTCCTGTAGTGTAAGATAGGTTATCATACCAAAATGACTGTTCCTGTTATTCTCTCCTTAAGTCAAATCTGATGAGAGTAAAGTTCACTCTTTCCCTCTCACCTACCTCTCTTCCCCTCTGTTGAAAAAGTTTTGTCTTGCCCCTTTTACGTGAGAGATAATTTACCCCATTCTAATTCTCCCTTTCTCCTCCCAATGTGTTCCTCTCTCACTCCTTAATTTTATATTTTTAGATATCATCCCTTCATATTCAACTCACCTCTATGCCCTCTGTCTATTTGTATACAATTCCTCCAACTACCCTAATAGTACTGAGAAAAGTCTCGAGAATTACAAATATTATCTTTCCATGTAGGAATATAAGCAGTTCAACTTTAGTAAATCCCTTATGATTTCTCTTTCCTATTTACCTTTTCATGCTTCTTTTGGTTCTTGTGTTTGAAAGTCAAATTTTCTCTTCAGCTCTGGTCTTTTCATCAAGAATACTTGAAAGTCCTCTATTTCATTGAATGACCATTTTTTCCCCTTGAAGTATTATATTCAGTTTTGCTGGGTAAGTGATTCTTGGTTTTAATCCTAGCTCCTATGACCCATTTTTTTTACTTTATTTTTTCTTGAGTTTTTTTTTTTTTGCTCTTTCACCACGTGACTAATATGGAAATGTTTTTTGCATGACTATAACATGTATAACCTATATCAAATTACTTGCCTTCTCAATGAGGTAGGATGGAGAGGGAGGAAGGGAGAGAATTTGGAGTTCAAAGCTTTAAAAATGAATGTTAAAAATTGTTTTTACATACAACTGGGGAAAAATAAAATACTAAATAACTTTAAACAAGGACTAGAACCCTTCTCATGAAGCTGGGTATGCATTCAGTGTGCTTATGCTGAGATATATGCTCTAGGCTCTTGCTAAAGGACATGTGTGACAGTGGCTCTTGACTGTTCATCATCAGTGACTGAACCAGGAAGAGCCACTCACTGTAAGAAAATTTAAGAACACTTTCTTTTGACACAGCCTACTCTACCTCACTTTTGGACTTCCAGAAAAAAAATAAATTTCTCCCCTTTCTCTCACTCCTTTCCCTCCCTTGAGCAATGAGGAATATAAAACACATGGCAACAAGAATATATGTTAGCTTGGGATAGCCCGAGTCTGGACCTCAAGTCCTTGATTGGTCTCTTCTGTTTTGTGTCAAAAGATCATTTGCATAACTTCTTAGAAAAGAAGGGTACCACTACCAGGATCTGAGAAGACTAATGACACCTGCCTGGCTAGATCTGTACTTCCAAGTTGCTCATACTCATATAACAGGTAAATGTAGAATACCTGTTGAACTTTTCTACAAAGTTGTCTTTACTTTTGGGGAGAGTATAATAGGAGTATTAGGTTATTGTCTCCTGTTTTAAATATGTATCATTACATACTTATGAGTCTTGTATATTGAGCAAAATTTTTGTAATGGATGAAATAAATGACTGTCCTATACCTGATAACTGCTTTTTTACATGAAATCCCTTTACCACAATCAATCTTTTTAATCATCTTTTAGGAGAGAAACTAGATGTGAAGCATTCTTATTTTTGTTTTAGATATTTCCCCTGGAATTCCTATGGTGTGGGTTATTGAGCCAAAGAGTCTGAGAAAAATTTCATCGTGTCTTTGAAGTTAGGTACACCCAACATTGAATTCAGGTATGGTTGAGACCAGAGTAAGAGCCCTTCATGGGGGAAGGAGCTTCATGAGTCATGGGTAATAAGGGTTATACTAGACAATCATTAAGGTCTCCAAAGGCTTTAAAATACCATGATTCTGTGATTTCCACTAAGAGCAAGGGAATGGATAAACATAAAAACACATGAAGAAGTGCTACTCTCCATATTCCCTCTGGAATTCCCATGGAATTCTTAGCACTGAGAAAGGGAATTTTTATATCTGTCTTCATTAGCTCTTTGAGGGCAGGGACTATCTTTTTCTTCTTTGTGTATCCTTTGTGCTTAGAACAGTAGATGGCACATAGAAGGTGTTTAATAAAAATTGATTGATTGGTTGCTTGATAGAGGGACTAGAAAAGTAATTTGAAGAAACTCTATTATACTCTATTCCCTGAATCAAGTTATCTGGCTTCAGAAATCCATTTGTTTAACCAGGCTTCCTCATGATAACAAAGACATTCTTTTCCAAACTGTAAGAACCTAGAGAATATGCTTATTAGTCCTAAACCTGAAAATGTTTTCAGAGACCTAAAAATAATTCCACTTCTGAATCTACCATAGCCATGAACAATGATGATTCCTGCTATTTTTAATATTTTTATTTTTCACAAATTTATTTTTCACAAATGCATATAAACAATATTCAAAAACTTTTGAGCTCCAAATTCTCTCCCTCCCTCTTATCCCCCTCCCTAAGACAGCAAGCAATTTGTTACATGTAAAATTGTGCAAGACATGTTTCCATACTAGTCATGTTGTGAAAAAAAATATAAACAAAAAACCCATAACAAATAAAGTGAAAAATATGCTTTGATCTGCATTCATACTCCATCAGAGTTTATACACTCCATTGGAGGAGGGTAGCATTTTTCATCATGAGTCCTTTGGAATTATCTTGGATTGTTGTATTTCTGAATACCTAAATCATTCAGTTGATCATTGTGCAATATTACCATCACTGTTTACAATATTCTTCTAGTTTTGCTCACTTCACTTCTCATCAATTCATATAAGTCTTTCCAGGTTTTTCTGAAAGTATCCTGCTTGTCATCTCTTATAGCAGAATAGTATTCTGTTATAATCATATTCCACAATTTATTCAGACATTCCCCAATAATGGACATCCCCTCAATTTCCAATTCTTTGCCATCACAAAAGGAACTGCTGTAGATGTTTTTTAAAATAGAAATAGGTCCCCTCTCCACCTGATTTTTTAATCTCTTTGGGACACAGGTCTAGTAATAATTTTGCTGGGTCAAAGGGCATGCACAGTTTTATAGCCCTTTGGGCATAGTTCCAAACTGTTCTCTAGAATGATGCATCAGTTCATAACTCTACCAACAGTGCATCAGTGTTTTCTTTTCCCCACATCCTCTACAACAATTATTATTTTCTTTTCTGTTATATTAGCCAGTCTGATGGGTGGGAGATTTACCTCAGAGTTATTCTGATTTGCATTTCTTTAATCCAAAGTGATTTGGAGCATTTTTTGGTTATGACTCTAGATAACTTTTATTTATTCATCTGAAAACTGCCTGTTCATATCTTTTGACAATTTGTTGTTTGGTGAATGACTTGTATTCTTATAAAAGTTCTCTATATATTTAAGAAATGAGGCCTTTTGATGATTGTCAAAAGAAAACCCCTTTGAACTCAAAAGGGAACTAGCCCTGTCAATCAAGCATTAGACCAAAGATAGGACTTCAAAGGGAGAGAAAAGATTTTGAGGCCTTGTGTACTAGAAGAGGGAATAATCTTGGTGACATGATTTTACACAAGTGCTTCACTACCATTGTATTCTGTTTATGTTCACTTTTCTCATAAATGTTACGTATATTTGTGGGAGAATTCATCTCAGTTTTACGAGTGGAATGTTTTGTAGCTACTGTTTTTTATTAAAAGTCTTTCTTAGAGTTAATTGTGTCTTTTAATTAACTATTAAAGGGAAGCACACTGATGGGGGCTTTGTGAACTGAAGTAGCAGGAGTAGTCACTCACAGTATACCCTAGATTCTGGGAGGAACAGCTGCCTTCTGGGGAACCAGTCCATGAATATGAGTGAAATTTGGGGGAGTAGTCCAGAGAAGTGTTACAGGTAGGCAAAACCAAACTTTTTTTTCCCTAAATACCACACATAAATGTTTCATCTTTTTTTGTAAATCTCTAAAGATTGATGAATGTGATATTTTCACCTTAGAAATTTCCTTTTCGTTATCTTGCTCCATCATATCTTTTGTTTTAAAGCTGTCTCTACAACAGTTCCATATAATAGCTCATAATCAGATGATTTTGATTTCAGACAAACACTAGGAATTAGGAATTATCAGCTATAAAAAGATTCTCTTTTCAGACAAATCCTCAGAAATAAAAAAGGGAGAGGGTAGGGAATGTAGATAGTACACAATCAAATTATCTCTGTCTAATGCATTAGAAATTGTTAAAAGCCTTTATAACTACAAACCACAAGGAAGCTAGAATTTGTCAACTGTTGGAGGAGAGCCCATGAAGGAGAAGAAAGAACAGAAGGTGTGGCTGCTAATTTCTGGAAGGAAAAAAGATGTCAGCCATTTTAATAAGAAAAATAAAGCTCCATTGGGAGGATAGACTAATGGCAAAGAAAAACTAAAACATGTCCAAAATATTAGAATTACATATTTCATGAAATCCTCAGTTACAGCAACAAACTGTATGCTTCCTCAAGTGGGTGTAAAGGTAATGCACATGACCTTATTAAAGATGACAGCATTGGAATGGGAAATAATGAAATAATTGATTTGATGAAAAATCATTAAAATGGATAATTCTATACTAGGTCATATAAACAGCAGAGAAAACAAAGCAGAATGTTAACCTCTCTATGACTCCTTTCTTAGGGTTATAGAACTATAGATTTAGAGCTAAAAGAATTCTTAGAGGCCACTTAATCTAATCTTCTCATTTTTTTAACAGATGAGGAAAATAAGCCCCATAAAAATTAAGTGACCTATCAAATGAGTGTCAGAATCAGGATTTAAATTCAATTCTTTTGATTCCAAACCCTGCATGCTTTTGACTTCACTGTACCATATTCTCCTTCTCTCCCTAGCCTTTCCTTTTTCCTGCCTTTCCTTCCTTCCTTCCCACTCTCCCTGAAACCCTCCCAACTGCATGTCTTCTTACCTTCAGCAGCAAACAGGTTACATCATATTGTCATATGGATTAATTCTCAGTTACTATTGGAATAGATATCTGAGAAAAATATTCTCTTCAGAATCATTTGGTCTATCAGGATATGGAAGTATTAGCTTTGGCTTAGACTTAGACAAAAAAAACGGAGCTAGTGGGAACCCCTGTGCGCCTAACACTTAAATTTTATATCATCAGAGGCTACTCAGTGATATGAAACAAAAGGGACAAGAAATACAGTAAATTATCAAAATAATTCCTCACAGTTGCAAAATTGGAAGGAGATGTTCATGCATGATCAGGGTGAAGAACTCATTCATACCACAGGGAGTTTGAATTCAAAATGAAGTCTACAGTATTCTGGTTTTAAATTCTAATTGTTTACTGACTTTTAAAGAAAGATTCTGCAGCAAATATTCGGAAGGCTTTTTGGGCATCAAACCATTCTTAAACATTGTTGATGAGTTAAGTATAAAAAAATCAGAAACATGCGGTTCATATTTCTCTGGAAATCCACATGGGTATATTAAGGGAATTGAAGGGAAATGACTCTGGCCAAACACATTTAGGTATTTAATGAACACTAAATCTACCAAAACAATGTGAGATACTTTGATGAGTCCATCTCAGCATGGAGTTTTCTCTGTTAGAACAAACTGCTTTCCCTCACTGCTTTTAACTTAGGTCCATGGTGTGTTCAGATACATCTATGCTTTAATATTTCAGTGGCTTTCTAATCTTGTTGATGTCACATCCAATCAGCATCTCCGGGTCCATGGAGAGGATCTGTTGTACGACTTGATGCTTTGTTCAGATTGTAACCCCACCACGTCTTCTCAATCTGTACAATTCCTGTCCATATCCTCTGTTAAATTCTCCCTAGAGAATTTATGTAATATGATGCTGAATTTCTAGGACTTTTAATAGTCCATGGATTTCATGAATTGTCCATCTGTTAGCCCTTGCTCTTGCTACATAAGTAGTTCACCTACTTTTAAAATCATGTAATAGCTAGCATGTATATATATATATATATATATATATATATATATATATATATATATATGTATATAGCACTACAAGATTTGTGAAATGCTTTAGAAATATTATTTCATTTTATCCCAACAGCAACCCTGGGAAGTAGGTGCTGTTATTGCCCCATTTTATAGATGACTCCAGATCAAACCGTTTATCCATTGTGCCACTTAACTGCCCAATAAGTTTCATGAATAATCTCTTTTAGTTCACTTCTTATGCACAAGTCCATGTTGGCAATATTTTGTGGATATTTATGATCATTTTCTTAATTATCCTTTGAGTCACATCCAATTTTGATTCTTCAGAGATTGTAGTATCTGATGACTGACATCAGTTTTTAAAAGATGAGAAATGGTATCTAAGGACTAGCTTGAAATTATTGAAAGCACTGCAGAATTTCCTTTATCCAGTTCCCATTTTCCAGCATTATTGGTTTCTTAAAGTAGGTCAGATTGAAGCTGTTATAATTTTGTGAAATTCTTTCTCATCTTTATTTTTCTTCCTAATTTGATACCAGTTTGACATTTGCCATAGTAAATTAATAATCTAATTGTATATAGACATGATTAGGTCAAATGACAGCCATATCGATAGAGGTATCTCTTCATGTTATGAGATAGTCGATTTCATTGGAGAGGGGGTGATATTCATTGCTCACCATGTGCATCACCTCCCAACTTTCTTCTTGAAGAAGGTACTCATGATACACAGACAAGAAGTGTCTAAGCAATTTTTCCTTTTTTAAGATTCAGAATAATATTTTCCAATACTTTTTACCATCCTGCTCAGTTTTCCCTTTTTTATTGTATTGAAGATTATAATTTTTCTAACTCTTCATTCTCTGCAAAAGTTTTTGATGCAGAACCTATAGTTACCATCATCGTATTATCATTTGCTCATATTCATTCTGAGCATTGAGAGGCAAGAGATTAAACAGTAAATTCTCCATGAAATAATGTTTCTTATTGCCTTTGAAGGCATCATGGAGCTATCTTTACCAACACCTTTATTTACCTCTCCAAGGACAACCTGTGAGTTATCCTCCCTCTTAATCATAACTTTCTTATGTTCTCTGGCTTCATTTATAATAAGAATGCCAATATTGACATGGTTCAGTTTCTCTAAAGTCATGATAACTTTTTGATTGTTAGATAAGAAGAAAAATATACATTTAGAGTAGAAATGTGTAAATTCTTCTTTCTAGATGATAAAAAAAAATCACATGATTCATGGTACCCTTTCTCCGTCACCCTCACCTTCTGCCATTCTGCTGACATCATCACAGAATAAGAAGGGGGCTTGCACAGGGCAGAGAGCTATTTCTTCCATGAGCTAGCATAGCTAAAGAATTCATCACCTAGTAGCCTGCTAGTTACGTACTTAGTTATAAGTAGTTTGGCTGGGCCTTGGACAATGGAAACAATTTCCCATTGGGACTATATTACAAACTTTCCCAACATAGTAGAACCTATCAGAATTTGTATTCTGCTGGTAGAGCTTTCAAACACTATCTTCTATCTTTATCTATGATCTATCTTTCTAAATATACTTATTATATATGCATATAATTATATTATGACTTCAATAACAATAAAATGTTATAAATAATTCTCTTTGCACTAAGGGCTAAGTATAAATTATACCTTGGCTTATGTTGTTTTAGTTAGTCGTTTTTCAGTCATATTTGACTGTTGATGATCCCCTTTGGGATTCTCTTGGCAAAAATACTGGAGTGGTTTTCCATTTCCTTCTCCAGCTTATTTTATAGATGAGGAAACTGAGGCAAAGAGGGTTAAATTTTTTGCCCAGGGTGGGATATGGGTGGGCTCTAAGATAAAATATAGTTCACAATTTTCTCTCTTTGGAAAGTAGGTGTCAATTTTCAAATAGAGTTTTGTTTCATTTTAAGGATAACTTCACTGTACTGAGGCTTGGTACAATTTCTGACATGCATACCTGGATGTGAAGTTCCTTTGAAGTTGAAGCAAAACTTACATAACAAAATAATCAGTATAATTGTTGTGTGTGCCTTAATTTTTGAGTATGTTGTATTTTTTAAATGTTTTCAGATAAAATGGATGTGGAGACAGAAATTAAGTGACTTGCCTATGATCTCTCACCATTATTATGTATCAGAATCTGGACTTACACCCAAGTCTTCTTGTTTCCAAGTACATCCCTCTGTCTACCATAAAATGTTGCCATGTTGCCTCTCTTACATAAGGTTAAATAACAGATTCTGAATTATTTAGACTTATATTAATCATCTTTTAATATTTTGTCATTGCTATAGAGGTATAAAGGATTTCAGAAGTCATGTATTCTAACACCTTTATTTCATAAATAAACTGAGGCCTAAAAGGACTAAATAAGTCTGCAAGGTTATAGGGGGGAGAAAATGACAGAGCCAGGATTGCGGACTCACATGCTCTGACTTCAAATCTAATATTCTATCCGTGGCACCAAACTGTCTTTCTAAATATCTTAATTAAAGATGTTTTTGACTGGCAAGATTGATCTTTATGAGTTTAGCACACAAACCTGCATGCAAGCTTTGTTATGAGCTCAGCACACAACCTTACAGTAGTAGGATTTATTTTAATTACTTTGAAAGAGAACTTCCAAATTTGAAAGAATTTATTGCAATAAAAAGATATATACTATTATCAGAATGTATATGGTGTGACAGAGAAAACACTGGCTTAAACTTGGTTCTTGTCTTAGCAATGTAATTAGCCAGATATATATGAGTTTGCAAAGTCCTTGGGCCTTGATTTTCTCATCCTGGAAAATGATGGGTCTAGACTAGATGAAATCTAAGGTCATTCTCACTTAGCACTAACATTCTAGGGCTTTTGAATACCTCACAAATGAGCATTCTCAGATAACTATGTCATATTCTACAACAGCAATCTTTTACTGCGGTAATAAGGTGAAAACTCATATATGTTCACTGCTTGACAATATTCAAGCTTTCAATAAAATGCTTCTATAGACCAGAAAGAGGAAGTAAGAAAATGATTAGGGGAAAAAAAAACCTCCTAATTGTTAACTTTTTCTTTTATTAATAGCGTTTCAGGGTCCTTTCTTGACTGTTTCTAATTATTTTAAAGAGTATTTTGGGAATGAATGCATAATGGAAGGAAGGGAGACATAAATACTTGCCCTGGTTTCTAATTTTAAAGCAAAATCACTTGGTGTGACAGTTTCTTCATCTGATAGTAACGTTGAACAGGAAACCTGCACTTTAGGTGTCAGAAGTAAGCATGTGATAGCACTGCAAAGGCATCTGTCTCACCAAGCTGTTTCTGATTTAAACTTCTCTAACCTCATTTCAAATTATTTCATTCTAATGGTACTTACCTCTGTACAAAAACATAGCTGTCATGCTGTTTATCGTTTTAAATCTAACCAGGTGTTTGTACTGGATCAGTGCAGTGGGCCATTTTCCTCTTTGTCTCATCTTTCCTAGAAAGAACCACATTATACATCAACACTAACTGGCAGTAAATGGCATTTGGCAATTGGACAACTCTGTTTCAGAGATTCCTTTGGGAGTAGTGGTATTCTATGGTCATTATCATCTTGTAGGCAGACATGAGCTCTGATGTGGGCTGGTTGTTTCAGTTCAATACCAAGGGGACAGATAGAGGTCACATAATAGAGGCTTACCTATCACTGTTGACAGTTTCAAGCTTAAAATAGGGGATAAGGGGGCAGATTAATGCCCAATGGGCAGCCCTGAAATTGTGAGCAAAAGTGCAGAGTAAGACTTTCAGATGAAGATTTTTTAAACACAGTTTGCTGCCATAGTCAATGGAAAGAATTAGGAAATGGTGATTTGACATGCATGTGTTCATCACAGAGGTCACAACAGCATAATGAGAGCACATGGCATAATGTCATACACACACTTAACACTTAATAAATGTTTGTTGATATTGAATTGAATTGATGTCACAATTTTCTAGTTCTTAGGCAGCAGGAAAGGCAATGTTTCCCTAATCCTTCACCTTCTCCTCATGACTTCATGATACAGCTCAAAAAACACTGGGAAGACTATTATTTATGAACACTTCAAGAATAGGTGAACTCTTAATATCTGTGTTGTATTGGTCAGGTCCCTTCATTTTTCAGGAACTTAATTTTTCATTTGTAAAATGACAAGCTTGATCTAAATGCTCTCTGAAGTCTTTTTGGACCCTAAAACTATTCACAAGGCAAGTAGAACTGGCTGTATATTTCCTTAACATTATTCGGATTTAGCTGGCAATACATTTGATGAGTCTGTGCAGCCACTTATGCTGTTACTTGATTAAATTCTCAATTTATAAAGGAACCCACAAAGACAGATTTGATTTAAGATGGCTTCAGCATTCATTTCTGAGCAACAAGTCATCCTGCTTTTCTGATCTCCTTATTGGCCTGGAATACCACATACATACTACTACTAGTTGAGTGGCTGAGTGAATGAAAGGCATTCATAAGTCATCTTCTTTTAATACCTAAGTTCTTATAGAACACTAATTCTCATAGATGCCATGTTGTCTCTTTCAGACCACTCTAATATCATTCAGTACATTGCTTTTATATTTCTCATTCATTCTTTCATTGGCAAAGCATTATTAGTACCTACCATATTCCATGACTCTGTTAAGTTCTTGGGGGAAAGAAAGAAGAGGGATAAGACTGGTGATTTTGTTGGTATAGGAAACCTCTGATTAGACCCAGCCTCTACTCACACAGGTCAGTATCTTCTATCCAATCTATTCTTAGACTAAGCTTTGAGAAATGCCCCAGAATACTGAAAGACTTAGCCAGAGTCCCACAGCTAAAGTCATTTCTCTAATGACTAATTAGAGAAATTAGTCATTTCTCTAATCACTACATCTTACTGTCTTCTGGGGCAAAATATAAAAATAGATCAGAAACATTCTCAGGCCCCAAGAAGCTTATTCCTAGATAGAGTTATATTTATGGCCATGAAGAAGTATGATACAAGTAAAAAGTGTACTATGACAATATGCAAGTATAATAAACATGTGTTCAGTATATAAGAAGAATACAAAATATATTAGAAGTATTATTAGAAGTCTATTAAAGTGTATAAAGAAGAACATAAATCATAAGGTCAGATGAGGGAGAGATGACATACATCTATAATTGGCCAACAAGCATTTATACTCTTTTAAGGTAGGGACCATGGATCACACGTTATATGCATCTACTCATAACATCTAAAACAGTAGATACTGAATACATTTATGTGTTGAATAGAGAAACTTACTTCTTGGTAGTAATGTATTATTTTTTAATTAATAATAATTCTTCCCGGCTACTGAGATGAAATTTCAGTCACTTTAAAATATTATAGGGAACTCCCCAGGTAGGGACACAACCTTATCTCTAACTCAGGAGAGAAATCCTAGGAAGTTGCCCAAGTCTCATTAAGGTTAAGTTACTTGACCAGGGTCACACAAGTAATGTCATAGGCCAGATTTGAAATGAAGTCTTTCTCCATCTTTGTTTAGCATTCTTACCACTTCGCTATATCCCCTCTTCTTATCCTTATTAAATTACCTCTGAAGTACAACCACTGTATGTTATTGGCTATCGTTCTCATGCCATAACCATACGGCACAACATGATGCAGAATCCTGATAATCATATGTTTAATTTTTTGGCTCAACAATCCTGATAACATAGGTTGAAACTTGTGGAGTGGGATCAAGTCTCCAAGGCTGTCTCCTTATTGAACTAACCAGATAATTACCACATAGCAAGTACATCTTGTCTGACCCAAATCTTTTAGTTCCTGCTTTCTGTTTTAGAAAAATAATGTTTACTTATGTTTTGAATTTTTGGTAATAGGACCTGGCATGAGAGAGCAAAACAAACTGAAATCTTAAGTAATTTTTCCTCATTTCCTCTAAAACATGTGGAATATGTTTGGTTTATTGTTTTAAGGGGTTGTTTTATTGATCCTTTTATTTGATCCTATTATTGTAAAAGACCTTGGTACAAAAGAACAGTGTGCTATAAATTTAATAATAAATAATGATATATTATTAAGACCTGGTGCATATTTTGCCTTTTAGCTGCCAATCTTTCTGCTGCTATTTCAGTTTCTCCCATCTCACTTTAAAACATCTTCCCAGCTACTCCAGGAAAGTTTCTCTCTGCTCACCAACTCTTCACCTCTCAACATGCCTTCTGAAGGAAGGGACAACCATCCTTAGTTGTTATTCATGTCAGTTCTTTCTCTCACGTCTTTAATTTCTCATTAAAGCTTTGTTAGGAAAGTGGTTTCCCCTCTTTTCCCTTTTCTTTTGAGAATAGGTTTCAGGAGCCCATTATTGTCAGATGAAATATTTTTGTGGTTTGGCATTAACTCCTCCACTCTCACTTTTAGAGTTGAGATCCCTTACCTTGCTTCTGCTTATTTTTACATATGGCACCTCCAAGCCCCCTGGCCCAGATTTGATTATATTTTTAAGAAAAGTCTTTCTGCATGTCAAATGTTTTATATCCCATTCCTCACCTCACCCCTGTGGCCTGCTTTGCCCTTTCCCCTGTTTAGTTTTAACTGGGAAAGTTTTCAGTTGCACCCTCTCCAGCAGTTTCTTAAATATTTTTCATCTTCCTGCAGTGGACTTCCCACAAGCCCTCAGAACATGAATCCAATGTCCCTTTTCCTTTCTTTTCAAGTCAGCTGCTTTGTTATTCCTATCCTATTCTGCATTCACCCTTGAAGTTATATTCAGTTATCATATGTGTATTTTGGTAACAGTTGGATAAAAGCTATTTAGGCTCCTTTCTCTTCTTCATTCAAGCTTCTTGGCTCTGAAGACTTTCTAGATCCTGTGGAATTAATTGTTTAAGCGAAGTTGTAATTATTCTCAGCCTGATTAAAAATCCTGAAATCTTTCCCCCTTTTATAGGTCTAGAAATAGGCTCCCTGCTCTTACTACAATGAGGCATTTGAAAATGCCTACTTATACGACTCCCTCTATCACATTGTCAAATACTTGTCTGAAAAAACTGGAGGCCACCTATAAAGAGTTCCCTCCATTTTTTCTCATCAATTCATGTCAACAACACCCTCTCATTCACTTTCTCTTCCTTTACTCTTGTTTCAGTGAAAGAGATGACTGTTATCTTTATAAATACTAATACTTCTAGTTGGGTCCTTGATCCTACGCCTTTCGGGAAGTGGCTCCATTGATCATCCCCTCTCATGCTCTAATTTAATTAATTTCTCTTTCAAGTTCCAATTTTTCTTTTTGTTTCCTCCAGCTTCTTCCATACTGCTTACAAACATTCTCAAATCTCTCCCAACCTAAAACAAAATATAACTTTTTATTCAATCTGCCATCCCTTCAAAATATTATTTCTCTACTTTCTATCAAAGCTAAACTCCTAGAAAATACTGTCTGGGCATTTTTTTCTATCTTATTACTTCACACTCATTTCTTAAACAATTACAGTTTGACTTGTGACTTTATCATTCAACAGAAACTATTTTCTCCAGAATTACAAATTATCTTCAATTTAAAAAATTCATTTATTTTATTTTTACATGATCTACATTTCCCAAAGAATAAAAAAAGAGGAGGAAACAGTTTACTAACACTAACCAACGTATCAGCCAAGCCCTATATTATAAGCAGAGTTTCAAATCCATAGCCCACCCCACCTCCCAAATTCTTTATAAAGAAGGGAAGGAAGTACGTTCTCACGTTGCTTCTTGGGGGCCAAACTTGGTTATTGTAATTTCACAGCATTCACTTGGGTCTATGATTTCAATGGCATAGGGATCTCCAGTAGCTGAAGGAATTCCTCCTACCAGTGCAGTTTGGTACCTTCTCTTAAACTTACAGTCTTAAAAAGTTGTCTAATGTCCCGAGGCGTGTGTGTGTGTGTGTGTGTGTGTGTGTGTGTATGTGTGCGCGTGCGCTCACAGGGGGTAGGAGGGGGCAGAGGAAGATCAGGAAGGGCTTTAAGTAGAATGCAGTTTTTCAGTTCTGTCTCAAAATAAGACAAGGATTCTATCAGGTAAATGTGACAAGGGATCTAAATCAAATGTGAGGGATCCGTTGTGGATCGAATGCTCTGGAGCACTTCTTCCTAACTCTTTTGCTGGTAGGTCAGATTCCCCAAGTCCAGCTGTCAATTCTCTACTCAGCTGTCAAGGTAACTTTCTCCAAGTATGGGTTTGACCATGTCACTGTACTCAGTAACCTCCAGTTACCTTGAGGATCAAATGTAAAGTTCTCTATTTGACATCTAATGCCCCTCACAACTCTCAGAACTCTTTCTCTCTTTCCAGTCTTCTTACAGTTTATTTCCCTCCATGCACTCCATGATACAGCTACACTTGGCCTTCTTGCTGTTCTTTCCATAAGCTATCCCATCTCTTGATTCAGTGCCTCTTTGCACTGGCTGCCCCCATATCTGAAATGCTTCCCCTTTCCTCAACTACTTACCTCCTCTCAACTTCCTTGGCTTTCTTCAAAATTGTATCTTTTTTAAGATTGAGAAAGAGATTTGATTAAGGTTTAGGGTCAAGGAGATTAAATTCCACCTTTTCTAGTCTCTCTTCCCCTAGCCCTATTGCTAGTGCATTCCCTTTGAAATTATTTGTCATTTACACTATATGTGAATTCTTCCATTACATCACACACACACACACACACACACACACACACACACACACACCTCTCAGTATTTTATATAACTTTTTTAAATTATAAATTGAAGAGAAGGTAGAAGTAATTTCCCCTCAACTGTGGGAGTTCCCTAGTCCAATGAAATCAGGTCCAAGTGAATGCTGTGAAGTTATATTAACCAAGGTTGGTCTCAAAGAAGAGATCGGAGAATGTACCTCCCTCCCTTCTTTATAAAATTGTTTTTTGGTTGACTATGGATATGAAACTCTGCATATATTGTAGGGCTTGTCCGATATGTTGTTTGTGTTATTCAGCTTTTTATCTCCCCTTTTTATTCTTTGGAAAATATAGATCATGTAAAAAGTAGGGACTGACTTTTGCCTTTCTTTACATCTTCAGTTTACTACAGTGCCTGGTACATAGTAAGCACTTAATAAATGCTTTTTGACTGATTCAATAGTTCCAAGATAAAGGATGCCCTTAATTGTCAAACGGTTGGGATATTAAACACAAAGATTTTTTTTCTGACACGTGGGATGGGATTGAAAAAGGGAGTCCCAAGTCTTCTCACATACCTACATTTTATATGAGCAAATGCATGAATATTTTGGCACACTTAAAGGAGTTAATTCCTAAGAATAATGACTCACAAATTTCTGCAAGCATTCTCAAATTCCCATTGAATTCAATAATTTAAAAAATTATATTAAATATCTACTTTGAACCAATAATTATGCTAGGTACTAGGGACATAAAGCCAATAAAAAGACAGTCCCTACCCTCAAGGAGTTTACATTATCCACAAACTAACAGATTTTCAGGGAAATATAGGGAACTGGAAAGGAGAAGGAATTGAAGTGAAATGGAGTGTTGTCACAAATGCAATCTATCTATCTATCTATCTATCTATCTATCTATCTATCTATCTATCTATCTATCTGCAATCAGTCCTCCTCTGAATAATAATATAACCTAGGGTAGAAGTGCTTACCTTTAGGAGGCCCATAAGCCAATTCATTTGTAATCATAACTGCCACAAAACACACTAGGAATCAGTCATAACTAGTACTTTCTAGCACTCAGGACAAAGAACAAGAAACTGCTTTGTCCCTAAATCAATGGTGGGGGATTGAGGATAGTCCCTGGAGATAGGCCACATGTGGAAAGTCCCTGGGGACTTTGCTGAAGAATAGTGCTTAGGAGAATTTCATCCAGGCAATCCTTCATCTGATATACCGTCCATGGGGTGGATGAGATGCACTATTGGTTATCTTTCTGGCTTTATTAATTATCCTTTTTAATTTATTTCTGTGTTGCTGAAGGAGTAAAAGCACTGTCAAAATGTAAATGTAAGTTTTTAAAAACATACAACCTTTTAAAAGCATTCTTTGAAATTTTTTCTCTATAATTTTTGGTGTCCTGAGACCAAGTTCTAGTAATTTTTTCCTAGCTATGGCTCAATTGGCAGTGCTGATAAAGTAGGTCCAATTAATACTAAGGCAGTATAGCAACATCATATCTCTGTCTGATCTCTTAGCACTCTATTTTTTTTGACATTTATAGTCCTTTAGTATTTGGAAAGTACTTTACAAACATTTGAGCCTCATAACAACTCTGTGGTGCTGGGCAGATTTAAAAAAAAAATTTTTCATTTATTTTTATTTAATTTTTTGAGTTCCAAATTCTATCCCTCCCTTTCTCCCTCCCTGAGATAGTAAACAATCAGATATAGGTCATACATGTGCAATTATGTAAAACATCTCCATATTAGTCATTTTGTACAAGAAAACTTCAATAAAGGGAAAAAAATGAAAGAAAGTGAAAAATACCATGCTTCAGTTCATATTCACACTATGTCAGTTCTTCCTCTGGAGGCAGATGGTATGCTTCATCATTAGCCCTTTAGGGCTGTCTTGGATCATCATATGACTGAGGATAGCAAAGTCATTCACAGTTTTTTATCGAAAAATATTGTTGTTACTGATTCTGGTCCTATTCACTTCATTATGTGCCAATTTATGTCAATCTTTCCAGGTTTTTCTGAAGTCATCCTTTAGCATTCTCTTTTAATATCACTGTTGAGCAGAAGACTGTATTGGCTTCAAAAGCTGAATATGAAAAGGGTTACTCATTTTACATACATATATGCACATATGTGTATACATGTGTATATATGCATGCATATATACATGTGTATATATATATGTATGTCAGTATGTGTATATATATGTGTGTGTGTGTGTGTGTATGTATGTATGTGTATATGCTTTTCTGTTATTCCTCCTGCCTGCCTCAATATTTAGGGTGAGGCAGACATATCTCACACATACCAAAATCTGCTCCTAATTATTCTGTTCCCTTTCTTCTACTTAACTTTTCAGGGAAAACTGAAGAACGTTAAAATGGAGATATGCTGCGTAATAAAGAGCAAGGAGTAATAAAGACAATTGGAAGTTTTTTAAAGTCTAAAAGTTCGATCAAAAATCATCTTTGCCTAACATTAATCTTGGTTATGTACACCAGGGAGGGACCATATAAAGCAAAATACTCATATATTTTTGTGGCAGCATAAAACCAAACCAAAACAAACCCGGAAGTTAGGTAAAAGTCCATCATCTATTAGAGAATGGGTAAATCAAAGGAATGAAATATGATTACATCCTAAGACACAATGAATGTCTTAGTTCAGCAGACATTTATTAATTGCCTACTATGTTCAAGATACTGGGGTTGTAAAAACAAAAAAGAAACAATCCCTGCCCTGAAAGATCTATGTCCATGCTTATGTAGCATGGACATAGATACGTAAATCAGAACATGTAGAGAGAGAGTTCAAGAAAGGCTTTATGTAGGAACTGATTCCTGAACTGTTCCTTGAAGGAAGCTAGTTGAGAAAGGAGTACATTCTAGACATGGGGGAATCACTTATATGAAGACACACAGAAAGAAGATGCAACGTCATGGATGGGAAAGAGCTAACAGGACTATTTGATTTGATAGAGAGTGCATGAAAGGAAGTAATCTGAAATAAGATGGGCAAGGTATGTTTCCACATTATGGGGGGTAAGGAGGCCTAAATACCAGATTAAGGATTTCATATTTTATTTCAGAAGCAACAGGGAGCAATTTCAGATTTTTTACTTTTTTCAGATTTATTTTTTAATGGAGCGGGAGAATGACATGGTTATATCTTTTATCTGACACTATCAATTTGGCAGCTTCATGGAGGATGGATTTGAGAGGAAATTTTGAAATGTGGAGATCAGTTGGGAGATTATTGCAATGTGGAGATCAGTTTGGGCAAGGGATGCTGAAAGGCTGAACTAGTATAGAGGCTGTTAAAATGGAAAGAAAGAAGGATGAAACAGATTATGTAGTTATAGAATTGAGAAATAAATAGCTAGGTGGCACAGTGGATAGAGTGCCAGGCCTAGAGCCAGGAAGATTGATTTTCTGGCCTCAGACACTTGCTATCTGTGTGATCCTGGGCAAGTCACTTAACACTGTTTGCCTCTGTTTCCTTATCTATACAGTGAACTGGAGAAGAAAATAGCAAACCACTACATTATTATTGCCAAGAAAATCCCAAAGGGGATCATGGAAAGCCTGTCATGACTGAAAAATGACAAAACTTGGCAACTGTTTAAATATGAAGATTGAGTGAGAGGGAGGAAAAAGGATGATTCAGAATTGGGAATCTGTATACTTAGAAGACTTAGACCACCATCAACAGAAATGTGGAAGCTTGAAGGAAAAAATGGACTTTTTTTGGTGAAATATAATGGGTTGCAATTTGGTTATATTGAGTTTGAGATGTTCCTGTGGGAAGAGGAAAAGAGACTGTTTAATCCTATGTCTTCTGGCCCTCATCTAGAAGAGGACTATGAACTTCAGAGATCTAGAGTATTTTGGATTTCTTATCTTATCTCCCTCCTGGCATCCTAGCAATATCCTTGCTGATGGCAATAGCTGCTTTAGGAGCCAATGGCAGACTGGATAAAATGAAGAAAGTATACTCAGGGTTCTAGAAAGAGCCTAGAACTATATCATACAGGGTAACATCTTGAAGACTTCAGCATGAGTACTTACAGGAACTATGAGTTACCCTTTGCCATCTTGCTTGAGTTCACTTTTCCATGGACTCGCTAGGTACTGATAGAAGACTGTGTCATAGAATTTTAGGGGAATGTTTTGTACCAACTTCTCTTACTTTGTTACTTTAGTAAAATTCCCTTTCTGAAAACTGAGTTTGCCTAATTGATATCAATTGATAATCACAGAGGGAAGCATACAAATGGGGAGTTCCTGAACCGTACAGCATTAGTAAAGATATGCTTGTCCCTCAAAACCCCTCAGGGTTAACCCTGGAACTCTAAGAGTGAAAGGGGACAGCTGGGTTCTGGTAATCTGACTACCAGCATTAATAAGAGTTAGGAGAGTAGCTCCACAGCATCTGATGAATATCAGTAAAATTTTTAAAAATCATGGAACATAATTCTACCAATCCAGCTTTATAGGATAGAATAATATGTCTTTTAAAGATATCCAGGGGAAAATGTTCTCCATTCTCCACTCCATGACAACATGGTAGAAAATATATTCTATCACCTTTCTGAAAACCAAAAACAAATTTCCTGATCCTGCGGGCAGCTTCATTTGCAATGTGTAGGTTAAGTAATCAAGCTAATAGTGTGTCTACTAAGTCCATCATGCTGTCCAGTACTAGTTTTTTTGTGTCTGAGAGATGAGGTACCTAATGTGGGTCTGAATATTTTGAAAAGCAAATGTAGAGAAGGGGAAATAGAAGTGTAAAAATGGACAGGGAGGTGATGGGGAAGGGATGAAATTTAGTCCATATTTAAAGGGAGCCATTGTTCTTCAATGATTTATTACACTGCTTTGCTGGCCTACATTTTTTATTAGTTCAAGTAAGTAACAGAGAGAACACTGCAACGTTTGTGTAGGGCATGAAAGTGTCAAAGAGAAGGTAGACTGGCATGGTAACAGCTGCTCCAAGATGTCACTTGAAATAGAACAACTCAGCAGTCTGATAGGAAAACAGCTGGGGAGCTTACATCTGAATGTCAGGAAGAGGAGGAGGAGAGGAGGAGAGGAAAACAGAGGACCCAGGGAGCTGAGGTCAGGTTTATGTCAGGGACATGAACATTGATGCATGACATAATAGCCAACAAAATAATAATAAATAATCCCCTCACAATCAACCCTTGACCTCAACACACTCTTCTAGTCAAATATGGCATTAAAAGGGGATGTTAAATAATGAGACATTTAAAACTTATTAGCCAGCATGATCCAGCTAAGATTTTAAAACGCTGTCTTCAGACAATTAAACCATGTCTATAAAGTCAAGTATGAAGGGGGAGAAATGGCAATTATCTGGTTAACTTAATCAGTTCAGACAGTCAAACTGAATTACTCAGTCTAAAATAATCTGCACAGGGGCTTCAAATTGTGCATTTTAACTGTCTATATTAATCAAGTTAAGTCAAATTTCATTGAACTTTTGACTTGTTTTGTCCAGTTCTGATTTTATATTAAATCAATTTCTTCATCACTAGCTAAAATGACACAAAACAAAAATAAAACTAGTGAATGGAAGAAGAAAGGGAAATTTAAATCAATCTGAGAAAATCTAGTGATAATCTTAAACAGCTTTATCTCTAGTAAATTTATATAGTGATTTGATATGACAAATATTCTCTTTTAAAATTAATTTATTTGTTTTCAACTTTCAACAATCACTTCCATAAGTTTTAAATTTTCTCCTCCTTCCCCCTCCCTCCCTGAGACAGCATGCAATCTTATGTGGGTTCTACACATACATTTCTATTAAACACATTTTCACATTAGTCATGTTGCACAGAAGAATTAAAACAAATGGGAGAAATCATGAGAAAAACTAAACCAAAACATAGCAAAAGAGAAAATAGTCTATTTCATTCTGCGTTCCAATTCTATAGTTCTTTCTCTGGATGTGGATGATATTTTGCCTCAAAAGTCCATTGGGAATGTTTTAGGTTCTTGCATTGCTGTGAAGGACTTAGTCTATCAGAAACAGTCCTCGCACACTGTGGTTGTTGTTGTGTACAGTGTTCCCCTAGTTCTGCTCATTTCACTCAGCATCAGTTCATATAAGTCCTTCCAGGCCTCTCTGAAGTCCTCCTGTCCATTATTTCTTATAACACAGTAGTATTCTGTTACATTCATATACCACAACTTGTTCAGCCATTCCCCAATTGATGGGCATCCCCTCAGTTTCCAGTTCTTGGCCACCACAAAGAGAGTTGCTATAAATATTTTTGTACATGTGGACTTTTTCCCATTTTTATGATCTCTTTGGAAAATAGTCCTAGAAGCAATATTGCTGGGTCAAAGTTTATGCTCATTTTTGTAGCCCTTTGGGCAACAAATCTCCTATATTAATTAGAAAAGTAATTTTATTCATCATGATATTTATATGTACGTGCATACTTGTATATATGTAGGTATATAGGCATTCATAAAAGTTTTAGGGCAATTTAAGCTTTAATATTTAAAGATATATATGCATATGTACATATATAATTTGTGTATACATATTGTATATGCATGTATATACGTATTATATACATACATATTATTACCTAAACATTTCCAGGCAACCTTAAGCCCAAAGATGCATGAGGTAATTGAAATAAAAATGTTAGCAGTGTGAATTCTCATGACCCTTAACCAATTTTCATCCTTTTTGCCTCTTCTCACCATTTGATCCCAATGTTTCTCTTCTTCTGTATATTTTCTCATCTTTTGGCCTCCGTGAAACTTGTCTATTCTTTCATCTCTGATGATTAAGGTCTCCCTCCCCTTCTATATAGGACAGCTAGATGGTTCAGTAGATAGAATGATGTGCCCTGAGTCAGGAAGACCTGAGTTCAAATCTGGCCTCAGACACTTATTAGCTGTGTGAACCTTGACAAATTCATTTGACCTTGCTTGCCTTGGTTTCCTCATCTGTAAAGTGAGCTAGAGAAGGAAATAGCAAAGCACTCTAGTATCTTTACTAAGAAAACCTCAAATGGGGTCATGATGAGATGAGCACAACTGAAGTCATTGAACAACAGCCCATTCCCTATGTATGGGTGGGTCTTGGGATCACTTCTTTTCTCTCTTTATACTCTCTCCCTTGAAAATTTTAGTCATGTTCATGGCTCTCATTATCCTCTAGCACCATTTCTTGTATTTGCTTCTGTATATGCTTAACTCACTCCTCACATCTACTACTTGACATTCTTGGGTTATTTTAAGACTCAACTGCCACTTTCTGCGGATCATCCTGATCTCTCCAATCACTCAAGCATTCCAATCTAAGGTTACCTTTCTTTTACTTTGAATGTATCTTTTACATACCTATTTACTTATATATTTTCTCCCCTATTAGTATGTAAGATCCATGATTGCAGAGACTACTTTTGGGTTTTTGTCTTCCCTTGTATAGCCACCCATTAATATCTGCAAATATCAAGTACTTATTAAGTGCTTGTTGATTTCTGAATTGACATAAATCATTTATATATGCTATAGGCACTTGTGGCATGAGTACTACTCAGTTGACATCTGGGGTGCTCTAACTAGTCCACTTTCTTTTCTCTTTCTTTGGCCCCATTTTTTTGTTCAAAAATTCAACAAATAGTTACTCTTCAAGGTAACTGCAGTACACTACTGGGCACTGAGGACATTAAAAAGAAAAAATACAGATCTGACCCTAAAAGAACTCATTAAATCACATGTTTCTTCCTTTCTTCTTGTCTTTCACCTATTACTTTTTCCTGGCATTATTCCCTTTATTTTTTTAACTTCCCTTTCTCCTCCTCCTACTTTTCTTTTATTTAAATTCTGTAGACCCCAGTTTCTTACATTGTAAAATGAGGAGGTTGGATTAGTGGATCTCTAATGCACCTTCCAATTCCATGTCCTATAATCCTTTTTTCTTTCTATGATTCAGGCCTGCCAAGGAAATTGTCCAATCCTGTTGGGGTAGTCAGAATGATAGAGATTGCTGACATTAGCCTGCTCACCATTAGATCATAATACTCAGGACTGAAAGGGACCTTAGAGGTCTTTGAATATAGCCTGCCTTATTTAATAGATGATAAAAGTGAGGCCTATAGAGATGAAATGATTTGTCCAAAGTCACACAGATTACATCATAGGATCGTAGATTTGGAGCTAGAAAGGGTCTTAGAGATGGTATAATTTGACCACCTCTTTGATAATGAAGTTGAGGATTAGTGATAAGACTTTCTCAAGAAGATTTTTATTGATAGCAAATGGCAGGGTTGGGATTCAGATCAAAATTTTCTCACTTCAAATCCAGACCTCTTTTCAATGCCTCACAATGGTAGAGCTGAGATTCAAACCCAAACTCTCCAACTCCAAAACCACCACTCTTTCCACTAGACTTAGTAGTCATGGAGCGTCTGTGGTGTTTATGCTAATGAAAGTCCATGATAGAGTGTCCCTGAAAATACTTATCACCTGAAGTCTATGGAACTTATCCAGGCTGATCCTTAAAAGACAGATACACAGTCTACTTCCAGGCCTGTATTTGAAGTCCTTCTAGCTTTGTGGGGGCTTCCTGAACTTTCATTGTGAATGTCCAAGATTGCCTTCACTATACAATGAGGCACTTAAGTAGGATATTTGTAGGTGGTGGCTATGAAGTGGCAAAATATAATCACATTAATATTTATCTAAAGAGACTAGCCAAGAGAAAGAGTAGAAGAGGTTAGCATTGGTGAGCTCTTTTCCACAACTACTCCACAAAGAGTTAGAAATGTACCAGGCTGAGTCCTGATCAGAAAATCCAAGAAAAATATTACTGTGAATCATGTTGTTAACAGAGGGTAATGGGGAGCCAGATAATGAGATCTGTGGACTCTAGAGTCAGAGTAACATGTGGCATGCTTTCCTGTGTGCCACCTTCCAGTGCAGGGACTCCTCTGGGCTTTGTTTGTTGCTGGGCCCAATGAAAAGCCCCAGATGCAAACAGAGGGCTCCAACTTTGTACAAGGAACAGGTACACATACCAACCAGCAGCTCCATTGCTTAATACTCAGGGCTAGTACAGTAGAAGGGAGGGACCAGTGTGGGTAGAGGTCCAGGACAAAGAGTGGTCATAGGCCCTTGACTGCATACTGAAGAAGCAGCAGCTATAGAGGCAAACAGCTTATGGAACAGGATAGGGTCTAATATTCAATCTCCAACCCCATCTAAAGCTTAGAGAAGAATAAACAGCAAAGGAAGTCAAGTCCAAAGGGAAATACACATTTCAATCACTCCAAATCTGCAGAGCATTCTGGTTGGCTGACAGTGGCTCAGTCTAGCCGTAGTCTACTAGAGTTCCAACCAGGGGCATCCCTATACTTGTGTTATTCAGATCCCAAACGTGGTCAAGTTTTTCTAGGATTCAGACCATATGAGCAATACTCAAAATTCATCCTACATCAACCTTCTTTGGGTGCATTGAAATCTTTCAAGTCCTCAACCTGAACTCTTTTTCTGTTACCTTGGAATTACACAACATTGAATATTCCTAGCAAGCCACAACATGAACCAAGAAGATACATAACAAGACAATGCATGGCCCAACCTTTCCCTCCAGGACTTGTTAGAGCCTGACCTAAAGATAATGTCTGAAGTTAGGAAGGAAGGCTGAAAAAAGAAACCCACCATAAGGAGTTCTTATGGTGACAGGGATGCTCAAGACACAAAGTGCAAAAAAGAGAATGACTCGAAAACATTTATAAGTAAGACCTCCAGGGAAAACACAGCATGACACAAGTTCAGCTAGAATTCTTGAAAAACATAAAGCAAGTTTTGTTAAATTAAAGATTAAATCAATTTTAATTAATTGATGGCATAAATTATGTGACTCTGTTAGGGAAAACAATTACAAAAGAAAGGAGGGTTATAGAAGAACTGGGAAGATAATTAATAGCTTGGCCCAAGATGTATAATTCCTTATGCAAGGAACAGAGTCCTTGAAAAATGTGACCAGGGCCAGAAGTAGTTAATGTCTCCACGAGAAAGCAAAAGTTATTAAAACAGTCAAAAGGCTGAAAAAAATAGAAGACAAAGGTATATGTGTATATGCACATAAATATACATTATATGAATATATGCACAACATGTAGATATCATATCTATTTGTGTATGAGATATACACTAACATATACATACACATGTATTACACATGCAATACATGAGCTAGAAAATAGAGTAGAGATGGTATAAAATTTAAGAATCATTGGAATACCGAAAAAACATGACTAGAAAAAGATCCAGACATCATATTTCAAAAAAACTGCTCAGATCTCCTAGGATAAGACGGCCAAGTAAAAATAGAAGGACTCTACTGGTTATCTCTTGAAAGAAATACCAAAATAAAAACTCCCAGTAACATTATAGGTACAATGTAGTGCTCCCTGGTCAAAGGAAAAATATTGCCAGCAGTTGGAAAGAAAGAATTCTGAATAGCCATGGTCAGGATTAAAAAAACAATAGCAGCCCCCCACCTCCCACCCTCCTCCAAATGAGCAGGGAGCTTGAAAAACAGTATTCTAGAAGTCAAAAGCTGTAGGTTTGTAACCAAGCATAATTTATACACAAAACTGAATATGATTATACAGAGAAAGAAATGGATCTTTAATGAAATATAGAATTTCTGAATATTCCTGATAAAAAGATCAGAGCTTCATCAAAATTTTAAAATGTAAACAAAGAAGTCAAATGAAACAGAAAGGCAAATATGAGCATGCAATCATAAGGGACTAAACAAGGTTAAATTGATTACATTCAATGTGAGGAGATGCTATACGTGTTCCCTGAGATTTTCATCATGATTAGGAGTCAAAGAAAGAATATACTAAGACAGAGAGCTTTAAATCTATCTGTCTGTCTGTCTATCTATCTATCTATCTGTCTGTCTGTCTGTCTGTCTATCTCTATTATTCAATGATATTAAAAAAAGAAAGAAAAAGAAGAAAAGGGGAGAAGAAGAGCGGAAGTAACTCATGATTTGACTGTGCAAGTAAAAGACTAAACAAATAAGGAAGAAGGAATGGGAGAAGCAAGTAATACTATAACCTAACTCTCATCTGAACTGATCAAAGAAAGGAAGACTACACACACTGAGTTGGATGAGGAAATACATTTTTTATCAAAAGGGAAACTGGAGGGAAAGAGGAGAAAGTGGAGGGGGGATAGAAAAGAAGGTAAATTAGGGGAGGCATTATTTCTAAGCAAAGCAAATTCTAACTACAGAGGGTAGATTGTAAAGATGGTTTTAAAAGGGAAGAAAAAAGATAAGGACCTGAGACTAAGATATGGGCAAGGGAAAGGGAAGAGAGTGAGGGGATCAGAAACAGATTGCCTTAAATAGAGTATTGGTTTTGAATACTCTTCTTTGTCATCACTCTGTTCTTCTTTATAAAGAAGGAGGGAGGGCAGTAAACTTTCTTCAGTGTAGTGACCAACATGATTCCAGAGGAATCCAATTATATCTTGGAGAGGTAATGAACTCAGGGTGAAAACTGAACATATCTTTTTCGGACATGACTAATGTAGGAATTTTGTTCTTTTTGACTAATGTGTATATTACAAGGGTTTTTTTTTTTTAATTTTTTCAATTACAGGGGAAGGGGAAGGAGAGGGAGATAGTGAAGGTAAATTTTTGCTACTTAAGCAAATTCAGTTAAATAGTATATATTTGAAGATGCTTCAATATTTTAAAAGGATAATTATAGCAATTGAGAAGGCTTTCTATTTTTATGACAAGAGACTATTTTCTTATAATCTGTCTGATTTCTTCCTTTGTTAATAGTGAAATAGACAAAGATGGTAAAGACATCCTGGGACATGTCTGAAATGGAACAAAAAGGAGCTTGGGATACCAGTAAGCTAAATGTATGATTCCCTGATATTCTATTGCTTAGGAATTGGGGATGATGATGATCAATAAAAATAGAGAAGAAAAACATTTTTCACCTAGCCTCACTCCTTCAGGCTAAACTCTAATATCTCCCCAGGAATTTCATTATCAGGAAATTCATCATACTGGAACTGCATCAGCCTTAGTACTCCAGCTCATCAGTACCTTCTCTTTCTCTGATTGGAAGGCTGGAGGGTGGCTCAAAGAACCCCTTCCAAAGGCTCCATTTAAAGAGGCCTCCTGGGTCAGCAATCTCTTCATTTCTTTTTGATTATTCTTCTTTAGGCTGGACTCCATCATGCCTGAGCTCCAGGTACTTTTCTTCCCTCTCACTCTCGTTTAGCTTCTTTTGTATATTGTCACATCATATTATGACACATTAGATTGTAAACTTCTTAAAAGAAGGGACTATTTTTCTTTTTTATATCTATCCTCTGAACTTAGAAAAGTGACTGGCACATAGTGGGCACTTAATAAATGTTTACTGATTGACAAATTACAACGATAGAAATGAATAAATATAATTCACAACAGATGATATAAAATAATCATTAAAACTACCATAGGCAGTTATGCATGAACAAAACAGAAAATTCAAAGGAAAATGATGAACATCTATAAAAATATAAAATATACAAACAAAAAATTACACAAGAAATATAGATCTTAATTCATTCTCATTACATAATAAGTGAAGTGCTAAAGAGAAGAAAGGAAAGGGAGAGGGGAAAGCACTTGATAAGTGTCAGACATTGTGCTAAATGATTTACAAATACTATCTTATTTCATCTTTACAACAGCCTAGGGAGGTAGGTGCTCTTACTATCCCAATTTTTCAGTTGAAAAAACTGAGGAAGTCAGAAGTTAGGCAACTTACCTAGGTCATGAAGTTAGTAAATGTCTGCAGCCAGATTTGAACTTAAGTCCATTCTGACTGTAAGTCCAGTACTCTACCCACCATATCACTTAGCAACCTCAAAGAAAAAAAAATCCAGGCCAGACAGATTTGTAAGTGAACACTATGAAACATTTAAAGAGCAATTAGTATTTATGCTATGGAAATGATTGTCCGAAATAGAGAGAAAACAATTTGCTCAACTACTGTTATGAGAAAAACATTCTTCTGATATACAGACCAAGGAAAGACAAATCAAGAAAGATATATTCACAGCCAGAGGCACTAACTAGCTGTGTGATCCTGGGCAAGTCACTTACCCTCTATTTGCCTTGGTAGAATGAAGATAATAATTGCATTGACTTTGCAAGGTTATCATGAAGATAAAATGAAATAATATTTATAAACCACTTAACACAGGGTCTGGCACATAATATACACTATGTTAAAATGTTAGCTACTGTTATTTTTATTATTATTTAGAAAAGAACAATAAAAAGATAAACCATCAACTATTCTTATTTTTGAAAGAAATAAAAAACCATTGTCACTGAACAATGAAATGAACAATGAACAATGAAACAATGAACAATGAAAACTCAAAACAAATAAAGATGAAATAATGGAAATGATTAGAAACTATCTTGCCCAATAATTTGCCAACAAAGCTAATAATTTAAATCAAATAGATGGATATTTACAAAAAATATAAAATCCCTAGATTAGTAGTTCAAAAAATAATTTGAAAGTCCAATGTTTGAAAAAGAAATTGAACAAGCTCTAAGTGAACTTATAAAGAAAATTTTAAAAAGGACCAAATGATTTTATAAACAAATTCTATCAAATATTCAAAGAACAATTAATTAAAAGTTCCATAAAGTCTGACAAGAATAGGAAAAAGAGGGGTCTGGTATTTATTAGTATTAATTAAGCTCTTATAGAGTACCAAGTCCTCTGCTAAGCACTGGGAATACAAATGCAAAAATGAAACTTCCTTCTTTTGAGTAGCATGGTATGTGCCAGTTGTGGAGAAGGTGACTCTCCTTTTTGATACAATAAATTTTATTGAAATCTTGCCTTAATATTGTTTATTTTTCTCTTTGCATCTCTTGCCCCTCCCAGAGAGTTATCTCTTATAATAAAGAATTTTAAAAACTAAAATAATAAGAAAAGTTCTTATTCTTTTTTACTCCTTTAATCCTTATGGATCACATTTTCCTAAATTTTGTCACTGATTTTACTTCACTACTAGGTCTGGACCTGGAAGATTTGGTTGACAAGGGTAGTCATCATCTCAGCCTTCTGAAATCTGCTTCCCTATGCCTTAACTTCATATGGGGAACATATGATAAGGTGTCCAGTAGGCACTACCCATTTCCTACAGTCAAGTTCTTTCTGCTGGATTTCAAACCCTCTGCCACAATTGTCCAGGGACCTAGGGGAGAAATATTACTTGTCCATATCTCTTAGATAAGACAAACTCTTTCCAAATCTGTCTCCCACTGGGCTTCAAGTCTGATTCTTTCCATGTTTTTTTTCCTTGAGATCTCAATGTTATGACCCTGGAGACATTCTCTCTCTTTCTTTCTCTGAGCTTTAGCCTATCTTCTGTAAAAAAAAGAAGAAGAACAGTTTCTTCAACTGTAAAATGAGGATTATAGCTCCTCCCATGATTTTTGTGATAATCAAGTGGGATATAGTAGTAAAAGCACTTAAGACAGGGCCTGGCATGTAGTAAATGCAATATATAAATGAACAATTCTTTCCCCTCTCCCTCCATTGATGCATAGTCTAACATCTAATCTCACAGATGAGTAAAAGGAGATCTAAAGAGATTAAATGACTTGCTTAAGATTATACATAGTGAGGAAAGATTTAAACTCGAGTCCTATGAGTCCAAATTAGATAATCTTTCTACTATACCACAATAACTTTCTAAAAGGAGACATCATTGTGGGAGAAGCATGAGAGAACTAGATCAGGGATCATAATGATTTTTGTGTTATAGTTCAGAGCCACATGGTCACAGTCCAGGGCAGGAAACAAAGGAGGCAATTTCACCACCAAGGACAGAGCCAGCTACATCAATCCAACTAGACTGTGCTTTGGCATATTAACCAAGAGTCACCTTCTCCATAACTGGCACATACCATGCTACTCAAATGCATACACACACACACACACGTGTATGTACCTAGATATATAGATATATACATACATATAAATATGTATGTATTCATGTATATATATAATATATACACATATATAAATATATATGTATTTATGTACATCTGTATGTATGTGTAATGGTCTCAAAGGCTATACCAGGAAATTCCAATCTTTACCACCTTCTGCCAAATTGGGAAGATTCTGTTGTGGACCCAGTCACAAGCCCTTGGTCTATTGCCAGAGGAAAAGTCTAACTAGGTTTGAAGAGTCTTATCATCAAAGAGTTGGCCACCAGTTGAGGATATTTTTTTCCAGAAAGAACTAAGGCATTGAGAAGTTCTGATCTACTTTTGGGCAAAGGAGAGACTATACCTATGAAACCAAAGGTCCCTGAAGTACATCAGTGGGGTAGTTCACTGTGTTAAGATTTAAAGAGCCCAGAATCTTGTTATGGTGAACAGAACACTATTCAGACAAATGAATCCATTTGTTTAATATTTTGCTGAAGTGTTTAAATTGAGACCCTTTAAACACCTTTTGTACTTCACTTATAAATTCTCATTATGCTTTCTGTCATACCAGTCCATAGGCAGGAGGAAAAGTGGGAAAGCTCCATTCAGAGGCAATTAGGTGGCACAGTAGCTAAGAAACTGGGCCTGGAGTGAGAAAGACTTGAGTTAAAATCCAGTCGAAGACACCTCGTAGTTTCATGGCCCAGGGCAACTCACTTAACTGTTTGTGTGTGTATGCATTTTTATTTCTCTCTCTCTCACCTGGAAGAGAGACTAGTTCAAATACTGGAGTGCTGGATTGACCTGACCCCAGCAAAATGCAATTAGGATTTTTTTGTTGGTGCTCTTTGTGGTTTATTATGTTCCCACAGGGTGGGGGAGGGGAGATTCTAGAACCAGTTTTATGAGCCTGTAAGAGTCGATTGTTAAATTTTCTGTGTGAGCATTTATGCTTTGGAAATTGAAAACACTACAAATCAGGGCTTGATTTATTGTTTTGTCAATTGTTGAGACTTAAGAAAGTGATGGAGAAAATGTTAATAATGTAAATTAAATTTAAAAGTGTGTCATGAGTACATTCTTTCCCCCTGAGAACAAGTTGTTAAACATTTACCAGCACACTCCTGCTCCCACTCCACAGTAGAATCTCCCAGGGAAAGTCTATAAAAATAAGGCTTAAGTATAGCTCAGGCTAGCATCTATCCACAAGACATGACCAGAGTCCCTTTAAGAAAAGTACCCAATGTACATAACATACTACTTATCAAATATAGGAAATCTGTTTATTTCCTACACCTTAAGAAATGCTTAAAACACATACAAGTAATGAGCACATATTAACAAAGATTTAAAACATAAAACAACAACCCGGCAAACCTATTTTAAGCTGTCCTAGGAGATAAGAATAGCTTGTGGAATTGCTGTAGAGAGTAGTCACCTCAAATGTGCACTCTTGAGAAACTCACAACCCCAGATCTTCTGGCCATCTGGGCATATCTCTTTTGTGTCTTTGGGTTAGCTATAATCTTCATCTTCTCTGAAAAGCTGGGAAGTTGCAGGAAATACCTTCCACTAGGCAGTAGGTACTGACTTTGGAACCCTGGACCTCTTGGACTTAGGAGGTATCTACCAAGACTTCTAAGCATACATCTCCCAGGATTGATATTTAGTGTCCTGTGCTCAGGGAAAGAAATACCAAGCAGAAGAGGGAGCCAGAAACCTGTGGTCTAGTCCCAGGTTCACCTAGGCAAATGCATGTTCTTATTGCCATGGGAGTATAGCTGCTCTTGCTGATGAGGGTGTGGGGAGGTGGAGTGGTGGAGGAGATGATGTCTTGATCACAATTCCTCATCTGGTACAATAGTTTGCTCAAAGCCAGAGAGTTCAAAGAAACAGTGTCTTTACTAAAACATATTCCAATATTGCCCCCCCCCCCCAAGCAAAAGTAGTGTCCAAGGCAATTTAAAAGTGATTCAGGAAAATGAAAGTAAATAGAAGCCACCAGTAAGGAGGTTAAATCAATTAGCAAGGAGTTTCCTTAGAATCTCTGTGGCTTCCTGCCAGAGTCTCTGACTTAACTTTATATCTACACTGAGAAGAGTTTCCACCAGAGGCCCAGATCAATCTACCTGGGAGCAAAGTAATGCAAACTGCCCAGCTCTGTATCATAGCTTCCTCGCTTAATACTCCTAGCTGGTGTTATGGGAGCGTGAGTGGGTGGATGGGACTTAACTCATGCCTTCCCAGGTCTATTATTATTCTGACACACAATGGGGAAGGGGAAACGGAAAGAAATCCTTTTTTTCCTCTCTTGCTAGGAGAGCTGGCCAAGTCCCAAAGGGACACACTACAACTCTTCCAATCTACTGAGGGGATCCTTCTTCCTAGCTCACTAACCAATCACCTTTGATACGACCTACCCTTTCCCTGGCTTCAAGGGATCAACCAGAAACTACTTGATCATGTATGTAGTTTAGAAAGGGGTCATAATATACTTCCCACAGAAAGGGAAGAATGTGTATGTTCAAATCCCTGGAAGGTACTGTAGTCCAGCAGATCAGCGGTTCTCATCAGAATATGTTACCATGTCAAGATCTATTTGGAGCAGTTTTTATTTACATGCCATACGTGTAATATGTAGATAAACATACATGACAGGAATGCCATATATGTATAGATACAGGGGTGTATATATGTATATGTGTATATATGAGTGTGTGTGCATATGTCTACTTATTCATTTACTCCCTCGTTTATCTATTTATTTATTTTTATCAATGACACTAATTAATTGTGTGACCCTGGACAAATCATTTAATCGGTTTGCCTAAGTCTCCTCAAATATAAAGTGGGGGTAGTACCAACATCTCTCAGGATTTTGGTGAGGATCTAATGAAATAATAATTTTAAAGCATTTAGTTTAGTGCCTAGCATATAGCAAGTGCTATCTAAAAGTTAGCTATTTATTACTTATTATTTTAATTTTTATTAATATATGAGACTGGACCTGTGTTTTCATTAGTTGACAGAACTTCCAATAAGGAGTTTTTCCATTCAAGTTATAGTCTCTTAAGAATTGCCTTGAGGCAATTCTTGATTTGTGCAGTATCACATATAATGGTTTGTTGCTGACATTGCTGTGGGCTCCTTAATGACATTGAAAGCTACCTGTTCTCAATTTGTCTAGTTTGTTTTTGGCTTCCAGTGGAAAGTGCAAATCCCCTGGAGTTCACATAGAAATATATTTATATGTAGATAAATATAAAATATAAATAAATATAAAAATGACAATAATAAAAGTCCTTAGTAAAAGGATTTGTTCTGTGAAGTTTGAATTCAGTCAAAGGGCCACATTTGAGGACCTAGAGGACCATGTGTGACTTTGAGGCTTTGGATTCTCCACCCCTGGACCCTTTGAAACTCATAGAGTCCTCCTCTGGCCAAAGGAGAGGAAAGAGTAAGGCCAAGGCCAAGACCATGGCCAAGGTGGTCTCCTTTATGCCCCCCATCCCCTAATACTCATTTCTTTCCCAAGGGAAACTGGAAGAATTTTTACCACTTAAAACTCTAATCTCTCACTTTCAGACTGACTGACTATTTTATAGAATAGCCGACAAGTTGTGAACAAATTTTCTCAAATGATTGATCCTAACACACTTCCTGTGCAATCACTCCAACTTACCCAATGGAATCTAATGATGACTAATCAGTCATACCTAGTCTGATGTCTGAGACATACTTGAGACATACTGTCACCTGCTTACACAGTATACTATAACAGCATATCTCAGTATAAGAGTATCTTATCGCTTACTTTGAGTAAGATGTGGTAACTGATCAGACAACTCAATGAGCTCTGAGTTTACACTAGAAAGAACTTGAAGCTTCTCCCCCTTTACTAATCCTCTTCCACTTGTTAACTGATATAAGACATATCACATTTGGATATTTATTCCTTGAATTCAAGGCTTTGATCACTGTTGACATATGGATAACTCCAGAGCGTTAACCTTGAAACCTTGAGTTGTCAGTCAGCTAAATCTTTTTGCTTTTTAATTGCAAGAAGAATTAGAGAGCAGATTATGATTGCCCTCTTCTCTCTCTCTCTCTCTCTCTCTCTCTCTCTCTCTCTCTCTCTCTCTCTCTCTCTCTCTCCCTCTCTCTCTCCCTTGGGGATCTCACTTATTTCCCTGTGTTCAATTATGACCTCTGTGCATGATTTCCCCAAACTATGATATCTCTGCAAATGACCTCTACCCCCAACTTCTCCCCAGTATTCAAATCTTTATTCCTGCTGAATACCTCTACCTTGATATTGTCTCCTTCAGCTTCTCTCAAACTTTATATAATCAAAAATCACCTCCCCCCAGAAACTTTCTCCTCCTCAATTTCTGTCCAAGCACTGTGCACATATTGAGTAGCTGCTCAATAAATGGTTGTTGAATTAAATTGGGAGCAATAAAATGGGACCAGGAAAATCAGAACTCAAAAGTTTTCTTTTTGTTTTTTGACTTTTTACTCTTCACAGTTTTGCCTATGGACAAACAGCCCTGGACGCAGGACGTTTTTATGAAAACAAACAGTCCTCCCCTCCCCTTCAAAACTCATGATATTTAGAACATGCTGTACTCCTTCTGAACCCATTTAGAAGGCTTCTAGTGAATCCTCATACAAAAATTTCAATGGCAAGTAATAATAGGCTCTGAAAAGCTCTTCAAATGCATTGTATTTGTACTAGATAACTCATGCAAAAGAAATACAATGAGCTAAGCCCAGGATTAATTTCAGGTCACCTCCCTTTTTGTTTAATGGAAACCTATACTGGTTTATTTCTGAGACAAGCTTGGACTGGGTTTTGGTTGACTCTTTAATGAGGTCTATCCAATTTGCTAGATGTCTTTGGCTAAAAATAATAAAATAAAAAATAAATATGATGTCTCTGTTTGTAATTGTGACAGACCAAAGGTGTGACAGTGGGGTTCCATTAATAAAAGTGAATTCTGGATACCAATTTGATTTCCCCAACTTAAAGGTCGCAAGGATCCTGTTGGTAGCTTGGCATAGCCACTTTAATTGGCTGCCCTACTTACTATTAGGACATTTTTACCATTACAATTAGTTTCCCCTACTGTCTTCCATGAATGTACAATGTAAAAATCCTCTTCCTAGATAGACAGAAGGGTGAAGAAGTAATCTAGGAATCACTTGTTTAAATGTTTTGGTCAAAATCTCTTTTGAACTTCTATTTATAAGGCAGAAACAAAAGTACTTTTTAGGAACATAGAAGTAGTTTTATGAGTGAACATCTCTATATTTTCTTTTGAAGTTATTAAGATTGGTAGAAGTGTGGTGGGGGAAAGCTTGGATTATTTAAATTGAATGCATAAATGCTTGAGGTACAGCAGTACAATTGTCTTGTCATTAATTACCATTTACAAAGAACTGGAGCAGTATATTTTTCAAAACCTTCCATTATTTCCAACTGTGAATGAATGAAGTTTTGGTGCAATGGAAAAGAGAACTGCATTTGGAGTGAAAGGATCTCTATTCAAATCTTGGCTCTGTCCCTTACAGTGAGTGTGACCATGGGTGAGACTCTTTAACTTCTCTAGATCTCGTTTCCTCAGTTGCAAAATAAAGGAGTTAAATTGATTGACCCTTATAGAGACCTGCAGCTCTAAATCTATGATTCTAAAAGTCACGTATGAGGATCTGGAGGTGAGGTTGGTATTGACTGACAAAAACAGTTTTGCTGCCAGTAAAATGGCTTGGATGTAGTGATGACCACTGGATCAGCAACCCCACCATTTGTTTCACTTACAAAATGATTTCTAGCTATTAAAGAATCAAAGCCCTAGTGTATTGAGGACATAGAGTATAAATCTTGAACATATGCTCTGGTGATAGGAAGATTCTTGCTCATTTCCTACTTGAATGTGAGACCTAATAAACTCTGGGACTGTTGCCCTGCATCCCATTCCAAGAATTTCTTTAATGCCTTTGAGAGGCACTTAGGAAACTGTCCTCCTTTGGGCTGTACAAGCTTCTGGCTAAAAGCTAAATTATCTTCTACTCCAGCTGGGTCTAAGTTACTGACTTAGCTACCAAAGCAGAGTGAATCTTTGAACCTAGGAAGCCAAATAGGGTGACTAGGGCAAGCATTAGTCTTCGTTTTAGCATAAGCAAAATAGTCAACTTTCTTATTTCAAATGCATAGTATAAATTTGTAATACTAAGGAAGTCAGCCAACATCTATGGAGAATCTCTCATTTGCTCATTCCTATTGCAAGCTAGTTAAAGCAAATATGAATATAGGTGCTGTGAGTAATTATACATTGTAAATTAATTCTAATAACAATAGTTCATATTTTCAAAATAATTTAAGGTTTGAAAGGCACTTTACATATTATTTCATTTGATACAACAATGCAGTGAGGTAGATGCTATTATTATCCCCATCGTATAGATGAGAAAACTGAGGGGTTAAATGACTTGTTTGTGTTACAGTGATTGAGCATCTGAGACAGGACAAACTCTAGTTTTCATGACTTCAAGTCAGACTCTCCATCTGCTCTATCATCCCGCTACTCAATGCTTTTCATTATGGTAGCAAGATGAACTTAATTTGTAAAATCTATGCTTTGTAGTAAGACTTAAAAAAATTCACGGTGGTGTGGAAAACACCAAAAAACACGATAAATAATACCTATACCTACTGTCCCATCACAATAAAATATTTATATGAATTATTTATGTATGTATAGAGGAAATCTTGATGAGATTTGTAGTGTAATAGGCTAGGCAGGATTTAAAAATTATACACTACAGTAGACCATGTCTTTATATGTATGTAATGGTTGAAAAGAGTAGAGAATACAAGATCTCATTGAATTTATTGTTTGTTGGCTATAAAAAAGCATTTTATTCAACAGAATAAAATATAAACTTAAAGACTCCTCCAATAAAATGCCTCTCATTTGGAAGTCAAAATCACATAAGTTTCATTGACTAGTATAATGAAAGATAACTTTGTTTGACAACCTCCTCTGATTATTAATATGAAGATATGAAATAGATATCTATTTCTAACAGTGTTTGCCATAGTCATGGCAGATGTACATTTCAGAGGACAGATAAAAGATAGATTCTCTGCCATCTCATTGATTAAGGAAATCTCTGTAACATTATAGCTCACAGCCTATCCATGCTTCCTCATTCTGTATAACTCCTACTCCTGTATCACCATAAATCTTGCATTAGGGAGCTACCCAATTTTCTGGAAGCTTTCCTCTAGAACTCTTGTAGCAATGGAGTATGGGGATGGGGCTGTCTATCTGTTATCCTTGGCTCTGACTTCATGACTGACCCACTGATGACTGATCTTTTTCTAATTATACATCTCTGTAATGATAACCTTTACCCTGCGTCTTCCATTCTATCCTTCACTGATAATTTGTTTCTGCACATTCATACCCATCTTACACTTCTTCACTGTTCTTTGCTAATTCATGACTTCACTTCATCAAAGAATGTGGTATTTCTTGATTTGTAGCCATAAAGTGTCAAAGAAAGAATATTGATTTCCAAAAATATGGGCCTTAGTTTCAGAGAGTAATATGAAGCCATGCATATATATATATATACATATATATAATATAAATATTATATATACACATACATATATGTATATACACACATATGTATATGTATATGTATGTATGTATACATACATACACACATATATATGTAGACAGAGAGAGAGACTAGGTTTCCCTAACTCACCCAGGATAGAAGTACAACAGCCATTGATGGGTCAGATTCTACTGTTGCTCTACATCAAAACATAGATCTGTTTACTCCATTTCTAACTTGAGCTACTTTACCCCTCTGTAAGCAGGCTGGTGGCCCTCTGCTCCCAGTGCTTATCATACTGGTACCAAACAGTGTGGCTACCCAATCAGCTTTATCTCTCCTATAGCTCAAACTCCTGATCTCAAGTGATCTGCCGCCCTTAGCAGTCCCCAGTAGCCAGGATTATAAGTATGTGTCATGTCAGCATGTTCACCTAAAATCAATTTACCAAAGGTAATACAAGCTGTTCTATTCCTAGTCTGAGATGAAAGATTCTACTTTAGTCATTTAATAAGTTAGCCTTGACTCTCTTACTAGAATCGAAGTTCTACGAAAGCATAGGCTGCACCATCTTTGTACCCTTTAATTGTTCTACAAATAGAAGACATTCAAAAACGTTTTTTACTTCTATGACTTCGGGGAGACATGATACTAATCTTCTTGTTTTTGAAGGGATGTTCAGTAGAGTTAAAAGAGAAACTAATTCTTATGTTCTTAGAAGCAAGAAGATGACTCTGGATATAGTGCTGAACCTGAACTTAGGAAGACCTGAGTTCAAATTTGATCTCAGATTCTTATTAACTGTGTGACTCTGGGCAAATCATTTAGCCTCTGTCCGCCTCAGTTTTCACATTGGCAAAATGAGGATAATAATAGCACCTACCCCCTAGGGCTGTTGTTAGGATACAATATGATAATATTTGTAAGACACTTTGTAAACCTTCAAGATTTGTATAGTGCTATTGCTATTACTAGTATTAGTGTTAATAATGGCAGGAGGAGATAGGAATATGGGTGAAAATCTCAAAGAGGGAAATTTATACTTGATGTGAAGAAAATCATCTTAATAATCATATCTACCTAAACATGGATTATGCTGCTGCAAAAAGTAGTGAGTTCCACCTCATTGCATGTTTTCAAAGAAAACCTGGCAGGATAGCATAAAGGTGATCATTTTTCAGGTATAGATTGCCTAGTTGACCTCTGAGTTTCTTTGTACTCTAAAATTAGGTGATTCTTTCTATATATTGTATTCTTAATCATCAGTGGTGTCTGGATGCAATTGTTTAACCTTCTAAGATCCCTAAAACAGTTCTTTCTCTTGGAAACTTAGGTATTCTTCTCTTTGATAGGAACAGAAGTCTCCTTTCAGTTGCCATAATCTCAGCCCTGCTTCTGATATTATCCTTCTTACTGAGTTTGAGAAATCACATAGATAATTAGGAGAAATAAAATGACAGAAAACCTTATTGATTTTGGTCCTCATCCAAATGGAAGTAAGACAAAGGAGATAATACTTTCAAGAAATTGACTGTGAGGTTGCTGAGTGTGTGAGGGAGTCTTGCTACCTAGATTCCACAGGGTAAGTTTGGGCTGCATCCAGCCCTCCCAACCATTGTGGGGAGGGATTGAAAAATTCAAATTGAAATACTTTGGACTGGTATCAAGAAGGAGGAGAAACCATCTGGAGAAATGGATGATGCAAGGCCATATGCTTGGGAGGAGGTCAAAGGAAAGGCAATGGATTCAGGGGCCAGAGAGTAAGAAAAAAAATAACTTGATGGGCTTTGCTTCCATGACTCCTCAGTAACAGCAAACACTTGGGAAAATCATCAGGTCACATTGCAAACAGAACATTCTAAGAAATGATGACAGATCCATTTGTTTGCTGTTTGGATCGATAGTAACTCCTAAAATGAACAAAGTGGGGGGAATAGAATTGTCCCACGGTAACAGGGCTCAGAAACTGCAAGCTCAGGCTTTGTTTATCAGAGAGAGTGCTGTCTCATTTAAAGTTACAGAGTAAACAAATGAATGACTGGATAGACAGACAGACAGATAGATAGATAGATGATAGATAAATAGATAGATAGATAGATAGATAGATAGATAGATAGATAGATACTTAGATAATCCATACTTCAATTGTTGAAACAGGCATCTTGAGCAAGATATTTTCTATCTCAGGTCTTTAACTTCTTTCCCTCATAAATGGATAACATTATAATACTTATGTGAAGTCATCTGTTCTATTTGTGATAGGTAAACATCAATGTATATTAATTGTGTGGTAAAAACAAACATAATGAGATTCCTCTAAAAAAAGACTACTGAATTGTGCTAAATCATGACAGCAGAGACAGCCAGGATGGATTCATTCAAATAGATGGGCCAACATAGTGTTAATAAGTGATGAAACGAGTCAAGGAAGGTAAGGTGACTTTGTATTAGGTCCTGTATACCAGTTTTGCTGAAAGGGTTAAAGACTAGGCTGTTAGCAATTAGGAATGACTATTATTCCAATGAAGGAGAGAGATGGGCCTTGGAAATAGCAGTGGAGATAAACAAAAGAGGTGGTTAATCTAAAAGGCTTAGGTTTAAACCCAAGGGGCAGAAAGAGGGGGATTCCACATCATCAGACACAGCAGAAGAAGAGTTAGGAAGTTCAAGATGGGATAAAAACAGACAGCAGTAGGAACTGGGCCAAAAACAAAGGTTCAGGACAAGCTAAAAAGATAAAGGCAAGAGCCCAGGACTATCAAGTAGATGATAATTTACCACATTTACTTTGGATCCTCCTATAGTACACTTCTTTGAGAAATAGTGTAGTACACAATGCATAGAGCATGAAACTGGGGGTTGGAATGGTCAGGGTTCAATTGTTTTCTTTCCCAGGTTACTAGTTATGTAATCTGTGGCAAGGTACTTCTTTCACCTCCAGAGACTCAGTCTTCTCATCTGTAAAAAGGAGAGAGTGGTGCCTGTAGGACTTACCTTACAAGTATGTTGTGAGTCTTAAATGAAACGATGTATGTAAAGTGCTTAGACAACTTTATTCCACTATATTAATGCAATCTATCATTCTGTTTCTTAAAAGGATGGAATTGTCAGAATCTCCGTATAAGAAAGTAATCATACCAGGTGAATTCAAGAATGCTGGACATAATGGCTCCTAGAAAACAGCAAAACAGCCTTAATGCAGTAGTTCAGCACTGGAATTTTGACTGCTTATCAGCTGAAAATGAACTGAGAAATAGTGGGTCAAAGTATTGAATAGGCCAGAGGAAACAGCAATAAGGAGTGATAAGATATACCCTTTGTATTTAGGAGTTGTTTTTTTCGTTCTCTGACCTATTTTGTATTGTGTGGTTTATCGTTTCAGGTTTAAATGAAAATTAACTAATTTCTCTTTTATTATATGAAAATATCTTTATTGTCTAAAACACCAGGTAAGAATAGAATAATATATCCCTGAGATTTTTAGTTGTGCCACACATAAAGTTGTCCATTATCAATGACTAAATCAACAAACTGGCTACTCAACTTGTTAAGCTTTCCCTCTTTCTCCTCCAGCTTCTGACACTCACCCTACCCCAACCCAACTCTTCTCTCTCTCTCTCTCTCTCTCTCTCTGTTTCTCTCTGTCTCTGTCTGTCTGTCTATCACACACACACACACACACACACACACACACACACACACACACACACACACACACACACACACACCACTAGTCACCTTGGAGGCAGAAACAGAAGAAAAAAAACAGTTTAAAGGAGAAGCTAAATAGTTTCTTCAGAGTATAAAGAAAATACTCCAACTGTGGTGGGAATATTATAACCTACTCACTTATACCTATCAGCTTTGTGACCTTGGGCAAATCACTTAACCTAAGATACGATGGATCTAAGGTCCTTTACAGTTCTAATTCTGTGGTCTCCCTGTAGAAAGTACTTCTGAGGCCCAATTGTCAATTTGTATGCTAAATTTGCAGGACCCAAGAACAGGAAATTAGATTCTACAAATGCACATAGTATTTTTCCTTCAAAAATAAGATCTAAAATTCATATCCTAGGATCAGTTATCAGGATATGCTAACCTTATTTGTTTATCCTCTACAAGAGATGTTTTATGTAATAAATGAGGCATATGTTTTTTTTCCTGTTTAAATGATCTTTTTTCTTTTTTTAAATAATTAATTTATTTGTTTTCAGTTTTCAATAATCACTTCCATAAGTTTTAAATTTTCTCTCCCTCCTTTCACTCTTCCTCCCCAAGATGACATGCAATCTTATACAGGCTCTACACATGCATTTTTATTAAACACATCTTCATATTACACATGTTGCATAGAAAAATTAAAACAAATGGGAGAAGCCATGAGAAAAACAAAATCAAAGCAAATGTAACAAAATAGAAAATAGTCTGCTTTATTCTGTGTTCCTACTCTGTAGTTCTTTTTTTGGATGTGGATGGCATTTTGCATCATGAATCCTTTGGAAATGTTTTAGGTCCTTGCATTGCTGTGAAGAGCTAAGTTTGTCAGATACAGTTCTTGCACACCATGACTCTTACTGTGTACTGTGTACTGGTTCTGCTCACTTCACTCACCATCAGTTCACATAAATCTTTCCAGGTTTTTCTGAAGTCCCCTTGTTCATCATTTCTTATAGCACAATAGGATTCCATTACATTCACATATCACAACTTGTTCAGCCATTCTGTAGTTGATGAGCATCCCCTTGATTTCCAGCTTTTAGCCACCACAAAAAGAGCTGCTATAAATATTTTTGTACATGTGGGTACTTTCCCCATTTTTATGATCTCTTTGGGATACAGTCCTAGAAGTGGTGTTGATAGGTCAAAGGGAATGCGCATTTTTATAGCCCTTTGGGCAAACTTCCAAATTACTCTCCAGAATGGTTGGATCAGCTCACAGTTAAATGTGGTATATGTTAAATAGCCTGACTGTCTGAAGATACATTGCAAGATGTTTCAAAGGTAAAAAATGTCCAGCATGAACAATCCGTAGGCAGAATGAAGTAGTGGGCAGACAAGTGACCTAAGAACCAAGAAGACAGGATTCAAGTCCCAGTTCTAACATGTACTAACCACATGACCCTCAGCAAGGCTCTAGGGCCTAGAGGTATCTAGGTCTAGGACCTCTGCCTACAACATTCCCAAGTATCTCTGGAACCAGATTAAAATGTAATTGGGAAAGAGTCTAGACGTCATATTTCAAGAAATTATCAAGAAAAACTGCTCTGATATTATTAGCTTCAGAGGGTAAGATAGAAATTGAAATAATCCATTGATCACCTCCTGAAAGAGATTCCAAAATGAAAACTCCCAGGAATATCGTAGCCAAATTTCAGAGCTCCCAGGTCAAAGAGAAAATATTTCAGAGAGCCAGAAAGAAACAATTTGAATGTTGTAGAGGCACAGTTAGAGTCATACATGATTTAGCAACTTGCACATTAAAGGACCACAGGGCTTGGGATGTAGTATTCCAGAAGGTGAAAGAGAGATTACAACAAAGAGATAAATACCCAACAAAACTGAGCATACTCCTTCAAGGGAAAAAATATCAAAAGAGAACTTTCAAGTATTCCTGATGAAAAGACCAGAGGTGAGTAGAAAATTTGACATTCAGACATGAGTCAAGAGAAACATAAAAAGGTAAACATGAAAAAGTAATCATAAGGGATGCAATAGCTATAAACTGTTTACATTCCTAAAGGGAAAGATTATACATGTAACTCCTATGAATTTTATCATTATTAGGGCAGTTTAAAGGAATCCACATAGACAGAGGGTATGAGTGTTACTTGATTATGTAATGAACTAAAAAAAATGAAAGTGTGAGAAAGGTAGGAGAAGGAGAAAAGGAGAAGTAGAATGGGAAAGTTTTTTTTACAGAACAGAGTTATGCTAGGAAGAGTTTTTTCATGATCTCAGACAAAGCAAAAGCAAAAATAGAACAAATTAAAAGACATAATCAGGGAAACTACATTTTCCCAAATGTTATCCTAAAAAATGAATAATAATATTGAAAATTTTTACAGCAAGTTTCTTTGATAAAATCACCATTTCTCAAATATATACTGAGTATAGAACTGAGTGAAATTTATGAAAATAAAAACCTTTCCCCAATTGGTAAATGCTAAAAGGATATGATCCCATAGTTTTCAGAAGAAGAAATCAAAGCTATCTATAGTCATATAAAAATGCTCTAAATCACTATTGATTAGAGAAATGCAAATAAAACAACTCTGAGGTACCACCTCACACCTATCAGAAATGATAAATGCTGGAAGGTGTGAGGAAAAAATAGTTACACCAATGAATTGTTGGCTGAGTAGTGAACAGGTTTAATCGTTCTGGAAAACAGTTTAGAACTAGATCCAAAGGGCTATAAAACTCTGCATATGCTTTGACCTAGCTACTACCAAAGATATATATCCCAAATATATCAAAAAAAGGGTCTATATGTACAAAAATATCTACAGCAGCTCTTTTTGTGATGGCAAAGAATTGGAAATCGAAGAAATGCTTATCAGTTGGGGAATTGCTGACTAAGTTGTGGCATACAATTGGGATGGGGTATTATTGTGTTCTAGGAAAGAATGAGGGAGGTGGCTTCAGTAAAAAACATGGCAAGACCTATATGAACTGGTATAAAGTGAAATGAGAAGAACTGAAAGACCATTGTGTACAGGGACAAGTGTTGTAATGGTGGTCGATTGTGAAAGACTTGGCTACTCTGATCAATACAATGATCCAAGACAATTCCAAGGGACTCACGATGTAAAAATCCTATCTACCTCTAGAGAAAGAATTGATGAACTCTGAGTGAAAACTGAAGTATACTTTCCACATTTTTTTCCTTGCTTTTTTGAGAAATATGGCTAATATGGAAATGTTTTGCATGATTTCACATATAATTGACATCATTTTGCTTGCCTTCCCAGTGAGTGTGGGAGGGATGGGGAGAATTTGGAACTTCAAATTAAAATAAAATAAATGTTAAAATAAAATTTAAAAATAAATATTACAATACATAAATACATTTTAAAAATATAATTGGATAGTCTTTAACAAAATAAATATACAGTACAACATAGCTAATGTTAACTTATGATTTTCTAAATTAATAGGTAGCCTATAGGGTTCCTTATATATTACCTCAACAACTCAGAATCTATTAGGAGAAACAATATGAAAATAATTATGCACAAGTAAGACATATACAGGGAAAGCTAGGTGGCACAGTGGATAGAGTGCTGGGCCTGGAGGCTGAAGACTCATTTTCCTGAGTTCAAATCTGATCTCAGACAATAATTAGCTGGGTGACCCTATGCATGTCACTTAATCCTGTTTACTTCAGTTTCCTTGTCTGTTAAATGAGCTGGAGAAGGAAATGACAAATCACTTCAGTCTTTTTGTCAAGAAAAACCCCAGTGGGATTACAAAGATTTGAACATGACTGACAATGACTAAACAACAAAAGGATAGGATTAATTGGAGATAATCAACAGAGGGAAGGAAATAGCCTTAAGCAGAACTGGGAAAGGCTTCTTGCAGAAGGTAGGAGTTTTTAACAGAGTCTTAAAGGGACTTAGGGAAAATGCACAGAATGGGTAGATGGCATGTGGTATATGAAGAACAGGATAAGAAATGGAAGGGAGGGGGAGAGAGAGAGAGAGTACAATTAATGCTTTGTAAAACTATTTATTATATATGTACATGTGGATATGAATGGGTTGTTTTTTTCAACTTTAAAAAATGCTTTCCCCACTGGGAGGTAGGAAGTAAGTATATATGTATATATATAATTGTCTCCATTTTAGAGACAATGCTATAAAATGATACACATAGGTGCTATTGTGTAAGTCACTTTGCTGAGCCTTAAATTACTCCTGTATAGAGCAAGAGGATTAGATTAGATGACTTTGAAAACGCAGATGGAAAATTTTATGATTCTAAGGACTGAAAGAATTGACACAGTTGTAATATGAAAGATGCTTAAAATTGGGAAAATCTGACTCAGGTGTTTCTTCTGTTGCTACTCTTTTTTTACTTAGAACCTAGAACTTTCTTTCCTGGATATCATACCATTTTATTTACACATGAAATGTATTTGCTCCTAAATGACCTTCCAGAAACTCTGCTCCCTACTTCCCCTCCCCACTGCCCCAGGGGGCTGGGGGAGACGCTAACTTATGTGGGCATTAACAGATGCCCCAGCCATTTCACAAAGTAGGCTAGAGATGTACTTCATCATTCCTGGCCCCAACAGTAGGGCTCTTTTAGTTTAAGGTCCCCTTTTTCTCCTGTAGGTTTATTTACCCTTTATGTTGTTCATACTCATTAAGTAACTTCTAGCAGCCTTGATTCAATCTGTTGCTAAAAAGCTGAGCTCATATTGTCAGCATTGCTTCACTGTATGCACACAAAGGACTCATAATATATGTGACAGTTGACTCACTTAAATCACCTACTTGATTTTTTTTTTGCAGTCTTGTATAAATATAATAAAGTAGCTATAGAAATGAAAGATGTTTTTAAGTTAAATTTGACTCCACTGAACTCACACAATCAGCCAAGTTAACTTATATTTCATCTTAGCAGATATTATACTAAGTTGTTTCAAAGGCAAAGATCAAAAAAAGATGAATCTCAGTTTTCATATTTTTAATTCCTTTCATGAAAATCCTACTGATTTTCTAACACTTCATTTTTTTTTCAGTGAAAATGTTGTATTATTCTATTGGTATTAGAATAATCTTCTACCTAAAATATATATTTTACATATTTACAAGAATCTTCTTTTATATCATTCTTAACCACCATTTCAAAACTTCTAAATGATGCCATTGCTGGAATCTTAGGTTTTTCTTTTTTCTTTCTTTTTGGCTTTAGCTACAAGTTGAGTGTTTAGTGCCTTAATTAGAACATTCATAATGAAACAAAATTAGTGTAAATGTTTATAGCAGAAGCCTTTAAGTAACCAATAGTCTCCCAAATTCTTCCTTGTGTTCTTACTTACTTTGAAAGAACACTTTTAGCAAAATATAGTTTCTGAGTCTTCCTGAAAAGGGATAATGCCCAAAAAACAAACCCTTACAAAAAACAAAACCAGAAAGTATAACACATCTTTGAAAAATGGAAGATAGTTATTTTAAAAACACATAGAGTATATATTTAAGGGATTTATGCATATAAGCAGGTAGGAGAACTTCAGGTAAGGTGGAAGTCGGATAACGGACTGTTGGTCATGAAATAGATACATGTGTTTTCAGCTATACACCGAATTGTAGTATTCAATTAAATTAAACATTTATTAAGTGCTTAGCACAGTCCCTGACACATAGTAGTTTCTTAATCAATGCTTCTTCCTTCCTTCCTTATTTCCTTCCTTCCTTCCTTCCTTCCTTCCTTCCTTCCTTCCTTCCTTCCTTCCTTCCCTTTTTTCTTCTTACTGTTCCTAGGTGCTAGGGATACAAAAATGAAAAATGATAAATAATCTGCCCTCAAGGAACTTACAATTCTATGAAATTGTGGAAACAGCCTTTACAGAAATAAGTATGATGCATGGTAGAATATGATAAAGGAACAGGAAAGAGACAAAGAATTCTAAGCAAATTTAAGGAGGGAGAGATCACTTTCAGATGGAGGAAACCATAATGTTTTAATTGTGGAAGGCCATATCTGAAGCTAGGCCTTGTAGGAAGAAAATGTTTATTCAGGAGAAATACTGATTTCTTTCAAGTCGTTAAGGTAGCTGTGAAAATTATTGAACATAAAGCAGACAAAGTTGAAGATGTACAAAGGCAATGTGAATAGGAGATACCCCTAGAAGTCATCGTGGTACACTGGAACAAGTATTGACCCTGGAGTCTGAGAAGCTGGGTTCAAATCCTGCATCTAGCACTTTGAACCTGGGTTCAAATCCTACATCGCACACATGTATGTATATGACTTTAAGAAAATCACTTAGCCACCCAGGGCCACATTTTTCTCATCTGCAATATGAAGGTATTTAACTAGAGGGCCTCTGAGGTCTGTTTCAGATTTAGATCTATGATCTTTAGTAATTTCATGTATCATTCCAGATAGTCCAGTCCCATTGTGCATTCCTAGTTCTCCATGAAACTTATGCAGATCACTAAATTGATATTCCTTCAGTTTAAGGGGTGGGTGGGGTAGAGCCCTGTTGAATGAGAGCTCTTCTATATTTTTTCAACTAAAACAAAAATGAAATAATGAAATTACACACACACACACACGCATACACACACACATTTTAGATCCTCTGGATAAATTATGAATTATACGTCCCAGGATGTTCTATAACCAGATAAATTTGGGATATATATATCCCCAATATACTTCCATCATCAATGTCCCAGTTTCCTTCCCTATCTTCTGTTAGAGTCAAAACCATCACCATTTATAAAGTATCCCTTTCATTATTGGAAGAAATCTTCCATATATATTGAGGTAATGGAATGGCATGATGGCAGAACCAGAACAACACAAGGATATTTGGAAATTTTCTCCCATTTAGAGACCACAACCTTGTCCCAGATAGGTTTCCCCCTTCCAGTTACTTAAAAGTCTATGTGCCCTATATCCAAAATATACCCATTCATTTCTGAGGCTCAATTACAAAATTTCTATATGTGGGCCTGTACTCTGTCTCTGTCAGTGCAACATGAAATGAAATTTTGTCACTGTGTGGCTGATTTATTCAACTTACACAACCAAAATGATTGTGTAGAGGCATAGATCAATTGGTTAATACATTTGTATGCGTGCAACTGAGAAAAAGACCCTAAAGTCCACTTGAGGCATGAGTAATCTTCTTTAAAGGTCTAAGTTGACCAAATTAACATGCTTATCAACATTGAACATTGTGCTGCCTATTTATAGACTGTACCTTTAAAAGTAGCACCTTGTCTTAGTTACTTTTTTCATACAAAAACCCTACGATATTCTTGTGGAGTACTGTTTCCTAATTAATACTAAATATAAACGAACTATATATATGTGTATGTGTGTGTGTGTGCATGTATATATATATGTACATATATATACATATATATATGATTAGGTCATTAGGATTTTTTAAATTGCTACATTTCTTCATTTTTCTCTCCATCTGTTTCTATTTATTATTATTTCAGTCTATAATGCATTTGGGGGTACAGCTGATATTTCAACATCATTTTCCTATATCCAACTCTTAATCATAACTCTCACATTTGAAAGGTGCATTAGAGCATGAAAACATGCATATGAAGAAAAAATATTTTGCTCAACCATCAACACATCACATAACAGCTGCAGATGATTTAACACCTAATCTTCATTTTAATTTTTTATTCTGAAGCAAGACAGCTCTCATGAGTTTATCAGCAAATCCACTCTGATATATATATATATATATTTTCAGCAAACTAACTTTTCCTAGTCTGAATAATGATCATATTTCCTACTGATAATGGGTTGTCGCTCTAAAATAAAATGTCAGCCATTACTGAAAGAATCAATAGGCTTTGTGTGAACTCTAGTTAAGTTTCCTCTTTGAATAGAGTTGGACAAAGGTAATGGTATCTATGTTTGTGGAGAGGAAATACTTTACTTCCACCTCTCAATGACCCATAAACAATTAGGAACAGCACTGAAAAGCAGGGCCCGTATTGTTCTAGCCAGAAGATAAGTTGATTTGACATAGGATTTAACAGGTATTCACCCAAGGGCTCTCACAAAACCAATGAAACATAAAATCGATGGAGCTTCAATAAAAAGACCGAGGTTACTTAATTTTGCTCTCTATTAAAATAAATATGTAAGTTGCCTTTTGGGAGCAAAATCATTACAGGTTCAGCAATGAGACATGTAAGTCCCCACTATAAGATGTGGGATTTTAGTTAGGGGCAGGTGGGACTAGCAATTTCTATAATACCAGGATGCCACAGGCTAACTGCCAATGTTCCTTGTGCCCCCTCTTTATAAGGTCATAGATTTAGACATGGGAGTGGCCACACAGTCCAATTACTTCATTGTCTATGTGAGGAAACTGAAGTCCAGAAAGGTTAAGCAATTTGACTAAATTCATACTGGGTAGTAAGTGTCAGAGGTGGAGACTCGTGTCTCTTGCCTCTAAATCTAACATATACATATACACATTTATATATTCACATGTACATATACGTTTGTGTGTATGTGTGTATATATAGATATATATATAGATATATAGATAGAGCCATATCCACATAGACATATCATACTACCTTTTTGTTATTCAGAAAATCTCTGACAAGTTTCCAGTTTAGAGGAAACTCAAATCAAGAAAGTCAGTTTGTTGGATTTGAGAAAAAATAACATGTTTATAAACTATGTCAATAAGATTGAATATCTATAGAGTTCATAGCTCTGCATACAAGGATATGGGCAGATGGGTAATGCTATTTTTGTTGGGGGCATCATGCACAGATTGTAGGTAGTAGCGATGTCTTTTATTTTGTATATTACTTTGCAGTTTTAGAAGTACTTTCATATATACTGTCATGCATGTGAAAATACATGTAGCAGAAGGGAGCCTGGAACACTTTCCATGGAGCTGGGCATGGACTCTGGCCCCTTTCTGTGAGACATGTGTTCTGTAAAGGGTGTGTGTGTGACAGAGCGAGAGCCAAGTTCTATGAGAAATGCTCCAGTTCAAAGCTGTTTATGTGGTGCACGACTCTCCCTAGTGCAGCCTGAATAAGATTAAAATGTAATTGGAAAATGCTAACAAAATAAATAAAAATATAGTAGAACATAGATAATATTACAGTTTAAAACTAAGTCAGTATACAGCATGTAGGCATTTTTACTTAGGGATTAGTGGCCCTCTTTTTTTTTTTTTTTTTGAGTTTGACACCACTTCTCCAATCCACCTTCTCTTTCCCATAAAATATCATGGAAAGCAGATTTGGGCAATATTTTATGAGGAAAAGTTTTAGACAAATCACACTACAAATTCTAGGAAAATGACTATTTTCTTGCCCATTCCCAGTAGGGTTCTTTTATTTTTTGGAGATTCCACTATTCCTCTCTTATAGAATTGTTATTGTTTAGTCATTTTCAGTCATGCCTGACTCTTTATGATCCCTTTTGGGATTTTCTTGGCAAAGATACCAGAATGGCTTGCCATTTCCTTCTATAGCTCATTTTACAAATGAGAAAACCGAGGCAAAGAGGGTTAAAGGAGTTGCTCAGGGTCATACAGCTAATAAATATCTGAGGCTGGATATGAACTCAGGTTTTCCTGACTCCAAGCCCAGCATTCTATCCATTGCACCACCTAGCTATCCCCTTTTGTAGGATAGTCCAGCATTTTTGCTTTTCATCTAACCACTGGTCCCACCTAGGCTTTTCCTTTTTCTCAAGTTCATCACGAAGCTTATGAAATATGTATAAAACATATATATGTATATATATGTGTATGCATATATGTAAGTATATGTATGCATACTATGTATGTGCATTATGTATGTATGTATCTCCTTACATAAGTAAGGCCAATCACAGATTTTAAATATTTTATTTATCTTTAGCATTGCATAGTGAGGATTTTATTTGGGGCTGAAAACCTTATAACCTGGTCCTTATTCTACCATTTACTAGCCATGTGATTTTATTTTTAATAGTGTTTTATTTTATTTTATTTTTTTTACCAATTACAGGTAAAGACAATTTTTAACATTCTTTTAAAAACTCTTTTGAGTTCCAAATTTTCTTTATCTCTTCCCTCCTCCCCAAGATGGTAAGCAATTTGATGTAGGTTATATATGTGCAATCATTATGTGAAACAATTTTCCATATTAGTCATGTTGTAAAAGAAGAAACAGACCAAAACAAAAAAAAAAACAAAAAAAGTGAAAAAAAATGTATGCTTCAATCTGCATTCAGACTCCATCAGTTCTTTGTCTGGATGTGGAGAGCATTTTTCATCATGAGAATTTTGGAATTGTCTTGCATCATTATATTGCTGAGAAGAACTAAGTCAGTCATAGCTGACCATCGTACCATGTTCTGATTCTATTCACTTTACTATACATCAGTTCATGTAAGGCCTTACATGTTTTTTTTTTTCTGAAATTGTCTTCTCATCATTTCTTACAGCACGATAGTATTCTATTACATTCATATACCCCAACTTATTCAGCCATTCCCCTATTGATGGGCATTCCCTCAGTTTCCAGTTCTTTGCCACCACAAAAAGAGCTGCTATAAATATTTTTGGTACAAAGAGTTAATTCTTTCTCTCTGTCTCTCTCTCTCTGTCTCTGTCTCTCTGTCTCTCTCTGTCTCTCTCTCTCTCTCTCTCTCTCTCTCTGTCTCTCTCTCTCTCTCTCTCTATCTCTCTCTCTCTCTCTCTGTCTCTCTGTCTCTCTCTCTCTCCATCCCTCCATCACTCTTTTGATCCCTTTCGAATACAGATTTAGTAATGGTATTGCTAGGTCAAGAGTTTGAACCAGATGACTTCTGAGGTTACTCTCAATTCTAAAACTATGCATATATCTGAAAACACTTTCTAGTAAAGCATGATATTGATTTATTGTAGCTCTAAAAAAATTAAAACTTCTTAGCAACTCAATTTTTAGTCTTGGCCTATTTATATGATACAGCCATATCTAGAAGAAACATGAAAAATGCTATTTGGTGTTTTAATCAAGTGACATTCAACATCTGGGTCTTGAGAAAAAGTACGATGTTTGATGCACTCTTAAAATTTTTATCTGGATGGTTACTATTATGAAGACAACCTGTTAATGGCCCCATGTGAAGAAAAAATATGTCAAAATCCTATGGTCCTAAAATTAAAGACCCTGGTTTGATTTTTTTCAAACATTTTGTGATTCTTAGGCCAACCGGAGGAGCTATGTCAAAACCAGATCTGTAAACTGCCCTGGAGACACATAATAAAAATGAAAGAAAATCAGGATTATATTAGAGCAGGTGATTGAAAAATTAGAAGAGCTGAGAGTAGAAAAACATACAATCCCAGATGGAGTTAAGCTTAAACCTTCTGCAAAGGAGAAGGGAGGAGAGTTAATGGAGATAGAGAGAAAGCTAGAGGAACTATAACATGAGACATCTTTGAGAATTGAGAGGGAGGAGCATGTTACAGGTCACATCAAGTCTGAACTAAAGGTGTGAGCACCTGTCTTTGCAGCAAATCTTGCAGTTGTGCAAAGCCTTATCCTGGGACTTCACCAGAGCCTTCACAAACATACCACAGCAGCCTCGTGAAGGGATGTTATGCCATTTTGTAGGGAGAAGCAACAGCACAGAAAGACAAAATAAATATTTGGAGGGTCATGCAGTGTGGCTGAGAAAGAACAAAGGAGCGCTGATGTTTTCATCGAATGGATGTGGCAGGCAGGCTGTGTTTCCTGCTTTGGAGGAGAAATCATCCCTACAATCTTTGTTTTTGCAATGGTAAAAGGGCCTTCCACTGACAGTGAGAGATGCTTTCTTTACATGTCTCAGTATAGAAATCGTGGAAATGCTTCAAAATATGATAAATGGCAAAAAGACAGACTGGACTTTGTAAGCAAAGATGAGGGGATCAAGAGCAAAGAGTGTAGACTGATAAATGTAAGACCTAAAAAGGATACAAATAAAGCTAGGGCTATCAATTGCTTGGTTCTATGAAAAGTTTTCTGTATTAATTAGTAGTTATATCAACTCCAGTGAATAAATGATTTCTTTGGTGACTGAGAAGGGAAATGTCTTTATGAGGAAAGAATTCTTTCAGGTTTGTTACCATTGACGCCACCCCACCAGTTTATATACTAAGAATATGACTTTTTACTTCCCACCTAGACTTAAAGTCCAATCAAATGAGCAAGTAATTATTAAGTGTCTATTGTGTAGACAGTATATTTACCTTTCTTTGTATCCTCAGGATCAGCACAGAACCTGGTACATAGTAAGTGCTTAATAAATGTTTGTTGACAGATTAATCAATTGATTCATTGATTGCTAATGAAGAAAGGGATACAAAAAAAAAAAGTATACAATATAGTCCTTGCCTTTGAGGAGACAAATCCATCTTATAAGGGGGACAAAATAAAAGCCTGCTAAATTGCTTGGTATAGATGAGAGCTTTTGAAAACTTTAGAAAATGGAAAGACCAGTAGGGGGTTAGAATATGTTAGACAAAGCTTTGGGGAAGAGTGATAGGACTTATGATGGACTTTGAAGCATGGATGGGGTTCGGATTAAGGGGGCTGGTGAAAGGAGTTTATTTTGGTCAAAAGGAAGACCATGAGCATAGGACTAGATGAATAAATGGACACTTTATGTATGTGTAGAGATAGTAAAAACAAACAAATGACCTGACTATATCGAAGGATAAAAGCTGTGATAAGAGTGATGAGATATCATAAGCAAGATGGGTCAGATTCTAAAGGGCCTTGACTAGCAGGCCTGAAAATCATTGTTCTTATAGAAAATAAGGCCTTTCTCCTGATAGCTAGAATTAGGAGGGTGGGGAGGTAGAATGTTGCAGACAGGTGGGAGCATGGACTATGGGCTCTGGTGGTAGGAAGGCAATAGTGGCTGGATTCCAGCAGAGGGCAGCAGAAGGCTGTCAAGCAGGGACCCCCTACTAAGGCCTAAAGATTGTTAGCCAAGGACATCCAGGAGCAAAAGGGAGGGTGGCATTGTGGTCAAACTTGCCACTCACTAAATGGAATTTAATACTGAGACTATCTTCTGAAATTCAAAAAATCAAACCAAAGGATGGAATAAGGCATGCTGTTGAGGATGTCCAGGCTGAAAGCTTAGGTACAAAGGAAGGACAAGAATATATGGCTTTCTGGCCATATGAATAGGACATGATGGAAAGCCAGTTATGGAAGTCCAAGAGACAGTTTACTCTGATCTTGATTTTGCAGATGAGCCTAGTTCTGTACAGGCATACAGCATTCTTGGTCCCTTTTCCTCTGGTGTTTAAAGGAGCTGGGTAGACAGGTTCTCTAGTGGTCTCTGGATGGACATCTAGGACCTGAACACACTTAGTTCAATACTGAGCCCCTAAGTAGCTGGAACTCAATAAATATGAATGGATTGATTAAATGAAGAAAACTGTTCTCTTTCTCACTATTTTATTTTTCCCCTCCTTTTCTTTTCTTAGTGAAAACCATGAAGGAAATATGTCTGGAAAGGACTAGACCCAGGATGCAGTATGTCTAAACAGATTGCAAGGATGAAACAAACATTAAGCAGATAGTGAAGCCAGAGCTAGTGCTCAGTTTGCTGGGAGTTTACAGATATAATGGGAATTTTATGGACTTAGGCTTTAATGGACACAAGAAAAAAAGAGATTAACTTCAGAGTAGTGTGGTTCTGGCCATGAATATAATAATATGCCTGTTATTGAGGAGAAAAGTGTAGAAATTAATCATCTAAATAAAATTCTTGGTATTTAGGCATTTGTTGTACTCTGGACCATACAATGGCCTTCAGACTGGCAAATAAAAGAAGCAGCATAAAAACATAGATGAAGCATAAAGGTCCCTTCCAAGTCTAAATCCTAATATCCCAAAAGGTATATTTGGAGATAGTCCCTGAGATTCTGCTGAAAGCCGATAGTTAAATAGCTGCATCAGAACTTTTCAGGTCTAATGAGAAGTTAAGTACCTAATTTAATTAATACTATTTTATGTAAGGAGTGGTATAGAGGGCTTCTGACCTTGAATCACGTAGGTTGGAAAGAGGATATAGCAGTGTGCAAAACTGGATGACTATTTGAGGTAACTGTAGCTGATAGGCCACTGAGGATGTTAAAGAAAATGATAAATTGTGGGGAAAAAATGAATCCTAGTACTGATCAACAATGTTACATATAAATGCAACAGCGGATGGATGTGACTTTTGGTTTAATCAGATCTAATGTCCTTCTTTGTTATCAGGTTCACAAAATCAAGGAATCTCAGAGTAGAAAAGACCCCAGAGGCCCACTAGTCTAAAGCATAATGGACAATTATCTCTTTTTTGCAACATACCCCCAATGTGACCACTCAATTTTTTACTGAAAACTTCCAGTGAGGAAGTTTCTGGTGGGCCCATTCCTCTTTGACATAGCTCTATTTCTTTCAAAATTTTTCTTTCCTCAGTTTCCTTCTCTGCTACTTCCACTTTTTGCTCTGTAGCAGAAGCACATGGAATCATAGTGAATAGAAAACTAACCTCAGGACCAGAAAGACCCGGATTCAAGCTCCACCTTTGACACACACGGGTTCTATAACCCAGAGCAAGTCACTTCATCTTTCAGTACTCTAGGCAGTTCTTTTAGGATTATAACTAGCAGGGCATATGAAGATGGATGACAGGGACTGAATCTGTGGTTTCCCTGTTAAGAGGGAGTTTTCTCAGTTGAAGGTTAGTTCCCTCAGAAATCCAGTCCATCTTCCATCCCCTTCCATCCCCTTCTACGTGACAGTCTTCCAAATACTTGAAGAAAGACATCAAGTCTGCCAAGTCTTCTCTTCTTCAGGCTAAATATCTTCAATTCCTTCAACTGAGCCTCATATGATATAATTTCAAGGTCCTTCACATCTTGGACATTCTTCCCTAGAAGGGTATTTATTAGTATCTTTCCTAAGCTATGATGTTCAGATTTAGAATGATAGGAGCTGTTTCAGGACTTGGAAAAAAGATGGGGTATTATGGGAGTGGTTTTAGAAAATGAAAGAAAACAAAGTTTGGACACAAAAGATAAACTTCATATACTTTCCAATTGTGTCTTAGGTTTGACCTGACTTTTTATGTGTTATAGCGAGATAGATACGTTACATCAATCACTTTGTCCATCTGTAGGAGGAAGGTCTTCAACTCTTGTCTTTTAACAGGGTTTTAATATCCACAGGGAAATGGCAAATATTTCCTTTACTAATCTCACATTGGAACATTTTCCTTTCCTTTCCTTTCCTTTCCTTTCTCTTTTTTTTCTCTTTCCTTTTCTTTCTTTCTTATCTTTCTTTTTCTCTCTTTTTCTTTCTTTTTTCTTTCTTTTTCTCTTTCTCTCATTCATTCTTTCTTTCTTTCCTTCCTTCCTTCCTTCTTTTTTCATTTTTCTTTCTTACTGGTGGCCATGGACTGATTCCTTACTAGGTTTTTCATTTTATAGGTAGGGGAGAAGAGAGTATGTGTCCACTGGCACAGAAACCATCATTTCCATTTGTAAACCAACTAGAGATGGGAAGTCTATTGTCAAGACCTCATTTCTAAGAATTACATTGATGAGCAAAAAGAACAGTAACAATAAGGGAGAAAAATGAATCTAGTTTTCTTTTAAAAGTTCCTCCAAAATGTTGTTCCCTAATACTAAAATAGGTGCTATGAAGTAGACAAAAGAAATGAGGCATGTTTCTTATTGTCAAGAATAATTTCCTAGGTTTTGACTACATGATTTTCAAAATCACTCATACATCTAGTGCATTCATGGTTAAAAAAAATCAGTCAGATTGTCTGGCATCTTCAAAATAAAAGAATTCTCTGCATGACTACATTTTTCAGTCTTCAGCAGGTCCTTTTGTCATTTAATGAATACAAATTCAAAGATGATCTCCTAAAATACGAGGAAAAGCTGCAAACATCTACCATACTCTTCCAAAAGAAAGGTTATAATGAAAGAGATAAATTACCTCTGTACGCAGAAGAACTTTTGTTACATCTAAATAGAATTAGAGAAGAAAGCAACAGGAACAATATCTAGGTAGTATTAATTTCAGATGAGGAATGAGGAAATTGAAGGTAGAAATGTAGGCATACTGTATTGACTTAATAAAGCATATTGATCTGGAAGACATCCCTAACCTCCTTTTTTCCTAAAATATCCTATAGTCAATCCTTTTTATTCATAGTGAACACATTGCTATGAAAATAAGTAATGTTGGGTGGTCTGGGAAATTCATGGGGTAGGCATATCACTGGCACTACCATTATGTCTAGTGACCCCATTGGAAGAATGCATTTTCTCTCAGTTTATTGTCAGTTTAGCTTTTGAGCCCTTTGGCAAAGAAACTATTCCATCTTTCTGTCCCATCTTGTGCCAAGAACACTTTTGACTCTGTGAATCTGTGACTAATATCTGGGCTATATAGCAAAGAGAAATTTGTCATCTTCTAAATTGTAATATACAATTACTTTTATATTATTCCTATAGTACATACATGGGACTGGAGATAGGAGTGGGTCTTCAATAAAAACACAATTGATATTTTTCACATCAGCCTTCCAAATGGATATGAGGTGTTAGAATCTCCTCCTTCCAACTTTCTGGCAAGTATACCTAGAGTGAATGTTTTGTGGTTATTGATGAAACCTGATTTTCTAGAATTTCTAATTTCCTTCTCTTCTTTTTTACCATTATTTTTGCCATAACAATTCTTCTTCATTGCCACAGGGGGAACTGTTGGCTTAATTTTTGCGTTGAAGGCACTGCTGCTGAAATTATTAAGCTAATGATTTATGCCCCCATGATACTGTAATCTCTTGTGCTTAAACCAGTAACTATGTTTTGTTTGCTGTTTATAACTATCACTGTTGTGCCATCAAGAGCCTCTGCCAGCTTGTGTGGTTTACTTATCCCTGATGATCTCTACAAACCATTGATTGGTTAAAAAACAGAATGAGATATATACATATATATATATTAATTGCAGGAACTATGAATTAAGCTACTGTGATCTACTATATGAAAAGATAAGTTCAGTAAGATCAAACAATGTTTGTCAAAACATACTTTAGGGTTACTTCTGGTTTTATCATCGTGGAAAGTATGAATGCTTTTTAGGAATACAGTGCTTTCACTGCATCAGCTTTGGACTATGAACTCACAGGCTTTTCCCCTTGGGTTATTCACATTTTATCATATTAAGGAACTAATGTACTCAGAAATGTTGCACATGTTTGAAAGTCCTTGCATTTGATGGTAAACAGAGAGTCCTCCCATTTAACTCTTAAGGCCCATATCTGTGAAAGAAATTATTCATAGTATTTAGCCTTATGTATTCAAGGTTCTATTTTTCTTTTCTTTTTAAAATATAAATTGGCATAAAGAAAATGAATTATGAGAAAAGAAATAGGATGACAAGATTTAGAATTGGATACCAACTCTAGTCAAGCTCCTTTATAAATAAACAGAGGTCCCAAGAAGCAAGTGATGCAAGATCGTAAGATCATGGATCTAGAGCGTAAATAGCCTTAGAGGTCATCTGGTCTAACTCTATCATCATATAGATGAAGAGGAGCATTTAAGTCAGGAGGTCACACGTGGTGAGAAGAGAACTAGATTTTGAGCTCACTCTCTTTGATTCCAATTCAGTGCTATTTCCACTATACCAAAGGAAGGAAATAGTTTAGTGAGGGTGATATAGATATATATATATATATATACATACACACATATATATGTATGTGTGTATGCATATGTACATGTATATGTATATACATATAATGGATATATGTATATACATATGTATATATATGCATACGTAATAGAGAGATATATTTAGATATAAATAGGTCTATATCTATATCTCTCTCTGCATTCATACACACACTTACCTACACACATGCACACACACATTCCAGCAATCAAATGTTAACTCAGGCACATACATTAGCCTTGACACTAGGCTTGGAGAAATGAAGGAAACAATCACTATTTCCTTTCAAATCCAGAATCAGCTTGGGCTTATTTCCACATTTTTAACCCTAGAACCTCTTCATGCTCCAATCACATCTCTCTGCTGTCATTGTTATTGCCAGTCTCCCTGCTTTGCTTTGATTCTTCCTGAAAAAGCCCTTCTTTTACCCAATCTGGTTAGTTCAATACCTATGCTGCTAAAACACTGCAAAATTCTGTTTACTCATGTAGTTCAGTGGAGAGAAGCCTTGGATTTGAAGGCAGAGGAAGGACTTAGGTTCCACTTTCTACCAGTGAGATCTTGAACATGTCTCTAGTCCTCGGTTTCCACATTTCTAAAATGAGGATTAGACTATATCAGAAGCGTCAGACTTGCAGCTGCAGAGTTTTGTGGCCTGAACCAGGTTAAAATGTTATTGGGAAATGTTTAACAAAATAAATAAAAATACAGCATAAATAACGTTAATTTCTGGTTTTCTAAGTCTATACTTTCTATTTTAGTTTGACACCACTGGACTACCTGTCTTCTAAGGTCCCTTCCTGCTCTTGTGGTAGGCTCCATCCTTGAGGGTAAGCACTATACATCCAAAGAGATTTGTTACTTTTCTTCTAGACAGATCTGAAATACCTAAAATATAGGGCCAATACAAGCAGATTTGGTGTAGAGTATAGTGTTGTCCAAGCAGAATTGTCTGGGTCAAACACAAATGCATAAGGTTGTTGGATAATATCATTGATTGTGTTAGTTGTGAAAGTACTATCAGCCATTAATCAATTAATTAATCAACAATAGCTACTATGTGTCTAACATTATGCTGGTGTGATTAGACAAAAGGAAAACTGTATCTGCCTTCATGGACCCCTTAAGTATGTGTAAAATAGATGCAAAAAAAAAGATACAAGGTGTTTTGGGAAGTCAAGTGAACAAACCTTTACTAAGTATTTACTATATTCCAGGCACTGACCTAAGTGCAGTGAATAAAAAGGTAAAAACATAGTCCTTGCCTTCAAAGAGCTCACATTCTAATGAGGGAAACAACAAGCAAAATCTTGTTTATACAAATATAGAAATTTTTTATACAAATATACAGAGGAATAACAGTATAAATGAGATGTAATCTCAGAGGGAAGGCAATGGTATGGAGGAATCAAGGAAAGCCTCTGGCAGAGGTGGGATTTGAGTTGTCTTGAAAAAAGAAGTCAAGGAAGGGAAAAGGTAGAAATGAAGAGGGAGAACATTCTATGCTGAAGTGACAGCCTGGAGGGTTCTGTGAACCACTGTCACTGAATCAGAGAAAAGGGGAATAAAGAGTAAAAGGACTGGAAAGGTAGTAAGGGACCAGATTGTGAAGGCTTTAAACAATCAGAATTTTCTATTTGATCCTGTGCATAATAGGGATCCTCTGGAGAATGTTAGTAGCATCAAGGAAGGTCTCTCTTAGGAGGTGTCACTTAAGCTGAATCATGTACAAGACCAGGGATTCTAGGAGGTAGCAGTGAGAAGGGAGTGTATTCCAAGCATAAGGAGCCACCTTTGCAAAGACAGGACATGGATTGCTGTGTGAAAGGAACAGTTAGATTGGACTAAAGAGCAAGTAAAATCAAGGCAATCAAGCTCTAAGTAGGAAAATTGGGGGCAAGAACCTAGAGCAGAACATTTCAGCTATCTTGAGTATCAATTAGCAGTTCTGATAATAGATATTCCCTTGATAAGGCAATACCTTACTTCTATACCCAGATCCAATTAGATGTTGCACTAGCCAGATAAAGGTAGATCTTTAAAACCTGAGTACTGGCTTATTATCCATGGAATAAAGACAAAGATTATACAGATTGAATGCTGAATTGTTACAGGATACAGGAGCATGGGAAACATTCCCTAAAAGACAGTTTTAATCAGAAGCATTTATCTAATTTCATAACGCTTCTTCAGATTCTTATTCAAAGACTGTCAATTGTCCCCATTCTGGGATGAGCAGTGTCCAAAGTCAAATCAAATGGAAGGAGCAGATTTCCTGTTGTAATTGTCTTAGAACAATCATACTATATGAAAAAATCCACAAGTGCTCTGATTTTCCTTTGAACGTGAAAGTTAAGGCATAAGAGGGCTGTGAAGTTCAATTTAAAGATCTTGCTGAAAATTCTCTTTCAAAGGCACTGAATGTGTATTAATTTCATGTAGCCCTTAAAATCACATAAAACCTAATGATTAGCTTGGTCTGCCCTTTGTCAATTTTATTTAAGGGGAAATATAAATCTTAAATTCAAAACAGGCCACAATTCATGCAAGCTACCTGATACAGGTAACATTTTCAAAATGGAAAATCTTAGACTGTTTTGCAATTTCAGAAAACTTTCAGCCCTTATTTTGTTAGAGCATTGGTGCTAGATGCTGAGAGAGATTCAATTAAACAAGCAGCGGTCCTTGCCTTTATTAAGGTCATAATCTAGTTGGGGGAGGTGAAATAACATGACATACTCTATTTTTATAAAATAAAATTTTGTTAAATAAGTTACTAACCTAAAACTATTTAAGGTCCAAATGGAGAAGAATCATTATTCTCTGGTAGTGGGATAGGGACAGGGAGATTCTTGAAGGACACGGCATTTGGATTCAGCCTTAAAGAATGGGTATGATTCAACAGGCAAAGATGGGTTGGAGGGGAAAGAATTTTAGACATAAGGAATAATGAATGAATGCGGTGAGAATGTGGAGGGTGGGACATGTTCAGAGGACAACAAATAGTCCAATGTTGCTTATATAGAGATTAATATGAAATAAATCTGAAAAAGTAGGGCATGCCAGATTAGGAAAGGCCTTGAAAGCTAAAGGATTTGATCTTTACTAAATAGGTAATAATGAGTGAGTTTTGAAGTGTTTCGAGTAGAACAGTGACATGACTGGCTCAATATATAAGGGAATTATCCTGACAATGGGATGAAAATGAATGTATTAGAGAACAGGAGACAGGAGAGGTAGAAAGACAGATTACAAGATCATTAAAACAGTTTAGGGATGTAGTAATGGGCAACTATAGTAAAGTTATGGGAATAGAGATGAAGGGAGAAAAATAAGGTTTTAATAGATTCAGAGGAGTTAGCAATTTGCCATAAGTAGAAAGGCTGTTACACTTGAAGGCTAAGACTTGTGTTTCAATAATGCCTTACTTGTTCTGAGACTGGGGGAAAGCCACCTGACCTTTTAGAACCTATAAAAAGAAATAATGGGTTTTGTATTCCCTAATTTGTAGGCTTCTTTCTAGGAAAAGTGGTCTGCAAACTTTTAAGCCTAAATAAATATGAGTGATTATTATTTGAATTCTTAGAGCCAATCACAAGAATAATAATTCGAGTGTAAAGGTTAGCCTTGATATCTTAACCAGGTGAGGACAGTTCTCAATCAAGTAATTAATCACAAGCCTTTGACTTAATGGGAAAATTCTTTGAAAGCCATTTGATGAAGTGGAATGGTGCTAGAGAGGAAACCTTTTCCAACTGATGAAAGTTTTTGAAACATCCTTGGAATTCTATATAAAGGCATCTAATTAGCTGATTAGAGAATTACAGAGTGTAGAAAGCATATAGTTCTTTATAAACTCCTGGAGAAGCAACTACTTGGGAGGAAAGGAGAGATCTAGACTTTGGCCTTGGGTCTCTTCCTCTTACCTCTAAGCCCAGTTTTTGTAAGCTTTGAAGGGTCTGGAGGACTTGGATTTTTCCATTATCCCATTACTGTCCTAGTTGCACATCCAGATAAACTGACAGCCTCATCTGCATTGGAAGAAGCTAAGGACAAATTGAATGCATATTCACCATGCTTAAGGGAAAATTCTTTAGCATCCCACAAATGGGAGAAAAGAGTTAGAGCCCTCAGGAGACTTTGTTACCATTTTGCCACATGTGTTCTCTAATCTTGAGCCCACTTGTTTCTGAACTCTGCATGCTCTTACCAGAGAGAGTGGCACAGACTTTGTGGGGCTAGATTTTGAGCCAAATGTCCTTACTGTGTCACTTCAGTAAGTACCCCTTTATGAAAACTACCTAAGACTGGCCAACTAAATTGATTCTCAATCTAATAATCTTTGGAGGATGAACAATGGTTGGGGCCTTAAGCTATTTCCTTACTCTGGGATTCAAGACTCATCTGTAAGAAAGGGAGATGGGATAAGGGTCCTTAGGGCTTATGTGGGCTATACAAGGATGCCCAACAGAGAGCAATGAGAAGAGCTTAGCTAATTAAATTGCTTCATTCAGGGCTTCTAAGGATTAATCTATGTGTACATTGACAAAACAAATACTTCCAGTGTAAATTGTTTATTCTACAGACCAATCAATAAAATTGTAATATGGATGATTTCTAAACAATATCTTAGAAAAAATAAATGTTTTTTTAAAAGGTAATCAAAACCTTCTAAGTTTATTAATAGTTCACAGTCTTACTGACTTTCTGAATGATTTACAGCAAGTGAATCAGTCTTTCAAAGGCACAGCTGCCTAAAGGTAGATTTTGTAATCAGGAGGTACCAGTTACCACAGGATTTAACCCGGCCACAGTCCACTCCAGACCACACACAGAGCAGCTCAGTACTCAGAGAGACAGGAACTAGGAATGATGGTATCAATTTGGGAACAGAGGGAAGGATAGTGTTGAAATGAACACATTTAGTGGCACAACAACCAAATTGAATGGGGAACCTCCCCACAGTGTAAAACTCTGACTCTTACCTGAATCTCTCACAATGACTTAATTTAGTCTCCCCCACATAACAATTCAAGTTCTATGGGAGAAGATGAGCTTTGCTGCTTCCCCAAAGAGAGACAGCTAGGTAGAACTTTGGACTTGGAGTCAGGAAGACTTGAATTCAAATCTAGCCTCAGGTATTTATTAGCTGTGTGACCCTGGGCAAGTCTCCTAACTTCTGTTTGCCTCAGTTTCCCTACCTACAAAATGGACATAATAATAACACCTACTACACAGAGTTGTTGTGAGGATAAGATGAGATAACATTTATAGAGCACTTCACAAACCCAACTATTTCAAGCTAGGAAGACATATTCAAATACCATCTATGTAACTCTTACAAGATTTGGAATTATGGTTGAGTCAGGTAACCTTTATGATCCAATTTCTTCATCTGTAAAACTTGGAAATTAACAGCTGCAGTACCTACTTCATAGGCTTTTTTGTTGTGAGGCACAATTGGGATGAAGTGCTTAATAAATCTTAAAGTTTTATATAAATGTCAGTAATTATTACTATTATATTTTAATGCCAATGTAGACTTTCTTTTAAGGTAATGTGGGTAGTGATGTGATGAACCATTTCTATTGTGATAAGGTGGCTTCACTTTTCCTCTCTTTTGACCAAGTCACTGTTATATTCTTCCATACACCCTTTTACAGTTTTATTGTCCAGTTATTCTCATAGTTTGGTGTTCCTACATATGTCTGCCATGTGTTTTGGCCCACAGAATTCTGGGGAATGAGATTTTTCTCATCACAGGCAGCATTTGTATGAATAGGCCCTTATCAGGATTGTTTGTATTCATTCAGAATGAATTTTTATTATTTCAAGGAAAAGACCTCTATTCTGTTTGCCATGAAGCTTAGAAATTTCAAGTTTGCTGCCTATATTGATCAAATAAACTAGGCAACTGCTAAACTACCACTTTATTCCATAGAAACTAAGTGTTCTCAGGAGATTAGCCATCAGTGAAAAAGAATAAATGCAAACTTGAATCTCAAACTGATCATCATTTCCGGTTAACCCAAGTGTTTCCATTTATCAGCGGATTAGTGATTTCAAAATAAAATCACAAACATAATTTTAGAATCAGAAGGGATTTCAGTGCCACTTAATTTAACTCATTTAAAAAAAATTCTAAAAGAACATACCTGACAAGTAGCCATCCATATATACTTTGCTTGGAAATGCCAAAGGAGAGGAAATCCACTGTCTCTCAAGTCAACTCATTCCATTTTTTGGACAGCCATGATTATCACAAAGTTGTTCCTGACTTCAAGCCTAAATCTGTCTCTTGCAGTTTCCTCGAACTTATTATAGTTCTGCCCACTGAGGGCAAATGGAACAAATCTAATCCCCTTTTCATATGACAACCCTACAGATACTTCAAAATAGCTTCAAATAATGAGTTGTGTAATGACAAGCTTCTTACTAACCAGACCATCCCCAAAATGAAAAGGGCAGCCTTGGGAAACAAGTCATTATTAGCCTCTTTGGGTCTCAAGTTTCTTCATCTATAAAATTTGATTTGGGATTAATTCCTATCTAAGGCCTCTTCTAGCTCTCTGATCCTATTGTTGTAGGTGCCTACTTTGGCTATGTGGGAAGGCAAGTCCCAGGAACTGAGAGACATTAAAAAACAAAAACAAAACATATCCGAGCAGTTTAAGAAGTCAGATAACCCTTTTAATGGGTATGTTTTAGACTACAGGAGGAACCAGTTCAGGTGCAAATTGAATTACATGATCTCTGAGTTTTTTTCAAGTTTGAGATTCTTTCATAAAGGTAAAAATGTTTAAAAGCAAAGTTTCTTTAGAACTTTGAGATCTAATCTAATGATACACAACATTTAGACAAAAGACATGACAGACAACCACCTTCACCTATTTTTTTTTTTTACTAGCCAGAGTGAAAGAAGCAAAAAGTACTCTCCCCTCCCCCATACACACAGCTTCAGGGACACAGAAACAAAAAAGTAACATTTCCTGATCTCAAAGAACTTACATTCTAACAATATTATTGTAAACAGAAAGATAAGGTAAAGAATCCTTTTAATACTGATTTAGGAGATTCTGTAAGCCTATTTAATTAATTATTATAGGTTCATATCATCCTGAAATACTTAAGGGGTCAATGTCTGAGGGTCATTCCATGTGAGCAGAGCTGACGACAAATTCTGCCCTTAGTGTACGTCCCTATCTTTTCTACATCTATCGTTCTGTACTCATTCTTTTCCTTCCTTTCTTTTCTTTTTTCTACTTTCTTTTTCTTCCTTTTTTTTGAATTTACAGCTATTATTTATCATCAAAGTTCAAAACTGGTCACTTCACCAAAAGACTGCAGGAACTGGTGAAATTTTTGATTTTAAAAAGTGATCCTGCAGTGGAGAGTTTTCATTCTCTTTCTATCAAAACTTGTCCTCAAACCCTGGAAAGTATGAATGATTGATAATGTAAAAGTATTATTCTTCCTTCCCAAGACATTTCACGTCAACAAACATTTAAGTGCTCACTACGCTCAAGAGAATATTCTATATCCAGTGTATACAAAGACAAAACAGAAAATACTCTCTACATTAAGAACTTAATTCCATTGGAGGGAGAGAGCATGCACTCAGATAAATACATAGTAAATAATGCAGGAAATCTATCCGTTGGCTAGAATTCTGCACTTCCTGCATTAAGCATATTTTGTTTTTAGTTCTTTCCTCCAGATTTCCCATTTCATTAATAATATCATTCTAATCTCTTGGTTTTTTTTCTAATATACCTCTTGGCCAATACAAATTTTTGCATGAGACTTTTCTTGTAGATGTTGTGTCAATATTCTCTTCTTCTGACTTTATGTTTTGAGTCCAAAGTTTTTCCAAAGAATACTTTCTATTGTTTTTTAAATTTTTCCTTACCGCATTGGAACTTAGAATCAAAACTAGGCTCTGTACACTTCTGAAAGGAATATTGAGGTCTAGTTTGGTCCTTCTCTGTGATCCTACTACTTCTTCATGCCATGACTACCTCATTCTTTAAGAATCATGGAAAGCTCAAGACAAATAGTTATAAAATTGTAGAGCCTTAGGATACAGTCTGATTGCTGTCCTTCCAATCTGAGCTTTTCAGGTTCCCTACCTCAGTCAGGGATCAGAGCACATAGCTGTAGACTATATGTTCCCTGGTTAACCTCTGGTCTGTGCTGAGAGACTTCCCTGTACTGTGTTCCCATTCTAGATTTTTCTGGCTGGTGCCCCTTCCCTAGAACCCACAAATTTGCTTACTTTTTGTATGCAGACCTGGGCTAAAAATAACTTACTAATTTTATTTTCTCCTGGGATTTCTTCATCATTACTTGATATGTGAGAGCTAGGCTGTCATCTTTCTACCCCCTTCTCCATATTGAGTCTTTCCTGAAACTAGTCATTCTATGAAGTGAAGGTAAGGAGAAAAATGCATTCCACACATGAGGATGACTTGTACAGATGCATCAAAGAAGCAGATGAAATGTTGTGTATAAATAGCCAACAGGCCAGTTTGACTCTAAAGGATAGTTCATGAAGTATGAAGTAATATTAGGAAGATATGTAGGGAGACATTGTGGATGGTTTTAAATACCAAGTTGAGAGTTTTGTGTTTTATCCTAGAGAAATAGGGAACCACTGAAATAGGGGAGTGATATGCTGAGATCTGTTTTTAGTATTATCAATTGGATAGAGGTTTACAGAAATTCATCAAGTTCTAATGGAGAATTTGGGGTTTTTAATCAATGAGAAGGATGAAATTTTTAATCATTAGAACTTTCCACAAATCCTAATATTACACTACACACAAGTGTAATGAGTCTAGTGTCATCTAGTGGAAAGAACACTGAATCTGGAGTTCTTGAACTTGGGTTTGAACCCTACCTGTGCTATGCGCTACTTGTATTACTTTTGCAAATAATTGGGCTTCAGTTTGTGGGCTTCAGTTTCATCATTTGTAGAAAAATGGGAACTGTAATTTCTGAGGTCTAAATCTATTATTCTAATTACTATATATTAAGAAAAAACTTGGGGAAGCCCCCAAATATCATAAAAACAATTCACAGAACTTTAGAGTTGATTATTTCCAATAGTTGTTTGCAAGTTTTCTCACACATTAGACTCTGTACTCCTTAAGAGCAATAAACACGTTTATTGACTAAGTTGAACCAAACCAAATCTAAACTGACATAATCTCTACAACATCCCTGATAAAGCAATTGTTCCATCTTTGTTCTAATTGCTTAGGTCTAATATTTGCAACAGTAGAAGTGGGATCTAAACCCAGGTCTTCCCATTACAAACTCTGTCCTGTCTTTCCTATACTATGCTACCTTTTCCCAAAGGTTTAGACAATCTGGTTTCTCTTTTATAAATATAATACTTTTATGGAGAGACAGCTCTGTACAATACATATTCACCTGGATTGTCTGGCTAATATATTCCTCCCAAGGGAGACTTAGGAATAAACATTCTTCAGAATTGTCCCAAATGGTCAAACAGACTTTAAGGTAATTTTCATCACCAAGTTCATATGTAGCAGAGCAATGTGAAAAGAATTACTGTTTTACCAAATGGTTTCTACTATAAGGAATTCTACTAGAGAACTTATCAAGGATGATAAATTCCTGAGGTGAGTGATCCTGGGATGAGACATTCTTTTTGAGAAAGTCACACTGGTTAGAAAGTCCTGAAGGAATAGCTTTTTTTTTCTTGAGCCTGTGTCTCCACAGTGAAAATAAGAAAGAAAAGATAGTTTCAATACAGCTTAGATAGATCAAACTAAATAATTTGCAATAAAATTGAAGATATTGATCCTTTTTCCTCAATTATATATAAATCCCATGTTAGTTTGCTAAGCAACTGGTATGAGATCTACAAATCTACACTAACAGAACAGAAAATTAAAATTTCTTATTTGGATAGCTGGTCTTAATTCTTCATCTAATTAATCCAAGAAACATTTCTTATATATCTAATATGTGCCTAATATATGAAGCAGGTATAGCATAGAGTTGATACCCAAACAGCCTTAGGATCAGGACTGGATTGGAAGCCCTTTTTTGACACATACATATGTGGCTATATGATCCTGGCTTACTTGGTGCCTCATTAAACTTTCTAATATTGTAAGATGTAGATCTACATTGATAGAAGAGTTTGAAAACTAGGATTTATCTACACTGATGAAATCACAGGTCTCAACACTCCTCTTGCCCAATGGTTATTAAGAGAATGTTCAAAAAGAGAACTTCCATATCCACAAGAATCTTACAATCTGCTAGGGACTATAAGCCTTTAACACTTAGATTATCAAAATATGACAAAAAGAATAATAAGTCATATAAAGTATAGCATGCTTATTATATATATTGGACACATCTTTGTGAAGAACTCAGTGGAAGACACCAAGAATATGTGCTTTCAAGTACATTGACAGCTTACCAAAATTGATCATATATATACACAAATAAGTATAATAAAAATTTATATTTGATAAAGTTATAAAGAAGGTAAAGAGTGCCGTCAGATTAGATGAGGGGCAGATTGTTATTGGTTGTAGGAATAAGAGAAGATTTCGTGTAAGACTTGACCTTTGAACTAAGGCCTAAGTTTAGAATTGGAGGATGTCAGCAGGTGGAAAAGTGAGGAAGCATAATTAGTGATAAGTTTGGAATCAGATCATGGAGGGCCCTAAACCCCAAGTTACTGAGTTTTTAACTGTTTAATGGGCAATGAGGAGTCATTGAAAAGTTTTGAATAGTACTTGATTTTTCTTTTTAAGTTTGAATTATGCTCCCTTTCCTGATTTCTCTATTTCTGCCAAGGATACATTTATTCTTCCAGTTGCCAATACTCCTGGAGTTCTCTTTGAATCTACCTTTTTCTTTGTCATTTACACAGTTCCCACTGCTACCACCCTTGTTCAGGTCCTTTTGGTTAAACTTCTGTGATAGCTCTCCACGTTTCATTTCTTTCCCTTTCCAATATTTCTGACATTTTGTTAGATTGATCTTCCTCAGAAATGAGTTTGATCATATTACCCTACTGCTTAAAGATATCTGTTGTTGTTGTTATCGAGTTGTTTCAGTTATTTCTGACTCTTCATGACCCCATTTGGGGTTTCCTTGGCAAAGAGACCAGAGTGAGTAGTTTGCCATTTCTTTCTCTAGCTCATTTTACAGATGAGGAAACTGAGGAAAACAAGATTAAGTGACTTGTCCAGGGTCACACAGTTAGTGTAATATTTAATAGATATTTATAAATAAAATAAAAGATATTTAGTAATGTCCTATTTCCCAGTAGATATAGACCCAACTCCTTAGCCTGGCATTTGAGTTCCTCTACAATGCAGATAAAATCTCCAATTCCATTTTTTTCCCTCAAATTTCAACTACTTGTATATGTTGTGCTCTAGTCATGAGCTGGGCAAGGTATCTAACCTCCCTGGGACTTAGTTTCCTCACCCATAGAATGAGAGATTTGGATTAAATGAGCTCCAATGCCTCTTCCACTCCTATGACGCTTTGTTTGTTTACTGTTCCATTAATGTGTTCTAGGTTTCCTGTCTCCTTGACTTTTTTTATGCTATTCCTTATTTTAAATGCTTTACCCGTTTTCGCCTTTTGATTTCTGACTCATTTTTCAAGGAGCAATTCAAATGCCACCTTATACATTAAGTTTTCCCTCATTGCTACAAATGAAGTGATATCATATTTGTCTGATCACATAGCTTTCTATACAACTCTTATCAAATTTTAAGATCATCTTTAACAGGCACATGCCTTAGCTTTTCCAAGATTGAAAGTTCCTTGAGGGATGAGATCAGGTTTCAATAATTTCAGTATCTCCCAAGTACCAAATGCAGTATACTTGATTCAATAGGTATGTTGAATAAATGAACACATAGGAGATTCAAATATTTACAACAAACAAAGTATAAGACTAGATAGTACAATGGATAGAGTGCTGGGCTTTGGGAGTCAGGGAGACCTGAGTTCAGATCTGGCCTCAGACACTTACTTACTGTGTGACACTGGGGAAGTCACTTAGGCTCTGTTTACCTCAGTTTCCTCAACGGTAAATGGAGATAACAATAGAACTTACCTACAAGGCTTATTGTGCTGATAAAATGAAATAATATTGGTAAAAAGTATGGTATTGGCAAATAGTATGTGCTATCTATATAAATGCTTTTTCCTTTCCTTTTCCATTATGGGAGATCTTGAGTTCTCTGGAAAAAATGTGCTCAATTTATGTACTTCACTTTGCTAAAATATATCTGACTGTCAATCACTGAAACAAATTTGAAAGAAAACAAGCTATTATTCCCAATATGTTTTATTGGATCATCATTGCTCAGGTGGAAAAGCACTATAAAAAAAATCTCTCATGGGTTGTTTCTCTATTTCTATTTAGCAACATAATTGCTTTGAAAGAGGGTTGTGTTAAAGAGTACATTTTTTATCATTCAAAAATGTGTTACTCTTCTAAAGTATGTTTTATTTCTTTTTTTTTATTTCTGCCCATAAAACCTGCAGTTCTCGATGAATGACCCTAATTGCGCCTGGGGCTTTTTCCTGGTACTATCAGGGGCCAGGGCTCTTAGCTGCCTGGGGCTTATTATGGAATATAAATAATGGCTTTGCAAATATAACTCTTAAAAGGTTTTTATTGAATAATGTCATAAAAATGGACCTGGCAACAGACACTCATTTTCAAAAATTCAGCCTTGAACTCTGAAAACACCTCATCCAGCAAGGCTTTCAGGATATTCCTTTTGGTGTGTGAAGATTACATTTGCTTTTTTCTATTTTTATTAAAGAGATCCCTGCACTTTAGATTATAGGACCATTAGAGTCCCTAGAGCAGCTTCCATGATCTATCAATGCCTGCCCTTCAGGCCTTAGGAAATACAAATCACCTAGCATGTCATCATTATAGCTTCAATCCTTGACCCCTCATTTTCTCTGGCCCACTGTTTTTTTCATCTGGATACATACTTTTGGAGAAGGGGAAATTTTTGTATCTCTGATGACTTTTATGTTTGTCCTTTGTAGCTACATTTTAATATCCCCAAATGCCAGATATCCTTATCCAGGGAGGAATTCCCAAATAAAGGTTAATATTTATCTTTATCAGTTCACCTTTTCACTGAACATAAATCCACTAGTGACCTAAATAAAAGAACTGGTTTATATCTCAGTGAATTAACAGGGAAAACTTTTGACTAACTATGATAATGGAAACCTGAAGAGCTAAATATTAACTGTTGAGGCAAGACTGCAAAGCTAAGTGAGGAGACGTTAGAAGGGTAAAGTTGAGTTTCCATGACATCTCCATGTGCAAAGAAAATGAAGCTGGGTCTCAAACGCCCACTTTGGATGGTTGACCTTCTTGGTGTTCTCCTATCACTTAGTAAGAACTCACCCACGTTATCTTTCTTTGAAGCTTTAGCTGTAATTGGCAAACCAGTGAAAATAAATCCTTGCAAAGAAGTCTGACATGAGGTGGATAATGGATTGAATTGAAAGAATGAGAAAATCTTGGTCATTAAGATGATACCTGGGCAAACTAAATTAATTGATTTTTTTCATCTGTCATTGATTACTTGGTATAACATATTGTAAGTAATGTTTCCATTTATTTCTCAATGACCTTAAGAAAAGATTACATTCCTGACATGGGTAAAATTCAGTGAAGGAAGCAACAAATCTGTCAACAAATTTCTTGTGTGTGTGTGTGTACGTGTGGAACAACAGAAATATTATAATTGAACACTTACTCTTCAAGTATATAAGTAGACCTAGTTAGATACTCTGCGCTTAATAATATCTTTGTAGTGGGAATCAATACATTGTGTCAGCTAGTAGTATTTTGTCTGATTCTTGGCTCCTTCCCACTTTAAGTTACTACATATGTCATTGGAAAATGTATTGTAGCTTTGGAAATTTTACCATGACACTCCCAAGGCTGTTCTTAAACAGAGCTAAAAATTAAAAAAAAAAAAATCCAACCTTCTCCCTTTGCCCTTTGCAGCACACACTTTGCTACCTCTCCCTCTTTTGAACTCTTCACTCCTGCTAACGCCTTCTGTTTCCTATCTGCATGCCAATTTTTAATCTATTTTAATAGTTAGGCCTTGCTTACACATGGTTTTTGAATCTGTAAATTGAAACTCACATGTCTCTTTTTTACTAGCAAATTTCAAGTAATGAGTTACTGTAATTGTATTTTTTTTCTGTGGGAATAAAAAAGATGTAATTGATCCTTCAAAATGGGGTTACAATTAACAGTTGAGTTAAAATTGCTTTAAAAGAAAGGAGGTTCCATCAAATTTCTTTGACTTAACCAAAATACTTTCTATAATATTATATTTCTCTCTAGAGCACCATAAGAGGTACTATTCAGACTTGGTGGATTAACAATGACTGCACCCATGCTAAAGACTTCTCAATGAAAATTTTGCAATGCTTTAACTCTAGAGAATTTAAATCTATGGATTGAATTGAACCACATTTCCTTTCTGCTGCCATGTCAAATCTGTAACATTTAAATTGAGCCTAAGGTGTCTCAGTGTAATCTGTAAAAAATTAAGTTTTTTTCTTCCCCCACTGGAATTTATAACTAACAATTCCACATAAACAATTACAGTATGTTGCAGATTGAAAGATGTGTCATGGCTGCCACGAGGAACTTTTTAAAAAAGAAACTTTGACAACACTGGCTGTGTGGCAAACTATCACATTTCTTCCTCCACACTCTGGCAAGTGGTGTTTGTTATTTGGCCCTCATTCAGTCTTCATTTTAGAAACCAACCACCCACAGCATGAGAGGATACATTTTCGTCGGCCAAATATTCCAAAGTGGACACCGATTTGGGGAGCCTGGCGTTTTTCAGTCTTCCAACTTTTGGATGCATAAGTATTCAAAACACTTGATTTCTACTGCTTAAGCCAAAGTTTGAGTCTTTGGAGGCTGAAAAATTAAGCATCTACATTTTGACCAAAGGCAAAAGGCAAAAAACATCTTTCTGAATATGAATCTGAGTAGAAAACCGAGCATGTCTTTTTTGACATGGCTATGTTATTTCACTTACTATGCCCAGCCTGCCCAAATTTTCCTAGGGTCCAGAGAGATACAAGGTAATATGAAGTATGTGGAAAAGAATGGAGATAATTCAGGGTTGTGAGAGCCAGATTATAAAGAAAATTGTGTTTTTCCTTCTCCAATAGTATGGGATTTCCTTTTGCTTTACTATCTTCTCAAGGGTGGGAATATGGTCTTTCTTCCATTCATCTATCATTCATTTTCTTTTCTCTTATTTAGCAACCTCTCTAACCTTCTCCTACAACTTAGTATGCAAGAAATAATTCTTTCTGGATTGTAGACTGTAGTTTGAAGTCATCTGCCTCTATGAGCATAATGACCTGGCCAGTTAACTCTGTTGGCAAGAGTATGATGTTAATCGAGTCAAGTTTCAATCTCCCTTTAGGCCAATGATCCTCATGCAAGGATCCTCTGGTCATAGATTGTGCTTTTAAGAAAGACAGGTCAGTCATCTTGCCAATATGTTACTTCTGATGGTAGTGTCAACAATTCAAAGCCCAGGCCCAATGGATGATGATTTAGTCACATAATTTTCACCTCCCATTAGGACTTTATCTTTTAGAGAATGAAAGAGTTCTTAGGATCATAGATTTAAAACTGAAAGGGATTGTAGGGACCAGCAAGTCCAATCCTCTCATTTTACACACCAGGAAAGAGAAGCATAGAGAGATAAAATAATTTGCCTAGAGTCACATAGTAACATAGTCACATAGTCACATAGAGTCACATAGTCTGAGGAAGGATTTGAGCTCCTATGTTTCTGACTCCAAGCCCAGGGCTCTATGTACTGTGCTTCCTAGATGAGTTGAGGGCCAAACTTCATTTTGATGAACTCATCTATGTGGGATATTTTCTCTTGTGATGTCATTCTTAACTCACTAAGCCCTCTTATTCTGGGCAACTTGTGTCCTCTTATAATTCCTCCATATGAAGTGTGGGGAGGGAGGAGCCCAATATGTTGGAGGCCTTCCTTTAATTCTTTTGTCATTGGGCAAGAATCAGTGGAGCGCATGAGCTACCTACCAGGTTTCCTTTTCTCTTGTCACATGATCTTTTCTCGCCTAGTCTTTCCAATTACCAATTACATGTCAGTTAGACCCTGGCATTCAGAATCTCTGTAGGTAACCCCCAATCTTTTATTTTTGTTTTGGATAGATTTTAAATTTCTAAGTACTATTACTTCACTTTATTCTTTGATTCAGTCCTTATTCTTCAGCAGGAATTAGGGAGGGGAAGCTTTCTATTCCCTGTTTCAGGCTGCCTACAACCCATCCAAGTACTAATAAGAGTAGCTATCTATAGGGGCAGCTGCCAGTGGGGCTAGGGAGGCCTTTACCTCTCCTCCACTCTAGGCTATGCACAACTCATCTAGGTAGTGAAAGGCCTGGATAAACCCAGTGCTATGAGGAAACCTCCCTCAAATTCTTGCCAATTCCCCTTTCTCATTCCCCCATGACCAAATGGTGACTATTCCTCCATTCTCCTGGAGTGAACCTATAATATCCATTCCATTCAGATGCTCGGACCTAATCCCTTCTTCCTAATGGTGGTAGAAAATCTCTCCAACTCCCCCACATAATTATTTCCTCAACATTGCAGAACAGTCATGGCTATTTACACAACTTGGCTAGGCTTAGGGTCACCAACTACAATTTTACCAGTTAGATGGAGGACTTTATGACCTTACCATCTGCATTATTGCTGCTTCTTAAGGTCTCTGAGCCTACCATCTGCTCTTTCAATACACCCTTCAGACTCCTGGCATTGCCATATGACCTTCTGTGTTACTCTAAGGATCTCTATGCCTTTCCATCAGCCTTGTTTCTGAGCCCTTAGGATTTCAGGTCTTTTCATCTGCCCTGAAGAAGCTGAACACTCTTATGTATGTTGTTTTCCCAGTTACAGTGTTATCTTTTAGATAACAGGGACTATCTCACTTTTCTATTTATATATACAGTGCTTAGCACAGTGCTCAGCCCAAAATAATCCCCTAAATCATGCTTTTTTTGTTTATTCTTTTTTTCCCATTCATTCATTCCTGGATATCTTCTAGTATAGAAAAATCCTGATGTAAAGTCAAACATGTCATGGGTCTATTATACTTCAGTCCAGATAATTTGTTCCTATAGGTTATATACAATGTCTACATATATATGTATATATATATATATATATATATGATATATCACATTGACAATTCAATATATCCTAGATCTCATTTATCCTTGCCACCCCTTCCTTCAAAAGAAAGCAAGTAATTATTAAGCATTTACTATACACCAGGTACTATGCTAAGTGCTTTACAAATATTGCCTGTTTATCCTCAAAACAACCTTGGGGAGTAGGTGCTAATATTATTCTCCTTTTAGAACTGAGGAAACCAAGGCAGATAGAGCTTAAGTAATTTGCCCAGGTTCACATATCTAGTAAGTATCTGAGGACAAATTTGAACTCAGGTCTTCCTAATTCCGGACTCAGTGCTATATGCACTGAACTACCCTGTTAGTTCATAAATCTTTCATAACTTATGAGGTTGTACAGTTATTGGCTAAGTCTTTCCATAATCTCCCATGGAAAATTCAACTTCTGCAAGTCAGCCTCTGTTTCTTCAAGTGTTACATGAATACCAATGCAACTCTCAAACCATCCATCTCTTATCTCTCATTATCTCTATACACTTATCCCCCCTGCTTTTTCTGGTCACCTGTGTCCTTGATGATATTTGTTGTGCACATCACTGGTGATAAATTGTAACATATCCACATCTACCTTGCTTTCCCCTTCTGGCCTGCCATTGTGTTTTGTCTCAGATCATGGTGGTCCATTATTTACAATTAGATAACTTCACTAGAAGAACATCAGTGTTTAAAAGAAAAGAAAAAAATGGGCTTTTCTATTCACTAGCATTCTTCAATCATTGCCAAGAAATCTCTATGTGTAGTCCAGTCCAGTCCAGTCTCCTACACAATTTGCAAAGACTATCCAAGGTATCTGTTCTAAAGTACTAACTAAATGGGCTTATCTATTAATTGAATGTTATAATATGAACAATATTACTTATATTAATAATTAACATGATCTCAATGTCAATTAATTAAATTAACTAACAATAAAATTATATATAATGCCTTATGTATTAAATTTTTATTTGTTATTTCTAACTAATTCTTTACTTTCTCTGTTCTTCCAGTATGGATAGTGGTTCTTCTCTGTTGGAGTAACTGTGGACTTCATGAATGTGGTCATATAGTTTTCTGATCTCAATGTTTAATGTCATATGCGACAAGAGCATCTGGTGATCCTCTCAGTTTATGGAGAAAATCCTGATTGAGCACATATTCCTCTAAATTTTATGCCTTGTTTGATGTTAATACGTAGCAAATTGCTGAACAGAGTTGTTACGGCTGTATCTGCTTTAGATAGTATTTTAATGTATATCACATAAAGACTATATTGTAGTTATTATCATGGTCTCCCTCCCATGCCAAATTGTCTCATTATAGAGTTCTACTAGTAACTTAGCATCAAAGGATTTTAGATTTGGAAAGTCTTTTAGTACAAATCCCTTTTTTACAGGTGAAGAAAATGGATTATCATACTTATCCTATCTAGGATTTACTGCGTGGGGTTAGTCTAGGACTCTGTCTAAGGCTTTCTTCTCTCCATATATTCTTTTTCCATAACTTCCTCAAATTTCCATGTATTCAGCTATCTTTTCTATGCAGATGACTCTCAGATAACTCTGTCTAAATATCTATCTACTGATGTACTATATACTGATGTATATAGGTGTATGCATGTATCTAGCTAGCTAACTAGTCCTAGTCTCTCTCCAGTATTCCAGCCCTGCATCACCATCTACTTACTGGATATCTGCAGTAAAGTATCCCATAAACATCGCACACTCAGCATTCTCAAAACAGAACTTTCCCCCCCCAAATGCTTCCCTGCGCTTCTCTCCTTTGTTTCTGCTCTGGGCTCATCCATCCATCTAGTCACCCAGTTTTACAGTTTCAAAGTCATCTCTGATTCTTCTTTCATCTTTATAATCTATACCTGCAATAAGTTTCCAAGTCTTATGAATTCCATTTTCATAGTTTTTCCTTCATCCTTCTCTCCTCTCCACCCACATAGCCACTGTTGTAGTTTAGGGCCTAATCACGTTTCACCTGAGTTATTTCAATAGCCTCCTCATTGGACCCTTTGCTTCCAGCCTCTCTATTCTCTAATCTGTCCTCCACTTAACTTCTAAAGGGATATTCTGAAAGCCTCCTTGAGCATGTCATTCTTCTACTACAGGGGCTTTTTCTTACCTCCCGGTTAAAGTACATACTTCTCTCTCTGACTTTTAAAACCCTTCGCAGTCTGGCTTCAGTTTACCTTTACAGGTTTATTGTACATTGTTTCATTTATTCATTTTATATTTCATCACTACGTGAAATTTCCTGTAAATGTCATTCCCTCTCCCATCTCCTTTGCTTAGGATGCACTTTCTCTTTACTTCTGCTTCATGGAATTGCTAGCTTTCTTCAAAGCTCCTTTAAAGGGGGACCTCCTTTGGAAAGCCTATCTAGATAGGCTGATAGGGGGAGACACCTGGAGAATTGGCAGTTAGTTGGTATTCCAACTCCCAACTTGTGGGAAAAGAGACTTTGGACTGTTCTTGCAGGCCTTAATTTGACTAAAGATTTGAGCTTCCCTGGGGATTCTTCCTTTATTGGAATATGGAGGATATTGAAGTTTTTGTACCATGGTGTTTGCTTTAAAATGCCTCTTACTGAAAGTGACTTTTTCAACAACCCCTAGCTACCTATTGCCTAAGAGGGAGGTAGGAACTTAGATTTCCAGATCCAATATTCTTTCTGTGATTCTACTCTTCTTTCTATACAAGCCAAGATCTACTAAATGAGAAGAAAAAAAGAATTATAAAGGGGAGAAAAAATCAGCCAACATACCTCCTGCCTTCTTCAGCCTAGAAAAATTATCTGAAAGAACTAGTTCTCACAGTATTATTTCCAACCCAACTGGAAGCAGGAAGTAATGGAAAACTTACAAGAGATTCTGTTCTCATGAGATTTCCAGGCTTGCTTCAGATTTTAAAGGAAGTTTGGATAGTGTGGATAAAGTTCAGATAAGAATCTGAACTTTGGGGTGGTTATTCCAACCGAAGTTATGGAGCTTTTGAAGTTCACACACCACTAATCATAATATACTAAAGTTTGTCTCTAGGAGGCAATTTAATAGGGAGCATTGGCCAGGAGGGTATTCACAGTAACTATATGTTGTTATTTTTTTCATGATTCAAAGAACTTTGCTATCTGTTCTGTGTGATAAAAGTTAAAATAAAAACTGATTCTCCAGCAACTATGACTTGATTTTGTTCTTATGTTGATGTTTCTTGGAGATGGGATAGAATTGAATTATAGCCCAAATGTTGCCTTCTACCAGAAACCTTTCCTAATGTTCCCAGCTACTCATGCTTCCTCCCCTTCCATTACTAGTTTATATTTGGCATATATATTAATATATGGATATGGTTGGATTTTATGCTTCTTAAGGACAGGGGGCTATTTCACAATTGTTCATTTTTTTCTTTGTATTCCTAGCACTTAGAACAATGCTTGGCAGCCAATCATTCAATAAACATTTATTAAACACCTACTTTGTGCGTGGCACTGTTCTAAGCTCTGAAGGTACAAAAAGAAGCAAAAGACAGTTTTTGCCCCCAAGAAGCTCACAATTTAGTGACAGAGAAAGTTTTCAAATAACTATGTATGACAAGTTTTATGCAAGATAAAATGGAAATTACTGAAGAAAGGCACACAGTAGCTGCTTAATAAATGCCTTTTGATTCAATAATTGGATTTGGTTAACGTCCCAAACTTAATAAGTCAGTTTGTTTATCAACAGTTTATTTTAGATTGATGCACAATCACAACAGAATTTTGAAGAATAACATCAAAGAAATAGAGAGTTTTGTGAGGAAGCATTTCCTTTGCTCCAAAGGTTAGATTAAAGGAAACAGAAATAAGAATTTCTGTGATAATGGACAATTCATGTTTATCTCTCATACTCTCAGGCAAATCTCTAAATGACTAGAAGTTGCATACCTGACTTGGATTTTTTTTTTCCATTACAGATATGTATAGTTAAGCAAAACAAATTTCTGCATTAGGCGTATTCTTCCCTACTCCCTCAAAAATAAACAAACAAACAAAAATTCTCTTCAGTATGTACTTTGAGTTCATCAGCTCTCTCCCTCCCTCTCTCTGTCTCTCCCTCTCTCCCTGTCTCTCTCTCTCCCTCCTTCTCTCTCTCTCTCTGTCTCTGTCTCTGTCTCCCTCTCTCTCTGTCTCTCTCTCCCTCTCTGTCTCTCTCTCTCCCTCCTTCTCTCTCTGTCTCTCTCTCTCTGTCTTTCTCTCCCTCTCTGTTTCTCTCTCTCTCTGTCTCTCTCTCTCTGTCTTTCCCTCTCTGTTTCTCTCTCTCTCTGTCTGTCTCTCTCTGTCTGTCTGTCTGTCTCTCACTCACTCTGTCTCTCTCTCTAGTGGTTGATAACATGTATCATCACAAGTCCTTTGGAGCTGTGGTGGGCCATTGCATTGCTCAGAGTTAATAAATCATTCAAAATTAATTATCTTGACAAGATTGTGGTTACTGACTGAGTAGACTGTTCTGATTTTGCTAATTTCACTTTCTTTGAGCTTATATTGGTCCTTTATCATTTCTTACAGCACAATAATATTCTTTCACATTCGTGTAGCATAACTTGTTCAACCATTCCCCAATTGATAGGTAACCCCTCAGTTTCCAATTCTTTGGCACCATAAAAAGAGCTCCTGTAAAGATTTTTGTACAAATGGGTCATTTTCCTTTCTTTGGTCTCCTTGGGATTTGTTTAGTCCTAATAGCAGCATTTCTGAGTGTGCACAATTGAATAGATATTGGACATTATTCCAAATTGCTTTCCAGAACAATGGATTAGTTCACAGCTCTACCAACAGTGTATGAGTGTGCCTATTTTCCCATATCCCTTCAAGCATTTGTCATTTTCTTTTGTTGTCATTTTAACCAATCTGATGGGTGTGACTTTTTTAACTTTTTAATTTCTCTAGTTATTAGTGATTTAGAGCATTTTTATATAACTATTGATAGCTTTGATTTCTTTCTCTGAAAACTGTTTATTTATATCCTTTGACCATTTGTCAACTGGGAAATTTTTAAAAATTGGCATTAATTCCCTATATTTTGGAAATGAAAGTTTCTTGAAAACTAAGAGTGTTGCTGCAATGATTTTTTAAATCAGTTTCCTGCTTTGCTTCCAGTGTTAGACGCATTGGTTTTGTACCTACAGAACTATAATCAAAATTATTGATTTTATCTCTGTCTCTTATTTGGTCATGAACTCTTCCCTTAGCCAAATATCTAACATGCAATTTCTTCCTTCCTCCACTAATTTGCTCCTTATGTAACCCTTAGTTTCTAAATCATGTACCCATTTTGAGCTTTTCTGGATATATGGTGTGAAATAAAGAGTTTTTGCCCCAGATATATGCATTGATAAAAATAATTTCTTTACCTGAGAGTTCCCTATACCAATAGAATCACAAGTGCAGCTTGTTTCCTCTACAAATAAGTTTATATTCTGATATTATTGTTTAGTTTTATCTAACTCTTTTGTATCCTCATTTAGGTTTGTTTGGGTTTTTTTGGCAAATATAGTGGAATGGTTTGCCATTTCCTTCTCAGCCTCATTTTACAGATGAGGAAATGGAGGCAAACAGGATTGTAGCAATCGTACCATCTACAGTAATAGATAGGATGAAGTGACTTGCCCAGGGTCATGCAGCTAGCAACGTCTGAGGCATAGTTTGATCTCAGGAAGATAAATCTTCCTGACTCCAGGCCTGGTGCTCTATCCACTGAACTACCTGGCTGTCCCTGGGATATGATATTAGCATATGTTATTGTATTGGACGTATGAATGCCTACTAGACTTAGCATTACATTGGCAAATATGTTTTTTTTATCAGGGGAGCAAACTCCCTTTACCAGTGCAGACCCAGACCTTCTCTGCGACTTATCTCAGAGAGTTGACTGGGGGTGACTGAGAGGCCCACCTTCACAAAGTCAGTATGCATCTGAGGCAGAATTTGAATGCAGGTCTTCCTGAACTCAAGGCTAGCTCTCCAGGCACCACCCCACACTGTTTCAGACTTCATGTTAAACTTAAAGAGTTTGAGGGCATAACATAAAGAAATAGCTCTTCCTTGCTGATTATGTATTTCAAATACATTTGTATTTGACCTCTACTGAACCTGAACTCGAGGATGGGGACTGCGAATGATACACATTTCAGCTCGAAGCTAAGGAGAATAACAATTCCCTTCTGTTTACTTGATATTTTGCTGAACTTAGTCTATATTTTGAAGCAATCAACAGATAATGTACACTCTGGGAACCAGAGGAATAGGGGGAGTCTTAAATGCATGGTATAAATCAGGAATGGATGGACTTAACCACATTTTTGGTCTGGCTAACACCTCCAGCTCAGTAAAAAAAGTTTAAAAAATGCTCACCATGCAGCCCAATTTGCCCCTCCTTTGCTAGCCAATGCACCTTGGAAGGAAAATATGATCTATAAATCTTACTGTTTATGGTGAACTCATCTGCATGCCTCATAAAGCCTGTGCAATGTCCAGCAGACCCTTTCCATCCAGTGTTCCTTTATAATCTACTTTTATAAGCACCACACCAACTTAGAAAGCCTATGCTCAAAACTTGAGGTCAGCTGTCAACCTTTTCCAGGTCCATTTGGGCATCAGTTTCTAAGAGACTACAGTCTTCTATCTCTAGGATAAATGTGTTTCTTAGGGAGGGAACCTCTGGAAGAAGGCCAAAGCCAAAAGAGATGTCTTTTAAAGTGGGGTGAGGCTATTTTCTTAACAAGGCTGTAGGAAGCTTCTTATCTCAGCTGTTCAAAAGACCCCACTCCCAGAAGGTTCAGTGACATACAAATTAAGCAATTAAGATTAACAGGCAATGACATGTTTTTGTTCAAGTACTTGAACGGAAAAGAAAGGCCTTTAATATTTTTTGGGTTGTCCACCAGAGGTCATGGAAAGGTCTAGAGTGCTACTTCCTCACTAACTTGGCTAATGTTCCATTTCAAAAGGCCTTGGGGAAAAAGTTTGTAATGGGGAAGATGGGGTGGGGGGAAGGAGGAGAAAAGAACAGGATTGGAAAATGGTGGATGCTTTGTACATCAGTTCCATCAGTCAAGGGAAAAAATCCAGGGGAGGGGACAAAGGAGTGGGGAGGGAGGTTGATCTAATTAATGACCTTTCTGTAGGATATTTAACTGCTACTTCTCTAATAGATTTCTTTAAAAAATTATTAGAAGTCATAAGAGACAGAGCAGGAGCTTTAGAGATTCAATAAGGGGATTTAGGACATTTCAAAGAATTAATTTGTAACCTTCTTGCTTTGGGGTTTTTAAATATGTTTGAGTGATGAAAAGAAGATTGCTGTAAAAATCTGTTCTTCGGGTAGTGGTGCAGCTGTATTTAATCATTACATAGGTCTTTAATTTTATGGAGCATACCTCTCTGAGGGTTAAGGATTAGGAGAATGTCACTGGATGAAAATGGTAAATAAAAGCTTAGCATTAGGATGGGGTCTGAGGTTCAAGTGAACTTTTTAATAGTCTATGGGTTACTCTGATAATTCTGCATTTATAGCTGGAAGCTATAATACTCCTGAGAAATGGTCTTTCAGTCTTCCGATGAAGCCCTCCAATGTTGGAGAATTCACTGCCTCAAAAACAGCCAATTTCATTTTTAAATAATATTGACTGCTAACAAAATAAACTTTTTAAAAAATGAGCAAAAGTCTACCTTTTTGTAACTTCCATGCATTACTTGCAGGCCTAACCCTGCTAATCACATAACTTTTCAGTTACAGGCAAAAAGAAATAGCCTTTCAACTGCAGGCAGCTAAGTGGCACAGTAGATAGAGAGCTGGGCCTATGGGTCATGAAGACCTGAATTCAAATCTGTCTTCAGACACTAGCCACATGTCACTTAGCCTCTGTCTGCCTCAGTTTCCTCAACTGTAAAATGGGGATAATAATATCACCTACTTTCCCAGGTTGTTGTGAGGATCAAATGAGATAGATAGTTGTTAAAGTGGCTGACATAATAGGCCCAATGCTTATTCTCTTTCCCTATGTGAACAGAGCTGTTAGGTCAATCACATTCATTTTTTGTTATGAAGTCATTTTTCAGTTGTATCTGACTCTTGGTGACCCTGAGAAGTAGGTGTTATTGCTATCCCCACTTTGCAGATGAGGAAACTGAGGCAGATAGAGGTTAATGGACTTATCAACTAAGGACATACAGTCAGTGTCTGAGGCAGTATTTGAATTCAGGACTGCTTGATTTTATCCACTGTGTCCTTCCTTCCTTCCCTCCAAGAGGATATAGTAAATCTGGGTTGGTCACTAAAAATAGGAGTTATGTCAAAGATGATTGACTTCAGGAGAAGACGCTTTCTTGATAAGCTATAATAGGAAGATAAATCACTAACTCTTTTCAGACTCTTCCAGTGCTTCCACCCCCTTGGACTTCCAGAAAGACCACAGTGGCTACAGGCAAATAGGAATGAGGACGTGAAAGTATCTAGGTGAGCATGAGCTCTTGGTTAGCTCTTCTGTTTTATGTTTTCTTACGTCTGAGCCACCCTTGTGTCTCTTCTCTTTTGTTCTGGATATTATAGTTCTATTTTGAAATCCAAGGTTACATTATATTAGCAATTTCTCTCTCTCTCTCTCTCTCTCTCTCTCTCTCTCTCTCTCTCTCTCTCTCTCCCCACCTCATCACTCCAGAGTAATACTCTAAGGAAAATCTAGGAGCACAGGTCAGTGACCAGCAATTTCCAGAAATGGATTTTTCCAGTCATTATAGTAGCCTTGTGAGTCTGAGAGGTTCAGTTTCTGAGCTGGGCACTGGCTGCCAAGGTGATTCCCACAACAACATTGCTTCTCAGAAAAGAAATAGGAAAAGACTGAAGGATAAAGGACTAATACTAAGAAAGCCCAATCCCTGCCCTGATTGGACATGAGATCTAGACCTTGTGAGTGACTCAGAAAATATGGGTTTGGGATGAGAGTCAAGAATGTCTTTCAGTGTCTTTAATTCGGGGGCTACCTAGTGCTGGAAGAAAGAAACCTGATACCTTGATTTCACACTATCTTTTCTAGAAGGGGATACCCCAGACAAGAGTCATAATTAAGTTTTTCTTTTAGATATTTCCCTAAAATATTACTCTTGAATTGAGGATAATGAGTGAGGGGTGGAAAGGGAGAGAGAATGGGGAGACAGAGAGACAGGTAAACAAACATAAAGAAAGAGATACAGAGAGAAGAGACAGACAGGTAAGACAAAGTGATAGCAAAAACAGAGACTTAGAAACACAGAGATAGAAACAGAGGCAGAACACAGACAGAAGACAGAGACACAGATAGGGAGATATGAATCAGAGAAAAGGGGGAACAGGAGACAGATCGGTAGTCAGATACAGACAGAGATGTGGAGATACAGGAAGACAGAGTGAGTCAAAGACAAGGAGACAGAGAGATAGAGAGAGGAAGTGCCTGACTCCCTTTCTTTGGAGTAAATTGAAGATGAACCTCATCCACCTGAGTAAATGAGAGTTCCTTTTCTGAGAGGGCTCCCTCTGAGACTTGAGTGATAACGGTAAATGGTATAAATGAAAACGATAAAAGGAAGATAAACTCTGAGTAATTAAAAAACAAAACCCTGAAGGTCTTGGAGAAGATAGAACATTTGTCTCTTCTCACGGAAAGATACTCTTTGCTAGATATATTCATTATCTTCAATGATTTTATTTAATTACCTTTTTATAGATTGCAAGGGAGGATTAAATCTGGAGGGGAGGAAACTTCCTCCTGTCTCCTCTCCCCCTCAAAAAATGACAGATGTAGAAACAGTATGTGTGTGTATATGTATGTGCATATACCTGTATGTTTGTATATCTACTACACAGCCCAATTTTTAAGTGTCTTAGTAAGTTCTCCATCACTAATGAGTTTTCAAATGGATCTGGACAACCACTTGTTAAGGATCTTGTGGAGATATATGTTTCATATAAGGAATGGAGTAGCAGACTTCCAGGGACCCCTTTTGCAGTTCTCGTACTGTGAAATCCTTCAGAACTTTTATGGGCTTCCATTCATCTGCCAATCAGCAATCATTTATTAAGCATCTACTATATGTTAGATGGGAATACACAAACAAAAATAAAACTGTCCCTGCCCTCAAAATTCTGCTGGAGGAAACAACATGTACATGAATAAGTGTATACAAAAGAAAAACAAAGCAATTGGTGGGGAAGGCACTGGCAACTAGGAGGGAGATCAGTGAAAGTTTCATGTAGAAGGTTTCATTTGAGTCGAGTTTTGAAGGAAACAAAGGATTCTGATAGGTGTAGCTGAGGTAGGAATGCATTCCAGACCAGAGGGATAGCCAGAACAAAAGCATAACATTTAAGTTTGGCTATACCATAAAATCTGACAAGGGAAATAATATCTATACTTGAGGAACCACTGATGGGCACACAAGACTAGAAGACTGCTTCCTTCCCTGTTCTATACAGGGTTTAGTCCTGTGGAGGTCTTCTCAATCTCATTAGATCACTGAAACCTGACCCCTAATGCCTTAGGATATTTTTGCTTCTAATTTCAATCATATCGTTTTATTAAAATAAATTAATTAATTTATTTGTTTTCAGTTTTCAACAATCACTTCCACAAGCTTCAATCATATCAACTCTAGATTATATATCTTTAACTCGTTAAAATGAACAGTAACAAAGTACTATGTGAATTAGGCATAAGGCATGTAATTATTCCCAAGAAATTCTCAACATAAAAATAAACAAGAACAAACCAAACCTCTATGTATGTTAGAACAGGAACTTATAACTGCTACTACAGTCTGCTGGAAGGCTAATACTTAAACCTCATTGGAGCACACAGCAGCTTTTGAGGCAGTTAATCAGTCATTTTATGTTTCAATTCAGCTCTGTGTCACCCGAAGTCCAAGTACACATCTGCTGCTAAAAGGGCCCAGTTTGAACCAGACGTCTTCAAGATTGCTAGACTTATTGCCAGAGACATTTCTGACTCGATGTGACCCAGGACTTCCATGCCTTTTGGATGTACCTGACTGCCTCCAAGTTACTTCAAGAACCATGTTCAATCAACTACTCAGTGGAAAAGGTAGTCAGTCATGAGACTGGGGTAAACTTACCTAGTTGAGCCCATTCTCAATGTAGGAGTGGAGATAGGAGTTGAGGGAAAAGCCTAGGTTATTCCCAAGGACTCTTCACAGAGAGTTTAAAGACAGAGTATTCTACTGCTACATGATGGCATCATAGCCAATAGATTCATCTAGAAGATGTCTCCTGTTTTAATTGATGAAGTACTCTGCTTGCTGGCAAAAGACAGAGGTAGGGAGGGGAAACCAAGGGACCATTAAGCCTTGTTACATCTTTTCAGTGCTTAATGCCTAACCAAAAAGAGACCCCCAAACTCCCATGCCATAAGTGGGGACCAGGGTGGCAACTCTGAGCATTTGTCATGAGATGGCCAGTTTAATTCAATTCTGCCTCTGATACCACATTGTTGTTTGCTCTTGAAGACGATCAATATGATATTGCTATGTTGGGGTCAATATACTCTGCGTCCAACTGTGACCAGTTAGATCACTATGAGCTCAGAAGGCTCTACCAGAGATCTGGCACAAATAGTCCATATATGGACATATAATGAAGTTGAAAAGATGGGTTGAGGGCAGTTTGGGTAAGATTTTAAAAGCTAAATAAAGGAGCTTATATTTGATCCTAATGAAAAACACTGGAATTTATTGAGTATGGTAGTGATGCGGTCAGACCTATACTTTAGGAAAAATCACTGCTATTAAGTTTGGGTCACGTTTCCCTGCAAAGACAGGTACACATTTGAGTGGAGTGATTTTCATGGACTTCTAGTTTACACATAAATTCATAGGGAAATGTGCTTGCAGAAGATGTACTTTGCTTCTTACAAGTATACCTGAATTCACATGGCTCTGGCCTTTCACTAGATTGAGCTTTGGGAAAATAGTGTTCTCCAATTAGCAATTGTAACCATATCAACAGCCAAGCTAACAAAATCCTTTCACTGTTGTCCTGCTCATGAGACATTGAGCACAGAGCCTGCCAAATTTTGAATCCCTATGTAGCAAGCAATGAAGCACAATGTAAAAATCAAGTTTTTGCCTCTGTCATCGCTTCCTATATACTATATTAACTTGGGATGTTGAAGAAACATTTTAGTAAAGCCACAAGAATTGTAACCAACGATCTTTTTTGGGTTACATGTTAAAATAAACATGCCGTAGAAGGAAAACATTCTCATTAAGGGAGAATATTTAAAATTTTTAGCTACAACTTTTGGTACAAGGGGAGGAAAAGAAGTCAAGATAACATATCTTTAATAAAGTCTAGTTTCATTTGTATTTGGTATCTTAAGTAATAAGCTGTCATAGGTCTCTTAGCTTGAATAGAACTCAGAAAGAAATGATAGTTTATTCCAGTCTGGGAAGAAACACACAAAAACATTCTATGAATCGTTTAATGGGATGGTATAAATTCACAAAGGAAGATGTGTGGAGGAATCAGATTATGATAATATTTAAAGTTGTGCATTCTCTCATTCACCCAATGTGTTTTTGGTCACCTCATATATGTCTCCTTAGTGTTGAATATCTAAGTCATCACCCTCAGAGGACAGACATTTTGTTTAATTTTCTTGGAATCAAAGAATTTTTAGCAGAGAGAGACACTAGAGATAATATTGTCCAACTTCTTTCACTTTACAAATGAAGAAACTGAGACATACAGAATTTAAATGATTTGCTCAAGAGATCAGAGCTGCCAAGTGGCAAAAACAGAAGCTGAACTCAGATCCCTTGACTCCAGAGAAATGTCTCTTTCCAGGCTGCATCTTTTTGAGAATCTTTCACCACAAGGTCAAGCTGCTGTTCATTGAAGTCATTTGGTTAACAATAGATGGGGGCTCTCCTAAAGCAATCCTGAATGTTGATGACTTTCATATTTCAAGTTGTCTTATCTAATGCAAAATGAACCAAAAGTGAGATGTTAGTCTTCCCAGTTTTCACACTTTCCCTCTGAAAAGCTCTTTTGTCTCTTAAGACATTTTCAGAGTTTTGGTGGTGTTTTCTTTTCTTGTTTTTTGGTTTTGTTTTACCTCCTGAAATTGTATGGAAACTAGAGATATACTAAATTTGAAGTCCTGCTTATTCTATTCCTTCAGTTTTCCTCCTCATCCCTGAATATTTATTTTTCTTCTCCTTCAGATAGATTTAGTTTTAATAATAATTTCACAGATTGAGTCAAAATGTTGACACAAAGCATTCTCTGTGTGTGAAATTTATGACTTTGATGGATGATTTTACCTTCCTACAGCAGTCTGATAGGGGTGAACTCTGCCACTGTGATTTTGTTATGTTGCCCCCCTCATGGTTTTTTTTTTTTCATTTTCTGATGCATGTTTCGCAGATGCTTGCTTTTGGTGTGAAGGACCTGAGCATAGAAGCAATTGTTACGTGACTCAGAAATAACAAGCTAGAATCAGAAGGGCTTTGGCATTAAAAGGTATCCCTGAGGAAGAGGCAATTATACGATCTCAAATTTTTCACACATATTCTAGAGTAAAATTTATCAAGTATGACTGTTAATGAGCTACTCATAAGCTCTAACCCAACCCAACCAATATACCCTTATTTCCCACTCCTACTCAGCACAAACTCCCTCAAGTAATTAATTCCAAACCTTTTATTGGTGGAGGAGACGGTTGAGTTCCACTTCAATTCAATTTCATAAAGTACCCATGATATGTCTGGCAATGTCTTAGGCCCAAAGGGACATAATGAAAATGAAAAAGTCATGTTGTCAAGCACCTTATATTTTATATAGATAAGTAAATATGAAATATATGCAAATTTAAGGGGAGGGGAGATTTCATTCTCCCCCTTTTCCTCCTCAGTTGATGCAGTCACAGAAAGTAAGGGACCAATAACAAAGTGTCAAAGTAACTGTAAAAAATGCAACTTAGGCTCAGTACATAAAGGTGCACTCCACCTCTATGAAGTGTGAGCAAATTCTTTGATTGAAGAATAAAAGGAACCTGGTAATTAGTTTAGTAAAAATTGGCCTCACCCCTGGAGACCTTTAAATAGCTAAGCCTCCTTGCTTTGGAGTCTGTCAACTCAGTTTGAAAGTTCAAGAGAGTCTACACTAAGAACAACTTTATGGAATATGACCTTTGCATCATATCAAGGGGAAGTGAGGGAAAGACAAGTGTAGGGAAATGAAGGAAATTTCTTTCTTCTACCTACCACTCTCTCACCTTCCCCCATTGGTCAAGGCATATAACAAGAGAACTGCTTTCCCAGTAGGAGAGACATTAGTCTGTGAGATTGTTAGTTTGAGAATTTTAGACGCAGTTAAGATTTATCCAGCAGAAAACACACTTGTGCCCTCAGATCAGACAGAGAGAGAGGTAGATACTTGATAGAGGATTATTGAATAATGTGACCTTTGGAAGTAGAGAAAAGAGCCAATGATAGATTCAAGGGAGAATTAAACCTGGCAATCAGAGGTAAGTTGTTTGAAAATTCTTCAAGGACAGAACACTAAAGGCATATAGTAATAGTGACATTAGTTGCCTTGGACATATGTGTTCCTTATGTGTACATCTCATTACCATTGTACTTTAAATCTGTGTTCCCTCTTCCCGTAGACTTTTGTATATGTATGGGGATAATGTACTCCATGATTATGAGAGGAACGTTTTATAAGCAACTGTCTTTTCTCTGTTATCTGAGTAAACATCTTTCCCACTAACAGATTATGTTTATTGGCTGACTTTTAGAGAGAAGCACACTGAAACGGGTTTGTCAGATACAGTTTTAAGAGTACAGACCTACCCTTTGTAACATATGGGAGCAATAACCTACCTATAGGGAGTTAGCCCAGAAGAGGTGTTGAAGAAAATATTTTTAAAGTACATTTGTGTGTGTGTGTGTGTGTGTGTGTGTGTGTGTGTGTGTGTGTGTGTGTAGAACAACAAAACCCAGGAAAATTGGGAAAGGGCTTTTGTAGGGGTAAGCTGGTTCATGAAGACAACCAAAGATTCTAAGAGGCAAATGTGAGGAGGAAAAGTACTACAGGCATGGGGGTGAGGACAATCTGTGGAAAGAAAAGAGACAGGAGATAAAATTGCATACAAAGGGAAGAAAAATTAGGCCTTTGGCTGGAATGTCAAAATTATCTTGGATCGCTGTACTGCTGGGAATAGCTAACTCATTATGATTGGCATATGATGTTGCTGTTACTGTGTAGAATGTTCTCCTGGTTCTGGTCACTTCACTCTGCATCAGTCCATATAAGTGTCCAGGTTTTTCTGAAAGCATCCTGCTCATTATTTCTTATAAAACAATAGTATTCCATCACAATCAGTCATTCCCCAATTGATGAGCATCCCCTCAATTTTCCTTTCTTTGCCACTACAAAAACACATGGTTTTGTACATATGAGCTCTTTTCCTTTTTCTTTGATCTTTTTGGAATACAGACCTAGTAATGGTATTACTGGGTGAAAAGGTATATACAGTTTGATAGCCTCTGGGGAATAGTTCCAAACTGCTCCCCAGAATGGTTGAATCAGTACGCAATTCCACCAAGTGTCCATCAGTGTTCCAATTTTCTCACATCCCTTCTAACATTTGTCATTTTCTTTTGTGTCATATTAGCCATATTAGCCATTAGGTGTGAGGTGGCATTTTTTTTTTGCATGGAATAGTTTAGAATTTAAATATTGTTCCTCTGACTTCAGTATCAATGCCCTTTTCATTGAACCATTCTGGTTCTTTACCTTTCCTGTCTACCCTTATAGATGTCTTAAGGACTAGGAAAGTATCTTTGTAGTTTTCAGATCTTACTTCAGAGCCTGAAGCAAAATGTGTTATTGAAAATGAACTGCATTGAATTACACTTGAAACTCTATTCCTCTGAGATTTGCTATTTAAATTGTATTTCCTGGGTACTTCTCTGGATAATAAAACTAATAGGCTGAAGTATCTTTTATAAGTCCTGTAAGCAATAAAACTCATTAAGTTTAAGAGGAGTGTTTGGTATCATGGAAAGTATTGAGAATCAGGAGACTTGGGTTACTAAGTCCTGGCACTGCCATGTACTAGCTGGCTGACTTTGAGCAGCCTTTCAGAATGGCAGCCATGTAGCCCAGATTTTCTGGAATAATCACCATTTCAAGAATACGTACATACATGCATATATATACATACATACATACATACATACATACATATACATCCATCTATCTATCATCTATCTATCTCTCTAATCTATCTATCTATCTATCGACACACAGAGATATGTATATGTTTCAAAAGGTTTTGCCAAAGAAACATCCTTTAACCATTCATAGTTTCATGTTTGTTTGGAAAATGTAATCATTGTATCTTTAGAGAATTGCAAAGTAGCGCCTCTGGACCTCAGTTTTCTCATTTGAAAAGTCAAGGCACTGGACTAGGTAATTTCTAAACTTTCCTTCTTGCTCTGAAATTCTAATTTCATGATTTTGCTTCATTGCAGGGAGAAGGAGGTTTATATTTCTCTACCTTGAATTCTGAGAACTTTAAGACTTTGATGCTCAACCATGGTGGAAAGGATGGTGACCTCAGAATTATGAGGGTCATGAATTGAATGTAGACCCTTGAAGGAGGAAACTGTAATTGGAATTCCAATTGCTTGATCCCCCAAAGCCTCAAAGTCTAGTTATTGTTCTAGCAAGGTTTCTAACTCTGTGGCCACCAAATACAACCAACTTCAATGCACTTATTTTCCAGCTATGGTGATCTAGTTAGTATGGGACTTGTAAAGAAAAGAAGAAAATGAGATGGTTAGCTCTAGCCCCTAGCACATTACCTGGCACATGATAGGTGCTAAATAATTATTGATTAATTATATGCTTTCAACTATAAAAGCAAGAATAATGCAGTGTTTATCCATAAATGTAATACTTTTAGAGAAATTGGCTACATAACAGCAGCATAATATCAGGACCTTCAAAAAAAAGAAATGAGAACCATTTTGTAAGATTTCTCATTCATTTTTATACCCAGTGCTGTATTAGGACAAGGAAAATGGGGCTTTGTCCTAAGGCCCTCGTAGCATTTATATTCCTTCAGTATCATAGAAACAAAAGAGTTTAGTACCTACTAGTTATCAAGAATATTTAATTACAATAAAAAACTACTTGATGACCCACTTCCTAACTGAAGATGCCACTACCCAGGTGAGTTCCTTCTCCTCAGTAGAGTGGCCTTGTTTCATTCTAGGATATTCGTCAATAGGGAACAACCAAAGTCACTATCTTCTCCACCTTCAAATGAATTTGATTTAAAACATTGGTTTGAGGACAGGTTTACCTATATGTTTGTGAAACTTGTCTTGGGTAGAAAAATTATGGTTATAGCTCTACCTTTGTATCATGTTTTCTCCCTGAAACCCAGGGCAAATATATACTGTGTTATAGATGGTTGAACAAATAGCCATATAGTAAGCACATTAAGGCCTGCTAATCCTCCATCTTACAGGTAGTATTATAGTTAGTAACTACTTACTCATCCAGTTGGTAAGTGTCCCAAATACATAATTGTTTGGAAAGGAGCACAAGGCCCAAGGACTGGAGTGAAGGGGGACTTTGGGAAACTTCCAATATTGCATCAGTGTATAGCTGGAAGGAGGAATCTAGCATTTGTGGAAACTGGGCAATGATGGGCAAGGAAAAAAGGTATAGCAACATCTTCAAATCTGTGAATTGAACTTTACCCTCTTCTTTTATTTATTTACTTTTCCCAATCGTATTTTCTAAACCAGGTTATTCAGCACCAGGATTATAGTGAGTAAGTGCCTTACATGGTAAGGAAGGAAAGATATTCCCACTGGCCCCCAAATGGCCCCTCCTACAGATTTCCAATAACTTAATATACTCATTCCTCAAGACAGTGGAAGAGGGAAGGAGAGAATCAGTTTCTTTGTGTTATCCACGCACTTGTAATACCAGTCTTGTTGACATTGGCAGCTCTTCTTGGTCTATCAAGTACTTCTTTAATTAGAAAGCACTTTAAGTAGGGTGTTATGTATCCAATAGACTCAGCATGCTCCTTGAAATAAATTTTTGCCTTTCTTGCAGCAATTATGCTGACATAGTGAAACCAGATCTCCTAAATGTGCCAGAATCTATTTATATGGGGGAACCACCTTTTTCTTAAAGGTCAGTGTTTCTAAAAGGGAATAATTGAAGTATCTGATCATTAGCTCTGGAACTAGAAGACCTGGGTTCAAATTCTGCCTATTACCTTTGTTACCTAGGTTGGTTTTGTCAAATCATTTAGCCTCCATAGGCTTCAGTGTTGTCATCTATAAATAAGAGGCCTTAGATGTCCCTTATAGATTGAAGTCTATGTTTTATGATTTTTAGCAGAGATATTTTCATCTCAACATGGGTATCTGGCTGGAAAAGACTGATATGAGAAGTGGGTGTTAGGACATGTGAATCCATTTAAGACTATCCTTGAATCTGTGATCCAGTAATAATAATGATGATACTGATGATGGCTAACATTTACATAAAATACTTAAAGATTTGCTTTAGTTCTGGTGTTACATTTAATCCTCACACTAGCCCTGGGAGAGAGGGGAGATGCTATTATTATCTTAATTTTACAGATGAAGAAACTGAGGCAAACTGATTCAGTGACTTGCCTAGGGTTACAATTACTAGTAACTCTCTCAGACAAGATTCAAGGTCAAGTCTTTCTGACTCCAAGTCTAGCACTCTATTGTATCACCTAGATGTCTAGTTTAAACCACAATTTTCTGCCTAACAGTTTTCATTGTTTACAATTCTACCTCTCTGTTTCAGATGGCTGTACTCTAGGCTGCTTTACAGCCCAGTGCATGAAAACTAGGTCATGGTAAAGGCATAGCCTACAGCAACTCACCAAACTCTAAACCACTTCCTTAATTCTTTCCCTTTCCCGAGTTACACTTTTCCCTTCTCCCTCTTCTTCCATTCCTAGATGCTTCATGCTGACTCTCTTTCACCTGGTCAACATGGTCATTGCTTAGCTATGCTGATGTTCCTAAAGGATTAAAAGTTAGCAAGCCCTTGATCTAGAGGACTCTATTAATTCCTCAAATCCCACAGCTCTATTCAACAGGGTTGCACGTGGGTGGTGCTAGAATTGGAGTAAGGAAGTCATGAATTCAAATTTGACCTTAGATACTTGCTAGCCATGTGACCTTGGGTAAATCACTTCACTTTTTTTGCCTCAGTTTTCCCAACTACAAAATGGAAGTAATAGCATCTATTTTCCTGAGTTGTGATGATCAAATGAGATACTATGTGTAAAGCACAGTGCCTGGAACATAGTAGGCATTATCTGTCCATCCATCTATCTATCTATCTTTATGTCTATCTATCTATCTATCTATCTATCTATCTATCTATCTATCTATCTAGTAGTAATAGTAGAATTACTAGGACTGGACAGGAAGTTAAAATCAATGGCTATCATGATACTTTTTTTTTCTTTAAACATGATTCATAACATCACTTCCAAAATCCATTACCAATATTTAATCAACCTCTCCTCTTCTTGTTTGTTAGTTTCACAGGGTATGTTCTTGAATTCCACATCATTGAAATATCCTTTATATCAATCACAAAAGAAATGGGGTGACATCCTTCCTGGTTTCTAACTCTTCTTGACATCCTTTTCCACTTTACCTTCTTATCATAAACCTAATTCATGTAGGTTGCAATAGCTGTTATTTGCTCATTTTACTCAAATCTTCCTTTCTCTCTCATTATATTTAGACAGAACAACCACACATCTTACATTTTCTGGGATAACATACCTCCACCAACACTATTACTACTGTACCCACACATACTACTAATTCATTCCCTCAGTGATTACCATCTATATAATTCTTATATATCATGCATATATTTTTTGCAAGTTGTCTCTCCCATTAGAGTACATCCTCTTTAAGAACAAGCTTAGTATTTTTGCCTTGCTTTCTATCCCCAGGGCTCAACAAGTTGCCTGGCACAAAGTAAATGTTTAATAAATGTGTGTTAATTGACAGTCTCCCTGGCTGCCTAGTTAGCTACCTGACTTTTTAGAATTGTTGAACCAATTCACAATTCCAACACTAATGAATTAAAGCATCTGTCTTCTCATAGCCACCTTCTTCCTCCTCCACCCCCAAATACCATCTTCATATACTGAATATTTCAGTCTTTTTCTCATCTTTGCCAGTTTGATAGACATGCATTGAGACCTCCAATTTCTGATTCTTGGATTTAGAACTTTATCTTCATATTCTGTATTAGTCTAATTTTCTCCTAAATGAGCTAATTGATTTTTTCTTTTCTAGTTTTGTTTGTGAATACTAAAAGCATGATTCATATAAAAAAGGATAATGAAGTTTCATAAATTCAGGTAATTTGTCTTATATGATGATGATTTCCTATCACATTCTACTTAAAGTTATCTAAAGCTAGTGTCCATATTTTCCAAACCCTAAACAGGGACACCTGTTTATGCTGTAAAGGATATTTCTTTTGCCAAGTCTCAAGATGGCAAGTATAATAATTTGCAATTATGTGAGGGGAAAGAACCCACTTAATTATTCAAATTATTAAATCTAGTGATCTTGTTACTCTCATTTACCCCAAAGAGGTCACAGACAAAAATAAAGGTCCAAATGTATACCAAAATATGAATAAAAGCACTTTTGTGGTTAAAAAAGAAATAGCTTGGCCTCAGTGCAGATAATGTGTCTTTGAAATTGTAATATTATTCAAATTCACACTGCATATTCCCATTGGGCTAGAGCCAACAATATATTTTACATAATTATAATCTTGAATAGCATGACTTCCACTTCATGAGAGTCATTATTTATACTAATCAGGGCCCAGTTGTAAGTACCCACTGCTTTGAGAATGGCTGAACTAAGTATAGTATATTAATATAATGGAAGATTATTGTACTGTAAGCAGTTACGAATATGAAGAATTCCAGGAAATAGGGGAAGACCTGAAAAATATACAATATAGCTTGAATAATGTAAATTTTAAAAAGCTATAAAATGCATCTGAACTCTGATTAAATGCAATGATTAATCTTGATTTCAGAGGACAAACCATGAAACACATCTCCTTCTTCCCAATGTATCTGTAGCAAACTGTGGGTGTGGATTGTTGCAAATGTGTCAGTTGCAGTCTCTAGGTTTACTTAACTGTTCTTCTCCATAACAAAAGTATGTTCTGTGGGGGTATAGTCACATATGATATAGCAAACAGAGACATCAATAAATTAGAAAATCAGGATTGATGAGGAAGAGAAAGATGGGGAAGTGTTACTGGAGAAGAGGTAAAACTTTGTGTTGAACTTGAGGGCAAAATGAACCATGGATGAAAATGAATGAATAAATGAATAAGTAAATGAATGAAGTATTTAGCTAGTGCTCAGATGACAGCACTGTGTTAAGTGCTATAGGAACAAATACAAAAGAAAAAGTCTCTACCCTCAAGGAATTTATATTTTAATTGGGGGAGACAACACATATAGGGCAATAGTATCCAGGGAGGTACATTTTGGTTTGGTAAATCATTAGATTAATATGTCCTTTCCAGTAGTAATGGTCACATCAATTTGATTATTCTTTTTATAAATATTCCCCTTATCCATTGATAATTTAAGCTCCTTGAAAGTGGGTGTTTTTTCATTGCTTATAGTTGTATCCTTACCAACTAGCATAGTGCCAAGAACATAGAATATACTTAATAAATATATGCTGATTCATTGATTGTGGTTAAATCTAGAGCAGTAATTAATTGGAGAATTCAGTCCTAACTTTGCCATTTGATTGTTCTGTGACCTTAATGTGAGCCTTGCTTTATTTATTGGAGCCTTGATTTTCTAAATTTAAAAATGTAGATTTTATGATCTTCCTACTCAGACACCTTCCCTGACTGCTGAAGAAATGAAACAGTGGCAAAGAAGTCCCTTAAAATCCGGGGCTTAAGGAACCCAACAAACTTAAGGCTTCCATATTTTATCAATTTGAAGGGAGTACTCAATCCAATTTCATTTAATTTTCTTTGAAAGTTTGAGAGTTAACAAAATTATTTTAAATGCTCCCTTTGCCTATTTGTAATCAATGTAAGAAAACTGAATTTATTCACATTAAAAAATGTCTTTTGGAGTCAACGCATGGAACTAATTATAATAAATTAAAAATGAAAAGGAGAAAAAGAGCACACTTTGCTTAATTTGACCAAATGAGCTATGAAATCACAGGTATGAGAATAATAACTCTTATTCAGACCCTTCAGATATTATTTTTTTTACTAATATTGGCAGCTACTTCCATAATTACATAATTATATGCTCTTTAAAGCTGTGTGTGTTTTGTCCCTGATCAAGAAGTGTCACTCCCTCCCCATCACCGATGTCTATCATGTAATAATTATGTTCACACAGAAAGGCCAGATGCTAGAAAATCATCACTTTCTATTTAAGTACTGGTAAAATGCTGCCCTGCATTTAGAGGAGACAGTTTTTTAAACAAAGTAAATTCATCTGGGTTTTATTATAACAGTTCACTCAGCAGACATGGGTTTACCAATATAGCAACTGGAGTTTCTCTTACAATTAAATTAATTTTAGGATTATCAAGAATAAAATATTTAGTGACTTCTCATCTTATTTTTATGTGTGATTTTATTTTTTATTGCTTAGGACACACTGAAAGTTTGTAGGTCTCTGATCTGAACCAACCTTGAGATTCTTTAAGAATGTCATACTTAATAACAACAAGAACAAAATCAATGGCAAGAACCCAGAGAACTGACAGGGATCATACCAGAACCTGATGTTCCCTTCAAAATTGTTCAGGGCATGACCGTAACATTAAGTCCCAATTCAGGAAGGAAGTCTGGAAGAATAAGTAAACAAAAGAATCCTATTATACAGAACTATTATGATGCTGAGGATCACCAAAACACAAATATGGAAGCAGAGAATAAATCTAAAACATCGACAAGCAAAACTTCAAAGAGAAACATAACTTGGCCAAAGGTCAGCTAGAATTCCTAGAGGAAAGGAAATACGAATTTTAAAAATATTTTTTAAATGAAATGAGAGCTCTAGAGGAAAGAAATGAAAAACCAATGTGAGCTTTAAAGGAAAGACATGGAAGGCTACTTAACAGCTTCCTACAAGAATTATAAAAACCCCTTTGAAAATTAGAATGGACCAAATAGAAGTTAATGACTCCATGAAACAGGGAATATTAAAACAATGTCAAAAGACTGAAAATAATAGGAAGAAAATTTAAGACATCTCCTATAAAAACATTCAATCTGGAAAACAGAGCAAGAAATAATGGAATAACCATTGGAATTTTTGAAAATCATGACCAAAAAAGAGCTCAGATAATTTATGAAATCTTGAAAGAAAATTATTCAAACCTGTTGGATCTAATAGGCAAAGTAAAAAGAGAAAGAATTGTTGGTTGTCTTTTTAAAGAAACCTTAAATTGAAAACTCTCAGAAATGTCATAGCCAAAATCTAAAGTTTACACTAAAAAAAAAAAAAGTATTGCAAGTATTTAGAAAGAAAGAATTCAAGTACTGAGGAACCAGAATCAGGTTCTCACAAGATCTCACAGCTATATCCTCAAAAAAGGAGAGAGCTTGGAATGATATTCCTAAACGTAAAAAGGTATATATTTTTAAAAAAAATAATTTACCAAGCAAAACTTAATATAATTCAACAGGAGAGAAAAAAGGAAATGTTTTTATGAATTAGTTTCTTTGAGGACTGTTAATGTTGAAAGTTTTAATCACATACCTTATCTTCATGAATACACACTTCAAACTACTCTTCTTCAAGGGGACAGGCTTTTAAATATAATAATAGCAAACATTTATATAGTGTTTTGCAATTGTGATCTCATTTGATCTTCAAAAAATGCTAGGAGGTGGGTGCTATTATTGTTCATATTTTACAGGTGAGGAAAATGAGGCAGACAGAGATTGAGTACCCTGTCCAGAGTCACACAGCTAGCAAGTGTCTGCGATTGGATTCCAACTCAGGCCTTCCTGACTGAAGCTCAATACTTGATCCATTGTGCCACCTACCTCTTCACATGAATGGGGTTTGGGAGGTATGAGACCCACTGAACTCTATTCAACCATCCAGGTTTCATCTTAATGTATTGCGACATCTGGCAGACATTGAGTTACTTGTTTTGCTTTTTTTTCGTATTTGTTTTTGAATTTTGAAATCTTTTTTAATCCCTGTACTTGCACTTTCCTGAAATCAGACAATTAAAAAGAAGCAAAAGAAAATGCTCATAACATAGATGCATAGTCAAGAAAAACAGATTCCCACATCATCCATGTCCAAAAGTGTATGTCTTTTCTCACATTTGAAGTCCAAGAGGTAAGTAGCATGCATCATTATTGGCCTTCTAGAATAACAGTTTGTCACTGCCATGATCAGAGTTCTTAATCACTGTTGTGCAGCTAGATGGATTGGTGGATAGAGGACTGGACCTAGAGTCAATAAAGCCTGAGTTCAAATCTGGCTTAAGACAAATGATAGCAGTACCCTGAGCAAGTCATCCAATCTCTCTCAGTCTCAATTTTTTAATGGGGATAATAAAAACACACACCACTCATCTCTGTTAAGTGATAGTGATTTCTCTTCCATTCCCCTTCCTTTCCTTCCCAGTAATTGCACTAGTTGTTTTCTTTTTTAATGTTCATTTTAACCTTAAATACAAAATGAGAAAAGAAAAAAAAGTACATTTCCATGTACACAGCAGAACATAAAGAATTCAATATAAAACAATAAATTTCCTTTTCAAACTGTTCACTTTTTTTGAAAACCTGAATAAATATTGTACATTGTTTTCAAAGCTACCTAGTTTTCTATACTTCCTTCTAAGGTTTTTTTTCTTCTTTTCTGTGTGCTTTTGGTTTTATTTTTTCTCCCTTCATCCTCACACTACCCTAGGGAAAGTTAAAAATAAATATGAATGCATACATATGCATATATATGTATATCTATATCCACACACATATACATATGTATATAAATACATGTAAGACCATACTATGCATATTTCTATGTGTCAGTTTTTTCTCTGGATGTGGATAGCATTTTCTTTCATAGGTCCAAGTCTTTTCATATTTTTTTCTAAAATAAATCAGCTAATCATTTCTTATATCACAGTAGTGTTACATCATAATCATATAGCACAACTTGTTTAGTAATTCTCCAATTGAGAAGCATCTATTATTTTAGCCAATCTTTTGGTATAAGAAAAGTTCTCAAAGTTGTTCGAGATTGTATTTCTGTAATCAATAATGATTTAAAATATTTTTATATGATTATATATTTGATTTGTTCATCTGAAAATTGCCTGTTCATATCCTTTCACCATTTATCAATTAGGTAATGACTTGTATTCTTATGAATTTGACAAAGTTCTTTATATGTTTGAGAAAAGAGACCTTTATCTAATTGTCTTTGAAAGTTTCCCCCCAATTTTCTGCATTCCTTCTAATCTTATCTACATTGGTTTTATTTGTACAAGAACTTTTAAAATTTAACATAATAGAAATTATCTATTTTGTAACTCACAATGCTCTCTATCTCATTTCTTCACATATTATTCTCTACCCATGACTCTTTTAGGTAATATGTTCAATATTTTTCTAATTTACTTGTGATATCTCCCTTTATATCTAAGTGATGTATCCATTTTGACTTTATCTTGCTACATGGTTTAAAATATTGGTCTCTGTACAACCTTAGGAGTGGGAGTTGCACAGGCTACTAGCATTGTTTCTCCGATGAGCTGGGGGAATTTGGAAGAGAGTGTGCCTTTGCATGTATGTGGGATTATTTTTTTGCAGTTCACCTTATTATTCAATTTTATTAAATGCCTTTTATAACTTCATGTACACACACACGTACATGAAGTCATAATATCTCTCTATATTTATATAAAATATTTTATATGTGTGTGCATACACATACACAAATATATTTAGATTTATATGTTGATCTATAATCATTTTTTGCCAGACTGCTTTGCAGCTTTCCCAACAATTTTTGCCAAGTAGTGAATTCTTATATTCAACTCTTAAATCTTTACATTTGTCAAACATAAGGTTACTATAGTCCTTTATTATTGTGTATTGTATGTCTACTCTGTTGCACTGATCTGCATTCTATTCTTAGCCGGTACTAGATATTTTGATATTTACTGCCGTATATCATAGTTTAAGGTCAGGTGCTGCTGCATCTCCTTCCTTCACATTCATTTTCATTAGTTTCTTTGAAATTCTTGACCTTCTGTTTTTCCAAACGGATAGTATTATTATTTTTTCTAACTCAGTAAAATAATTTTTAGTAATTTAATTGGGATGGCACTGAATAAATAGATTAGGTAGGTAAAAATTAAAATTTTTATTACATTAGCTTTACCTATCCATGAACAATTAATATATTTCCAATTATTTAAATCTGGTTTTATTTCTGTAAAGAGTGTTTTATAATTATCTTCATGTAGTTCCTGGATCTGTTTGGCAAGTATACTCTCAGATATTTTGTATCATCTATGATTGTTTTAAATAGTTTAAAACAATATTGAATAATATTGGTGACACATAGTGTAGTTTCCCTGTTTATCTCTTTTAATTAAATCTATTTTAGCTTTAACTTTGAGATCATGATTGCTACGTCTGCTTTTTTTTCACATCAGCTGAAGCATCATAAATTCTACTCCAATCTTTTAACTCTGTGTGTATCTCTCATTAAGAAAAGTGTTTAATCTATTCTGCACTTCCATTTTATAGGTAAATTCATCCTATTCACATTCAAAGTATAATTTATGATTGCATATTTCCCTCCATTCTGTTTTTCCTCAGTATCCATCTCACCCTACTTATCCTATCCTTTCTCATGCCTCTAATTTACTTCTATCCACTACCTTGCCCTCTTATTTCTTATTCTACCCACTCCTCTAAGAGTCCTTCCCTTGTTTTCTCCCCTACTCACCTAATTCTTAATTTACATTAATCTATGGATTAATATAGTGTTAAAATAGTGTATAGAATAATCTTAATCTATACACCTTTCTAAAGGTCCCTCCCTTATCCTATAACTTTTCCCTCTTATTTCTTTCTAAATTTAGAATGTTTTTAGATGCATAAAGAATCTAGATCTATTTGTTGTTCCCTCTATAATACATTTCTGATGAGAGTAAGGTTCCAGCACTGCTAGCCCTCGACTCTCACTTGCTTCTTTTGTATAAGTTCTTCCTTTCACTTCCCATTTGTTTGAGATAATTTTTCCTTTTTACTTCTCCCTACACAGTTTTATTTTTTAGAATCACCCTATCATGTGCACCTCAGTCCAAGCCTTTCTTTCAAACTACTGAAGTAATGATGACAATCATAAGAGTACTGATAACATTTTTACATATAAGAAGTAAACAGTTTGACCTTATTGAGTCCCTTATAATTGATATTTAATGGTTACCTTATATTTCTCCTGGATCTTACATGTCAAGTTTTCCATTAAGATCTTTTTGTCACAAATACCTGAAAGTCCTTCAGTTCATTCAATACCCATTTGTTGTTGTTGTTCAGAATTCTATTTAACTTTACTGGGTAAGTTACCCTTGGTCACAACTCTAACTCTTTTGCTCTTTGAAATAAAATGTCCCAAGACCTATGGCCTTCAAGGTAGGAGTTTGTAGGTCCTGTATGATCCAGCTTGTAGCTTCACAGTATTTAAATAGGTTTTTTTTTCTTGTTGCTTGAAATTGTTTCTTCTTAACCTGGGAGCTTTTAAATTTGGTTATGATGTTCCTGTAAGTATTCCTCCTGGGATTTCTTTCAGGTTGTGAATGGTGGATTTTTTTTCTATTCCTGCTTTACCTTCTTGTTCTACAACTTTAGCGTAATTTTCCTTAATAATTTCTTGTAATATTGTATCAAGATTCTCCTTTAGATAGTAATTTTCAGGTAGTCCAATTATTATATCATCTCTCCTGAATCAGTTCTCCATATCAGTTGTTTATCTCATGAGATGTTTCACATTCTCCTCTATTTTTTCATTCTTTTAATTTATTTTATTATTTCTTGGTGTCTTATGACATCATTAGCTTTCACTTGTCCAATTCTAGTTTTTAAGGAATCATTTTCTTCTTTAAATTTTTGAATCTCTTTTTCCAGTTGGTTGACTTTCTTTTCATAATTTTCTTGATTTTTGTAGATTGCTTGTTTTTTCCCTAATTTTTCCTCAGTCTCTTCTGATTTTTGAAGTCCTTTTTAAAGTTCTTGTAAGATCTCTTTTTTTGGACCTGTGACCATTTGATGTTTCTCTTTGAAAAAGAAAGGGATTTTTTTTTTTAATTTCTATCTATGAACTCAGACCTTTTCTCTCCCCATAGTCATTGTCTGTGGCTTGGTTTTTTCTTCTTTGTTTACTCATTTTTATTTTGCTTTATCTTGTTTTTAGCAACTGTAATGTTAATGGGATAGGAAGATCTTCCCCAACCATTAATAGGTTTATGTGCCCAGTGGCGATACAACCTAAATTACATAGAGCCCATTGGGGGAAGAACTTGCTTAAAAAGAAGCTTGATTAGGGGAGGCTTGCTTGTAGGAAGGTTTTCACACCTTTTGATACTAAACTAATTAGGTACTGAGTCACAAGAGTTGTGATGCCTTCTGGCTCTGAGAAGTATTTATAATCTTAGTTGGTATTTTACTGCTCATAAGAAGGATCTTTTGACTTTCTGGTTGAGACTCTGAGTAGCCTTATGTTCAGAGCCCCATGACTACCAGATGTCTGTGCTCCCTCCATCCAGTGATGTATGTAAAGTGTATAGTGATATTGCTTTATTCAGACAGTTGGAGCCCTGTCTGTTGGTCTTTGTCCTGATTTTTCTGCTTGTATTTTTCTCCAAGTTCAGGGTGCTGAGCTTTCCCCTGAACTAGTGAATGTAATTAAAAGTAAGATTGTTAACCCCCTTTTGATCAGTCATTCCTTTAAAAACTGATCCAAGGAACTGTGCTAACAGGTCATCTTGGGTGTGCTAGGGTGCTTGCTACTACAGCAAGTTATTATTATAATCAGGTTATAGTCCAGAGGTGTGTAGAATGGTGCCCCATGCCTCAGGTCTTTCTTACTGTTATTTTCTGAGCTCTGTCTAGGGAACCATCTTTGGCTATGCCTCTCCACCCCTAAGCCTTGGCTAGGGTCCCTAGTCACACTGACCCACAAATGCTCTTGCTCCCTGTAGCCCCCCCAGGAGCTGCAAACATCAGCTCTCCTGTCTGTCCTAAAACTTAAAGCAGGAACTCTACTCTTTGCAAGTCCTCAAAACCATCAGGATCCTTGCCCCTCTGCTATGGCATTCATGAGACATACATCAGCTCCTTTCACTCACAGTCATATCCTGGGACCATCTTATCAGCACAGGTTGGCCTGGAATCCTGCAATAGCAGAGGATCTTTCAATCTTCCCCTACTCAGTTGTCTGATCCCCCACACTGTCTATGAGGTGAAAGTTCCTGAGGGGAAGCTGCCTGACCCAGCTGTCCCAAGGGCTTGTTTGTTTTTCTTTTTTGAATCTGTCTAGTCGGCTTATAGGTGTTTGTACTTCATTTGGGCCAATCCTCTCTTCAATCCTCTCAGGCTCTTTCCTGAGGTCTTCTCAAGTTGTCTTAGGAAGACAACTGCTTTACCCTGATTTTTGCTTTGTTTTGTTTTTCTGTTGCTCTATGTTCACTTTGAGGTGATCTTTTTTTTTGGTGGAGGAAATTTGTAGAGTTTGGAGTTTTCTGACCTAGTCCACCATCTTCCCAGAGTCCTCCAGTTATAAAATGGAAATTTAGTGAAATAAAGGACTTTAAAGCCTTCCTGATGAAAAGACCAGAGCCAAGCAAAAACTTTTAAAAATAAATATGAGAGTAAAAATAAACACTATAAAAGGGAAAAAGGTGAGTGATCAGATGGGACTTTATAAGGATAGTCTTTACATACTAATGGGAAAGAGACTATATAATTATTCCTTAAGAACTTTAATATCAACAGAGGTCTTACAATAGTAAGACAAAGGGTCTGCCAGAGGGACTGTTATTATTTTATGATGTTAAAAGAAAAAATGAAAAAGAAAGAAAGGTTATAGTGGAGGAAAAAAGGGGATAAATAGGGAAAATTATCTTACATAATGGGAGAAACAATTAAATATCTATATAAATGGGAGGAAAGGTTTGGGGCAATGGGAATCATTAGAAAATCATTTTAATCTGAACTGATCAAAGGAAGGTAGAACATACCCATAGGTATAAAACCACAAATTTTGGTGTAGAAATGCATTCAACTCAACAAAGAAACAGGAGGGAAGAGTGAGGAAAGGGAGGGATAATGTGGAATGAAATTTCATGTCCCTTCTGATTCCTCTTTTCTTCAAGGTTCATATCTCCACTTCCTTTGGCCAGTCCTCACATGGCCTGGAATCAAGACTTTTCATCATTCTGATTGCCCTATGTGTGCTATCCAGGTTTTCAACGTCTTTTCTAGAATGTACTCATAACAAAACCCTAACTATATCACCTGAGGCAAACCATTTGCCTTCTCTATGTTGCAGTTTCCATATCTATGGAGAAAATGGAGATAATGACACTGGGAATGGTACTAAATCATAGGTCTTACTCCTAACTCAGAGCTTTTCCCTCCAGACCAAATAGAAATAAGCTTTAGATTATATAAGCTATTTGTCTGGATTTATGGAGCCAGGGCCATTGATGTAACCTTGGCAGACATTGTCAAAGATAGGGAGAGTATAGTATCAAGAGGCAAGTCTCCAGAGTCTTCAGACATTACTCTATTTCCCACCCTATCCCCTGGTCTTAGCATGTCTACTGAAAACCCATCAATTGCTCCAAATTGCCTTGTAAGTAAAGTTGAACCTGTTAAACATTGGATTTAAAGTCATATTTTGGTTCAAGATATTAATTTCACAAGTACAAGACAAGGAAAGCATAGAAAAATAATTTCTTTGAGACCAAACTCTATCCATGACCACTAACTGTGGGTATCCCTTAGGGCTCTGTCCTGGTTTCTCTTCCCTTGGTTCTATGTCATATAGATATGTGTAACCAACTTGAATCAATTATTGAATAGATGTATATATAGAGATTAGTACTGAATTGGTATAAGCAAAATGATCTTTACTAAAAAACGTGACATAGTGAAATGGTATAAAAGTAAACAGAAAACTTAACATTATGTTTTTAAGAATAAATGAATCAAATTCATCTATAAAATAAGCAACTTCTAAAATGGATTAAAAAGCACAACCTAACAATATGCTACCTACAGGAAACCCTCTTGAAATCTAGGTACATATGAGTATCTAAAGTTAGAAGCTGAGATAATATTTAATATGGTTCATTTGAGTCATCAAAAAGAAAAGTTGTGGTCACGATTTCAGATGAGAGTGGAAAATTAAATAGTCAAGAGTCAAAGGAGGAAACTACATTATGTCTAAAAAGCAACGAAGACAATGACATTTTTGTTTGTTCAGATCTATAATTTATTCAGTATAAGGCATGATCCTCCATTAATTCAGATTGTTACCTATTCTACAACTGAAGGTTTTAGAGAGCTCCTCAAAAGTGCTAAGAAGTTAAATGGTTTGCCAAACAGAAATTCAGTCATATCAGAAGTGGGACTTGAAACCAGGTCTTCCTGATTCCAAGATCATCTCTTTTTGCACTATGCCATATTCCCTCTGGGTTTAAATTTAAAACATATCAGCAGCAAATTCCATGAGAGATAAATATTTAAGTATTTTAACTAAATGCTTGAGTGAAATGCAAAAGAAATGCCTAAGACTAAGAAAGAAAAAGGAGTCATTAATGTCTGTCTTTCAGAATTTGACAACTCTAATAGTGAGATAAACAAAAATGAAATTGTAGAATCAAATGGCATATTAGAGTGACTGCTTTTGATAGACTTAAGGAAAAAGAATACTGAATATGAATTTTGCAATTATACTTAATTTTAGGGTAATATGAAAATTTAATAATCATTGATCATTATCTAGGCTTTAAAGACCTTATAAATAAAGGAAGAATGGTAGCGTTCTGAAAAAAAATATTTCAGTGAAGGATAAAAAAGGAAATATAGAACCAAATGGGGACTAAATGCTGATATTTTTAGCAATTACTAAGTAAAAATAAATATTGATGAAGACACTAGTAAACACAAATTTGATTGGCAGGCACAGATGGTTGGTAGAGTGTGTAGAGTGTTGGAAGTAGAGTAAGTAAGGCAAGCTCAAATCCAGTTTCAGATGCTTATTAGCTATGTGATCCTGGTTGAGAAACTTAACCTCTTTTTGCACATATTTCCTCCTCTGGTAAAATGGGGATAATAATAGCACCTACCTCTAGGGATGTTGTAAGGATCAAGCAAGATAATAATTGTAAAGTTCTTAATATAGTACTTGACCCACAGTAAGCACTGTATACATGTTAATTATTATTATTAATTTATTGGTGTTTTATATTCCATTGTTATTTTGGATTTGAAAAATAAAATCACAATGAGTGACAAAAAAATTACATGTTATTCAATATGAGATAATACAATGGTATCTGTTTTGAGGGGCAGTGGCAAGGAAGGAGGGGATAATGGAAAGACATTGGTTGAGGTTCTTGAATGTTCCGTGAAGTCCTAGCTTACAAGCAGTAAAGTAGGTTAAGTTAAGATATATTTATCTGCATTCAATAATGAACCAGACAGTACTCTTAGTTGTTTACAAGCCATTTACATTTAGCAAATTTCATTATTATTCCCAATCATATCTTGTCCATTGTTTTGTACATTGTACATATTAGAATGTATTATTTGAATTTTCATTATGTCATAAAAACACATGAATTATGCAAAAAAGTAAGTAGGGAAGTAATTTTTAAAATTTGTGATGAAACTTTTCTCCTCATTCCCTGGTTAAAGAACAGAGTACAGACCAAGAGAGCAATAATTATACCTCTCCTGGGATCAAATCACCTTGGACTGATCTCCAAAACTTGGAGACCCTTAGAACCAGATCTGAAAACAGTATCATGAAAAAGCATCAGATAGTGGCTTTCCAACCCCAAGGGTTGGGAAGTCCAACTTTAACATAAAATTCAAAGTCAAGAAATAGGGTGGGGAAATAAGCAAGCAACAAAAACGAATTTGACCATAAAAAGATATTACAGTGACACAGAAGGCCAAGGCATAAATTCAGAAGATAACAATACTAAAACAGATAAAATAAAACTACAAAGAAAAATGCTAATTGGACTCAAGGCCATGAAGAATTTTTGAAAGAGTTAAAAAGAGATAAAATAGGAAGATAAAAATTGGGAAAGAAATCAGAGTGGTGTAAAAAAATTATGAAAAGAGAAAAAAAGACATAAAATTACTGAAGAAAATAACACCTTAAAACACAGAATTAGACAATGAGGCACAAAATTTCACTGAAGAAAAGAACTTAAAAAACAGAATTAGACAAAAAGAAAAAGAAGTATAAAATTCCCCTGAAGAAAATAATTCCTTAAAAATGAGTCTAATGATTCCATGAGACATCAAAAACCAATAAAACCAAGTTGAGAGAATGAAAAAAAAAACAAAGGAAATGCCAAATATCTCATTGGAAAAAACAATTTACTTTGAAATAGATCAAGGAGACATAATATAAAAATTACTGGACTACCTGAAAGCCATGAAAAACAAATAGCCAAGATATCATATTTCAAGAAATTATCAAGGAGGGGTGGAGCCAAGATGATGGAGTGGAAGGACAGACCTACTCTGGTTCTCCTCCCATAGCCCATAAAATATCTGTAAAAATGACTCTAAACAAATTCTAGAGCAGCAGAAGCCACAAAATGTCAGAATGAAAGATATTCCAATCCAAGACAGCCTGGAAGGCTGACAGAAAAGGTTTATGGTACCAGGCTAAGAGTGGAGTACAACTCAGCTTTGGCCACAGAGCATGGCATAGCATGGACAGGACTGGAACATCACGGGTAGCAGTTGCTGTTCCCAGATTTCTCCACCGTTCAGAAGTTAAGAAGAAAGCTCTTTCACCTGGTTGAGAGGGGAGTACAGTCTGGCCCCCAGGCCCTGCTCCAGGGTAGCAGCAAAGTCCACTTTTGGAACGCTCAGCCTAAAGACCCTGGGGGAAACCAGGCCACTGAGCTGGGTCAGTTTTGGGTGGCAGTCCTGGAGTGAGCAGGAGTGCTGGTGTGGTCGAGCTGGTGGTGGCTGTGGAAAGGAAATCTTACTCACAGATCCTGGGCAGAAAAGAGTGCTTGTGGTTGCTCCCAGACCAGAGTGTAGGCCAGGAGAATAGTAAACTCCTCTCTCTTGATTGTGTTACCTTGGAGGATCAGAGAACTTACAAGTCCCTACAATATACCCTCCGCTTGACAAAGGACTCAAAAATCAAGTAACTGACTGGGGAAATGCCCAAAAAGGGAAAATAATAAAAACTATAGAAGGTTACTTTCTTGGTGAGCAAGTATTTTCTTCCATCCTTTCAAGTGAGGAAGAACAAAGCACACTATCAGAAGAAGACATAAAAGTCAAAGCTTCTACATCCAAAACCTCCAAAAAAATATTCAATGGTCTGAGACCATGGAAGAGCTCAAAAAGGATTTTGAAAATAGAGTAAGAGAGGTGGAGGAAAAATTGGGAAGAGAAATGAGAGTGATGTAAGAAAATCATGAAAAGCAAGACAACACCTTACTAAAGGAAACCAAAAAATGCTGAAGAAAATAACACCTTTAAAAATAGACTACCCCAAATGGCAAGAAAAGTTCAAAAAGCCAATGAGGAGAATGCTTTAGAAAGCAGAATTAGCCAAATGGAAAAGGAGGTTCAAAAGCTCATTGAAGAAAATAATTTTAAAAATTACAATAGAGCAGATGGAATCTAATGACTCTATGAAAAATCAAGAAATTATAAAACAAAGCCAAAAGTATGAAAAAATAGCAGACAATGTGAAATATATCATTGGAAAAACAACTGACCTAGAAAATAGATCCAGGAAAGACAATTCAAAAATTTTTGGTCTACCTGAAAACCATGATTAAAGAAAAGTCCAGACAACACCTTCCAAGAAATTATTAAGGAAAACTGCCCTGATATTCTAGAACCAGAGGGTAAAATAGAAATGGAAAGAATTCACCAATAACCTCCTGAAAGAGATCCCAAAAGGAAAACTTCTAGGAATATTGTACTCAAATTCCAGAGTTCCCAAGTTAAGGAGAAAATATTCCAAGCAGGCAAAAAGAAACAATTCAAATGTTGTGGAAATACAATCAGGATAACACAGGATTTAGCAGCTTCTACACTAAGGTATCAAAGGGTTTGGTATTTGACATTCCAGAAGTCAAAGGAACTAGGATTAAAACCAAGAATCACCTACCCAGAAAACCTAAGTATAATACTTCAGGGGAAAAATGGAATTTCATGAAATAGAGGACTTCCAAGCATTCTTGTTGAAAACACCAGAGCTGAATAGAAAATTTGACTTTCAAATACAAGAATCAAGAGAAGCACGAAAAGGTAAACAGAAAAGAGAAGCCTTAAGGAACTCATTAAGGTTGAACTGTTTACATTCCTGCATGGAAAGATATTTGTAACTCATGAGATCTTTTTCAGTATTAGGGTAGTTAGGGGGAATATATAGATATATATATGTATGGATGTATGTTTGTGTGGGTATGTATGTGTGTATTATACATGTGTAGGTGTATATATGTACACAGGTGTGTGTATACATGTACATATACATATGCACATGCATATATACATATATATACACACACATATACACATAGAGGGCACAGGGTGAGCTGAATATGAAGGGAGAATAACAAAAAAATAAAATTTACTCTTGAATGGAATGTACTAGGAGTAAGAGAAAAGAAGAAGTAGAATGTAACAAATCATCTCACATAAAAGAGGGAAGAAAAAGCTTTTATAATGGAGGGGAAGAGGGGGAAGATGAAAGGAAATTGGGCCTTACTCTCATGGAATTTGGCTTAAGGAGGGAATAACACACACTCAATTGGATATGGAAATCTGTTTTACCCTGCAGAAAGGAAAGGGTGAAAGGGATAGGAGGGGGAAGATAATAAAAGGAACAGCAAATTGGGGAAAGGGATAATCAGAAGTAAATGCTATTGTGGGAGGACAGGTCAAGGGAGAGAATGGAATAAATGGAGGGCAGGATAGGACAGAGGGAAATGTGGTTAATCTTTTACAATATAACTGTTATGGATGTACTTTCCATTGTTACACATGTATGACCTATGATGAATTGCTTGCTTTCTCAATGAGGGTGGGTAGGGAGGGAGAGAGAAAATGTGGAACTCAAAGCTTTAAGAATGAATGTTAAAAATTGTTTCAGCATGCAACTGGAAATTAAGCTATACAGGCAATGGAGTACAGAAATTTATTTTGCCCTATAGGAAAATAGAGGGGAACGGGTTTCGGAAGAAGTTTGTGTAATAGAAGGGAGGACAGATTGGAGGAAGGAGTGGATGAAGTGCATGCTGTCCTAAGGTAGGGAGAGATGGGGAGAAAATTTTGAATTCAAATTCTTGTGGAAGTGAATGTTAAAAATTGAAAAATAAAGAAATTATATATTTAAAAAAATATCAAGGAAAACTGCCAGGATATTTTAGATCCAGAGAGTAAAATAGAAACTGGAGGAGTCTACCTCCTAAAAGATATCTCAAAATGAAAACTCCCAGGAATATTATAGTCCAATTCTAGAGCTCCCTGTTCAAAGAAAAAATAATTCAAACAGTCATAAAGAAGTAATTCAAATATTGTGGAGTCAGAATAAGGATCACACTGATTCAGCACCTTCCACATTAAAGGAGCAGAGGGCTTAGAACATGATATTCTGTAAGGCAAAGGAGATAAGAGCACAATCAGCAAAACTGAGTATAAGTTTTGAATGTGGTGGAATGGCTATTCAAAGAAATAGAGGGCTTTTGAGTATTCCTGAAGAAAAGACCAGAGTTGAATAGAAAACTTGAGCTTTAATTGCAGGATTCAAGAAAAGCACAAGAAGCTAAATATGACAGAGTAGTTATAACAGTCTTAATAAAGTTGAAATGCTTACAATCAGATATGGGAAGCTAGGAACTTTATCATTATTAAGCCAGTTAAAATGTGTTTACATAGACAAAGAACATGGTTATGAGTCAATTATGTTGGAATGATCTAAAAAAATTTAAAGGATGAGAAAAAAGGATTCACTGGAAGAAGTGGGAAGATATCTAGAATAGAGAAAAAAATCTCATATAAAAGCAGGACATGAAGAAGGACTTACATAGTGGAGGTGAAAATAGGGTGAGTGACAGGTAATGCTTGAAACTCACTCTCGTCAGAATTGGTTCAAAGAGGGAAAATATATGTACACCCTCGATTGTGTATAGAAATGTAATTCACCTGATAGGGAAATAGGAGGGGAAGGGATTAAGAGAAAGAGGAGGCATGATGAAAGGAAGGGTGAAATATCATATTTCCTTGAGCAGTGTCTAGAAACAAAATAAACTTTTGAGGTGGGACAAGATAATGAAATAGAGAGAAGAAACAAAATGTATGAAAATGTGTAGTTATTTATTATAACTGTGAATATGAATAAAATGAGCTCAAACCATAAAACCAAAGCACATAGCATAATCTGTTAGAGACCAGAATTCAACAATATATTGTTTCCAAGGAACTCACTTGAAACAATAAAACAATACAGATTTAAAATAAATAACTGGAGCATTAGATACAAATTAACATAACAATAACCATAAAATATGCCCAAATAACAAAACAATACTAATAACAAAAATGTTAATAGGTATGAAATGTAAAAAAAAGCCCTAAAAAGTAAAGGAATTAAAGGTTTCTTTAACATTATCAAACTTTATTTAAATAGAATAACACTGGAGACTTTTGCAAAAAAAAGTAGGGTGAAATAAGAATGCCTGCTATTTTTGCCATTATTCTATGAAAGAAATAACAATCAAAATAACAAGAAAAATAAATTTATAGAATCATTAATGTCTCTTAACATCGCTAACATGACTCAGGAAAAGGTTAAAAAGAGAAATGTTACATAAAATAATAATAAAATACATTAAATAGCTGAGCTAACTTACACAAACATAAGTTTATAAATACAAGTATATTGAAAACAGATGTAAAGGTATTCCATATGTAAGGCTGAAGTATATTTAATATTATGGCTAACTTCACACATGACTCTCCATCTTCCAGCTCCATAACTTTTCACTGACTGCACCTATGCCTGGAATACTTTCCCTTTTCAACTCTTCCTCCTGTATTATTGATTTCCTTAAAAGTTGCTGCTCAAATCCTACTTTCTATAGAAGATATATGCTGGTTTTACCTACTACTAGGGATTTCACTCTGAGCTTGCTCTCCATTTCCACTGCATATATAATGTATGCATTTTTTTGCATGTCATGTCTTTCTTTAGAATGTGTATTCTTTGAGGTCAGGAATCTTGGTTTTGCCTTTCTTTTTATCCCCAGTGCTTAGTTCAATGTTTGGCACAAATTAAGAACTTAAAAAAAAATTGTTGATTGACTGATCTAGGGATGCTATGTAGAAGTAGACAAAAAATAACAAAATTTATATGGAGGAATATATTAAAATATGTGTCTCTATGTGCATATTTTCTGCTTGCCTTTGTGCCTGAAATTACCTTTTTAAAAAATTAGGTTTATGAATAGTGCATCTGATGTTACTCAGTTCATTTGTTAGATTGCTCTCATCTCAGCTTATCTTTTTTTAATTTAAATTTTTTGTTGTTTTACAATATATTTTTCCAAGTCTCTAGTTATTTTAAATGGAATCTGTCTTTCTATCTCTTCCTGCTGGAATTTGTTGGTGGTATATAGAAATACTGAAGATTTATGTGCATTTATTTCATATCCTTCAATTTTGCTAAGTTTATTATTTCACCTAGTTTTTTAGTTGGTTCTCTGGGATTCTCAAAGTATATCATTGTCATCTACAAAGAGTGATCGTTTTATTTCCTCATTATCTATTCTAATTCCTCCTATTTTCTTTTCTTTTCTTTTCTTATTGCTATAGCCAGGATTTCTAGCACAATATTAAATAACAACAGTAATAATGGGCATCTTTGCTTCACCCCTGATCTTATTAGGAAGGTTTTTAGCTTATTCCCATTACAGATAATGCCTGTTGGTGATTTTAGATAGATATTGCTTATCATTATAATGAAAACTCCACTGACTCCTATGCTCTGTAATATTTTTTATAGAAATGAGTGTTGTATTTTTTCAAAATCTTTTAATGTATCTACTGAGATGATCATATGTTTTTTCAAATTTTGTTATTGATACAGTTAATTACACTGAACTAGTCTTGTATTCCTGGTATAAATCCCATCTTGTCATTGGTGTATAATCTTACTTATAATTGATCTAATATCCTCGGTAGTATTTTATTTAACATTTTTTCCATCAATATTCCTTAGAGAAATTGGTCTATACTTTTTTTTTTCTGTTCTTCCTTTTTTTGGTTTAGGTATTAGCACCATATGTCATAAAAGGAATTTGTCAGATTCCTTCTTTGCCTATTTTTCCAAATAGTTTATATAGTGTTGTAATTAGTTGTTATTTAAATATTTGGTAGAATTCACTTGTGAATCCATCTGGTCCTTATTTTAATATCTTTTTCTAAGATAGGGTCATTTAAACATTCTTTTTCTTCTTCTATTAATCTGGGCAATTTATATTTTTGTAAATATTTACCCATTTCACTCAGATGAACAATTTTACTAAGATACAATTTGGCAAAATAATTCCCAATAATTGCTTTAATTTTATTTATTTAATTTTACTTATTATTTTACTAATTTTTACTAATTTTATTAAATTTATTGGTGATGATGTCACTCTTTCCATTTTTGATACTGGTAATTTGATTTTCATTCTTTGTTTAAACCAGATTAACCAACTATTTATTTTATTTTTTTCCCATAAAATCAACTTTTTGTTTTATTTTTTAGTTCAGTAGTTTTCTTCTTATTTTATTAATCTCTTCTTTGATTTTCAGGATTTCCAATTTGGTTCTTAACTGGGGAATTTTGATTTGTTCTAGTTTTTTTAATAACTTGATCAATTCATTGAGTTGCCATTTTTTATACTTTATTGATGTATGCATTTAGAGATATTAAATTTTCCCTAAATACTGCTTTGGTTGCATCTATGTTGTTTCATTATTGTCATTTCTTTAATGAAATTGTTGATTGTTTCTATGAATTATTCTTTGACACGCTCTTTAGGCTTAGATTATTTTGTATCCAGTTAATTTTTAATATACCTTTGTCTGGCCCTGTGTCATTTATTATTGTTGCTTTTCGGCATTTGGTTGTGAGGTTTTTATGCCCTACTGTATGGTCAATTTTTTTATAGATGTCGTGGACTACTAAGAAAAAGGTATATTCCTTTCTATTTCCATAAGCTTTCTTCAGAGAGCTCATTTCAGCATTTCTAAAATTCTTTTCACTCTCTTAATGTCTTTATTGTTTATATTTTGAGGTTAGATTTATTTAGTTCTGAGAAGGGCAAGTTGAGTTTCCCTACTGGTATAATTTTTGGAAAAATATATTAAAGAATATCAAGGAAACAATGAAAACAGGGAAGAAGTAGGTACAGCATAAGCAGATCTAAAATTATAAACAGTGATTATTAAAATCTATCATTGGATTAAAAACAGAAAAGTAGATGAGTAACCCATATGTGCAAAAATACAGAGAAATAACTTTGGAGTTTGAATGTAGATGGAACCATACTATTTACTCTCCTTTTCTTTTGTTTTGTTTTGTTTCTTCTTTCCCGTGATTCCTCTTATTGGTTCTAACTCTTTTTTACATCATGACTAACGTGAAAATATGTTTAATATAAATGTATGAGTAGAGCCTATGTCAGATTATATACTGTCTTGGAGAGGGTGTGGGAGAAAATTCTAAACTCAAAATCTTATGGCAGTGAATGTGAAAAACTAAAAATAAATTATCAAAAGTAGATAAGTGAATTATATAAGCTAGATTTTAGACAATACAAAAACATTAGGTTTGATAAATGGAAGAAGGCAAATCACCTGTGTTCCTTGTTACAAGCATTTGTTATGTGCCTGGCACTGGAAATACATGTAAAACTATGATCACTCACCTCAAGGAACTAATACTCTAATTGGGGAGAACCTCCCCACACAGACACATATACACACATACACACACACAATACACACACACACACACACACACAAACACATACACGTTTATGCAGTCAAAATGGGAGGTAATCTCAGAAGGAAGACACCAGAAGTCCAGGGAACTGGACAGGTCTGTCGTAGAAGTTGGGATTTCAGCTGTATGTTAAAAAAACAAACAAACCCCAAAAAACAGCGACAGGGAAATCAAAGGTAGAGGTGAGGAAGAAGGTCAATCCAAAGGATGAGGTACAGCCAACCAAAAAGTATGAATCTGGCACAGAAGTGTTTTATTTGAAGAATATCATTGGATTGTAGAATATGTGAAAAGAGTAATGTCTAAGAGAACTAGAATGGTAGGAAAGGACCCAGTTGTGAAGGGCTTTAAAAGAAAACAGAATTTTATAGTTTATCCTGAAGGTAAGAAAGATCCACTGATGGTTTTTGAATATACAGTGATGTGTTCAGACTGCCAGAACCACTCTTTCATGTCTTATGGAAAAATTTACTTTGTTGGTGGTTTAGCAAATAATTTAAAATATCCCATGATCCTGTTTTCCCCCAATTTTCAAAGCTATTTCTATATATAGAATATAGCAAAATGCTTTGATGACCAACATGTTTGTCTATGGAAGTAAGAAATTCATTCCCTTGTATTAGAAAGATAGGATAGCAATTTTCTAACCCCAAAGAGAAGAATAGAATCTCATGTGTTGTGGTTTGTTTTATTTTTGTTTCAGAGAGGCAATTAAGAGCATTATACTTCACTAGATTTAGAGGACAATCAGAGTATGGCTGCAAATTTACTTGTAGTTAGTTCAAGAGAATTATCATTACAAGAGGAATTAATCTGAGTTTTGAAAGGAGCAATATTTTATTACTTGCCCACATCTGCTTATAATGTGGCAGGAGCTGGCCCTCACATCATGAATGCATATTGAACATATGCAGAACATAAGGAGTCCAAATGGTTTTTGGTAGAATTTCATATGTCAACTAAAAGATGTGGTTAACGCTTCATACTCTTTCAAAAAAAAGCCTGGTGAAATTTTGCCCCTTTATCCAGTGGACTCTACTTGGTCATAAATGGCTCAAGAACAATTTAAGAAACACTTTCCATGGTTGGAATAGTGACTAAAATAAAAAAAAAAAAACAATCTTAACTGGCTCATAGTGAATATATTATGAATTTGTTGCACATTTGATCTACAGACTGTATTTCTCTTGTATTTTAATATCAAAGAAAAGGTTTTTTTGTAATATTATAATATTGAATGTTATTGGAATAAAATTCAGAAGCAATTTGCTTTATCTATACCAGGTAAGTGCTTATAAAGGAACATGCTTGTAGTGTGTTACAACCAACAATAATGCACGAAGTAAATGCTGTGGCCATTTTCTTATAATAAGATTTGCTAAAACTGGACCTTAGATAAGAAACAGAAAAAGCTTCTTAAAATGACCCTGACCCAGAACTACCTTGTATATTCCTTCCTTTTTGTTAACTTATTATCAGGCTGAGCCTGGTAGACCTTCCTCTATGTCTCTGATAGACTGGAACCTCAGTCTCAGGGTAGGAGTGAAAAAACTTCACCCCATTTTAACTCTGATAGCTTAATCAGGGAAGAACATATTTCAAGGAATAAATCAAAAGACCTTAGACTAAGTGTGAAAAATCTGTGAAAGCCATTGGATGAAGTGAAATGATATTAGGGAGTCTGTTCCAATAAGTTGTAAAACCGGGTAACCCTTCCAGGGATCATCTATAAATTATCAAACAAGTTGAAAAAGAATTAAATTCCAGAAAATTGAACAAGTGTGGAGTTCTAGCTGAATCCCCTGAGAATAAATCACCTGGGAGAGGAAGGAAAGACTCTAGGTAGGTCTCCTACCACTATTTTCCACTCCCACCAATGAGCACTCCCACCTTCCAATTTCAAAGGGCCCAGAGGATCTTAGATTTCTCATACTCTCATTGATGCATAAATAAAATCCTTGGATCAGCAAATCACAACATCAGCACTACCAAGAGCCAAGGACAGAGTGGACTCGTCTCTACGAGGATCCCAGAAAAGAGACTACACTGTACCTAAAGGGAACTTTCCAAGCTCCCTAGGAATGGAGCAAAAGGACTTCTGGCAACACTGCCACATGTGCTTTTCAAGCTTGAGCCCACTTTTCCTGGGACTTTATAGGTAACTATAAATGAATATGTTACAGAATTTGGGGAGATCTTTCATACCAACTTATCACACCACCTTAGTAAATACCCCTTTCAAAGAAACTAGTTATGTCTGGCTTACTAAATTGATAATCAATTTATTATTTTGGGTAGGGAGATGACATAGATGTTATCTTGAGTTAAAGGTATTAAGGGAATTACCCTAGACCATTCAGGGGTACCTATAGGACTCTGAGGAGAGAGATGTAACCAGCCAACTACTAGGAACCAAACTTATGAAAAGTGGAGTAGATTTGAAGGTGGGATAAGAAAAATGAAGTTTACATGGGCTACATCTGTATGCACATTCTTTTTATTTCCCCTAAGCTTAGCTATTGTTTTTACGTTGTAACATTTCTCACATATACCCCATTCTCTCTGACAGGTACTTTTCTCCTTATTTCAAGAGCCTGTGATTGGTCTCTCTGTCTCAAGTCTCTCCCCACTCCAGTGATCCTTCTCTCTCTCTCTCTCTCTCTCTCTCTCTCTCTCTCTCTCTCTCTCTCTCTCTCTCTCTCTCTCTCTCTCTCTCTCTCTCTCTCTCTCACACACACACACACACACACACACATACACCCAAAACACACAACACACGCCCCCTCCCCCCCACAATTCGGTAAACTGTAATTGTTCCTTATTATCTGCAGGATCAAATACAAATGGCTTTGTTTGAGCTATGATGATCTTCATTATCTGACCCCTTTCGACCTCTTTAGTCTTCTCAGTCCCTTTCACATACTCTGGGATCCAGTGACAATGGCCTCCTTTCTATTTTACAAATAAGAAACTCCAGCTCTAGAATGGGAAACCTTTTCACTGGCTCTATCCCATGCCTGGAACTTTTTCCCTTCTTATCTCTACCTCCTGTCTTCCTTCAAGTCTCAACTAGTCCTACCTTCTGCAAGAAGTCTTTCTCAGCCTTACTTAATGTTAGATTCATTGTCTGTATTGACAAGGTCTGTTGAATATCTCCAATTTATCTTGTATATATCTTGTTTGTACATAGTTCTCTGCATCCAGTCTCCCTCATTAGACAATAAGTTCCTTGAAAGTCAGGGATGATGTTTTTGTCTTACTTTATATCCCCAGTGCTTAGCACAGTGCCTGATATATAGAAGACTTGTTGACCTACAGACCTGAGATAGATTGGGATTTTCATAATGATTTTATTAGTACTTAAGGGATAAAAGGTAAAATTTTTAAAAAGAACAAGATTTGAAATAATCAAGTTAAAGGAAATCTAAACTCAAGTAACCCCTCATCTAGCAATAATTGATCGGTACAATGTCCTGGGCTAAGTAGTCCCAATCGCCTACTTTCATGTACTATTTTATTTCTCAATCATCTACCACCATTTTCCTTAAATACCATTTTGCCCTGAGGATCATTTGTAATATTCAGTCATCCACACCCGATAGGTCAAAATGCACCCTCAGATCTCCAGAGGATCCACGTATGAATAATCCCCCCTCTTCATGTGCTCTCTCATATTCCCTCAGCTTACACACAATTCTATCACTAACTAGTCCTAACTTACAACATGAATCACTCCCAAACCACCATTAACACTCTGCTCACACTCTTTGCACATGCATTTCATACTTCACTCTTGACACTTGCCATCACAAACACCCAGTGTCTAGCTTTCACCCTTACCTGCTCTACCAATTACCAGCATCAGGAGACCATCTTGCTGCTCTCTTATAGCTTGAGAGAACTTCAAAGGGGTGGGGAGTGTTGGGGAGTGTTGAGTAGTAATTCATTGCTATTGAGCATTGTAAGTCCTCTTCACCTTAGCAAACAGCTGCCTCCTAACAAAGTCTGCTGGATTACACTTCTTATATATCACCTTTAAAGCAATGCTTTGCTAGTTTTAAGGCAAGCTATTTTAATAAAAACTCATAATTTTAATTAAATTGGATAAGGAGTGGAAAAGCTTGCTAATACTTCAGTTACTTGTTCCTGCAACAGAAGTCTGGTAATTCAAACCAAATGAGTGATATTCTATCATCATCTTGTAGCATTTAATCCTAATTGCAAGCCCAGGTTTTTTGAAGAGTGACTATACCTTTCAAAAGTTTAATCTTCAAATTTTAACATGAAGATTAATGACAGTAATCCCACAGGAGTCAAATCATTTTCTTCTTATCTACATAGCACATGAACTTGACATGAGTAAACAAAAATCAATGCATGACTTCGATTACTTTACTACCCAAATATTTAGTTCACATAATAAGCTCTGTTCCTACCTTAGTAGTAATGATATCAGCATGTCAACATGGTTTAGAACAGCTCAGGAGTTTTTCTTTCTACATTAATCTCAACTACTCATCTCCAGATCAAGAATTAAATTCCAGTTCTTACTTTCCTTGGCAAATCTAACCCTGAAATGGTTAAATTGTGTTCCTTTTTACCTTAAATCACAATGATTTGTTTCATCATAATTTCAGGGACATTATGTAATCAATTGCAAGCTTAACTTGGCCTATTTTTATTAATAAATTATGTTAACTGTACAGATTTGGGGAACAGAAATATGTTTGATAAGCAAAGATAATTACGATATTTAAACCTAAATTTGATTTGTTCTAAAATTTTGGTTAAAAATTGACAAAAATAGTCATGATTTTTTTCAGAGGAGAAAGTCAATATTAGTGTTACAAAGTATTCAGACACCTAACAGTATGTATGACTGTTAGGAACTATATAAATTTCTAATAGGCAATATAGAATAATGCAGGAAAGATTTATGACTAAGGTAGATTTGTATGCCCAAAAGCTGTTGATCAATGGTTCAGTGTCAGCTAGAGAGAAATTCCTAGCTACTTGCCCCTGAATTCTTTCCCCTGACCTTGATCCTGTTCAACTTTGTTTTCAGTTATTAGCATGAAGGTATAGTAAACGTTCTTATTAAATATATTGATGACATAAAATACAAAGGATAGTCAATGTATTGAATAATAGAAAAAGAACTTAGGTATTGCTAGACTGATATTTCAAAGGATTTATGATCACATTGATCATGGTACTTCTTTCAAGATTGCTGATAAACATCTACCCACAACTTCTTTTTCTTTAAAACAGAGGTGTCCAATACGTATCCCTCAGCATTCCTGTGAGCATCTACAACCAGACTGAATGTACCTGGGAAACTATAAATGAATGAATGAATAGGTAAATTAACAAATAAATAAATAGAGTATAGATAACATATTTTAAAACTAATTCATTCAGCATGCATCCTGTAGCTATCTTTATGTATTGATTACTGGCCCCCAACCTATTTGAGTTTGACACCACTTTTGTATAACTTTTATTCTGTCTTATAAATATTCCACAGAAAGTTTACCCAGTATTTTAGAACCATCATCTACATCTCTTGACTACATGTACCCTAATGGACCATGCTGGCTGTACATCTGTTTGATTCCTTGCCCTAACTGCATGACCATTCAACCCTCTTGTTGATTTATATAAGAGAAGCAAAGGAAATAAACTTATATAAAGTACCTACTATGTACTAGGCACTATGATAATCACAAATATTTCATCTGATCCTCACAATAACACCGTGAGGTAAGTATATCTCTTTGATATCTATTTTGCAGCTTCTGGTGAACAATTCTTTGTTGGCAATACTATTGTCTATTTGTAGTCACCAGATGCCTCTCCACTGCCTTTTGAGGGATGTAGAATGCCTATTGTGCAATTTAATTCTACAAGCATTTATTACTATGTGCAAGAGGGTTGTGAACTTCGGGGATACAAAGACCAAACAAAAAAAATCTCTTCTCTCAAGATTTTTTTTTCAGTCTGTTGGACTATGATATTCAGTTTCACGCATAGATCTGGTCTATTAATCCATATAACTTGGACAGAGCCACAGGTAGGAAATGAAGAGGGCCCAGAAATGAACAGAAGAAAGAAACCTAGATTGCATTAGGGGAATTGTGAACTTCCTACTTACCCCCCCACCCCCATCCCCATTTGTCCAAGAAACAAAGACCTAGTTTTAACACCAAATATTCTTCTTATAATAACATAATGGTACAAATCTTGGAATATCAGTTTCTAAAGAATTACTTCCTGATAATAAAGGAGAAAAAAAACCAATTGTTAGGGGGAACCTCTGGTTTCCATTTATAAATAAGATGGAACCATTTACAAATAAGGAACTGGCAAATTTAACATCTCTATCTGAAACTCAGTTGTTGGTCAACATTCTCAACATCTGGCTTATGCAACTTGACTGTGTTTCATAGGAAGGGCAATTGTGTTTTCTGTGAGAGATGAGACTTAGCAGTTTTCTCATGCCCTCCCACCTTCAAGTTCTCTTAGGCTTTTCTCCTCCAGATGACTTATAAGGAGAGATTTTCTCTTCAGATGTCTATCATCGCTGAAGCAAATAATTATTCTTATTTTTTGTGTCTCTCACCTGTGAGAAAATGTTGTGGAGAGCTTTGAAAAATAAAATAAACTGTTTACCAGGAATGGGCAAGACCCAGCTGCATTCTGCTTCATTAAATGTCTCCAGCTATTTTTCAAACATTGAGCAAATCCCCAAACATGTTTTTCCATGAACAATTTCCCTTCATTTACAATCCCGTGTGTGTTTTAAGCGAAATGTAATCCTTATGTTTCTGATTCATTTACACTTAACTCATCAAAATGTTGTTTTGTAAATGCTAAGAGATGTCCAATTTTTTAAAATTCTTCTTTCTTAGAAACAGGAAGCCACCCATATTTTGCCACAGATGGGGAAAAATGTATGCACACCCCCCAAAGATTTAATTTTGTTTTCAGAACTACAAACCTACAAGATTTGAGTGGGCTTTAAACTTGGCAAACCCTGTCTACCATCCTTGAATCACTTGTTCAAAATTTTCATTTGCTTCCTCCAAGTGAGCAAACAATTCCACATGTGAACTTGTAATTATATGCCAGGCCATCTGATGTGTTTGTGCTTTTATTTCTTTGTGGACCAAAATGTGATTCCCCCTGCCCCCTTATAATTATAAGAACAGGTGCAATTCTGCAGGTCCAGTTCTAGTATGCACATGGCAATTGTCCTGGAATAACTAAAAATATGAAGAAGATCTATACTATTCTATAACTATGCATGGAGAAATAATTTGCTGTACAAATAAATGTATGGTAAAGAGAAATTTAATGAGAGAGGAGAAATTTGTCTTGCATAAGAGTACAAACTGTTTACAAGAGATTTTGCAACATTAATTTGTATTATGACAATCACAAATAAAAAGTTTCTTGTGAAACTGCTCTGTAAATGGCACTCAGCTAGGCGTTGCTTTTGACCATTCATTAAAGTAGACCCCATGGGATTCTTGCTTAGTAATGGCAGTTCAAATGGCAACATATTTGAAAGTTATTTTAAAAAGAAAGCATTTATTTACAATTAGAATATAAGATTATTATTTCCCCGAATTACTTTTTTTCCTTCAACTAGTATAAAATAATTTATTTTATTTATTTATTAACTATTTTAAAATAGTTTTCTTTCATGAGATTTAGAGCAGAATTTTAAGGTCACTTTCACTTTGTCTACCTGCTTCATTTTATAGTCAAGGAAATTAAAGCCTACAAAACTTGGTTGACTGCCCAAGATTAAATAGGTAGCAAATGGCAAAAGCCAGGTTTTCAACCCAAGTCATCAACTACAAATCCAATACTTTTCCTCTTACATCTTGAGGATCTATCTAGCCATTTCACTTAGGTAAAAGAAGATACTTTAATGGGTAAACAGATTTGTTTTCTTACACTTGGGCTAGAGAATACACCCAAGGATACTCCAGCCATCTGTACTTCCTCTTTATGGAATTGTGTATGAGAATTCTGATTGAGTGTTGCGTGGTGTTCCACATTCAATGTTCAGCACATATCAAACAATATAATAATGTCTAAAATGGTACAAAAGGCACTTGTCAGACTGAGACAGCTAGGTGAGTCTTTGTATTTGTTTGACATCATTGGTAGGCAGTCAATATTTTCTTTTCCTTCCCTTCTGAAAGTAGCTAATGTGAAATATTTCCCAGAACTGACCTATCTCTTCTCTGAGGGATGGTTTAAGGTCGAATCGTTTCTGTGGTCACTGTCTTTGCCTCTCCAGGCCTCTCCTTTATGGGAATTAAATCATTCATATCCTATTACAACCATTAGCTCACTTCTAATTTCCTCCTTGTTGGAGGTGAGTTCACCCCTTTCATTTTTGATATTAGCAATTTGATTTTCTTCTGTCTTTTTTTTAATCAAATTGACCATAGGTTTATCAATTTTATTAGTTTTTTCATAAAACCAACTATTGGTTTTATTTATTAATTCAATAGTTTTCTTAATTTCGATTTTATTAATCTCTCCTTTGGTTTTCAGTATTTCTAATTTGGTATTTACTTGGGGATTTTCAATTTGTTCTTTTTCTAGCTTTTTTCAGCTGCATGTCCAAATCATTGATCTCCTTTTTCTCTATTTTATTCATGTAGGCATTCAAAGATATAAAACTTCCCTAAGAACTGCTTTTGCAGTATCCCATAAGATTTGGTAGGTTGTCTCATTATTGTCATTCTCTTGAATGAAGTTGTTGATTGTTTCTGTGATTTCTTCTTTAACCCACTCCTTCTTTGGGATTAGATCATTTAGTTTCCAGTTGATTTTTGTTTTATCTTTCTATTGACTTTTATTACATATAATTTTTATTGCATTATGATCTGAGAAGGATGCATTGATTATCTCTGTCTTTCTGCACTGGATTGTGAGGTTTTTATGTCCTAGTACAATTAGGTCACTTTTAATAAAAGGAAATATAATGGCCTTTAGGTCCTACATTTTCTTTTACAACATGGCTAAATGTTTTGTTTGACTGTACATGTATAATCTATATCAAATTGATTGTCTCGTCAAGAAGGGCAGAGAGGTAGAAAGAGAATTTGTAACTGAAAGATTTCTTAAAATGTTAAAAAATTTTACATGTAATTGAGAAAAAATAAAATTAAAACTTTAAAATTTTGATTTTAGACTTAAAAAGTTTTAAAAATAGTAACTAAATTTTAAAATTTTTAAAAATTCTTAAAAAAGAAGAAATTAGTTCTATTTATCACTTTGACATTAACTATGAGACTATGGATAAGTCATTTAACTTCTGTGACATTATTTCTTCACCTGTAAAATAAGGGTAAATACACCCATAGTCCTTGTTTCACAGGATTGTGGTAAGACTTAAATGACACATGAAATAAGGACTAGGCCTATTATTTCATTTATATAGGGAACTCTCAAATGAGCAAATTCCCTCTAACAATGCAAGTTTTCACCTTCTATTTAACTTATTATATTAGAGAGTTACCTAGAGAACTGGTCAGGTGATATATAATAAATAATACAAATAAGTGCATCTCTGTTAATAACAATCATTTACATAGTACCTTATAGTTTGCAAAGCATTTACAAATATTATCTCATTTTATCCTCACAACTTCTTTGGGAGATTGGTGCTATTAGCACCCCCATTTTAAAGAAGATTAAACACAGGCAGACAGAGGCTAAGTGATTTTCCTATGGTCGCGTAACTACTAAGTGTCAGAGGTTGGCTTTGAACTCAGGTCTTCCTGACTCCAGGTCCAGTGCTCTATCAGACTGCTGGTTGACTAAAAGTTTCCTTAGGACAATGAAAGTAGCAGACAAGATGTCAAGAATGGCAATGATGATGATGATAATGATGATGATGATGATGACAGTTCCAATAACAACATTCCTGCCCTTGACCTGGCCAAGCATAAAATTTTTTAACATTTTAGAATGAACTACCAATGTCAGCTTCATAAGGCAGTTAAATGGCGCAATGGATAGAGCATTTGACCCAAACTCATGAAGATCTGAGTTCAAATTTGGTGTCAGACACTTACTAATTGTGTGACCCTAAGCAACAGAGGTCATTTAACTTGTTTTTGCTTCAGTTTACTCAATTATAAAATCATGATAATAATAGCATTTAGGTAAAACAGAGTTGTGAGGATCAAATGAGATAACATTTGTAAAATGGTTAGCACGGTACTTGACCCATGATTGTGTCATTTCAGTCATGTCTGACTCTTCATGATCCCATTTAGAATTTTCTTGGCAAAGATACTAGAATGGTTTGCCATTTCCTTGTCCAGCTCACTTTACAGATGTGGAAAGTGAGGCAAACAAGGTTAAATGACTTGCCCAGGGTCACATAGCTAGTAAGTGTCTGAGGCCATATTGAAACACAGGGAGGTTAGGCTTCCTGACTCCAGTCCTGGTACTGCATCTATTATACCACCCAGCTGCTCATTGATACAAACTAAGTATTATAGAAATACTCCTTCTTTTCTCTTCCCCCTATTTAGGCAGCAAGAATATTGAATATAATGCCTATTCTTAGGTATAAAAGGTTAAGACATTTGCTCTTAGCCACATAATCAGTCTAGGAAAGGGAAGAAAAAAGTAGATGTTTTTATATTGAGCTATTTTCACTTTTAATCTTTGAGTTTAGTAAGGGAGAAGAGCATGTGTTTTGGATGCTCTCTGGTACATCATCCATAAAGAGTGTATTTGAAAGACATAATATTACAACAAGCATGTTGTTGCCTATTGTTGTAGCTTATGATAATAAGAATATATTGGGAAGAGAACTATGTTTCTAACGCATTCAGAGTTGGGTCTTAGTGACTGCTCGATTGCCTGTGCTCCCGTTTGAGTCCCATCTTCCCTTTCCCTCCTGGTCCATTTGTGATATCTGGCAGGAGTCTGTTCTTCCACATATAGTCTCTCAGGTGTGCATATTGCATGTTTTTCTCCTTTAGAGAGAGAGTCTCTCCTTCCTCCATTAGAACGTGAACTTGTTGAGGACAGATACCATGTTTTGACCTTTCCTAGTATTCTCAGTGCTCAGCACAGTGCCTGGTGCATAGTAGCTGCTTAATAAATGTTAGTTGACCATACGACTAGTTACACTCTCCCTTCTCAGATTTTTGGTAAGATTCCTTTGACAAATCTCCTGTTTTGAAGGGAATCTAAATAATTTGTGGATGCGATATAAGAATGCAGGCTGCAATATGGGGATGCAATAGAGAAAAGAGTACTGGTAAAACTGGAGATCTTGATTCAAATCCTCAACTAGAGATCTTGATTCAAATCCTCCTTCAGCTTCACACTGACTTTGTAGCACTCTGACTTCAGACCCATCAACTATAAAATGACAGAACTGGATGAAATGATCTCCTAGGTCCCTTTCACCTTTAACATTTTATAGTTCTGTGACTGGAACAGGACTGTTAGAGACAAGATGGACCTTAAATGTTAACTAACCCAACCTCCTAATTTTTATAGCTCAGAAAACTGAGAATTGGAGAGATGAAGTCATTTTTTCAAGGTCATATAGCAAGGTCATATAGACCCAGCATTTAGGACTTCAGTCTCAATTTCAAAGTTTCTCTTCTATACCATGCTGCTTTATGTCTTGCATGTTTGTTTATATTTAGCCAGTCAGACAAGCTGCCAGCACTTGTTACAATGAGAGTCAGAGAGGCTAGAATGCAAATAGAAGTCAGTGGTGCCTTCCCTCAAAGAGCTTCTATTCTGTCTAGGGACACTCAACATATAAACATGACAAATGTCAGAAGAGGCCACGTTCCATAAACTTTTACTGTAATCTTCCTCATGTGGGTGTCAGTATAGTCAAATAACTGACAAGGACAAGGTGACAAGGTGACATCTCAGTCTTCAAAACAATGCGTGTGGATTGGCAAAGACAATTGATTGCATTTCTATAACTGCAATAGATAGAAACGATAGATGAAAGAACTAGAGTTGCCATGTTAGCATCTAGTCAGATACTGACATGCAGACAAGGTCTCTATATTTTACTTTAAGATGAAGATAGAAGCTTTTTCTTTCATTTATTCCCAGCTTTCTCTAATCTTAGTTGATCTATTGGTATGTATCTATATTATACCAACTTCCTAACACATTCTATTGTTTAGTCTGAAAAGAGGTGTGAGAGAAAGAGAGAGAGAGAGAGAAGAGAAAAAATACACCTCTGAAAACATGTGCCATTCTTGTTAATGGTATTTTGCTTTTTCACAGACCTAATTTCTGGTAAATAGCAATAGAGCCAGAAATTTATGCTTCCATCTTAGAATAACAAGAAATTTTTCAAAGTTTTTGAAAGGAGTCATCAGAAGCACCTGGGTTGAAGAGCAGTGGTGCTGAGACTGTGAACCTTAGAGGTGATGGGTAAGATCTGGGGACTTAATATGATTCCCTTCTGTTGATTAGTAAGAGTTTGTTTATTTTTCTTCCAAAAACATAAAGACCTAGAAAGCAGAGGAGAGCTCCTTCTGTAAATAATAAAGTTAATGGCAAACTAAGTGTGTCCCACTGTCCCTGTAATGCAGACTGATTAAGATGTAAAGCAACTCTCTCTCTTCCTTGTCCCTAGCTTGAAAAAAAAAGCACTAATTAGGATTAATGAATCACCAGTTGCTGGAGGGAGCCAGGTTTCTGGTTGGGATAAAACATAAGAATGATTGAATTTGTGTTGAAGGTTTTTGTGTTTGTTTTTGAGTTTTTGATGAAACCCTCGTTGGACATGGGGTTCCGTGTTAGGTTACCCTGAAAACTCCCCAGAAAAAAATGATTAAGAGCAGATTCTGACTTTGTACATCAATTGCAAACTGTCCATAATTGAGGATGAAAATGGCGGCTGTTAACCCTGGTGAGACTCTTTTGGGTAGCATCTGGAAGAATTACTCTTATTTTATTTGACAATGTGATACTTTATAATAGCTATTATACAAAATGATAATTTTTAGGTTAAAGAATATAGGTAGGTATAGGTGAGGGAAGGAAGAAGGTATAAAACTAATTGGGTTGGCATACATCTTTGATTTTCTTTTTAAAAAGATAACTCATGCAATTAAAATTAGAATCCCATTTTTTTCTATACTGAAAATCAAGGATTGGTGGGAGAAGATACAGAAAGTCACAAGGTTTGAAAAATGTGGTCTGTTATATGCTTTTGATAAAGCCTTTAGTGCAGAGCTCAATTTATTCCCACTCAAAATCTGCTGATGGATCTGTAGTAATAGGGAACTGTTACATTCTCACTGAGCACTGAAATAAGCCAAGCTAATTATGGACTGAAGGCTGAGTTGGTACAAAGAGCAGAGGGTTGGGAGGCGGGGACCGGGGTGTCGGGGTGAAGATAGAATAAGGGAGTCTGTTTGTGAGGGCCTGACTCTAGGAGGATTCAGGGTCCTGTTTCTGCTTTAATCTGCCCCTGCACAAAGTGGTTTTCAAAACAGTCTCTCTTGATTCTCTTCCAAAAGCTTTAGGCACTCTGTTTGAAACACATCATTGTGCTCTGTTCCTCTAATTACAGCTCTATTTATACCATGGGATGCAGGCAAGCCTATGGTATGTATGGACCTGGGGGGAATTGGCAACTTCACTCCCCTGGTGGGCAAAACAGTCTTCATTCATGCAAAGTGAAAGTGGTGCTTGTGGAAACTATTTTCAGGGACTGAAGGAATTGGCTGATGCTGCGGCATGATTCCCTGTTCTTGTCTATTAGGGATCTCAGACCTATTTATGACCTTTTTTCCATTTTTTTCTATTCTAATTTGATTGATTCCATTCTATTTTATGGGATTCTGTCCTATCTGGGGTATTGTGGACCCTCTGCTTCAATTTGTTTTCTTGGCCATCTCTTACAAATCATAACCTCACTGGCCATTTCTGCTCTGTTATGTGCAGCTATCATTCCCATGATTTCCACAATGAAGTCAGAATGGAATCCACATGAGAAAGATTCTATGTATCATATAGTGAACACAACTTGTGAATGTAGATTGACCTTTGCTTTCATTTAATGCCTCCACTATAATATGCAAGGTATTGTGCTAAAATCTAGCAGTATAAATTAAAAAAAAATAATCCCAGCCCTTGCCTAGTACAATTCTCCTGGGGAGATACAAAATGTACATAATACAGAGGACATACAAAGAAATTTCATGAGGGAAAGAGTACTACTAACTAGGAGATCAGGAAATTTCATGTGTTGTAACAGTGTCATGCTTTGAAGGAAGTTTGAGATTCCAAGAGAGAGGTGAGGTGGGAGCACATTCCAGACGTGGTAGCCCACTTGTGCAAAGTTGTAGAGGGAGAAGATGAAATATCAAGGGCAGGGAGTGACTAGCAGACCAGTTTGACTAGAATGGAGAGTGTGTAAATAGGAATAATAATAGTGAAGAAAGAGAAGGATGAGAAGGGAGGAGGAGGAGGAGAAGAAGAAGACGAAGAAGAGGAAGAAGAAGACAATTGGAAAGGTCTAGGTTAAAAAGAAGATACAGACTTAGAGACTGGATTAGGGAATTTATTAGACAGTTTCAAGCTAATAATGGTCATTCTCATTATGTTAGAGTTTCTATCATTCTAAAGACATTGAAAACACTCTAGGTTTGGCAGCAGTATTTTCCCTTAATATACTTATATTTTACTTCTCCTACCTTTGACATAAACAGGAAGACAATAGATTCTCCATGAGAATGCCCAGTATTGTAATTCAAACCCATCAGATTGTAAGCTCCTTCAGGGCAGAAACCATCTTTTGCCTCTTTTTATATCTCCAGTGCTTAGCACAGTGCCCAGCATATGGTAAACACTTAATAAATGTCTATTGATTGATAATCATCATCCTTGTGAGGTCATAGATTCCAAATTCTCAATTATGTCCACCCTTATCTCTCCCCAAGCTATATAGCATAACTTCACTAGTAGTTGCTAGTTATTTCCACTTTGCTACCACCACCTCTATCTCAACATCAACACATCTAAAATAAGGTGAAATATGCATGATGTTGTGGTGAAAATGCTGAATTTGGAGTCTTTCTTTATGGTGCCTCCTGGCACCACCACTTCCTCTTTGAATTACTTTACAACTTCTGTCACAACTCTAAATCTCAGTTTACTACAGTACTCTGGAAACTGGTCTCTTCAGTCCCTATCTTCTACTAAAGGAAACTACTACTAGATTAATCTTTAGGAGCAGCTAAATGGCATAGTAGATAGAGCACTAGGTTTAGCACTAGGAAGACCTGAGTTCAAGTCATTTAGCCCATTTGCCACAGTTTCATCTTTTGTGAATGAGCTGGAGAAGGAAATGGCAAACCACTCCAGTCTTTTTGCAAGGACAACTCTGATGGGGTCATGCCTAGTTGGAAATCTCTGAAAAATGACCAAGCAATAATAGCTTAATCCTTAAATGTCCATTTAGGTATATCATCACTCTACTCAAAATTTCACATCTCTCTACCACCTCTTAAAGTCCAAACTCACTCAGGCATTTAAGACCCTCAACAATAGGTCTTTAACTGGTCCCTGCCATCTTAGTGTCCACTACTCACATACATGAATCCTCTGCTCATGGTCACCTAAGTATATGCAGTCTTTTCAGTGTGCCTTCACTCACACTATTCCCACAGCCTGGAATGCCTTCCTCTATCTCCTCTATTTGGCCCTGTCGAAAGTTGTTAGACTTTGTGAGGTCTTCAGAGTTCTCACTCTTCCAACCTTTGTCATACTTGTAGCTTGTATCACTCCTATGTGACTTAATTAATTTTTGATCACTTCATGAATATATCTCACCTCCACAACTAGGTCACAAACTGCTTGAAAGCAGGATTATGTGATATATACATATATGTACATACATATGTTTCTAACTTCAATGTCCTTAAGTTTCCTACAATAAGAAACCAATAAATGTTGTTGTTGATAATGATGATTTATTAAGAAGAAGAAAAATCATCTATCCATCCTTTCATCTATCTCCCAAAATTGAATGAGAAAATGAAACAAAAATTTGAGTAGGTGCTTAATAAATACTTATTGAATCAATTATTCATTTCAAAATCATATATTAAGCACATATGTGCAAAACATTAGGTACTCTAGATGTAGGGGAAATGAAGATAATTAAAACTTGGCTTCTGATTTCCTAAGTTATTTGTGTCAGAAATTTAGTGTGATATGTTAGTATCTCTAGGGTATTGAGCATTTCAGTGAATTATATATTTATGCTATACTTCATTTTTTTCCAGTCTGTCAATTCTATGCTTCTTTTGTTATCACTTAGGTTACATTTACATGCCACACCTGGATTAGTTATGATCCTGGGAGAATGGTATTTTTGAACATTTCAATTATCCATTACTGCATGTTAGCTGAGTCAATTAACTGTGCAGGGATACAATTCCTAAAGATGCCTTAATGATTGATGTCATAATTTCTCTTAAAAAAAACTATTTGGGCAATTTCCCAGACCTTAAACTAGATTTGTTTTTTAATCATGCTCTTTACTAGGCATCCTATTGTTCAGACAGTTAGAAAAAGCAAACTAATTCACATCAATGTCTTTATGTTGTTTTACCCTTGGGATTATGAGTAATGATACCAAAAGATGTGGGTATTTTTGGGTTCTTGGTAGGGGTCCTCAGCCCTTCTGTTCTGGGAGCAACTACTTTTTAATTCTCTGAAGCTTTCTGATCACTGGGGAGGAAGAAGGGTCAGAGGAGTGCTGAGAGTCTAGTCCTTAAATAAGGGAGGGATCACTATTGCTGGCTGCACTTCCTACCCCGCTGAAATTCCAACAAACCACAGATTAAAGCTTAGTCATGAAAGACAGCTGGAGTCTACTTGTAGCAATGACCTTGGATATCTACAAAGTTCAGCCTCCGTATCTATTGATAGATTTTGATCTATCATTTGGGTACCCTTTTTCCATGAGACATGTATTTCCTATATGAGTATTTAGAGAATATGTTAAAATCGATTCCATTTGTATTTACTAAGCTTTTATTATATACCTAGCACTGTAGCAGGTGCTATGGGGAGAAGAAGAAATATAAGCATTGGTCCTTTTTGGATCTGGAAAGATTTTTAGAAATCATATGGCCCAGCCTGTACATGTTATAATTAAGGTAAATGATGACCCAAAAGGCTAAGAGGCTTACTCAAAATCATATATCTAACTAGTGACAAAATCAGGGCTTGGACCCAGGTCTTATGATTTCCAGTCAACTGTTCTTTTCAATATACCACATTGCTGCAAAGCACTGCATTAAAAATTAAACAATGCTGCAAAGGAGTAGATAATTTTGTGCTAAATTTAATATAATCAAATACAAAAATGTATATATTCAACAATAAACATTTGTTAAACATTTTATTAAATGCTTAGCCTGTTTAAGGCTCTGTGTTGGGTGCTGGGGATACAAACACAAACCAGTTTAGAATTTACATTCTACTGAGCATGTGGGGGAGGGGGAACAATATTACATATACTGTCAGTTTTGCTTTAGCACAAAATAAACTTTCCTAAAAATCACCAAACTATGCAAAATAGTGCAATAAAAGAGAGCTTTATGGGGAAAATGAGTTTGGAGACTAACACTCAAGAAATTTCATCAGCAATACATTAAAAAAAGATAGGAACCTAATTAAAATAGTAGCAATTTTATACATATTAAATGGTTAAGAAAAACATAAACTCTACAATAAATAGTGGCAGCGTCCACAGCCTTGGCCAGCTGCTCGGCCTGCGCCCAGGTTTCCACAGGGCCATGACTGGCAAAGTAGTTGCAGGCAAGAGGGCAGGGCTTGAGGTGGTAGAAGGTGAGGAAGGAGGAGAAGTAGAGACAGACCAGCCCTCCTTGGCTCACAGCTCCTACTGCACTAGAAAATAAATTATAAATATGGCCCTTTACTTTGAAAAATAAGTGATATTTGCCAGTGGAAATCTTGCAGTTTCTGAGTTATTGTGAAGTGGTCTATTTTTCTGTGTTCTCACACATAAGAAAAAACAAAATTCATGTAATGCTCAAATCATTTCTGAATATATCAGTCACATTGGAATAAATGTGTCTTTGAAATAAGCATTACATCAGAAATGACTGTATAAAAAGTAAATATAACACAAGTTAGGTTATGAAGTGTACTAAGAAGAGATCCAAGGGAAGCGTTCTAGGAATATCTAAGAAGGCAAGGAAAATTTTCCTCGGGGAGGGTAGGGAGGGCTGCACTGTGGAGGTGGGCCTTCAACTGAGCTTTTACTAAATATCATCATTCTCCCAGACAGAGATGAGAAACGAGTGCATTGCAGAAATTGGAAAGTATAGAACTGAAGAGTTTAGAGATGGCATGTTGAGTCTGATGACCACCAAAGCTATCATTTTGGTAGAAACATAAAGAAAGCAATGGAAAGTAATGTCAAATAAAGTTGTAAAAGTAAATAAAAGATTAGTAGTAGAGGGTCCAAAATGCAAGGCTGAGAAATGTGTGTTTTATCCAGGATGCAATAGGAAGCTGCTATGGCTCCTTGAACAGAGAAAGGCCTGTTTATTGGGATGATTATTTTGGCAGATGTGCAAAATATGAGACAGAGACTGATTAGGAAGCTATTGCAAGAGTCTCAGTCATTATAAGAAAGACTATCAAGTATTTGTTAGCACTTTAAGGTTTGCAAAGTACTTTATAAATATTATCTCATTAAATCCTTCAAACACCCTGGGGAGATAGATGCTATAGGATAATGAAATGCTTACCTTCTGCTGGGGGTGGGAGGTGGGCAAAGGTGTCCTTTCAGAACCTTAAGGTCACCAAAGGCTCTAAAGGGAGTTAAATAAGACAAACAGAGGGACTGAGAGTGGTTTTGGATTTTTTGATGGTCTTAGAAGAAGAAAAGAGAGAGAAAAAAGACTTAAGTGGGAAAAAAATAGACGTGGAAGTGCTAAGGTCTCATAACTGATGGGGTGGGAGCAGCCAGTCTCATATTAACCTCACTTTCATGTGTACCAACAAAGTAGGGTTGAACATACTTACACACATTTGCCCCCTTCCAACATCATATACACAACACATACTCATGCAAAGAGTAAGCTATAAAACATATTATACTCAAAAGGCAAACAAGCAAGGACAGGGAGAAAGGAGAAGGGAGATAATCAAGGATTATAGTAAAAGGAAAATAATAATCAAAACAAATTCTAACAACATGTAGTAATTTGTGAAGGAGACTAAAAAGAAAGAAAGAAAAAGTAAGAACCTGTGATTAGAGGGTAGATATGGGGAAGAGCAGAGGAGCAGTCAACCAGGTGGTCAGTCAACATGCATTTATTATGTGCCATTAGGTGTTCATAAAACAAAGAAAATAAAATAGTCTTCTCTCCCAAGTACTTTAAATTCTAATATGGGGAAAACAATATGCAGATAACTTCATAAGATATTTACCTTGTAAATGAAAGATACTCTTAAAGAAATAGTAACCAGGGAGTGCACTATAAGACTTTCTGAAAAAATAGCTTCTTAAAGAAGTCAAAGAAGCTAAGTGTTAGAATTTAGGAGAAAGACAATTCTGAGCATGGTGAAAAGTTAGGAAATGTAGTATCATGTGTGAAGAACAGAAAACAAGAAGGGAATAGAGTATAAGAAGACAAAGAAAGTTGTGAAAGGCAGTAGAATGGAAACATATTGATTAAATTTTGCATCATTAGTCTTAAGCAAGCTGTTCTTTCATCATCCTATTGTTTGTAAAATGGGAGACACAGGGCAAAGAAAGGGGGAAAAAGTATAAGAAGACAGAATGCAGGAAAACATGAAATTAACAATCTTTTTCTTAATTAATTAATTTTATTTATTTTCAGTGTTCCACAATAACTACCATATAACTTTGATTATTATTTTTCCCTTCTCTCCCCCAGCCCTCCTTGAGATGGCATACAATTTTGTAGAGGTTCTATACATATATTCCTATTAAATACATTTTCACTATAGTCGTGCTGTGTTGAAGAATTAAAATGATGGAAGAAATCATCTAACAAACCAAAACGCAATACACACACACACGTGCACACACACACACACACACACAAATAGTCTGCTACATTCTGCAATTGAATTCCATAGTTCTTTCTCTGGATGTGGAAGGCATTTTGCCTTAGAAGGTCATTGGGAATTTTTTTTAAGTCCTTGCATTGCAATGAAGTTCCAAGTCTACCAGAAAAAACTCTTGCACACTGTGGTTGTTGCTATGCACAAAGCTCTCCTGGTTCTGCTCCTTTCATTCAGCATCAGTTCATATAAGTCTTTCCAGGCCTCTCTGAAGTCTTCCTGTTCATCATTTCTTATAGCACAATAGTATTCCATTACATTCATATACCACATTTTTTTCAGCCATTCTCCAATTGATGGGCATCCCCTTGATTTCCAGTTTTTGGCCACCACAAAGGGAGTTTCTATAAATATTTTTGTACATGTGGGACCCTTTCCCATTTTTATGATCTCTTGGGGATACAGTCCTAGAAGTGGTATTGCTGAGTCAAAGAGTATGTACATTTTTGTAGCCTTTTGAGCATAGTTCCAAATTGCTCTCCAGAATGGTTGGATCAGCTCACAGCTCCACTAACAGTATATTAGTGTTCCAACTCTCCCACATCTTCTCCAGCATTTGTCATTTTCCTGTTCTGTCATGTTTGGCAATCTGATAGGTGTGATGTGGTACCTCAGAGTTGTTTTCATTTGCATCTCTCTAATCAAAAGTGATTTAGAGCAGTTTTTCATATGACCATAGATATCTTTAATTTCTTCCTCTGAAAATGGCCTGTTCATATCCTTTGACCATTTATCAATTGGGGAATGACTTGTATTTTTGTACATTTGACTTGGTTCTCTAGAAAGGAGGCCTTTATCACTGACATTAGCTGTAAAAATTCTTTCCCAGTTTTCTACATCCCTCCAAATTTTGGTTGCATTGGGTTTGGTTGTGCAAAAACTTTTCAGTTTAATATAATCAAAATTATCCATCTTGTACTTCATAATTCCTTCTATCTCTTCTTCAGTCAAAAATTCTTCCCTTCTCCATATATCTGATAAATACACTATTCCTTGCTCCATCAATTTGTCAATAGTATCAATCTTTATAATTAGATCGTGTACCCATTTGGATTTTATTCTTGTGTATGGTGTCAGGCATTGGTTTATGCCTAGTCTCTGCCACACTTTTATCCAGTTTTCCCAGCAATTTTTGTCAAACAGTGAGTTCTTATCCCAGAAGCTGGGGTCCTTGAGTTTATCAAATGGTAGATTGCTATATTCTTTGTCTACTGTGTCTTGAATACCGAGGATATTCCACTTGTCTACCCTTCTGTTTCTTAGCCAGTACCAACAAAGTTAACAATCTTAACAGAGAAAATGACTGAGATGAACTCACTCATAAAACTGAAGATGATAATAGAGTGAATTAGAAAGCAGAATCCAAAAATATTTTTTAATAAGAAAAACACTTGAAAAGTAATGATTCACAGAGAATTAAAATAAAATGGTAGAGCAAGATCTATTGTGCTCCAAATGAATTAAAAATGGGGATAGAAAATTAAGTTACATTTTAAAAATAATCTTTTGAGATCTACTCTAAAGTTCTGAAGTTAGTGTTTGACTTGGAGTAGTGAAGACGTGGGTCTGAATCCCATCTGGGACACTTACTAGCTGTGTGACCTTAGGTAAATCATTAAAATCTTCAACCCCTTGCTTTGCTCATCTATAAAATGATGAAGTTGAACTCAAGATCCAAGTCAAGCCTCTAAGGTCCCTTTTTGTTGTCAATCTATAATCCTATGATCTTGAAGTCTATATTACCAACTACAAATACTCATCAGGACTACCAAATTAGAAAAGCTTTAATTACAGATCTGGTAATGGTCTTGTGTTTGCCATTCAACTGTTACCACTTAACCAGTTAAATTCATGACCAGGGGCTTTTAGGATTCTTAGAGTGAATTCCTTGTCACTAGTGATCTTAAATTGATTACTGTGTCTACATAAGGTCAAAACAAAACTCAAACAGAAAAGTCAGTCAACCTTGCAAAGCATTGTCACAAGAAAAAGTGTTTGGTTATCTATATTCTTCACTTTTCAACTGTACAAGATAAGATTTGTCTAGAAAGACAATATCACCTTTTGAAATAACAATACTCTTTTTGGTGTAATTTTTCAATGCAAAAGTTTGAAGAGCTTCACTAGGAAATATTTTTAAACCCTTATTTTGTAGACACAAAGTTTGTGTCTGTATGATTATATCTAATTGAATAGAGGATTGGAAAATTCCATGACATGGGCTCACCATCTTTCCAGTTGAGCCTGCAATCCTTCATCACCTCTAATTTCAACATTAGAAATCAATAAAATAACAGACCCAAACATATGGTGGTCACATGGCCCTTTTGCTTGAGAGTGATTGTTCATATCTGCCCAGTCACATATTGGTAAAATCACTGACCCCTCAGATCATTCTGTACAGCTGTGTACCATCATTTACTGGGGAAAATGGAAGGTATCCTGCAAAGTCCAAATAGAAGAGGGAATCTTGCAATGGAAGGAGTGCTGCCGTTGATGTAAGAAAACATGTGTTCAAATTCTGACTCTGCCAGTTTCTACCTGTGTATAATCTTAGGCAAACAACTTCCTCACCTCTCTGGGCCTAAGTTTTCTCATATGTAACATGAGTATATTGGATTTTATGGTTGTTGTTCTGTCATATCCAACTCTTTGTGACCTCATTTGGGGTTTCCTTGGCAGAACTGTTGGAGTGGTTTGCCATTTCCTTCTCCAGCTCCTTTTACAAATGAGAAAACTAAGGCAAAGAGAGTTAAGTGACTTGCTTAGGGTCATAGGCTAGTAAGTGTCTGAGGCCAGATTTGAACTCAAGGAAATGAATCTTCCTGTCTCTTGCTTGGTGCTTTATCCACTGCACCACCTCACTGCCCATGTATTGCACTAGCTGACCTCTTAAGTTGCTTCTAACTCTATATTCCTATGATCACTAGAGGTCCCTGATGAGGTATATCATATATTCTCATTTGAGAATTTAAGGATTGTATTGTGCACTAAGTCAATTGTCACCAAGTAATGGTAGTATTTCTGGGGTTCAGTCTCTCCTGTCCTATCAACTTTTCAGTTATTGGATAAAGATAACACATTTAGTGTACCAACAAATTTTAAGATGTTTAATTATGTATATGGACTATCTAAATACCTTGAGATTTTTCACCCTCCATCTCTCTTCCTACCACTACACCATTACTGTGGAAGCAGAAGGGACTGAGGGCTATTGCCTATACTTATATTGGCTATACTTATTTTTGTTTCATGAATTGCCATGGCTAAAAATTTTATTACCTAGTGGTCACACTACTAGTGATGAATGGTTCTATACTTGGCTACACTGATTCTTGGAAAGTAGACACAGCCTGATGTTAGAACTGTTCTAAAGTTTTCTAACTCATTACAACTCCTAAGAACTTGTGATCTGTTGGCATGGTCTGCAAGAACCCAAGGCCATCTATGCACTATGATATGTACATAATTATTGATAATGCATTTGACCACACATGTGTTTGAATTTCATATATCTTCTATTTTTTGGTGTTGAGAAGAGCCTCAATCAGTAACATATATGCCTAGAGAAACATATAACTAGGGCATGATGTTTGATCACAAATATTTCCTTTGCCCATCATAGCAAAAAAGAAGACCTAATAAACGAATACATTATTTTTTCCTTATTATGAAATTGGGCAGCTAGATGGTGTAGTACATAGAGTGTTAGACCTGGAGTCAGAAAGATTCATCCTGAGTTCAAATCCTGCCTTAGACACCATGGGCAAGTCACTTAACCCTGCTTATCTTAGTTCCTCATCTATAAAATGAACCAGAGAAGGAAATGGCAAACCACTCCAGTATCTGTGACAAGAAAATCCCAAAGTGGGTCATGAAGAGTCAGAGATGATTGAAAGGACTGAATAAGAACAACTATGACATTAGAAAACATTGAGTTTGATGTCAGAAAAAACTCAGCAGATTCCTATCACTTACTAGCTGTGTGAGCCGGAGTAAGACACTTTCTCTTAACTTCAGGTTCCTTATCTATAAGATGGAGGGTATGATAATTGTCCTACCAATCTCATTGGGATGTTTGTTTGTTTTTATTGTACCCTTGATTTTGTCTGTATAAGAAACAACCCACCTCCTCCTCTCCCTTCCCCTCCCCACTCAGGAATTTCTATCACTGTATCCTCTATGCAAGTTATAATTGCCTAGAGGACTAAGAATTTAAGTGAGGGTAAGTGACTTGTTCAGGATCACACAGTGGCAAAATCCATAGTAGTCCTAACTCCAAGGCAAGTTCTTTTACCCACTATTCCACATAGACTCTTAATAGGGTTGGTATGAGATTCAGATAAGACCAAGCACATAAATATGAATGAATATGTCATCAATGTTATTATCAGCATAGCTGTCATCAAAATCATAAGCTTTATTCAGTTACTTGCTGGGAGATTAGCACCATCTACACTGTCCTAGAATTGTGTGTCTACTCCCAGTCAGAAGAGTCTTACATCTGTTCTCTTGGGATGGACATGGCTCAAAGAACATTGAATTATGACCCGCTAGCAGTGTGATCATGGACTGCCAGTAAGTCAATATACATGCATCAACTGCCTACTATGTGCCAGTAATTGTGGTAAGCACTAGCAATACAGAAAGAGATGAGAGACAGCTCCTGCCCTCCACAGTCTAATGGACAAATCTCTTTACCTGGATAACAAGGATAATAATGCTTGCTTTTTCTACTCTGTGTGGGAGTGATGATCAAATGAAAACATGTATGTAAAAAGGTTATTGAAAAATACAATACATTGTACAAATAAATGCACTGCAAAATGGTGAGAAATCCTTTTGGATTTCCCTCCCATGGATGAAACTTTCGTGAAAACTTGCTTCCCTACCCCCATTCTCACCTTGATCTTCACTGACAGCCCCACTTCTCTGTTTAGGGAAATGTGTTTTATGGCAAAACAGATACAGGCCTCTAACACTGGGTCACTGCAGTGTTTCCATTACAAACATGCTGACTCCAGGCTTGTACCCCCTTCTACATACTGAACTCCGCTTGGAGTTCCATGTGCTGAGAGACTTCTGGAAGACACCCAACAACAATTACAGGCTAGCACACCATACATATTTTGCCCATGTAATTTCGGCCTGCACGTTTCTTTGATTGCTATTGGGCTCTGTCCTGTATTCTTTCAACACGAGGAGCTCTCCAGGGGGTAGGGATGGGGACAGGAGAGTTGAATGTGCAGACATTCTTCAGGACTCTAAATGTAACCAAACTTTTAGAGGGTTGAATCTTCTGTCAGAACTGAACTAGAATTTAATTTCATGAACTTATTGTAGCAATGCGTCTGTGTGGGCTTTCTGTCCAGAACAGAGCAAAATGTATTATTATTTATTCTAAGTACAATGCTTTCCACACTCACAGGACTGATTCTCCCCACAAATTGACGGTGGTTCCCAGCTGAAGAGATGGCTCCAGCCCTGGTGCAGTCAGATGGGCTTCTCAGAGGCAGCCAAGGAGTCTCCGCCAACTTGGACTCATTTGCAATGTACTGTATTGTACAGTACTATGTGGCTGCCAGGTTGTGTGGAAAGGGCCTAAAGTCAATTATTTGTTGCTTCAGTGCCCTCTTAGGGTCAGCCAGCTGCAGTTATATAATGTGATCCAGCAGTTCAGAATGTAGCAATGGAGAATTGGGGCTAAATGTGTCACAATTCTCTGTTCTATGCTGCCCTGATTTAATAATAACAATAATAATAGAGGCTTCACCCCTGATGGGTACTGAAGATGGAGTCTATTTCTTGAATCTTTGGCTTCTTATAGATACACCTCTTTCCCATATTTAGTACCTAAATTAATGTAAGAGCTTCCTCATTGCTCTTCCCCCTTTCATCTTTCCCTCCCCTAATTCCAAAATCATCATTAATGTCACTCTTAAATTAATTCTCTGTGTTCAGAGCTCTAGGTACATCACACCTCTGTATAGAAATCTTCAGTGATCCCCTACTGCCTACTGAATAAAGTTCAAAACTCACCAACATACAATTCAAGACTTTCCACAATCTTTCCACTTTGCCTTTCCAATCTTCTCCTATAACTCCCCTCCATACATATTATGCTTCATTCAGATGATAGTACTCAGTTTCACGAATATGGTCTATATTCTCAGAGTCCTTGCTTACCCAAATCCTTCTGTCTAGCATGTCTTATTTCTCCAGCTTTGTCTGTTGAATTCCTGGCAGTTTACAGCCCAACTAAAATGCTGCCTACTCCAGGAATTTTACCTTAACTTCTGCTATTTGTAACAACTTCCCTTGGACCTCACCCAGTCCATTGCTTGGCAACCACTAATCCACCATAAGATGTAAAATTAGGTGTAGTAGCTGTGTTTCTAGGTTATTCCCCTTACCCTTAGAGGCTATGAGCTCAACGAGGGGATGGCCTCTATCTTATCTAAAATATACCTCTCTCCCTCTCTAGCCCAGAGTAGATGCTTAGTAAATGTTTGCTGTTGGTGGTGGCAAAATCTCTTCTGTCATCTTACAGGAACAGAGGAATATACACAGACAGGTAGCCCTATTTGGGGAGAGGGAGCAGATCCAGGTTGAAACCAGAAGCTCAGGAGCTATGAGATTCTGATCACATTCCTGGTGTCCTCCATCATCTGTTGGTTGCTTAGAAGAAGGATGGTGGGGGCCAGTCTGATAACTTCTGTTCTCCAAAGTCAACCCTTTTCTGTGTGGGAACTCCTTAACCACCTTCTACCTGTACCACTCCTTCCTTTTCCCCCAAACAGATGGCAAGCTCTTTGAAAGCGCAGACCCTGTAGGACACAGACACTTTGTTGGACACAGACACCCACCCTCATATAGTGCCTAACATAATGCTTTCAACAGAACAGAAGTACCTGATAAATTGGAATTGGATTCCTTGAAGAGGAGCTACTTATAGTCTATCTTATTCTAATTCTGGAATTCCCAGGGTAAAGTGGGAAGTAGAGGTGTTGCCTAGGGCTGTACCTAGAAAGCATTGTCTAGCACGACCAAAGTTCTGATAACAGAACAAACACAAATCTGCACCTATGCCCTCTGCTATTAAGCAGGAACAGGGCTGCTAGTCCCTTCCTGACATAGAGCAGCCTGAATCTGTTAAGCAGAGTAACCTTATTTCTTGCAAATTCTCATTCAGTCGACATGTCCCCCTTCTTGTTCCTCTTCCAACATGCCTCTTCTTCCCTCTCCCTCAGTGCCCTGGGTTGAGAAATTGATAGCTTCAACACTGAGATAGACAGGGGCCATCAACATCACTAAATTTTATATAGTGCTTTAAGATTTGTAAAGCACTGTACACAATCTCATTTGAGTCTCACAGCAACCCTGAGAGTTAGGCACTGTGATTATGCCTTTTTATGCAGATGAGGAAACTGAGGCTAAGAGAGGTTATGAGTTACGTACACATGAGACACATATGTAGTGTCTGAGGTAGGATTTGAACTCTCCTCTTCCGGATTTTAAGTCTGGGCCAAAGCAATCAACATATGCTACAAGGCACCTTTCCTATTAGCTCTAATAAATGATGGGAGACGGGAAGCAGGACAACAGGGCGGATATGGGGGATGGGGAGCTGGGTGTATACCACAGTTTTTAGAATGTTTTGTTTTGTTTTACCACTTTAGTCGTGGTTATGTCCTGGAAAAGCTAGGCGTTTTCCATTCTTTTTTCATTATTTAAGAATGGTTGCAACCTTTATTTGAAACCAATAAAGAGAAAGCTTTCAAAAATATGTCATTTGGCAAGGGGATGCCCTGCTAGAGGAACAGCACTGGTCTCTTGGGAGAACAATATGCATTTTGTAAACTTTCATAAGAGACAATTTATGACTTTGAGAAAACAAAACAGGAAATTGAATTAAAAAGAGAAACATATTCAAATAATGCTCAAGTGATGACATAAACCAACCAGGGACCAGAAATCACAACCCAGAGGCAGGCCGTGTCAACCAGAAGAATTTTCTGGCATTTGTTGGTGGGTGCCAATAAATAAAGGGAGGTGTTTTACTATTTAATTGATACCAGCTTGCACTTTTTATCTAGAAGCAAAGTGACTTCTTGAAATGGGATTATTGTCCCATGCACAATGTTCCTAGATGCCAGCACCTTTTTATTTTTTTATTTTATGTTAGCAAGCAAGCATTGGGATTCTGTTCAAGAGACCTGGCCGTTGTTTGAACACTTTGGACCCTTACATTGACTGAGTGGACTGGCATGACTTCACTGAAAGGTGTTCTTAGAGGATGTCAGGTGGAGAATGTTTTCTTCCAATATTGTCCATCCACAATTTTTTTTTTTTCTGGGGAGGGCTTAGAAAAGAAAAAAAAGAAAAAAGCAACAGTAGAGTCTTTAGCCAAAAGAAAAAAAACAACAACAGTATTTTTCTCCCAACAGCAGTTTTAAAAAAAATGCTGTATTATATGCAGGGATTTCAGGAGCAAGGAAGTTGTATTCCTTAATTCAAATTGATGTAATACATTTTGATCCTTCATGCCCCTTTCCATCCTAAGTTCTTCCTTCCTGTGTAAGAACCCTCTTCTTTAAAAATGAGAAGAAATCATGGAAGCCATTGAGTAGAGTCTCTCAACTTTATGCTGCCTTAGAGAGAGGTTAAGTAGATGGCCCAGGTTCTTTGGTTTGTCAGTATGTCAGTCTCTGATCCTTAGCTAATCATAAAATAGAAAGCATTCTATTGACAGAACTCTAACTAATCCTTTCCCCCAGAACATATAGAGAATTGCTTCAGATTTATAAGAATGAATCATTTCAGAGTTGATAAATGGTTAGAAGATATGAACAGACAGTTTTCAGAAGAAGAAATCAAAATCCATTGTCATATGAAAAAATGATCTAAATTACTACTGATTAGAGAAATGCAAACTAAAACAATTCCGAGGTACCATCTCATACATATCAGATTGGCTAATATGATAGAAAAGGAAAATGACAAATATTGGCAAGAATGTGGGAAAAAATGGGACACTAATACACTATTGGTGAAGTTACGAACTGATCCAATGAACTATTCTGGAGAGAAATTTTGAAACTTTACCCAAATGGTTATAAAATTGTGCATACCCTTTAATCAAGCTAATTACCCTAGCACTACTAGGTCTGTAGCCCCAAAAGATCAAAGAAAAAGGAAAGGAGCCTGTATGTACAAAAATATCTCTAGTGGCTCCTTTGTGGTAGTAAAGAACTTGAAAACGAGGAGATACCCATCAAGTGGGGAACAGCTGAAGTTGTGGTATATGATTGTAATGGAATACATTTGTGTTATAAGAAATGATGAGCAAGATGGTTTCAGATAAACCTGAGAAGAATTATGTGAACTGATACAAAATGAAGTGAGCAGAACTAGGAGAATACTGTAAACAGTAATAGCAATATTGTACCATGATAAACAGGGAATGACAACTATCATAGTCAATACAATGGTCCAAGACAATTCCAAAGGACTTATGTTGAAAAAGGCTATCCACCTTTAGAGAAAAAATTGATAGAGTCTGAAAGCAGATTGAAGAAAAATTTTTTTACTTCTTTTTCCTTTTTTTTGCAACATGACTAACATGGAAATATGTTTTACATGATTTCACATGTAAAATTGATATCACATTTATTGACCTCATCATGAATGGTGGAGTAATGGTAGGGAGGGAGAGAATTTGGAACTCAAAAAAAAAAATTCTAAAAAATAATAAATTAAAAAATAAATACTTGATTGACAAGCTATTATAACAACTAGTTTTCCCTGATGTTTTGCTGAATTTGTTCCAAATGTGTATTATTTTCACATTTTAGAGTTCATTTCATTGTTCTTGCCTCAGGCACCAAAATGTTTAAGTTTTATTGAAAGCTTTCATAGCTCCTTCTCCCTGCATACATAGTTTGAGTGATTGGGCAATATTTGTATTTATGCTTGTGGAATTACTATAATAACAATTCAGTCCAAAGTACTGTAGGTCAATTTCTGTCAAAGTAATTTCAGAAACCTAAAGATGGTCATACTGCTGCCTCTTCTTAGATTAAATTAAGCAAAATTTATTGAGTGTTTTACCATGTGCAAAATATTATGGCATCCACTACAGAGGATACATGAAATGATCTATCTATAGGGAACATACAGTCTAGTAGTGGAGAAGTGAAGTTCACAAATAACTCTAACTTATGGCAAAATATGTTAAATGCCATAGTAGAGATATAGATACATTGGCTTAAGAGCATGTAAGAAGAAAGGAACTTTTGAATTGGATCTTGAATGGTAGGGTTCTGATGGGCCTAAATGAGAGTATGGTGGCAGCAATGAAGACTTTCTAGGAAGAGGGGAAACAGAGACAAAGAGATGAGACTATATTCAGGGAGAAGATTAGTAGTTCAGTTTGTCTGGAAAATGGTGTCTGTAAAGAAAAACACTGGGGAAAATGGACATAAAAATAAGTTGGGGGCCATCGTATGAAGAATGATAAATCTAATTCTAAGGATTTCCAACCTTATTCTGTAGCCAGTGGAGGAGCTAGTGAAGACTTTTTTGAACAAAAAGGATAATTTGACTAGAACCATCCATTAAGAAGCTCTATTTTTTTAGCCTCATTAAGATACAATTTTTTCATCTATTTGACAAAATGTGGGTATTGGTCTAGATCAGGAGTGAGAAACCTGCAGCCTCAAGGCCACATGTGGCCCTCTAAGTCCTCAAGTATGACTTTTTGGCTGAATCTGAAGTTCACCAAATAAATCTTGTTCTATAAAACTTAGACTCAGTCAAAAGGTCACACCCAAGGACCTAGAAGGTCACATGTGGTCTCAATGCAGCAGGTTCCTCATCTCTGGTCTAGATGATCTCTACCGTTCCTCCCAACTCTAAGCCTTATCAATCTATGAATGTAAAATACAATATGGAGAGACCAGATTTGGGGAAATCTTAAAGTATGTGAAGGCTTGTCATGTGGAAAAGAATTTAGAAATGATCTGCTTAGCCCCAGACGGCAAAAAATTGGATCAGTGAAAGTTACAGAGTGGCACACTTCCTAATAACCAGAGGAATCCAAAAGTAGAGTGAGCTACCTTAGGAGATAGTATGTTCCCATAACTTATGGCAGCCAGCACCACAACCAGAGTGCCCATGAAGACTGCCCTGGAGTTGTATTTAGCAATATTGGAGATGGCAGCCTTTGTCTTTCATTCCTGGTGCTCTATCCAAATTACTTTAAATACTTTTATACCTTCTAAAAAGGTATTTTTAAGCATGATATTCATGGTAACATTCTTATTGTTAACTGATATCCACATTATCCCATAGACATTTGAATTAAGTCTTTAATTCTAGGAATTCAACTCACAAGGCTAAATTTTATGAAACTTACTCTGTCACATAACCTTTTAAAAAGAAAGTAGTCAGACACACAAAGTTGAAATGAAGGGCTGGAGCAAAGTATTATACTTTAGCTAAAGTGGAGGGAGCAGGAGTACCAATCACGATCTCAGATAAAGCAAAAGTAAAAATAGATCTAATTGTAAGAAATAATAATGTGCCATAGACAATGAAATAACATAAAAAATTCACAGCAAGTTTCTCTGATGAAGGCCTTTTTTCTCAAATATGTAGGGAATTGAGTCAAATTTATAAAATACGATCCATTCACCAACTGATAAAAGGTCAAAGGATATGAACAGTTTTCGGAACAAGAAATCAAAGCTATCTATAGTCTAGTCATATGAAAATGTTCTAAATCTCTACTGATTGAGGAAATGCAAATGAAAACAATTTCTAGGTATCACCTGACACCTATCAGAAACGACAAATGCTGGAGGGGATGAGGGAAAATAGGTGCATTAATGGACTCTTGGTGTAGTTGTGAATTGATCCAACTATTCTAGAGAATAATCTGTAACTGTGCCCAAACATATTAAAAATTGTGCATAACCTTTCATCCAGCAATACCACTATTATGTCTGTAGCCCAAAGAGAACAAAGAAAAAGGAAAAGAGCCTAGCCTATTTGTACAAAAATATTTATTTATAGCACCTCTTTTTGTGGTGGAAAAGAATTGGAATTCGAAGAGATACTCATCAGTTGAGGAAAGAATGAACGAGTTGTGGCATATGATTGCAATGGAGTACCATCATGCTATAAGAAATAATGGTATAAGAAGTGGTGGTTTCAGAAAAAAATGACAAGACCTATATAAACTGATTCAAAGTGAAGTGAGAGAAACCAGGAGATCATTGTGCACAGTAACAGCAATTGTTGTAATAACAATCAGCTGTGAAAGATTTGACTGCTCTGATCAATATGGTAAACCAAGACAAATCCAAAGGACTTATGATGAGAAAATGCTATCTACCTTCAGAGAAAGAACTGGAGTACTGACTGAAAACTGAAGTATAATTCTCTGTCTCTCTCTCACACTTGGGTTTCTTTCTCTCTCTGCAAAATGGCTAATATAGAAGTATGTCTTGCATGATTTCACATAACTAATTGATATTATATTGTTTACCTTCTCAGTGGGTGGAGAAGGGATGAGATAGAGGGAAAGAATCTGGAAATCAAAATTTAAAAATAAAAAAAAGTTTAAAAATAAATAAATAAAAAATAATTTAAAAAAATATGTCAGGTCACTGTGTTCCTTTTTTGTTTCTTTTCTTTAGAGGACTCAGGGATGTGAGCTAAGCTTTTAAGTCAATCCACTGATATTTCTTTATAGAATGAGGAAACATGTTTGGTTAGATCTATGTTTTGTATTGGTTGGTAATACTTTAAGTGAAATGAAATACATTAATAATGTTTTTCTTTGGAATTCAATTTACTACAATAATAATTCCATGTCAATAAAGGTGCATTGGGCTGGGGAGAGGAGAGGGATAGAAAAGGAAAGACATGATGAAGAAGAACAGATTACCAAGATGTTTGTGTGTAGAACCAGTCCTAAACTTTCAGAATACAACTAAGTTTACAAGACTTGCTTTTCAGCAAAAAATTATGTATGAGTTATTTATTCTAGAGGTCATCTAATTTTTTTAATTTTATTTTCAGCTTCAAATTCTCTACCTTCATTCATCTCCACCCTCATCCACTGAGAAGGCAAGAAATATGATTCCACTATACATGTGAAGTCAGATCACATCAATTTTAATTAAAATTTATTGAATCTTATTAAAACTGAAGGTAGTATTCCTAGTCTTTTAAAAATATGAATCATGAAAATGTAAACAACTACTAAAATGATCAGACAAATACTATACCAAGTCCCAGCTTTCTAACTCTGACCATAGAGCCAAGAGGTTATTTTTGTAGGGCATTTGCTTTCCATTATTTTATGGTATGGATGATATAAAGCTATGAATGCATCTCTAAATATTTCTGTATTCGTATTAAGAAACTATGGTGGATCTACGTGTGTAAATTTACCTATGCTATTTGTAATCTGTCATTGTCAGCTTATATAAACTCTTGGAAGTAGCAGTTGCTCAGTTAAGCATAACTCTAAGATGGGGCTTGTTCCATTCCCTGCAATTCATTGAGATGACCCCACAAGTAGTAAAATTCTGGGTCACTGCAACCTTTGGATAGCAGGATGTGACCATATAGAATGACCAGATCTTTGATTTTATCTGATTTTGCTGTGAGTATTCTCTTTTAGGTTGTTATTACTCTTTTGCCTCCTTGTTTAATATGTTCTTTGGCTATCTAGAATATGAGGCCTTTAAGTATCAAATTACACCATTGAAAGTCAGGGTAAATTAATTACCAAGGTAGCAGCTGCTTAAGTGAGATTGCCACAGATTCAGTTATTACTTACTTCTTTCTCCATTTACATTTCTAGGGAGTCATAAAAATCCAGATAGATATACTTAGCTACAGATATAGAAGATACCATTCATCTTTGATTCAACAGATTTTGGAAAGTAAATTCCTCTCCTGTTTTGCCCCTTACTCTCACTGGTGGTAATTTGTAGGCTACTGACAAAAGCATGTTGCAATTAAGCTAAGAATAGTCAAAATACTCCACTAAAACCTCACTCTGGTAGCTCATTGTGGTGTGGAGGAAGTCCTGGATTATTACAAATTATGCTAGTAGTGCCCAAGTTCTAGTAGGTTCTATTAAAGTTTAGGGAAAGGCTTTGGGTACAGGTCTGATGACATACTATGTCAAAGCCCAAGGTTAAAGGCTCATCCCCAGAAGGTTTGCCACAGAATCTCATTGACACTAAGATGTAGAGGAGTTTGCAATCTAGGTTGGCAAAAGAAGGAATTATGCCAATTAAACCAAGGATCCTTAAATTTATTGAGCTAAATCATTAAAATAAACAGAATAAGATTAACTTTCTCATGGAAAATAGATACCAAAGTCAGGATAATTTTACAGAAAAATTATATTGTGGAACTATGGACTCTAAAATATATAATATTTCTCACCCTTCAACTCATACCATCTCTCTCTCTCTATTAGCCCCCCACCAAAAAAACCCCAATAAACAGCATTCAGGAACGTATCAAAGGCACAATGGAAGGAGAGATAGGATGTGAGTAGAGATGTAGATGAAATCTGGGTGGGTAGGAAAAAGAGAAAAAATGAGTGGGAGAGAAGAAATGCAAGCTAAGATGCCGTAAGGTGCCAAATTCTTAAAATTAATGATATGGAACTAGAAATATACCTTAGAGATGAACCAAAAACCTGACCGAGTTATTTTTCAGAAGATGGGAAGTCTAAGCAATATTGTCAGCATGAAATTAAGAGTAGGGGTGAAATGAGTGTATAATACTGCCTACTATGTAACTATTGATCCCTTCCAAGTTTGTCTTGAACCTTTTCTCTTTTCTTTCTATACTCCCTTATTAGGTGACATCATCAGCTCTATTATGGGTTATTTTATCATCTTTATGCAGATGATTCCCATATAAAATTTTCTGGTTTTTCAAGCCCATCACAGCTTAATCCTTTCCTACTTTTTCAGTCTTCTCACACCAGTATTTTATCTCTCAACTCTGTGCATTTTCACTGTCTGTCCCTCACGCCTGGAACTCTCTCCTTCTACTCCTTTCTCTCCTGCCTTCCCTGGTTTCCTCCAAGTCTCAGCTGAAGTCTTATCTTCTGCAAGAAGCTTCTTGATTAATCCTCCTTAATTTTGGTCCCTTCCTTCTGAAATCTCCAATTTATCTTGAACGTAATTATTTGCATGTTGTCTTCCTCATTAGACATTGTGAGCTCCTTGACAACAAAGATTTCTTTTTTGCCTTTCTTAGCATCTCCAGTGTTTAGGACAATTTGGGGATGGCTGTTCCTTGAATTACCCAGCCTAAAGCACCAAAACTAGAACAGAATTCACAGACAAGAAAGCACTCTGTATAATCATAAAAATTGTTAGGTGTCTAAAGTTGCTATATATCTAAGAGTCTTCCACATACCAAAACTTGAATAAATGTTTATTGAATTTTAAAAATGTAATTTATATTTGAAGTGAATTAAAATGTATAGACATTTATATAGCACGTGAAGGAGCAATCTATAGAATCTAGTCATTTATTAAATATCTGTTATATATCAACCATTGCTAAACGCTAGGGACACAAAAAAAAAGAGTCCCTAACCTCAAGGGGTTTACCTTCTTCTGGGAAAGAGAACACATACCCATGGAAGTAGATACAAAATTGCTTTAAGATGATTTTTCAGGGAAGGCACTAACATCCGAGGGGTCAGAAAAGGCTCCATTCAGAAAATGACACTTGAGCTCAGCTTTTGAATGAAACTAGGGAAGTTATCCCAGGCATAGAATTAGAAGATGGAGTGAACTGTGCAAAGTACAGCAAGGAAGCTAGTTTGCTTGGACTATTTAAAGTATAAAGAAGAAAAATATATTATAAAATCTGGAAAAAGTAATTTGGAAGCAGGGTATGAAGGACTTTAAATTTTTGATAGTGGATTTGTCTTTGATCCTAGAGGTAATAGGGATCCAATAGATTTTATCAGGTAGTGACCTAATTTAAAGCAAGGATTTAGAGTGAGAAGGGACCTGAGAGATTACCCAATAACTTTCTGGACCTCCCCTTTTTTCATTTCTAAAATGAAGAGATTGTGAGGAAACTGAGGCAAAGAAAGGTGAATTAATTCACCTAAGTTCACTTAGTTAGTAAGCAATGGATATAGAATTAGAACCCAGGTCCTTTGATTTCAAATCAATTTTTTCATTATGCTATACAATATCTATTATGGTTCCTCACAACAAACCTATAAAGTAGATATTATCTTTGTTTTTACAAAAGGGAAAATTCAGACTCATGATAAGGACCAAGATATAAACTCGAGTTTCCTGACTTAAGGATCCATACCTTTCAAATTGTATCATGATGCCTTTCAGAAACTAGAGTCTGGACAGGAATGAGAAACCTTGGGAAATAATTGTAGAATCACAGCCTTTTAGATTAGTAAGGGATTTTAATTAAGAGATCATTGACTCTCTACACCTGCCTTTAGGCAAGACCACACCTAAAGCACTCCACGTAGATGAGAATCTGTGTTGTTATGAAGGACTAATCAATCCTCTCCAGAGAAATACAGTACTGTTATTTTTCAAAATATGAAGTTGAAGGCTTTGCTTGGCAAACCTCCTCTCTTAAACAAAAACAATATTATTTTGAGTTACGTTTTGCCATTGTGTAAAAGTATTTCTTGTCTTTTGTGGAGGCTGTAATCAAGATTGAAACAAGTTCAAAGACCTGACCCTTTGACTTTATTTGAAAATATGAACATTTGAATTTTGTAATAACAAAGCGCCACTATAGGCTTATTTTTTTTTTTAATTTCTGGTAAAGTGCTTGAGGGTTTTTTTTTAATTTTTGGCATACAACCCCCATTAAAGCACTATATTAATACTGTGCCATCGAGGTGATCCTAGGTTCTCAAAAATTATACCACCAAAGTATAATCTTTGACATGTCTTACCAAGACAGAAAAATCTTTGAGTGTGGGCCTAGCAACATTTTATATACCTGGTGTCTTATGACCAGTCTAGCTACAATAAAAAGACTTATTACTAAAGTAATGTAGTAGATCTCCTACATTCTTCCCTGGTGAGACTACAGTCATAACTAGGGCAGGGAAATAGGGGCTATGTCCCAGAGCACTGAAATTCATAGGACACTGACAGTATTACATTTTTTTCATCAATATTGAAATAACTGGGCTTAGTATTTAATTAACAAGAACAATTAGTTAGAATAAGAAATATCAGATAGATTACCTTCTCTTCTCATTTTTCCGGAGTCAGACTCCATGTAAGTTTCTTCTCAGTCCAGCCCTGTCTTGCTCTCCTTTTCACCAACAATTTTCAGTATCCCTGAGTTTACTCTCCCCTCAACACACACACACACACACACACACACACACACACACACACACACATACACACATACACGAATACACAAAACCACCATCTCTACCACCACTACTACTAAAAAAAGCCATTTCCAAGACTATTTTCCCATGTTTTCTCACTCCTAAATGAATTTGTTCTAAAAAAAAAAAAAAAAGGTTCTCTGATGACAAATTTCATTAACTCTGGCCATATTGGGTGAAGTTTGTCCTTGGAATCAAAACTGTAAGATATGATCAAAACTGTAATATGGCTTTTAGTGAGACTACATCATTAGTATTGTGTTCATTTATGGCCACTCTATTTGAGTAAGGGCATAGACAAGTTGGATCAAATATAGAAGAAACTGATCAGGATGGTGAGAAGACGTAGAAGCATGATATTAGAGAAATGGTTGAAAGAATTTTAGATAGATGTTTACTTAATCTTTGTGTATGGTGAAAACAATGCTGGATGGTATTCAAAAAGAGGTTTGAATCTGCCTTTAATAACTCTGCTACTTACTAGCTATGTGACTTTAACTCCTTATAGGCCTCACCTTTCTTTTGAATAGAATGAACAGTAGGGGGGAAGATACTATGAAAATTGAATTGGTTCATGTCATAGTGAGATAGATTTTTTTTCCTCTGCAGGGGTTCAGGTGTGATCCTGCCTGAATGCAGGCATATGGATTAAATGACCTTTTATTTGAAATCTTTTCCTTATCTAAAATGCTGTGATTCTATACTGGTTTTGTGGGGTTCCTTATTCAGCATCCTTTTACAGACTCCTGTTTCTGCAAGGCTGTTTAGGGTAAAGATTTAGAAGAGAAGACTTGATGGAGAACGATGTATGGCAGAGATTTTCAAGGAACTGATGGGCAAAAGCAATTATATATATATATATATATTATGTGCATGTATATAGATATAGATATATATCTATATCTACCTATCTATATCTATATATACATATATGAGGAATTAGGCCTTTTCTGCTTGGTATCAGAAGATGGAGGGACAACTAGGTAAATAGAATGATGGGCCTGTAGTCAGAAAGACTGATCTTACTGAATTCAAATCCAGCCTCAGACACTTACTATATCTGTGACCCTGGGCAAGTCACTTAATGCTGTTTGCTTCAGTTTCTTCATCTATTAAGTGACCTGAAGAAGAAATTGCGAATGACCTCAGTATCACTGCTGAGAAAATCCCAAATGGGGTTATGAAGAGCCATACGCAACTGAAATAACAACAAGAACAAATCAGAAGGTGGAACTAGATGGGCTAAGTGGAAGGTGCAGAGAAGCAATTTTAGACATAAAACTTCCTGATTATAATAATAAACTTCAGATTTCTGGCAGGTCAACTAGATAGAAAGAATCTCTTCAAAAGCTAAGGAAGGGTGGAGTAGAAAGACTCATCTACTCTAGCTCAATCCCCATAGCCCATAAAATATCTGTAAAAAATGACTAAAATTCTAGAGCAGCAGAAGCCACAAAACAAAAGAGCAAAAGAGATTTTCAACCCAAAGCAGCCTGTAAGGCTGACAGGAAAAGTGTATCACAGGGGGCACGGAGTGGAACACAACCCACAGAGTCCAGCCCAGTCTTTGCCATGCACACCAGCAGGAACAGGACCAGAACAGGCATCTGGGGTAAAATTCCTGGCAATAGCTGTGGTTCTCGGATCCCTCAACCCACAAACACCAAAGGCAGCTTCAAAGGTCAATGAGAAAGAGTTTTCACCTGGGTGAGAAGGGAGCAGGGCCTTCCTCTAGCCCTGGCCCCAGACAGTGCCAGCAGCAGCAACAGCAGCAGCAGCATCCATTTTTAGAGCCCTAAACCTAAAACTCCTGGGAAAATTGAGCCACTGAGCTGGGTCTCAACCCTGAATGGCAGCCTTGGGGTGAGGAAGAGTGCTGGCTGGCATGGTTGAGCTGGTGGAGACTTGAAGATCCTGGGCAGAATGCTTTCATAGCTCCAAGACCAGAGCACATGCCAGGAGAGGAGCAAACTCCTCTCCCTTGATTATGACACGTTGGAGGAACTGAGAACTTATAGGTCCCCAGAGTATACTCTGCTCTTGACAAAGGACTCAAAAGTCAAGTAACTGACAATGCCCAAGAAAGGGAAAAAAAATAAGACTATACAAGGCTTCTGTGAACAGGTATTTTCTTCCATCCTTTTAGATGAGGAAAAACAATGAAAACCATCAGAGGAAGACCTAAAAATCAAAATTTCTGCATCCAAAACCTCCAAAATAAATATGCAATTATCTCAGGCCATTGAAGAGCTCAAAAAGAATTTTGAAAATCAAGTAAGAGAGGTGGAAGAAAAATTGGGAAGAGAAATGAGAGTGATGCAAGAAAATCATGAAAAGTGAGTCAACAGTTTGCTAAAGCAGAACCAAGAAAATCCTGAAGAACATAATACCTTTAAAAATAGGCTAACTCAATTGGCAAAAGAGGTCCCAAAGGCCAGTGAGGAGAAGGATACTTTGAAAAGCAGAATTAGCCAAGTGGAAAAGGAGGTTCAAAAGCTCACTGAAGAAAATAGTTCTTTAAAAATTAGAATGGAGCAGATGGCAGCTAGTGACTTTATGAGAAACAAAGAAATTACAAAACAAAGCCAAAAGAATGCAAAAATAAAAGATAATGTGAAATATCTCATTGGAAAAACAACTGATCTAGAAAATAGATCCAGGAGAGATAATTTAAAAATTATGGGACTACGTGAAAGTCATGATCAGAAAAAGAACCTAGACATCATCTTTCACAACATTTTCAAGGAAAACTGCCTTGATATTCCAGAGGCTAAAATAAATATTGAAAGAATACACCGATCACCTGCTGAAAGAAATTCGAAAAAAGAAACTCCTAGGAATATTGTAGCCAAATTCCAGAGTTTCCAGGTCAAGGAGAAAATATTATAAGCAGTCAGAAAGAAACAATTCGAGTATTGTGGAAATACAATCAGAATAACACAGGATCTGGCAGCTTTTACATTAAGGGATGGAAGGGTTTGGAATATGATATTCCAGAAGTCAAAGGAACTAGGATTAAAACCAAGAATCTCCTACCCAGCAAAACTGAGTATAATATTTCAGGGGGAAACAATGGCCATTCAATGAAATAGAGGACTTTCAAGTATTCTTGATGAAAAGATCAGAGCTGAATACAAAATCTGACTTTCAAACACAAGAATCAAGACAAGCATAAGGTAAACAGGAAAGAGAAATAATAAGAGACTAAAGTTGAACAGTTTACATTCCTACATGGAAAGATAACATTTGTAACTCTTGAAACTTTTCTCAGTATTTAGGTAGTTGGAAGGATTATACACACACACACACACACACACACACACACACACACACACACACACAGCACAGGATGAGTTGAATAGGAAGGGATGATATCTAAAAAAATAAAATTAAGGGGCAAGAGGAATATATTGGGAGGAGAAAAGGAGAAATGGAATGGGGCAAATTATCTCTCATGAAAGAAGCAAGAAAAAACTTTTTCAATGGAGGGAAAAAGGGTAGAGGTGAGAGGGGAAAGGTGAAGCTTACTCTCATCACATTTGTCTTAAGGAGGGAATAACATGCACACTCCATTTGGTATGAAAACTTATCTTACGCTATAGGAAAGTAGGGGAGAAGGGAATAAGTGGGATGGGGAGATGATAGAAGGGAGGGCAAATGGGAGGAGGGAGTAATTAAAAGTAAACACTTGGGGAGGGACAACATCAAAAGAGAGAATAGGATAAATGGGGGCAGGATAGGATGGAGGGAAATATAGTTAGTCTTACGCAACATGACTATTATGGAAGTCATTTGCAAAACTACAAATATATAGCCTACAATGAATTGCTTGCCTTTTCAGTGGGGATGGGATGGGAGGGAGGAAGGAAGAGAAGTTGGAACTCAAAGTTTTAGAGACATTTAGAGTATTGTTCTTGCATACAACTGGGAAATAAGAAATACAGGTAATGGGGTATAGAAATTTATCTTGCCCTACAAGACAAGAGAGAAGATAGGGATAAAGGAAGGGAGGGGTGTGATAGAAGGGGGAGCAAATTGGGGGAAGGTGTAATCAGAATGCATGATGTTTTGGGGAGGGGGAAGGGAGAGATGGGGAGAAAATTTGGAACTCAAAATTTTGTGGAAATGAATGTTGAAAACTAAAAATAAATTTAAAAAAAAAGCAGAAAAAAAAAAAAGAAAATATTTCCCGACTAAAGTGAAATGGGTTGACCCTAGGGGTAACTAGTATTTCCTCCCTGAAGGATTAAGGAAAGACTCGATGACTACTTTGTTGTCTATGTTCTAGAGAAGATTCCTCCTTTGATATAAAGCAGTTGATTCCTGGTTTCTTTTCAGTTTTGGGATTATATGATTGAATCTTTGAAAGTTGATTGAATCATGAAATGATGGTTTTTATTTATTTATCCATTTATCTATCTATTTATTTATTATTTTATCACAGCAACTCATAAAACTGTCTATTAAGACCTAGAATGGATTCAAGTCAACAAAACCAGTATAGAAGTAAATATACTAAGGAAATCATCTTCTTTACTTACCTATTTCCAGTATTTGGGGTAAGAAGTATTTCCATTTTAAATACATTAGGTAATATGTATCTTTTAATGTAACTCCATTGCAATGGACAGAGCATTTTCACAGAAATCTGTTTTTAAAGTTTTGGCCTGCAAAATCCCTGCAAACCTAGAGTTGGCAGAGATATCAGAAGAAATGAGTTCTGCGGCAAGTTGTTCTGGGCTTAAGTTTACACAACATTAAACAAATGTTTGGGGATGGAAGAAATGCATATCTATGGTGTAGACAAGAGTGAAAAGGAATATAAAGGAACCTTATAGATGAAATAGTTTTTAGAATATGAAGTGTCCCACATAGCCATGGGAGGGTCCTTGTCAAAGCATTTTATTAGCCATTCATCCATTAAGATAACCCTGTTTTTGTTATGACCTTTGCCATTTGCAAATGATGAATGATGTGACAACAAGAAGGAAACACCATTCACTTCTAGACTAACTCTTTGTCCCATGCTTTAAGATGGGTGTCTCAAATGATCCAGGATATTAATTTCTGCTTATTCATCTTTCAATATCCAGTTTGTAGATGTTCATGGATGTATAATTTTTCTGATAATTATACAATCAGATTTTTAGAACTTGAAACAACTTCAGATACCATCTAGTTCAACACCCTCTTTTTCTAGTTAAAAAATTCACATACAGAAACCCAGAGATTTTAAGTAACTGTATTTTTCACTATTCTGCTAATGTTGTAACACTTGTTGACTGTAATGCTCATGATACATCTATCACACACTGCTTTTAAATATCTTTTTTTGTATGTCTTATTCTTCCTATGATAGTACAGGAACCATACTTTATAATGGCTCACGTGTAATTAAGTGTTCCATAAATAATGCTGATAGTACTTACCTCACAGAGTTATTATAAAGATCAAATGAGAAAATGTTCTGAAGGATATACTTTGCCAACTTTAAAATTGCTACATAAATGTCAGTTATTATTGTTATAAACATTTCCTTCATTGTTTCCTTCAATATTTCTTCCCAGTTATCATGATCTCCCCATGTGCCTCACCATACCTCACAAATGCCTTTCCTCTGAGAGTACCTTCCATCTTGTATGTTCAGAGTTGCCTACATGTAGTCTTCCTCCATTACTGTGTGAGCTCCTTGAGAACAGGGGCCATATATTTTCCTTTTTTTGTATTCCCAGCACTTAGCACAGTGCCTAACCCATAATAAACATTTAATAAAACTTTGTAATTGACTGATTCTGCTTTACCATTTATATTTTCATTCTCCTCCCCCCATATATCCTATAGAGAAATTATAGATAATTGGGAAGAGAGTAGAGGGGGAAAAACAACCTGTTAGAAAACCAACCTCATATAAATTGGGGTTATGTCTCTATAAACAAGCAAAATTAGAACCCAGTTCATACCAGAGCCATTCAAGGTTATCTTAACACTAAGAGAACAGAATTATATGTGCTTTCCTTTCCAGATGTGGATAACAAATACAGCTGCTAAGAACTAGGCTAACCATAAAGTAACTGTTCAAGTCAAGTTCAACTATTTAGGCATACTAATTTGTTCATATTGTGAGCAAACACTGGAAATTGGGACATGTGAGTCTTTAAACCAACAAACAAACTCTGTCACAAAGGAAGGCATGTGGTAAGATAGAATTGTCTTGTGTCATATTCTTTAAGGATATGGTCTTGTGAAAAGGAGAAGAAACATTTTGAAATAAGACCATCATTGTCCCAGGTTGAAGTAATGGGAAACTTCTGGGAAAGAACATCACAATTGAAGAGGATTTTTCACCCATGAACATGACTTTCAAAACATATACAAGGGCAGTGGTTATGGCATCTCATAGTTGTGAATCCTTTATTCTCCAGGCTGGCTATTTTATAGCTTGGATAGACTTAGATGATGGCAGAAGCATCAAAATCAAGCCCTTCCCTGCCCCCCTTGAAAGCACACATACAATTTTTTTTCACTAGTTGTGGACTGAATTGCTGACTGACATGCTAAACCTATTAAATATGTATTTTGCAAATTTTGAAATGAGGAAAAATGCTATGTAAAAATTTTTACAGATGCTGAATGATTGTAAATGTGGTTAAATATGTGGGATAGTCTCCAACTTTGTTCTTTAGTGGATTGCTATTAGCTTACATTTGAAATCTCTGTTGGCCCTGCCTTTCACATTGTTCTTCCAAATGTAATCATTTCTCTCTTTTATCTGATCTCCTACAGTCTCTCTGTTTTCATCAATATCTGACAGCAATTCCCAAAGATCCAATATAGTTCACTCTAATATCCTTATGTGTACTCTCTTCTCCCTTTGAAATTTAATACCTAAGCAGTGAAATAATTTATTGTGCTTTATTTAGACTTTTATTTTTTGCATGTGTTTTGATACTGCCCCTTTGAAACAAGGGTGATTTGGAAATTTAAACCAACTGTTCAACAAAAGTAGTTATGAAAGTATGATTAAGAATTTCTCTCTTATTTTCTTCACTGCAGACGTCATTTTTTATCCTCTGTTTTTTAAGTGAGTGAGCGTGTGTGTGTGTGTGTGTGTGTGTGTGTGTGTGCCATGTAAAATTTGCAAAATTCTTGAGCCTTGAAATTGGTGGGAAAATGTAAATGAATTGTCCAAGTTAAGAGATCAGAAGGGACTAGAAAATAACTTTAACTACACTAAATAGTAAGTAAAGCAGAAATTCAGTGGTGGTGGTATTTGTCACTAAGAACCGTGGGGGAGCTCATTGTTGAAATTTAGAGAAATAGAATTCATTGAACTTGACCTTTCATTGGAACTAGACTAATAAAGGCATGACAGCTACTTGGTTCCAGACTACATATACTGTATTACTGTTCAGCTTGGGTCCTTTGGAGAAATGCATTTCATAAACACTATCTGGGAAGATTTTATGAGTACATTACAGTCTAATATGTGCATTGTTAAATTGAAGGGAAAACTTGCTCCAGCAATGTAGTTGGCAGGAGGTTATAAATCTTAATGGATAAGTAAATGTGCTTTTCAACGTGAGGGAGACTAAGAGTAAGTCAGAGAAAAAGACACTAGATAGAAGCAAATGAAGAAGGCGGGAAGGAAGGATGAAAAGAAAGCGAGAAGGGAGGAGGGAGAAAAGGAAGGAAAGAGGAGACAGCAAAGGATAGAAGGGAAGTAAGGAGAGAAGAAAGGAAGGAGGAAAGGAAGGAAGGAATGAAGGAAGGAAAAACAGAAAGGAAGGAAGAAAAGATGGAGGAAGGGAGGAAGGGAGGGAGGAAAGGATAAAGGAATGGAGGGAGGAAGGAAAGAAGGATAAAAAGGAAAGAAAGAAGGAAGGGAAAGAAGGAGGGAAGAGAGAGACTATCACAGAGAAAGACTTAGAGAACAAAAAATTTGCTAACACTAATCCATTTTGCTTCAGGGCTTCTAAAAAAGCATGGATCTCAGATAGCAGTCCAACAGTGGTCATCCTTTTCCAGCATTCACAATCAGCCTTCTCTCATATTACTACTCTCCATTTTGTGCTTCCCCTCCACCAGTGAAAACTATCCTTTGGTGGTGCCAAAATTTGGAGGCAAGAATGAAAAATGTTTTGCTTTATTGCTAACCTGTGAAAATGTGATTTTTTGCCAATGCTGTGGTGGTTGAGATTCTTTTTTTTTTTCACATGACTCTCATCCTGGCTGGATGGCTCTTGACGTACAAATAAAATTCCATCCTAAATAAGTAAATTATGCTTCTTGGTTGAAGCCAGAAAAAACTCCACTTCATCTACTCACACAGGATATACTTTCCACTGCCCACCATTAGAGAGGTCCTCCACTCAGTAAGGTAAAAAATTACTCTGGGTAAATAGAGACTCTACTCCCTTTTACTGGGTTTAGGAAGTGTGAGCTAAGCAGTCTCTTTAGACACCATCAGTCCCTAGAACATTAGTTCATCCCCTTGTCATCTGTGAGGATTTTCACTCTACAGGCCAAATTCTTGGAGACTCTACTTGAACAACATAAGCATCTACAGTCATATGATTTTAATAATAATAAAAATAACAACAAAAACAATCCTTATTCTTGTAGCTTTTCATGGTTAAAGAAGAAGTCTATTTATACATGTCATCTCATTTGTTTCTCAGAACTCCTCCCCATCAACCCTTCCACCAGCCCCAGGCAATAGGCAAGATTTGGGTCAAATCATATTTTTCTATCAAAATCTGCATAGTGAATAAGATATAAGCCAGTGTGGAAACAAATAGGTTCCGTTATCCTGTAAATATCAAATAGATTACTAACAGGCTCACAGAGATTCTCTCTTTTTTTCCACTTAAAACCCCAAACAAAGTTACAACATATCACCCATATCAAAAAAAAAGAGAGGCCAAACATAGAAGTGTGTCCACATCTATATGCATAAGGTTAAGTGTATGTAAGTAAACATCCAAGAAATTTTATCAATAGAAAAATTCAGGTGAGATATTCAACCTGAAGACCAGAGCTTCATTTTTTCCACCAACTATATATGAAAAATTAGGGTATTGAGTTATGTAAATAAACAAAGCAATTGTCTGTATTTCCCTGCCAGTGTAAATGTCTGACTGAGTATCATCTACATAAGAAAGGGTGGCATTGTGAAGTTATAGATGGTAAGCTGAGCCAGGAAGACCTGGGTTCAAGTTTCAACTCTGATATATAATGGCTTTGTGACTGTGGACAAGTCACTTAACCTTTCAATGCTCTTGGTAACCTTCTAAGACTATAAATTTCATTGGTAGAGGGAGTACCTTCATTTAATAACTCCCTTAGTGAAATCAGAAGTCTAGTCTAGGAATTTTATTATTTCACTAGGAAGGCAGAATTTTTAAATTCTAGGTCACCCAGTGAAATTAGCAAAGGACTCACTCTAAATAAACATGTACTATGGGAAAGGAATATACATTTATTAACCACCTGCTATTCGGCAGTCGGTGCTAAGTGCTTTACTCATTTGATCCTCACAACAATCCTATGAAGGTGATTGATATTTATCATCCCCATGCTTCAGTTAAGAAAACTGAGGCAGACAATGGTAAAGTGTCTTGGTCAAAGTCATGCAGCTAATCAATTGTCTGAGGTTGGATTTGAATTAGGTCTTCCTAACTCTATGTCCACTGCTTTATCCACTTTAACCCTTTGGTGTTACCTCCAGGAAGGCCCATGCCATGAAGGTCTCCACTCTTCTGCTGGACTACCCAATAAACACCAGTAAAACTTGGTTGTTAAAGAAATCTTCAGATGCCTAGATTTTCTTTCCTTTCCACCCCAGCTCAAAGAAGCAATTGATCAACAATGTTTATTGGATATTTACTATAGACCAAGTACTGTACTAGGAACACAAAGGAAAGAAGATATATGTTCCTTGCCCTTTAATTCCTCTTATCCAATAATAATAGAAGGAAAGAATTTTCAATATGGAAGTTTCTAGTTCTGGTAATTGTCTCCTGTTGACCTTTGCCATCTGCAAAACTGAGGTGGAAAGAGATTCCCTTTGTGGCTTCTCACTCATTCCACTTCAGGACAGCAGAGAAATGGTATTTTTTTTGCCATTTTTAACCAAACTATGTCATCTCTTAGACTGAGTTACAAAGCACAGACATATGTGGGAACTAGAAGAGAGCTCCCCCGCCCCATCCTCTAAAAAAGTGAACCTGAGAAATAGAAGATGCTTTCAAAAGTGTACGATTGGGGTCCAGAGCTGATTCAGCCCATCTCTGGCCTTAGAATGCCTGCTCAAACTCACACACTACTGCTTGTGTGCAATGGAAAGTCTGATCTGAATCACACGTTTACTGTGGAGCCTGGACAAGGTCTGGAAAAAATGCAGGATCCCTCTCTCTCTCTCTCTGAAAACTTTAGATTTTGGTGAATCATGGTTCAAGTATTCTTTGCTCCATTCATTTCAGAAAAAATATTACTAATAGAGAGATTACTCAGGTTAAGGTCTCATAAGTACACTCAATGAATTTTTTTTTTATTTTTTACTAAATAGTGTATAGAAAACAGCACCTGATTTTTGTTTTTAACCTAAATCAAAGACTTCAAGATTTTTTTAGGTAATGACTTGACTTGATTTATTGTGTTGTTAATGAAAACACACATTTCATTTCTAGCTAGAGAATCTCAGAGGTTCATTCTTGCCTCTACTATGGCTGCATATATCTTGCCACATGATTTCCTCTTTTTTTAGTTTATATCCTGAGGGATCTTTACATGCTCTACAGGTCTTGGGCATTGCACACAAATCACCTCCTTGGGTTAAGTTCAGTTAAGCTTCATGAATCTGGAATCCCCCTACTGAAAATATTGATACACTAGAATAATGATATGAACACTGTTCCCACTGTCTGCCATTAACAGTAATGTGGTAGAGTGGAAAAAATACAGTAATTGGATTCCAAGGACCTGAATTTTAAATCCCTGCTCTCTTCTGCTTGCTAACTGTGTAATCTTGCAAAAATAATTTAACTTCAGCTAGCTCATCTGTAAAACAAAGGGGACCAAGATGATAGCTAAAGTCACTTTTAACTCTAAATCTTCGTGATTCTATCAAAGGGAAATGCCATGCTACATTCTCCCACATTTACTTGTATTGCACAACGGAGATATCCTTGCATCATTAAACTTGGGAGCTGAGTTCAGCATAAGGGTGGTCCACTTAGGATGCCATGAAGATAGGGGCATTTACTGAAACTTTTATTAAAAGACAGTCTTGGCAATGACCATATTTTAAGATTATAAGATTATATATAGGAATCTAGCAAGGACTTGAGAAGTCACCTAGTCCAAGGTTTTTATTTTATAAATGAGGAAACTGAGACCCTGAGAGGAAGTAACTTTCGCAAGATCCAACTACAGGTAGTAATTATCAGTATTTCAACTTCAGTCCCCAGACTTCAAGTCCAGTATTATTTTAGTCACAACATGTTATAAGGTTGCCCAGGTGAATTTTAGAAGCTAGATGAGAAAGGTTTTTTGATGCAAATGAATGGTAGAAACAAGAATATAGGAAAAAGGAAATTCAGTATGTAGAAATTGGCAGTGAGTGAAAAAATATATTATGGCAATAATGATCCTAATAGCATGTGATAATTAACTTTGGAAGATAATCTGGTTTACCATAAAGAAATCACCAATGATGCAAATTTAAAACTTATAATAGGTCTAACTAGGTAAGTTAAATGCATACATAATGAACATCATAATGAGTAAATATCACATAAGAAGATCTTTAGATGATCAACTATGATAAACTTATGGTCATTTATATGGTGTAATATATATATCAGGAGTTAGCTGACTATAGCCCATGGTCTAAATCTGTCCCCCTGCTGGTATTTTTTAATAGTCCTGGATTCAGCCCACAAACTATAGTTTGCCCACCTCAGGTTTGTATCATTCTGGAAAGAGTACCCACATCAGTGAGCTTACAGATCTATATTTGAGAACAAGACATTTTCCTATAAATGTGAACTTTCAGAAGGTTTATTGTATTTGTCCCAATCAACTGTTATTGGTATATTTTGGGGGGTTTTATCTAGATTTCCTCTTGTATTCCTTTGCCTCCCCTAGTTAGGATGCTATCTCTTATAACAAAGTGTTTTTAAAAGAAAAAAAGAGAAATGAGAAAAAAATCAGCCAAACTGAACAATACATAAAAAATGTCATTCCACACCTGTGGACTTCCCATCTCTAGAAAAGAGTGGGAGAAAGCACATTTTCATATGATCTTGTAATTTTGTAACATTAATTTTCAATTGTGTTGTAAATATTCTTTTCATTCACCTTGTTATAGTCGTTGTATAAATTGTTTTCTGATTTACAGTGTTTGCCTTTTTGCAAAGTATTAATATTCATGCTGAAAATTTAACAATCCACTCACTAAAGCTTGTAATAGATTACTCCAGTACACCCCCAGATGACAAAAGGAAAACAAACAAAATCATCTGACAAGTCTATGGAGCCTCTCTACTCCAGAGACAGAGAGAAAGAGACAGAAAAAGACAGAAAGATAGAGACAGAAAAGCAGAGACAGAGGCAGAGAAAGACAGAGACAAAGACAGACAGTGAAAGACAGAGAGACGCAGTCAGAGACAGAGAAAGAGAGAGACAGAGACAGAGACAGACAGAGAAACAGAGCATTAATTATTTACCATGTGGTAAACATTGTGTTAAGCCCTGAGATACAAATACAACTCCTTGCCCTCAATAAGCTTAAAATCTAGTAGCAGAAGAAAACACGCAAAGGACAACTGGTAAGGCATTTAGAAAGCTATTGACTGAATTGCAGGATATGGATTTCTTTCAATTTACTTGTTCAACCAGCGGCCATTCTGTCTTTTAGCACTTCACTTACGAGTTTCTCTGGGGGATGCCACCTTGGCACTGGTTTCTTATGGTATATTGAACAGACCCATGATTTTCTTGCCTCCATGTATATATGGATATACATTCTGTGGATGAGGTCCATAACCTCAGAAAAGAAAGAAAAAGATATTCCTGAGGTGCTAGATCATCAAACAGTTTCTAGATCTGACACTCCAGCACCCCCCTCCCCAACTTTTCCTTTCCAACTATGAAAGAAGGGTTGAAAAAAACAACTTCCTTTAAGAGAAAGCACTTAAGCTAGGTTTTCTTTTGTTGATCTTAGAGGCCCCTAGGCACTAAGGATCTCTATGTATATATCTGTTGGGCAGGCTATATCAGCTCCTTTTCCTTTGAAAAACTGCTAAATATAGAGGTCACATCACAGGCTATGGGTCAAAAACCCAATAGTGCTCTGCAGGAGTTTAGCCCTGAAAGGTGCTTTTGGAATGCTGAGGGCAGTGCAACTTACCAAGATTCCAATATACTTTCTGGTAAGAAAATAGAACTCAAGATTAAGTTGAAGGAGAATTTTTAGGCTTCAATGAGGTTTCTAAAAGGAATTTAAACATCGCTGCTTTTCCTCTTGTGGGATCAGGCAGGCACTGCTTCATCTTGATAGTTAATAAGTATGTTGGATTCAACCCATCTCTGTAACTACTGGCAGCATTGAGATCTGGAAGGGTCTTATGATAAGATTGAGATATCAAGGAAGAGATTTGGAATGTTTGCCTCCTTTGTGGCAGAGGGACTGTGCCAGCCCTTCAGGAAGAGGAAATGCCTCCTCTGGTCACCCTGTCAACTCCTGGCCCAGTCTGGAGATAGTCAAAAATGAAAATAAACAGACATTGTTAATGGGGTTTTATTTAGAAGTCACTTTCTTGAGTGTTCCATCTTGTCACATTTTTAGTTTCAAGTACTACAGGAAGTATTCTGAAAGGTTTTCTTCTATCCCCACACACTTCTTGCACACACACCTCCCCCCTAAAAAGGAATGCGATTTGGACAGCCATTTAAAGTAGGAGGAATTGGGAATAACTATAACCTTGATGTTTAGTAATAAGTCAACTACCAACAATGTTCTTTAACTTCCAGTAAAAAGCAGACTGCTTAAGATAAATAAAATCAATGGACTATATAATGCCTGGCTCATAAGAAACGATTACTAGAACTATTAGTTCAGTAAAAAGAATGTGGTAGAATGATAAGATTTTTGGAATTGAAGTCAGAGAACTTAGGCTTGAATCCTCATCCTGCTGGAGGTGGGGGGGACTACCTGTAGGAAAGACATTTCATTTCTCAGGGCCTTGGTTTTTCCACTTTTAAAATTAGAATATCTGACTAGACAATTTCCAAAGTCCCTTTCAATACTCAGTCCTATATACTTGAGGTTAGGGACTGTGCCTAATTTTTCTTTATATTCTCCACAAAGTCTGGTACTCAAGTGCACTGAAAAGGTATTTACTGAATGAATGAATCACAAGTACTGGTCTATACTTATATTTGAATTTGCTCAGCTTATAGTTCACGTATCATAGTTATATGCTTTGTGAAGAAGATCTGAGTAGATTGATTTGGGAAGCTTGGGGTCACAGTTCCTTTTATTCTGACATATTATACTACCTTGACCTAAGTTACTTTAGGTCTTTATTAGGTTCTAGGGAGAAGCTAGTCCTGAGGTTATTTCTGACACAGGGATAACTTTGAAAAAGACAGCCTTGGGACTTTGGATAAATAAGGTGTGAATTACTCATGAGATGGGAACAGTGTGGTAGCACAAAGAAGTATAGAGAAAGGAGCAAAATTAGGTAGATTAATTTATCAAATTTAGTGAGCACTGGACAGAGGATGAAGTTAAAATTCATATATGTACATGTGCATATAAACCATATACATATTCACATCCATATAAGTAAATATATATCAGTTTGTATGTGAGAGATATCATTTAATTTGATCACAAAGTTAGGAAATAAGCCATTTTAAGGCCACACATCCTTTCCATACAACGTTGTGTGTTAGTCCTTAGGAATATTCAGACCTGTATTGATTATTTATAGATTTATTTTATTGGAACCTGCAATTCCATTGGCCCAGGGAACTCTCAATGAGGGTGCTCTTTTTATCAATGCAGATTATCACTTGTTCTACAGTTTATAATCTTAGAACATGGCCTGAGCCACTGAAATGTTAAATGAATTAGCAATATCACAAAACAATACGTGACAGAAGGCTTGGGATTTTCTGATGGTGATGTGGGTTCTCCGTATATTACTATAGCTTCCTCTCATGGATGAGTTTATTTAAAAAATAAATATTGGGGTCCTTAAGGACAAATTTGATTTAGGAGAGAGTGAGCCGTTGGGGGAGATTGGGTTAGGGGTTTTTTTGTTGTTATTGTTAATTTAATTTGATTCCATAGGTAAAGAGATGGGATCTTCCCAAGAAGGCCAGGCTAAGGTCAGATAGCTACCTGAGGAACTCTGAGCAACTGAGGAATTTTATGATCCCATAGAGAGAGAACCTAGAGTGATGAGGGTGGGAGTGGGGAGGAGATGTGGAAAAAGAGATCAAAACAGAAAGACTGGTCTCCAAAAGGGCAATGGAAAGGTATCAGAGGTCAACTTTGCCTACTTCACAATCTCTCCCAGACCTAGCTATATTGGATATTTTAAAGCTCAGACTGCTAAAAACTCCTATTCATTACACCCCGCTGTGGTAGTCCTTGATGATTGAAGGGATGAAGAGAAGATTAACATATTGAATATATATATATATATATATATATATATATATATATATGGAATACACATACACATACATACATACATATATACATACATATATATATGTATGTGTATTCCATTTCAATTTAGCTGACATTCTTTGAGCTCTGTCAAAGGGTATGAAAATGTACTGGGCACTAAACCACATAATAAGACTGAGATTGAGACTGCTTACAGCAGAGCTAGGTTTACCCCCTCTGGTTTAAGAAATATGAACACACACACACACACATACACACACATTCAATTTTCCCCTTATCCTGGGTAACTACGTGGAAACACTAATTGTAGGAAACTCATCCCCCTAGATTTAGAGAGTGAAACAACCCTCCTAAATTTTACTTGTGATTTGACTACACCTTCCCTGACCAAATAATTCAATCTTTGCAGCAGCTAGGTGGTGCAGTGGATTGAGCACCAGTGCAGGAGTCAGGAGGCTGTAAATTCAAATCTCACCTCAGACACTTGACACTCATTAGCTGTGTGACCTTGGGCAAGTCACTTAACCCCAATTGCTTCATCCTGGGTCATCTCCAGTCATCCTGATGAATATCTGGTCACTGGATTCAGATGGCTCCTGGAGAAGTGAGGCTGGTGACCTGCTATACAGCCCTCCCTCACTCAAAACAAAGTCAAGTGGAAGTCATGTCATTTCTCTGATGGCATGGTCTTCTTCAGCAGTAAAGGATGAACACAATTCAATCTTTATCATTTTTATTGGCCAATGATGTGCTGAGGAAGCAAAATTGCATCTTATAGCTCCTATGACCCCCTCCACATCATTTCTCTCACTGGACAAAGGAAACAATGACCTAACTCTATTGGTGATGTTCAAAATGCTCACTTACCATCTGGCAAAGTGCCAGTGCTCGCTGGGATATCCAGGAAGGGCTGGGAGCTGTCCTCAAAGCAGATAGTCCTGGCCATCTGCAAAAACTAAACAAAGGGAAAGAAGGGAAAGGTGGAGGTTGCTCTTTGGACTGTTGACTTCCAACATTTCTTTTTCAGATACTTTGCTGTTGTCTTCCAATATTTCTATTTTAGATCCCTTGCAAAGAGTAGTTAGGCAGTAGAGACAATGAAAAGTTATGATCGTTGAAATTTGTACACCACTGGGACTGCTCAGATAAATTAGATTTTTTTCTCCATTATCCTTTGTGCACTCAAGTGAGTGCACATTCAAATGAATAACAGAGGCCCACAGTGAGAGAAAACCAGAAATACCTTTTGGTTTTTTCTTTTGTTTTCAACACTTATTAATTATGAGATTCTTTAATGTATTTTATCAATTAGCAAGCATTTATTAAGTAGTAATAAAGAGTAAATAATTGTCTACATCTTTATAAATTTTTGAAATCAATTATCACTCTACTTACATTTCTTTTCTCCTCAAACTATCACCATTGACCATTCCCAAGAACATTTTTAGACCTACCTGCCACTTCTAAGAAATTCATAGGTAAAAACATGGAAAACAAATAAATCATATTAGTCCCTGACAAGATGAATTTACACACTACCTCTGTCTACCAAAGGATCTGCAGTTAATAAATGTTGTCATCATTTTTATTACCATCTCCATTTTCACAACCCTATTAGGAACTACTTGTAATGGGGGAGAGGAGAGATTGATGATCCTAAATAAAAGCAGATTTAAAAAAAGTCATCCCCATATTGCCACATTGTTTTAAGTACTGAGATGCAAAGAAAAAAGAAACCCCCTTGCCCTCAGGGAACTTGTATTAGAATGGAGGAGATAATATGTACATAAATAGGTATACACAAGATACATACAGAGAATAAGGGGAAAATATCCTTAGAGAGGAAAGCCATAAGTAGTTGGGGAATTGGGGGTGGGAGAGGATACACCAGAAAATGCATCTGATAGAAGGCAGCCTATCACTGACTATAGAAATCAAGGGACTCTAAGAGGTAAAGAAAAAGAGGGAGAACATTCCAGGCTTTGGGGAGAGGGGGGGACAGCCAGTACAAATGTAGAGTGAGTATGCTTGCGTCTTCACAGAATCATAGAGATCTCAGTAGCTACCTAATTCAACTCCTACCTAATAGGAATTCCTATTAGAACAACTCTTATTCTGACAAATGATCATCTAGTCTTCTGTTTGAAGACTTCTAGTGACTGGAGAAATCATTACCCACCCACTCCCATCCCTCCCCAACCAGTACATTCTACAGCTCTGATTATTCCAGAAGTTTTTCCAAATGTCAAACCAATCTCCTGCCTAGTGCTCCTAGTTATAGCTTAAGGCCATGGTAAAACAAGTCTAATCCCTTTTTAATGGGATAAAAAACCTTGAAATACTTTAAGGCAAGCGCCATGCTCTCCTAAGTCATCTCTTCTACAGGGTAAACACTATTAAGTTCTCTAGCTGAACATTTTTTGTTTTTTGTTCTTTACCAGCCCATCAAAAACTTGTTGCCTTCCTTATTCCTGGAAACTGTCTCTCAAGACAGACTAAGATCACATGATGTTTCTTGGCTAGCATATTTCATTTCTTGATTAATATCATGCCTGCTAAAACCCCCATATTTTGTTCATTCAAATTACTACCTCTTGCCTCCCTCATCTTGCATTTATGAAGATGACTTTTAAAACTAAAGTATAAGCCTTACATATATCCCTATTAAATGTCATGTTATTTAATTTAGTCCATTGTGATAGTTTTTATTCCTAACATAATCATCATCTTCATAGCTTATATTTATATAATACTCATAGGTCTAGAGAGCACATTACATATATTATGTTAGTCCTCATGACTAACCTGTGAGATGTGCAGATTATTTTCCCCACTTTGCAGATGAGGAAACTGAGATACAGGGAGGTTAAATGACTTGCAGGCCACAAAGCAAATGTATTTGAAGCATGACTTGCATTAATATCTTTCTAACTCTGAGAGAGGAGGTCTATTACTTTACACACTACCCCTCCAAGGTTTGTGTCTGCTACAAATCTGATAAGAATGCCAGTTCAATTATGCCTTCATCTAAGTCATAATGAAATCATTTTCTTTCCTCCCCCAAACCTTTCTCTCTTTCTAACTTCACTTAACTTCACCATTACTGTCAAGGACATCAGCATACTCCCAGTCACCCAGACACAACTGAGGTGTCAGACTCTGCTCTTCACTCTCTCACTCCTCCACATCCAATCTGGTTCCAAGTCTTGTCAATTTTTATCTTCTAAGTATCTCTCACCTATGTCCCATTCTTTCCTCTGACACTGCTGACATCCCTCATATCTGAACTATTGAAATAGAATACTGATTAATCTTCCTGCCTCAAGTCTCTCCCCATTCTGTTGAGCTATCAAAGTAATCTCTAAAGCACAGGTCTATGATATGCTCGTCTCTCCCCGACTCAATGAACTTCATTGGTTGCCTATTCCCAGTAGGAACAAATATAAAATCATCTCTATGTCCTTCAAAGCCCTTTATGACTTGGTTCTCTCTAGTCATCATATGCTTCACTCCCCTTTGTGTCCTCTACAATTTAGTAATACTCACCGTTCTTCATACGAGATACTCCATCTTCAGACTCAGTCTATTTTCACTGGCTTTCACCTATGCCTGGAGCTCTCTATCTCCTTGTGTGTTCCTTCCGGCTTCCTATAAATCTCATTTAAAATTCTACCTTCCTCAAAACTTCTTTCCTGATTCCACTTAATGCTAGTGCCTTCCCTTTGAGATTGTCTCCAATTTATCCTGTGTATATTTTGTTTGTATATGATATTTCCATTTTGTCTCCTTCATTAGATTGGGAACTCCCTGACGGCAGGGATTGTCTTTACCTTTGTTTTTGGATACACTCTATCCCCAATATTTTATATGGTACCTGGCACATTTATTTACTTAAATACTTTATAAATGCTTGTTGACTTGACTTGATAATAGATAAACATCCTAAATTACCCAGGTGCAAGCACAGACTCTTATAAGACTCAATTAGAGAGATCTTCCATGTCAACTTCAAAATTTGAATGGCTACTTTCAGAATGTATTTAACCAGTTATAAATTAATCTAACTGTGCTATTCTTTAGTTAACATCTTTCAATTTTGCTTATTGGATAACATATTGTTATTCGTACTTCATTCTCTAAGCGAACCATGACATTGGGAGGTGATGCCATGACTAGTAAGTGAATTGGATTAAAGTGAGAGAGAGCTGTGCAAAGTCACCAGCTTCACTTTCTCCTCCAGAGTCATCTGAGTCCAGTGGCAAAATATAGATCAGGATGACTGGAGATGACCCTCATAGATAACATAAAAGAATTTATCAAATGTTTTGCCTTGTCTACCAACTTAGTAACCTTGTAGAAAGAGGAAATGAGGTTGACCTGGTCTGATAGACTCTTAGTGAAACCATGTTGACTATGATCATTCATTCCTTTTCCGGGTTTTCACTCACTATCCATTAAATAATATGTTCTGAAATAATTTCAGGAATAACATTCAAAACAATTGTTGTGTAAGTTGCCAACTCTACTCAGTTTCCTTTGGGGATAATCTTGTTCCTTCTCCAACACTACACTACCTTTTCCATTCTCAAAGTTCTTTCAAAGACCACTGACAGTGGTTCAGAAATTGCAGCTGCCTCCTCTTTCAGTATTGTGGGGGTGTAGTTTATTTGGGGCTGTCAGCTTGATCTCATCAAGAGCAACTACTTATTCTCTTATCTTGGATTTCAATTCCCATCAGGAATTTTGCTTCTTTTCTTAGTCCAAAGACCAGTGTCCTTGACATAATAAACAGAAACAACATTAAAATTGCACAGGACTTTTTTTCTCTTCATCATCCTATCCATGCCAAGTAGCAGTCCTATAACCTTCCTTCATCCCATTCAGAGCACTCTTCCTCAGCCTAAGCTTTTTCTGAGCTTTATCTCTTCTGACATTTTCATAGGACTAGGACCTGTATTTTTCTTTTATTCATCCTCTATTACATGTTGTCATTGTTCAGTCATTTTTCAGTTGTGACTGACTCTTCCTGATCTGTTCGGGGTTTTCTTGGCAAAGATGCTGGAGTGGTTTGCCATTTCCTTTTCCAGCTCATTTTATAGGTGAGGAAACGAAGGCAAACAGGTTACGTGACTTACCCAGGGTCACACAGTTAATACGAGTCTGAGGCTAGATTTAAACTCCCGAAGATGAATCTTCCTAACTCCAGAAAACTGGGAACTCTATCTATTGCTCTACCTAGCTGTCCTTTTACATACTCATTCATTTTCTATATCCGTTTAAAAAAATCTAAATCTCAGTACCTCTACTTTCTGAACACTATTTTTATACACATACATACATATATGTACATACACACACACAGAAGAGAGAAAAAGAGACAGAGGCAGACAAACAGAGAGGAATTCAGATGTAAAATGCATAGAGCAGAATCCTATATGATTGTATTTCACATAGTTGGTCACTTCTTTACCTTGGAACTCTGGACTTTGGGAGCTAGGTGGTTCAGCAGACAGAGAACTAGAATTGGAGTCAGGAAGACTTCAAATCAAGTTCAAATCGAGCCTCAGACACTTATGACCTTGGACAATTCAGTTAACCTCTGCTTGCCTCAGTTTCCTCAATTATAAATGTAAAATGGGGATAATAATAGCACCTTACAGTGTTATTGTGTGGTTCAAATGAAATAAAAGTTGTAAAGTACTTAGTACAGTGTCTAACAATAGAAGGTACTTAACAAATATTTATTCCACTTCCCCCCTTTTAGGACACTAAGTACTATCCCAGTTTTCCTCTTCATCGTTGACTTGTTCCTTTCAGTTCCCATCCCCCAAATAGGGATGTCTCCTAAGGCTCCATTCTTGACCTTTCATTTTTATCTTTTTTACATACTCTTCTGTGCTCTCATAACTTCAGCTAAGTCTAAAATCTATGTATCTAGCTCTAATTTCTTTTTGTGTACTACAAGTTCCACATTTTCAACCACCTGCTAGACATTTCTACTTTTTAAGCATTCTATTACAAGAAACTCAACATGTCTAAAACAGTTTAGGACATGTTACAAATATCATTTCTACTCTTCCTGGTCTAATATGACCTAAATAAGTATGGACAAAACATCCTTTTGTCCCTGGCCCAGCTGATGGTAAGCCTGCGTTCATCAATTATTGTATCGGTCAAGGTTATTAGTTTAATAGAATTACTCAGCGAAGATCTTATATTAAGGTTTGTAAATAGAAATGGTGGCAGGTACAACTCTCTCATAATTCCAAGTTGCCCCATCACTCTAATACATTAAATCTCATGATGAAGGATCATGGCAGAAATTGCTGTAATCTCCTCTGCTGTATCTCATTCCTTACTTCTTTTATTTATCTTTTCTAATTATATAATCTGTCTGGAAAAGTTTGTACCAAAGAGATACAGACAAAAGTCTGTTTCAAAGAAAGTGACAATCACTCAGTAAGCATTTATTAAAAGCCTTCTTTTCTCAGGTACTGGGATGTGAATTTAAAAAAATGAAACAATGCTTGCCTTCAAGAAGCTTACACTCTGTCAGGGGAAATAAGTCCATATCTAAGTATATCCATAGAAAGGACAGAGATATTTACATGACCTAGCTTTCAAGGCAATAGTAGCCAAGGAGGTTCAGCTTCTTTCATTCTTAGCTTCCAGGCTCTTCCATCTCAGTCCTTGGAGCTTGAATCCTTAATATTGGGTTAGGATTGCCATCAGAGGGTAGTTGGATGATGCAGTAGATAGAGTACTGAGTCTGAAATCAGAAAGAACTGAATTCAAATCTAGCCTCACACACTAGCCATGTGATCCCAGGAAAGTCACTTAAACTTTGCCTTATTTTCATCAATGTAAAATGTGGATCACAATAGTACGTATCTCATAGGGTTGTTGTTATTATCAAATGAAATGATATCGATAAAGCTAGTAGGTATTGAATAAAGTCTTTCCCTTGCTTCCCATGAGTGACGTCATCAATGACAGTCATCAGTGACAACTCCTAAACAATAGTGAACCAATAGGGGGTAGTTTAGTATTCTTCTGTAGTTCTTGAAGTAACAGAGATGTAGCTTCATGTCCTAGCTCTCTCTTCAGTTCTAGAGTTTGGCTCTAATTTAATTACCTGAAATTGAGTTACTATGGCACCAAGATCTTATGGAAAGAATCCTGGCCTGGAAGTTAGAAGATCTGGGTTCTAGTCCTGGCTTTGCCAAGTGTGACTTGCTTGCTCTAGAACCACTTTCTAAGCCAAACTTTGACAGAAAATGGAGTGAATAAGGTAGCGTACAGGTATGTTGTAAAGGAGCATTAAACAGTTATAGAATAATGGGGGGGAGGAGAGAGAGAAAGAGAGAGAGAGAGAGAGAGAGAGAGAGAAGAGCACAGAACCTTCTGAGTGCATGGATAGTGGCATTATAGTATTATGGAGGGAATATGCAGGAAGGCTGTCTGACTGTGGATCCCCGGACTGTGTCTACAGTGAGTGAAAGAAACCTCATCCAAGAAATCTCAGAACTGCTTCTTTTGTTTTTACATCGCAGTTATTTCAAATTATATCCTACTCTCAACCCAGTACATGACAAATAAACTCTCTTATCTAGTAAAGCATTATATAAAACAAACCAAAGAAGTTCCTGCTTGCACAGTTTGAGAGTGGGGTTGAGTCCTGTTCATCTTCATGTGTGAGGTGGCATTCCTTTAATGGAATTGGGAACAAGTATCTTGTCAATTCACCTTCTAGAAAGGAAGGGGTCCTTCTATCTATCCACATGCAATGAGGCCCTTTCAGGTGACAACAGAAATCAGTGGGCAAGAGAGCCTTACTAAGACAGCTATCCTTGCTCTGACACAACTGGTATGGGCCCTAGCTGCCCCTCTGAAATACAGTTTCTTCATGTGTAAAATGGAGTTGAGTAATATCTATACCTCCTACCTCATAGCATTCCTCTGAAGAAAGTATTTTTCAAGCCTTAAAGTTATAGATATGTTATTAATAATAATAGTCAATATTTTATATCTTATTAAATACTAGAGATAAGTGAACTACAATAGAGTTTTATTAATTTAGATTTCACTGGTTTGAAAAATAGAACATTATAATTTGAAATCTGATTATATGATCTGGATAAAGTTTGCCTATGTAGTATCATAAATCAACCAATGTTAGTTAAAAGGCATCAGTTAGGTAACTACTATATGCCAGACACTATAATTCATAAGCACAGGATTAGGCTCAGTAAGATTGTGGTCACAATACAGAAAACAAACATTGTGAAAACTTCATCATGTGGTATGTGCTAATTTATTCAGTTAAACAGGCTTTCTCCCACAGTTCAGTAGCAGTGGACAGAAAGTTGGGCTTGATGTCAGGAAGTTGTTGTTCAGTCATTTCAGTCACATCTGATTCTCTTTGTGACCCTATTTTAGGGTTTTCCTGGCAAAGTTACTGGAGTAATTTGCCATTTCTTTCAGCTCATTTTACACATGAGAACTGAGGCAAACAGAGTTAAGTGACTTACCCAGGGTCACACAGCTAGTAAGTATCTTAGGCCAGATTTGAACCCATAAAGATAAATCTTCTTGATTCTAAGTTCAGTGCTCTATCCACTGTGCCACCTACCTGCTCCTGATGTGAAGAAGACCTGAATTCAAATCCAGCCTCAGGCATTTACCAACCATGGGACCTTGGGAAAGTGAATTAATCTCTGCCTGCCTCAGTTTCCTCAGTTGTCAAATAGAAATAATAATAGTACCCATCTCCCAGTGCTGATGTAATGATTAAATGAGATAATATTTGGAAAGTTTGTACCAGTGCCTCGCATATAGTAGGTGCTTAATAAACAATTGTTCCATTTCCTCATTAATAGTTTTTGTGACTGGAGCTACTCAAAAAGTAAAAATCCATTAAATAATCAAACTCAGATTCTTAACCAATTCACCCTACCCTACTTCTTCCTTTCTTCCTCCTTCCCTCTGGTTAATCCAAATCAGAGAGATTTTATTGTAGGTCAATGATGGATTAACTGTAGCCTACCTATGCTGTCAAAGGCTTCCTTTGACCAATATCTGCCCTTCTGGGTCAGTTTCCCTGTTGCCTAGCTTGGGATCAAGCTTTCTCCCATTTTACTTCACCATATCCTGCACTTTGCTTCAAGAGTCAGTTTTTACTAATGGGGATTGCCCTTTTCAGACAGTACTGTTTGCCTCCAATGACACTGATAACAAAGAGCGGACTACAGGATGATTTTTTTTTAATCTGTTGGAATTTCCTCTATTTTTAAATAACATAAGTTTTTAAAAGTTTTCTTCTCAGTAATTGTCACTATTCAGCTTTCAAAAGCACTTAAGCGGTTTATCTAAAACTCAGCTCTTTCTTGTTCACTCATCAGCTTTGTGACATCAGCAGTTTTTAGCTGAATTCTCTATCATTATTTTCACATGTTCCTTCCACCCTGGACCTAGATCTGCAAACAGCCCTAGGAAACTCCCTGATGCTTAATTAATTTTGTTTGCACAAAATTTCAGGGCCCCACCTTGAAATTATCCATGGAATGCTTTCCTTTTCCTCTTGGAGATAGGGACCACATTTCCTGAAGCTGCTAAGCTAATCATTTTATCAATTAGGCCAGAAATGCGCCTGTGCTTTGAACAGATCACTTCCGTTTACTGGGAACAGCTTCTCTCCTGCAATTAACCTTTCAGGAAATCGTTTTTCATTGCTATAGTTATTTATTATTTCCTATTAGTGAGCAGCATATCCTGTGATAAGTTGCATAATTAGAGGCTCAAGTGCAACCTTCATCAGAGCAAAGGTCATGACTATGGGCTTTGGACTGGCCTGCTCATTACAAAAATACTGTGAGAAATCTTCTTAGGGTCCTACCTTGGGCCCTCAGGGGGAGAGTGCCCATCATCAACTAGCCGTCTTAAATGAGACTCTATTTCCAATAAATAAATTAATTAATTAAAGCAATTAGCACACTCAGTGCCTGGCATATAATAGATATTATATAAATGCTTGTTCCCTTCCCTTCCTTTTTTCATTTGTACATAAGAAGAATGATGATATCAACTAAAATATTACTTGAAATAATTAACAACTTTAGCAAAGTTGCAGGACATAAGACAAACCCACATATATCATCTGCATTTCTTTATATGACTAATAAAACTGAGCAACAAGAGATAGAAAAATTCCATTTAAAACAACTGTTAACAATATAAAATACTTAGGAGTCTACCTGCTAAGACAAACCCAGGAACCATATGAACACAGTTATAAGACCCTATTCACACAAATAAAGTCAGATCTAAACAACTGGAAAAATATCAATTGCTCATGGATAGGCTAAATCAATATAATAAAAATGACAATTCTGCCTAAACTTATTTACCTATTCACTGCCATACCAGTCAAACTACCAAAAATTATTTCATAGAGTAAGAAAAAATTACCACAAAATTCATCTGGGAGAGCAAAAGGTCAAGAATATCAAGTAAATTAATGAAAAAAAAAACACAAACAAAGGTGGCCCAGCAATAACAGATTTCAAACTATGTTATAAAGTAGTAATCTTCAAAACTATCTGGTACTGGCTAAGAAATAGAGTGATGGTTCAGTGGAACAGATTATATACACAAGACATAGTAGTCAACCTAGTGTTGTAGTAACCTAACCCAAAGACCCCAAAACTTGGGGGATAAGAACTCACTATTTGACAAAAGCTGCTGGAAAAGATGGAAATCAATAGGACATAAATTAGGTACAGACTAGCATTTCACACCCTATACCAAGATAAAATCAAAATGGGTACATGATTTAGACATAAACAGTGATACAATAAGCAAAAAAAAGCAAAGCATAGTCTACCTGTCAGATCTATAGGGAGGAAAAGAATTCATGACCAAGCAAGAGATAGAGAACATTACAAAATGTAAAATAGATAATTTTGATTATATTAAATTAGAAAGCTCTTGTACAAACAAAACCAATGCAACCAAGATTACAAGGAAGGCAAAAAGATAGGAAACAGTCTTTATAGTAAGCGTCTCTGATAAAGGCCTTATTTCTCAAATATATAAAGAACTGAGTCAAATTTGTAAGAATACAAACCATTTTCCAATTGATAAATGGTCATAGGATATGAACAGGCAGTTTTCAGATAAAGAAATCAAATATATTGATAGGCATATGAAGAAGTGCTCTAAATCACTTTAAGTTAGAGAAATGTAATTAGAACAACTCTGAGATACCACCTCACACCTATCAGCTTGACTAATACAAGAAAAAAAATGATAAATGTTGGCGAGGATATGGGAAAACTGGGACACTGATGCACTGTTGGTGGAGTTGTAAACTGATCTAACCATTCTGGAGAGCAATTTGAAACTGTGCCTGAAGGGCAACTGAACTGTGCATAACCTTTGATCCAGCAATACCACTACTAGGTCTGTATCCCAAAGAGATCATTAAAAAGGGGAAAGGACATACATGTGGAAAATTATTTATAACAACCCTTTTCGTGGTGCAAATTATTGGAAATTGAGGGTATATCCATCAATTGGGGAGTGGATGAACAAGCCATGGCATATGTATGTAATGTAATACTATTATGCAATATGAAATAGTAAACAGACAAATGAGCAGAACCAGAAAAATATTATACACGGTATCAGCAATGATAAAAAATGATTGACTTAGCTCTTCTCAACAATATAAGGATCCAAGAAACGTACAAAGGACTCACAAAGAAAATGCTATCCATGTCCAGATAAAACTGATGTATCCTGAATGTAGACTCAAGCATTTTTTTACTTACTTTATTCTTTTGTGTGTGTTTTTTATCTGTTTCTTCTTTCCCAACTATTCCTAATATGGAAATATTTTTACATGATAGCACATGTACAAACTATATCAAACTGCCTACCATTTTCAGTAGTGGGAAATGGAGGGAGGGAAGGAGAAATATTTAGAACTCAAAATCTTGTAAAAATGAGTGCTAGATATTTTTCTTGACATGTAATTGGGGGAAAATACTATAAATAAATAGATAAAATAAAAAAAGAAGAAGTATGATGAATCATTTAGTACCTAAGAACTACTTACTTATTCACCCTGCAGGAAACTAAACTCTGAGTGACATATAGGTACAGAAAGCCAGTGTGAGAAGAGACTTTTTAGGAAAAGACAATAACTGCCATAGATGGGGAAGTAATGCTTCTTGATGGGCCAGCTAGTTGACACAGTGGTTAGCTGAATTTGAAGTCATGAAGATATGAGTTTAAATCTGACCTCAGACCCTGGACAAGTCACTTAACTTGATTTGCCTCAGTTTCCTCAACTGTAAAATGAACTGCAGAAAGAAATGGCAAGTCACGTCAGTATCTTTGTCAAGAAAATCCCAAATGGGGTTACTAAAATTCAGGCATAATTGAAAAAAAATTAGTGAACAACAATAAATGTTTATTGAATGTCACTGATGTTCTCTTTTCAGCTCTGTCATTGATTATCTTTGTAACCTTGGATAAGTCATTTCAACTTTATTGGCCTCAGTTTTCTTAGCTGTCAAAAAGGGGATTGACCTAAATGATCCCTAAAATCCCTTCCAGAGATCAAATTTTATGCTTTTATGAATGTGACTAGTAACCATGTAAAAATTTTTTCTTAGTATACAAATTCCTTGGGAGAAAATATTGCTTGTCTTTTTATTTTTCTTTCCAGTATCTAGCACAGTGACTGGAATATAGCAAGTATTTAGCTAATGTTTGATTGATTGATTACTTCAGATTCTCTAGGGATATTTTCAGACACTTGTTTTGAAGCAGAGAATGTTATAAATATAGAGCAACTGCTATCAGCCAAGGCTTTCTCCTGATTTCATTATTCACTCTCCCTTTCTATGCCCACCCTATATTTTCTAGAATGAGCCTGAGATTCTCTTTTGGTGGTTCTCCTGTCCCCCAACTTCTCCAGAAGTTGATGGGAGTACTGTTTTTTTATATGCTTCATAGTGCAATCACTAAAATGAGAGACCTGGTCTTAACAGAGCTTGTCTGCAGGGCCCATATTTTCCCCATTGTTGAAGGAGTTAGTCAACTCCCACAAATGTTCTTTGCATTACACACTCATGGGATTGCATCAAAAGAACAGACTTTCTGGTGGTATTTTCCATCAAAAAGCAACAGATAATAAGGAGTGTTACCACAAACCACAATTTAGAGTCTCTTTTAGAGGAGCATACTGCCCTTAGGGAGTAAGGTGGAATGAGCCCAAATCAACACTCCTTACAAGAATCACTTTTTGTATTGCTTTCTTCCCAAGTCTTTTGTGAGAAACCAGCTAAAGAGATAAATACTTTTGATTTTGGTGATATTTCCAAAAGATAGTTTTAGTTTTATCACAATGGCTGTTGTCCATTCTTGAAGAGGACCAAAATGACATGTCATCAAAATGACATGATAAAGTCACATTTCATTATATCCAACTGTGGCTGATCAGACCAATACAAGCTGAGAATGCTCTACCACAGATCGGGCACAGATAGTTGATGTGAATATTTGAGGTGGTTACTCTGAATTTGCACATTCTACATTTCCTTTGTGTGATCTCAATTCTACTTTTTTCAGATATAGGCATGCCATTCTGAGTGGTCCTGTGCCAATGTCTCCCATGTCACACAGTCAAATCCAAAGTTCATGAGAGATCTTGAGAATGTCCTTGTATTGCTTCTTCTGACCATCATGTGATTGCCTGCCCCATGCAAGTTCTCCATAAAATCATCTTTTTGGCAAGCATACGTTTTGCATTCAAACAATGTGATCAGCCCATCGGAGTTGCGCTCCCTGAAGCACAGTTTGAATGCTTGGCAGTTCAGCTTAAGCAAAGACTTCAGTGTCTGGTACCTTATCCCGCCAGGTGACCCTCAGAATCTGCCTAAGACAGTTCAAATGGAAGCAATTCAGTTTCCTGGCATGGCATTGGTAGACTGTCCATGTTTCATAGGCATATAACAATGAAATCAGCACAACAGCTCTGTAGACCTTCAGTTTGGTAGTCAGTCTAATACCTCTTCTCTCCCAAACTTTTCTTTAGAGCCTCCCAAACACTGAGCTAGCTCTGGCAATGTGTGCATCCCTGGAAAGCACACTACCAAGGTCAGCTTTATCATATATTACTTCCCTGAATGCCCTCTGTGATCCAGTCAAACCAGCTTTCTTGCTGTTTTTCACATTGCACGTTCCATTTCTCATTCCTGTACCCTTCTACAGGCTGTTCAGTTAGCCAATCAACTAGCATTTATTAAGCATCTATCATATACTCTAGGCAAAGCTCAGCTCAAATATCCCCTATATGAGGCCATTCCCAAAGCCAGCCCACTGCTAGTTCTTCTCATACAAATTTCCTGTATTTACTGTGTGTATATTTCATTGCTGTTCAGTCATTTCAATAGTGTCTAACTCTTCATGATGTCATTTGGGGTTTTCTTGGCAAAGATACTCAAGTGGTTTGCCATTTCCCTCTCCAGCTCATTTTGCAGATGAGGAAATTGATGCCCAAGGTCACACAACTGTTAAATGTCTGAGGTCAGATTTGAATTTACGAAGATGAGTCTTCTTGATTCCAGGCCTCGTGCTCTATCCATTATGCCACCCAGCTGCTTGTATATGTACTTATATGTTTATAATTGTCTTCTCCTATATAACACAAGCCGCTTGAGGACAGAGACTATTTCACTTCAACTTTGTATTCTCATTCTTCATTGCATTGCCTAACTCACAATAGGTGCTTAATAAATGTTTATTGATTGATTGGTCGAGAGTACTGGGAGATTGTCTCTGGACACCATCCTCTGTGAATCTTAAGACTAGATTTGACTTCTTAGAACTCTACCCGTACTTTACAATCTCTTAATTTCAATATCTACTAGGTATAATTGGAGATTATTACGCATTCCTTCTCAAGATGGAATATCGTCAACCCTTACAGTTCCTCTTAAATCTACCACCATCTCTCTCTGTCCTCCTACGAAAATTAAGAGTTTTGTGACTAGCCAGTCTGCTCAGCCCCTAACTACAATCCATGACGAAGTCTGCACAAATAGAAACCAAGGTATTTATTAATAAGTACAAAAGGAATCAACTAGAGTAAAGAATAATCATATAATTTCCCATAGAGTATCCCAAAACTCTCTAAAGATGCCATTTTGAATCAATGCCTTTGTGAATGCAAGTCAGGGACTGTTGTGAGTTACGAGTTCAAGAAAGAGACTGACTACCTAAGGAAGTGAATGCCAAGGAAATGTCATCTCAGCAGTCAAGGTGAGCTTGGAGAACCAGCTATTCCACCTTCCACTAAGCTTCAGAGACACAGTTCAATTTCTGAGGTTGCTAAGACCTGAGCCATGGCCTCAACCCAGGCTCTGATAGTACAAGTGGAAAAATCTAACACAGGAGTTTGGCATCTACTTTCTGAAGCTGCCAAGAAGAATGAAAGAGAAAGAGACGCAGCAGCAGAAATGCCAGCAGCAGCAGGAAGCAGTGCCCAATTACTACTGGTTGATGCATGAGGAAAATTAAATTTGATGATGTTTCAAGGTTATGTTGAAATTCATAAGCAGCAGGCTTGCATAATGCTGAAACATGGAAATTAAAGCATTATTGACATTCTACTTACTTTTTTTTTCAGGACCTCACTCTCCACCTTTGCTTTGTCATAACAAGTCTATTTAGCTGGGTAAGAATCTACCAGAGAAAAGGGAGAAAAGAGGGAGAATAATCTTGGGGGAGGGGGAAGAAATGCAAGGAAAACATACATATAAACATGTATTAGTGATGCCCAAAGATTATAAGATCATAGTTTTAGATCTGAAAGTCAACTTTAGGGGTTGTTTAGACCAACCCTCTCATTTTACAGGTAAGCTAACAGACACTCAAAGAAATGAAATGACTTGCTTGAGATTATAGAGGGAATGAAGATCTGTAACCTAGATATTGTGAATAATTCCTACTCCAAATTAGAACTACATTTAACCTGATCTAGCTTAGATCTATAGTGCATATGTAGAAAAAATTGAGATAATTATCTGGATAATTCTGGCCAAAATATGTTCTAATTTTCTAGATATTTCACTTATGCTCTCGATTCCCTCAAAGAAGAGGTGGTATCTTCTGTTTTTTTTTTAATCCCTCTAGTACATTCATAATCTTTAAATATCATGCATTTCATTAGCATGGGTAAATGATTATTTCTTCTTTCAGATGGACAAATGTGATCAAAATAGTCTATTTTATTTCTACTGAAAGATTTCTTTGTATGCACAGAATAGTATGTTCTGTTTATCCAGGACAGGCTGTACCCTCAGTCTCTTATTTTTTTAATACCTTTTCTAGTACAATTTTAATTGATTCAGGCAAAAGACATTCCCACTGCTTTGAGGAGGTATTATGACTACACAATGAGTTAGACCTCAGAATGATAATTTCCCTTATATTAAACACACTTTCCCTAGATGAACTTCTCCCTCTTTCCTCCTTTCAAGATCCCATCTGAAAACCCTTTCTCATCTTTAAAATACTTCTTGACAGTCTAGTCCAACCCCAGATGAGAAAAATTCGGTATTTTTTAAGTGACTTGTCCAAGATCCCCAAACTGGTAAGGGAACAGAGCAAGGATTCAAACTCAGATCCCCTAGCTAGAAATCTTTTATTTCTTTTTTTATACCAATTTCTACTCTGAACTTCTTCTATAACAGACTCAGTCTGAGAATAGCCTTAGAAGAGGATTTCATTGGATACTTCCATGATTTCTAAGTGTATAAGAAATAAGAAAAGATGCTATTTAAGCATTTCTGCTTCCTCTCAATATTAGGAAGTGCAGATGGCATAAAAGTATTTGTCAAGAAAGAAAAGTGAGACAAATTTTTGCTTGCTGCTACTATAGAAGGAACAAAGCTGATTTTTAAACAAACATTCCAGGACTTATACTTGTTAAGACGATTATATATAATAATGATATTGTTACTCAAAACATTTTGGGAACCCCTTTTGTGGTATGGGATTTCAGCAGGTAAAGATGTTGGGTTGGGGAAAAGAATGCATTCTGGGTATAGGAAATGAGAAGATTACAGAATCAGATAATGTTAGTGTCTGAAAGGACCTCGGGTCAGCCAATCCAACCCCCTCGTTTACAGATAAGGCAACTGATACCCATGGGAAGAACTAATTCATTCAAAATTCATAGAGTCCTCCTCTGATCAGGGGAGCAAGGTGATTCCCTTTCAAGAACTTGTTTGGAACTGTCCTCTCTTCTAATCTTCCAGGCATTTGAATGGAACTAGCTAGGTTTTTTTATATGTATATACAAGCCTGTGTGATTGATTGAACGTTTATTTGATTAACCAGTTTTCTATACTTAGTTAAATGCCTTTGATTGATTGATTGATGGATTCAATTGGAGATAGCTGTCTTGTTCACACTTAATTCATATCTCTAACTGATTGATTTGATACAGAAGCCTGGATGTTCTGCAATTGTTGAGGTAGTGGTAGGGAACCATTTTTCTTACATTTGTATACCCAGGGCTAAGCATGTTGCCTAAAAAATAATAAGCACTTAATAAATTAAATAATTAATAATTAGATGACTGACCCAAGAAATTTTAAAAGAACCTCCCCCCAAAAAAATGTTCTGAGAAATGATTCCTTCATAAGAATAAACAAAAATTGCCAACATACAAAGGACTACTTTGAAGGAGATTACTGTCATTGGAATGTAGATGTTCTTCTACATTTGTTAGTAAATGAGTTGCCTTACTTTGTAGTCATACCTTTAAGGAAGATGGTGCATTTTTTGTGAGTAGGAACTGTTTTTTGCCTTTCTTTGTATCCCCAGAGCTTAGTACAGTGCCTAGCATGTAATGGACACTGAATAAATGTTTATTGACTGATGGAATGACAAAGCCTAGCCTTCTTCAGTGTCAATGTCCTTACTTTTCTCTGACAGAACTCAGCTTCATTCTATACCAGGTAATGTCTTAAGGACTAAGGGTGTAGACTTGAACGGTAAATTGGGAAAATTAAGTCTGTGACTTCTCCTGTCTTTATTCTCACTTGCTAGGCCTGTTTCTTATTTGCTGGAATTCCCTCCTGCTCAATCCAACATCTTTTTACTGAAAAAGATGCTACCTCTTATGCCTGTCTCCACCCCCAATCCCCCACCCCAAGATAAGACATTTTATTACTACTTTCTGGAGGAAAATGAATTCGTAAAAATCTTCCCCTTCCTCACCCTTCTCACCAGGAGTCCCTGGAGTCCCAAGGTCAGCTAACAGGCCCAATTGCTTTGGAAGTCTTTGGGCGGCATGGTGTGAAAGTTTTTATGAAGAAAATGAGGCTTAAAAAAATTCAAAGAGCTCTTTCATTATGCCAAGAAATGTTCATGAAGCATAAAATGAAAACTTTCCACTAGTCTCTTAGTGAGCCTTCATTTCCATGCCTTATTAAAGTGGATAATGAGCAAGAATTGTCAAGAGCTGTTTGGTGAGACAAGTGAACTCAAGAGTTTCAGTCTAATTTTTAGTAGGCTCTTTCCACATCGGAGTTTATTGTTCTTCTGGCCCAGTCTTCCTCACCAACTTCTCCACTACCTTTTCTCCAGATGATAGAAAGCTTCTAGATTGCACTGGCATTTGAATGCTATAGAAGGAGAATGTGTCAGGGTTGGGCAACCTCCAAGAAGTAGCCTGCATAAATTCCCATGTCCTTGGACCATCAGGCAGAATTTCCAGGGGTGTCAGGCCATGGAAATTGTTTCTCCTTTCATTTCTCATCATCCAAAGAACTAAAAATACAATTATTTATTTATTTATTCTTATTGCCTAATGTCAAATGACCTCTGACTTACAGAATCCCCTCCAAAATGCTTCTTCCAGGTTTAGGATAATAGATTTAGAGATGCATAGGATTTCAGAAACCATCACATTCAACCTCTTTATTTTACAGATAAGGAAACTGAGGCACAAAGAAGTTAAGTGGCTTATCTAGAGTCACATAACTAGTCAAGTGTTTAAGCTAGAATTTAAACTCACTCTAAGTCTAATGCCTCAACTACTAGGCCATGCTGCTTCTACTGAGGTTTAGTATCATTTATAGATGTGGGTACTTACTTAAAGAAAGGGAGTAAGAAAAGAACTTTAAGTTACTTTATGTCTACATTTTGACTAGCAGTTCAACAAACATTTATTAGGTACCTAGTATATGGAAAGCACTGTGGAAATAAGATAGAAAGGAATCCATTCTTGCCTTCAAATAATTTGCACCTTTTTTAGACAATTTTTTGTAATCTTATATTTTATATAGCTTAAATTTCTATCGTGTTTCTGCCCTTCACCTCTCAAATAACCATCTCATATAACAAAGTATTTAAAAATTTGCATCATACTGAGGGTGTGTGACATGAACATAGAAACTCATATATAAGATTCATATGTTTATGTAAATATATACATACATATGAAATAATTTCAAGAGGGAGATAGTGCTAATTACTCACATTAAGTCTCTAGAGAGCTGGGGCCATATCTTCTGCTTCTACTTAAGTTCTCTATAAAGCCTAAGACAATGGCCAACATAGAGTCAACCCTCAGTAAAGTTTTATTAATTAACTTGGGGACCCCACATGTTCTCCATCTGCCCTTTGGACAGCAATTGATTGTTCCTCTGGTCCAGTCCAACTTTGAATATTTAGGATTTCTCAGTCTTGGACTCCAAGATTCTTTGTTTTGGCTTATACCCACTCTTTTCTGACTATTTGTACATACTGTTTACAACAATTGAAATGCAGAGACAATTTTACATCTGTGAAAAGAGCTCCCATCATGTTAAGTGAAAATGACCACCATAATCCAATACCTCTGAGAGAACAAACAGTCATATCTCAGGAGTTTCTACTCTTTGCTCTATTTTTTTTCTTCAGAGGCTTGGCTCCAGAATTTGTACCAATTCATAACCAGAAAGGTCATTTCTGGGTTTGCATTTCTTCACATGTGATTTTCCTCAGGCTGTCTCCACATGGATAGCAAAAGAACAAATGAGTCTTGGATTCCAAAATGCTTTTACTTCTTCATCCAATAAAAAAAAGAGTGCAAACATTTCTTAATCATACAGTTGCTTTGTATTTTGACTTAAACTTGCAGATAGCTTGAAAAAATCATTGACCCATTGCATTTTCATTGTCACCAAATTTCATAAGACTCAACAACTTGCAGGAAATTGAACCAGGAATCAGGACAACCAGGCCTTGGTACCAACTCTACCCTGGTCTTAACTCTACCATATTACATTGAGCAAGTCACTAGGTATTCACTTGAAAAGCTGATTTCCTCATTTTTAAAAATGAAAGGTCCAGTCTGAATGACTTAAAGCCTTTCTGGCTTTAACCTTTTAATCTCTCTCATACCAACTTCCTCAACTAGATAAACAGTTGAGACAAATAGCTAGATACAACAATAAGACGTAGCCTTTTTGCTTCTATTATCTTATACTATTGCTGAACAGCTAGGTGGCAAAGTGATTAAAGTGCCAGGCCTGGAGTCAGGAAGACCTGAGTTCAAATCCAGCCCAGACATTTATAAGTTTTGTTGCCCTGGGCAAGTCACTTAACCCCGTTTGCCTCAGTTTCCTCATCTGTAAAATGAGCTGGAGAAAGAAATGGCAAGCCACTCCAGTATCTCTGCCAAGAAAACCCCAAATAAGCTCACCAAGAGTTAGATGCAACAGAACTAACTCATACTAGAGTTTACTATTTTCTTACTTATGTACTGCTCTGTAGCTTGCTTTCTCTACAGGAAACAAAAATCAGACAAATGGGTAGTTAATGCTATTGATTCTAAGAAAACAGCTAGAGGAGTCCTTAAAGGAGGACTAGTCATAAAATCATAAATTTAGGGCTGGAAAGAACCTCAGAGATTCATTTCATAGACATGGAAACTCAGTCCTAGGGAGGTTAAGTGGTTTGTCCGAGGTCACATAAGTAGGAAGTAGCAGAGCCACTGTTTAAATATAGGTCCTTTGACTCCAAATTCTAGACTTTCTCACTGTACCATGCTGTTTCACATGAGAGTAATGTGGCTCCATTTACAAGGAAATGTAAAGGATGTGTACCTTTGTCTATGTGAGTGCTCCCTATACCAACATAGATCACAATCCATTGAGAGAGACAGAGACAGAGAGACAGACAGAGAGACAGAGACAGACAGGGGAGAGAGAGAGAGAGAGAGAGAGAGAGAGAGAGAGAGAGAGAGAGAGAGAGAGAGAGAGAGAGAGAGAGAGAGAGAGAGAGGAGAGGGCGGGAAGAAAGGGGAAAGAGAGAGGGAGAGGGAGGGAGACAAAGACAGAGAAAGAGATTGAGAGATTGATAAAGAAGAGACTAGGCAAGGTGCCCATAATGCTTTTCTAATAATTCACATACCTATAGCAGTTTTAGGTTTTTAAAATGCTCTCTTTATAAGAATATTGTGTGGAAGATAGGAAAAATATTATCACCATCCCTCTTTTAAGGGTGAGGAAACCATAGCTCAGAAAAGGTTAATGACTTGCCCAAGGTCATATTAGTAATGTGTTTGGAACCAAAGCTCCCTCATGCTCAGTTTAATATTTACAGCTGTATTGCCTTACCACCTATCTCACTTTTCTACATTACTGAATGTTTGGGGGTTTTTTTGTTGTTGTTCTTTTTCATTTGGGGATTTTTGTTCTCCTTTTCTATCTTGAAGCTGGAGAGGGGAGGATCAGTAAATTTCTACTTTCCCTACTTTGGGGTTTCATTAAGACTTGTCTCCATCTGTCAGGCTTCAAGTGTGTATTGTTGAAAGAAATGTTGTCCCAATTTAAAGAAGTTGTATCTATTCACAGTTATAAATATTTCTATTACTCTAATTGTCTCTCCTTTCATAGATACCCAGCTAAGCAGATGGAACACATGAAAGTATGACCTCATTTACTCTGGCCACATTACATATCAAGCAGATAAGTGGCCAACAGAAAGAGCTGTTGATTTCTCACTTTCTTATGAGTTACTTGTTGCCATGTAGATACAATCTTGGCGGCTTCAGGGTGGCTGCTTTGGGAGGTACAGATGCCCATCTAACCTGGCCTCTCCCTGCAGAGAGAAATCCAACCTTGAAATTCCTCTCCTTCTACCTTAATTGTTGAAAATTTCAAAGATCAGACAGACAGTGAGAAGTTTTAGAAACCTTTCCTAGTCCCCAGTTTGTAAAAACCTCACAAATGTGCGTCCATACATCTCTTCTGCCATTTCAAAATCTCCCCAGGTGACTTTGAGTCATTTAAGGTAATTTCTGTTTTCCCTGTAATTTCTTTGGTTCAACAACCATCAATTCTGACACATATGCTTTCAAGAGAGCTGGGGCTTAGTTGTCTTCCTGAGGCTTCCTCTGGGTTTTCTTCAAGTCCTGAGGCCAACAACTTTCACCTCCCTGGGCTGTTTTCCTCACCTGTGAAAAGGAGATAATGATAGTTGTGGCAAACTCCTGGGGGAAGCCGCATGAATTAATTACCTAATTAGGTGCCGTATTTGGAGGAGGCCTATCCTCATGGCACAAAGGTATCATTAGGATCTGCTTTACTGTGAGCTTTTGCTTGTTGGGTGGTGTGACCCCAGTCATCAGGAGGTCATAAGAATAGCCTATGGGCGTGTGGATGGATGGAAATTTAATCCCCCATATTGCTCAGTTCCCCTTCCTGACACCATTGCTCCGTTTCCTGGCTTTCTACAGGCCACAAGCCTTAAACATTGAGCAACCTCTTGGCTTGAGAAGAAACTAAGTGCATATTTGCCTATATTCCAAAACCAAGATGACGTATAAGTCCAATTGAACAGATGTGGTCAGCCGTTGATTGGACCCAGGGGAGAAAAAATTGAATGTATCCAAGACAACAATGGAGGGGATGAAGGGGTGAGCAAAGGTGAGCAAATAGACAGTGTCTTTCCTTTCCCACCACTATCTTTCCTTTGTTCATATTCTTCAAATTCTTTACCTTATCTTTCTATTTTGGGGGAATCTGTCTTCTTAGCTTCCCCTGCTCAAACATAGATGATGCTTTGATCTATACAAGGTGTGCTCAGTGATTTGTAAGTTTTCCTCCTAATTTCCTCAATACTAAAATTAAATTCTTCATACCAAGTAAAGTTGGTTGCCCACAAGTAGTTGGCAACTACCGAGTGTATATATGAACTAAAATAATGATATTTTGGTAATAACAAAATCTGCTATGATCAATTTACCCTCTGAGATCATGCAAAATAGCAGAGTCTTTATGAACTAGAGACCACTACTTCACTGTGTGCATTATCGTGGTCCTTGTTTTTCCTCTTTCTACTCCTTGATCTCTTTCTTTTCTAATTTTTTTTTGATCATTACTGCATAAGATCATAGGTTCACAGGATTTGGAAATTATCTTAAGCAAGGCATCCCAACCTATGAGCTTTGTCACTCAGAATGCCTTGAAGTTGCTGCAACGTGTCTGAGATCCCCTACGTAAAATCCAATTCATGGTTAAAGGTTCTATCATTTTGACCGAACCTTTAATCTCTGAAGCCATCTTATTAAATAGTGTCACACTTGAGGGTAGGAAGACTGAAGTTCAAATTTGATCTTAGACACTAACTGCCCTGTTGTAACCCTGTGGGCAACTAGTTTGGGTATACACCTGGACCTGGAGTCAGGAGGACAGTTCTAATTTTGTCCCTGACACTTACTAGATGTGTAAACTTGTAAACAAGTTATTTAACCCCTATTTACCTCATTTTCCCCAACTATATGATGGAGATAATAGTGGTACATACTGTTCAGGGTTGTTTTGAGGCTTAAATGAGTTAATAATTGTAAAGTGCTTAGCATAGTGCCTGGCACATAGGAATTGCTATATATATTATTTTAGATGCTGTTAGATGACTCGGTAGATTGATCCCTGGATCTAGATTCAGGAAGACTCATTTTCCCTAGTTCAAATCTGACTTCAGACGCATAGTATCTATGTGACATTGCACAAATCACTTAACCCTGTTTGACTCAGTTTCCTTATCTGTAAAATGAGCTGGAGAAAGAAATGGCAAACCACTCCGGTATCTTTGCCAAGAAAACCCCAAATGGAGTCATGAAGACTTGGACATGACTGCAAAATGACTTAAACAACTAACAATACTGGAGGAGGAAATGGCAAACCACTCCAGTATCTTTGCCAAGAAAACCCCGTGGACAGTATTGGCGTGCTGCAGTTGGACATGACTAGATGACTGAACAACAATAAGCAATCCTGTAGTAATCCAGGAGCCCTGAGTAGGTCATCTAATCTCTCAAACCTTCAGTGTCCTCATCTGTACAAAGGGGATGATAGCCCCAACCTCACAGGGTTGTGGTGAAAATTAAATGAGATTACATTGTGTGTGTGTGTACGGCATGTATGTATGTATATGTGTATACATAAAATGTGTGTATATGTACATATGTGTATGCATGTGTGTGTACATATACATGTCTATGTAGTGTTTGTGTAGTGCGTATGTACATGTGTGTGTGTATAATACATATTTATATATAACGCTTTGCAAATCGTAAAGCACTGTATATATGCTATCATTATTGTTATAAATGATGTGGTATAGCAAAAATTTATAAAGCACCTACTAGGCGCCATGTGCTTTGCTAAGCCTTGGGGATACAAAGAAGGGCAAAAGCTAGCCCTGGTTCTCCAGGAGCTCAGTTAGAGAAATAACTAAATGCAAATGTGATATAGGTAGAATAAAATGGAGATAATCAAAAGAAGAATGCTAATTAAGGAGGATCAGGAAAGTCTTACGGAAGGTTGGAATTGGGTTGCTTGTTGTCCTTCATTCTCAAAGAGGACCAAAATGACATCACTGTGCTAGAGTCAAGTTTCATTGTGTCCTACTGTGGCTGATCACACCAAAACAATCTCAGAATGTACCACAGGTCAGGCACCAATAGTCTGCATGAACATTTGGGGTAGATTCTCTAAATTTGCATATCCTATGTTTCCTTTGAGCTGTTTCAGTTCTGCTTTGCTCATAGAGCACAGCACCTTCTCTGATGTGGGCACACCATGCTGAGTGGTCCTGTGCCAGTGTCCCAGTGTCTCCCATGTCACTTAACCAATTTCAAAGTTCTTAAGAGAAACCTTGAGAGTGTCTTTGTATCGCTTCTTCTGATTACCATGTGGACACTTATCCTGTGTGAGTCCTCCATAAAACAGTCTTTCTGGCAAGTGTACATTTTGTATTCGAACAACATGGCTAGCCACTCAGAGTTGCACTCTCTGAAGCATAGTTTGAATGCTTGGCAGTTTGGGTTGAATAAGGACCTCAGCATCTGGTACCTTATCCTGTCAGGTGATCTTCAGAATCTTCCTAAGACAATTCAAATGGAAGTAAATCAGTTTCCTGGCATGGTGTTGGTCAAGTGTCCAGGTTTGACAGCCATACAACAATGAGGTCAGGTTGGAATTCAGCTGGGACCTGAAGGAATTCAGGAAATGCAGAAAGAAGAGAAATGAGGACGGAAAGCATGCTGGATGGAGGTGGGGGCAGTCAGTAACAATGCTCATGGTTGGAGAGTGTTTGTTTGAGTAATGTCAAGGAGGCCAGTGTCACTGAATGTATACTAGGACGTGGGCCTATGATTGTGAGATGGGGGCAAAGCTTGAGATAATGGTCCAAGGCATCTGAGTCATATGAGATGAAGAAGAAAAGGCAGAAAAAAGGAGGGAAAAGGAAGCTCTTGGCAAATGGCTCTGATTTTTTTTTTCCAGTGAAATATGAGGCAAGGGTCTCAACTGAGGGGGTGAGAGGAGGAGGGATTTGGGGTTTGAAGAGGCATGAAAAGGTTGGGAAAAGCTGTTGCATAGAGTGTGATAGTGAGTCAATTAGAGAGGTGTAAAAGAATTTGCCTTGCTGCGGTGAGTGCCAAATAGAGACCGGGTCCATTCAGCAAGTGATTTTCTCCAGCTTTCTTTAGTATCATGTGAGTATGAGCAAAGGTGGAGGTAAATTATGGTTTTCTGGTTCCTGCCTTTTGTGAGGAAATTCGCTAATTCCTGCACTGTAGACATGATTGCCCAAGGCCACACCTCTAGTAAGTGTCTGAGTGTGGATTTGAACTGAGGTCTTTCTGACTCCTTGCCCAGTGCTCTATCCACTGCTCCACTTAGCTGACTTAATATTACAAAGGAGGAAGTCTGAGGAATTTTTGTTCATTTAGAAGGGGTCCTCATTTGCTGAAAAGAGTGGGGATCACTCATTTAGACCAGTTCCTTCATTTAATATGTAATCAGTTAATCAATAAACATTTATTAGGTGCTACTTAGCAATGTACTAGGTGGTAGGAATAGAAATAAAAAAAAATGCTTGTCCTTAAGGAGCCTACAATCTGATGGAGGAGTAAAATGTAAATAATTAGGTGGAGATTGTAGCATTTTTAAATCATGTCTTACTCTCTGTGATCTCATTTGGATTTTTTTCTTGATAAAGATACTGGAGTGGTTTGCTGTATCCTTCTCAAACTTATTTTGTAGATGAAGAACTAAGGCAAATAGAGTTAAGTGACTCAACCAGGATCACCCAGGCAGTAAATGCCTAAGGTCAGATTTGAACTCAGGAAAATGAGTATTTCTGGTTCTAAGTCCAGTGCTCTTTCCATTGTAACACCTAGCTACATCTAACTAAATACAGACAAAGAAACTGAGGCTCAGATCAATTAAGTAATTTTCTAAATGCTCTAAATTGCTGTTGGTTAGAGAAATGCAAATCAAAATGACTCTGAGGTACCACATCATATCTATCATGGCAAAACAGGAAAATGATAAATGTTGTAGAGGATGTGGGAAAGTTGGGATACTAATTCATTGTTGGTGGAGCTGTGAGCTGATCCAACCATTCTGGAGAGCAATTTGGAACTATGCCTGAAGGGGTATGAAAATTTACAAACTTTTGACCCAGTAATATTGCTCCCAGGGCTATCTACAATCCAAAAATATCATAAAGATAGCAAAAGGACACACATGTACAAGAATATTTATAGTGGTCCTTTTTGTGGTGGCAAGGAACTAGAAATCAAGGGGATGTCCATCAATTGGGGAATGGCTAAACCAGTTGTGGTATATGAACATAATGTAATACTATTGTGCTATAAGAAGTGATGAGCCAGTAGTCTTCAGAATAACCTGGAAAGACTTCTATGAACCGATGCTGAGTGAAGTGAGTAAAACCAGGAGAACCTTATGCACAGTAACAGCCATAGTGTGTGAGGACTGTTTCTGATAGACTTAGCCCTTCATAACAATGCAGTTTTCTCTAATTTATACATTGAAGAGTTGATTGGAATATTAACTGCCTAGGGTCACAAAGCTAAGATATGTTATGGGTGGACCCTGAGTCCACTCCACACCTCTCTCTCTCTCTCTCTCTCTCTCTCTCTCTCTCTCTCTCTCTCTCTCTCTCTCTCTCTGTCTGTCTGTCTCTCTGCCTCTGTCAGTCTCTCTTTCTCTTCCTCCCTGCACATATACTCTATATATAATTCTTCATCACAGATATTGTGTATGCCATATAGACTGGAACAGATAGAGCACTGGGTTTGAAATCAGGAAGACTCATCTTCCTAAGTTCAAATCTGGCCTCAGACACTTACCAGCTATGTGACCCTGGGCAAGTCACTTAATTGTATTTGCCTCAGTTCCGCATCTGTAAAATGAGCTGGAAAAGGAAATAAAGGACCATTCCAGTATCTTTGTCAAGACAACCCCAAATGGGAACTTGACGAGTCAGATATGACTGAACAGAAATGGCATATTATGTTGTATATGTCTATGTTTTGCTATTATTCAGCCTTCAAACTTGAAGAGAACATGACATCATGATGTTGTAGTCAAAGTACAGCATGTTCAACTGTGGCAGATCAGTCCAATATAAACTCAGAAAGGTTCCACTGCAGGTAGTACGTAAGTAGTTCATTAGAACATTTGGAATGGAGATGTCTCTAAGTTTGCTTATTTCATGTTTCCTTTGTACTACTGTGATTCAACTTTGGTTATAAAGCACAGCTCTTTGATGTGGGCATGCCATGCTGGGTGTTCCTGTGTTGGGGTTTCCCATGTCTCACAATCAGTTCCAGAGTTCTTCAGAGAGACCTTGAGTATCCTTGTGCCCCTTCTTCTGACCTCCATGTGAGCACTTACCTTGAACAATAGTTTTTTACACAAACATGTATTTGGCATTCAAATAACATGGTCAGCCCACTGGAGTTACCTGCTCTGCAGTAGAGTTTGAATGCTTGGCAGTTCAGCTTGAGAAAGGACCTCAGAGTCTGATACCTTATCTGGCCAGGTGATCTTCAGAATCTTCTTGACAATTCAAATGGGAGTAATTCAGTTTCCTGGCATGGTGCTGGTAGACTGTCCAGGTTCACAGATATACAACAATATAACCAGCCCAACAGCTCTGTAGACCTTCAGTCTGTTAGGCAACCTAATACCTCTTCTCTCCCACAGTTTCCTTCGGAGCCTCCCAGACACTGAACTCGCTCTGGCAATACATGTCAACCTCATCATCTATGGGGACATGCCTGGAAAGTATGCTGCCAAAATAAGTGAACTTCTCTTGTATGTTTATATCCACATATATAATATCTATCTCTATAGATGTAGTGTATATCTACATATGGATCTGCTCTGGTCAGATCAGATTTGGTATATTTGGCTTTGTGTCAGTTTGGGGACCACTGATCAAAAGACCTAGCCTAAAAAGACCAAGGTCTCCCATTGCATCCTGGGCCATCTCCAATCATCCTGATGAATATCTGGTCACTGGATCCAGATGGCTCAGGAGGAGAAAGGAAGGCTGCTGACCTTGCACAGCCCTCCCTCACTCAAAACAAAGTCAAGTGCAAGTCATGTCATCATTTCTCTGATGTCATGGTCTTCTTCCAGAACAAAAGGTAAACACAACCAACCACAGCAATGTGTGTATATACATATATATGTGTATATACACATACATACACATATGTATGTAAACATGCATGCATGTATATACATAAGTGTATTTATAGATGCATGCAAATACATAAAAGTAACAATAATAGGAATAAAGCTCCTGATAAACCTACAACCATGGCCAAACAATCCCACGGGGGTAGTGTTATTATCAGTTATCAGACCACTGGGTTATGAGGTTATACGTTTGTTTAAGCTTCCTGTTTCCCTTTCATTCTTGTCCTGAGCATCCTAAATCACAATAAGTCTAACTTTCAATAGAATAGCAACACTGATAAATAAATCTGGTACCCCAGATTAAATGATTTAAGCCTTGGACTACCTCACAGCTGGCTCCTTTCTCTCACAAACACTCTTTTCCCAAGGACTCATCTTCCCACTGTGATCCACAGAGATGAACCACTTGATTTCCCAGAAAAGCTGCATCCGTGCTTGGATCATTCTTTTTACCACAGCTGCCAGTCTTCATATTCAGTCTTTTCTGAACCATTAGCAGGTCCTATAGGGTACCACTCCTCTCCCTTCCCATGTAACATATCTTTTCTAGTTAGACGTACTTCAGTTTATACCCACTGGGGGATTCAGTTAGTGAAATTCCAAAAGAATTGGACTCTAAGATGGTTTTCCTTCTAAGGCACTTCTTATCTAGGAATGCTGAAAGATGTAGTTTAATCAGTCAACAAACATTTGTTGACTCCCTACTGAATGCCTATCACTCTCCCAGCACCCAGGCAGAGTTTCATACATATTCAAACTTTTAGATTTTTTTAAGCATTATTATGAGAAGACACTGTGGTATTGCAGATAGAATATCTAATCTGTACTTTGGACTCAGCTCTGGGAAGATCATATTTAGCATGTTATTCTGGAACCCGCAGTTTAAGCTCTACATTGATAAAGTGTATACAGAGGACAATCAGCATAGTGAAATGGTTTGATTACATTTGATATTTGCATAAAGTGGAGGAATTACAAATATTTAGTTTAGAGAAGAGAAGACGCACAAAGGCATATGAGTTGACATTAGCAAAAAACTGCCTGAAAATATAACCAACTAAAAAGGGAATAGGTTGCCTGACATTGGGGGTAGGGGGTGAGGGAGGGAGGGTTCTTTTACATTAGAGATGTAGGATAATCCCTTCTCAAATTTGTTATAATAAGGACTCTTTGGGGCATGGATTAGACAAGAAGACTGCTAAGTTGTCTTCAAACTCTACACTTCTGTGAATCTTTTAATACTGGACTTGGAATCAGGAAGACCCAAGTTTAAATCTCACCTCTGCCATTAAGTAACTGTGTAATTAGGGACAATCCTCTCTACATCTCAGTTTCCTCATCTGTGAAAAGAATATAATATTACATATAGTGCCTATTATCATATAAAGCATTTCACAAAATATAAAGCATCATATAAACGTTATTTATTATTTGTTATTATTATTGCATCAGAAAATGTAATGGTATGGATACTCCTTCACCTAAAGAAAGTTATAATGCCTCCTATGCCCCAGTTGACAGTGTTCATGAGTTATCTTGTTCTGAGAATATAGATACCTAGTTTTGCCTTTTTTTTTTTTATCCAAGTCTTACTTGAAGGTTTCTGTTTGGACATGAATTCAAGTCTTGTCTTTGACACTTGATTCTGGAGCTCATTTTCTTCATCTGTAAAATAAGAGGGTTGGATTCTCTCTAGCACTAACTAAACCTGTGACCTAAGGAGTATGGTAAGACATTCTGGAGTTTGTGTTCTACTGACAGAGTCTTGGAGATGCCAGGTCATCAGCCCTTTATAATTAGACATCAAATTAAAACCTTAGTGGAAGGTGTACTGGATATGTTCCATTAATATGTGCGTGTGTGTGTGGGTTGTTGTTGTGTTTGCCCTTCATTACTGAAGAAGACCATGCCGTCAGAGAAATGATGACACGACTTGCACTGGACTTTGTTTTGAGTGAGGGAGGGCTGTGCAGGTCACCAGCCTCACTGTTCTTCCAGAGCCATCTGAATCCAGTGACCAGATATTCATCAGGATGACTGGAGACAGACCAGGATGCAATGGGAGACCTTGGCCCCTTTACCGCAAGGTCTATGCAGGTACTCACTTAGGGTGAGGTAATACCCATTCATTGAATAGGCCACACACATACATGTATATGTGTATATGTATGTTATATACATGTATACACATATATGTATATATCCATATATGTGTAAGTTTCATTTTAAAAACTTGTCAGGAGATTTTCCTATTTAAAGAAGTCTCACGATGAATCTCCTGGTAACTCCTTGTGACCCCATCTGGGATTTTCTTGGGAAAGATACTGGAATGATTTGCCCTTTCCTCCTCCAGCTCATTTTACAGATGAGGAACTGAGGCAAACAGAGTTAAGTGACTTGCCTAAAATCACACAGCTAATAAGTGTCTGAGGTCAGATTTGAATTCAAGTCTTCTTGACTCCAGACCTGGCACTCTATCCACTGAGTCACCTACCTACCCATGAGCAACAACAACATAGTGAATTCTTTCATGAGATCAGTAGTTACCTGTAGCACCACAATCCCTTCCTCTCTACTCTAGGATTTATCATTTTTTTAAAATGTAGATTATCTTGAATCTAGCTTTCTTAAATCATTGACATGTGCCCATTCATTCAAAAGGAGATATTTAATCAGTGAGGCTGTGTTCATTAATTATATAATATTATACTATTTGCTTGGAGTAAATAGGTGCATAGAATCAGAGTTGGAAAGGACTTCAGAGACCAGCTAATGATACAACTGTGGGCAAATCACTTCTGTCTGCCTCAATTTCCTTATCTGTAAAATGGGGAAAATAATAGCACCTACCTCCCATGATTATTGCAAGGATAAAATATTATTTGTTAATATTTAAAAATAATCTATTACCAATATTATTAATTATATTAATAAATATATCATTTATAATAATAATATACTATTAATATTCTTAATTATATTAATAAATATATTAATTATAGTAATATTAATTATTAATAATAAAATATTAAGTGTTTCTTGAAATCTAAAGTTGGCTATCATCCTCATGATGGTTGCTGGAGTTGTGGTTGTGGTTGTAACTTGACCAGGAGTCTTTTTTTTTTTTTTGGACACACCCTGAGAACAGGTCTAGTAGCCTTTGCTTGAAAATTTCTAGTGACAGGAGATTTATTCCCTTATGAGACAGCCCACTTCACTACGAATAGTTCAAATAGTGTAAAACTTAGCCTCTCAGTAACCTCCACCCTTTGCCCCTAGTTCTACCTCCTGTAGTCAAGCAAAACAAATCTAATCTCCTCTTACGTATGACAATCCTTGAAATACTTGACAAAAACTATTTTGTCCCATTAATCACTACTTTTTGGATCTGGTGCTTTAACCAGTTCTGAACTGGTGCATACACACACACCTATATATATATATACACTCACATATATACATATATACACTCACACATACATACATATATATGTAGACACAGATACATATACATAAATATATTTCTCACTCAGCCTACATCTTTCCATCTAATGTAAGTATATCAAAATAACTATATCTTTTAAATGTTCAAAGCTGATGTGTTAATAGCTTCCAATATTTTTTAGGTCTCAAAGTTCAGTTCACAGGCTTGTAAATTTTAAAATCAACCTTTTTTCCTCCTTAAATTGAGAGTGTCTTTCTCCAGTCCTTGCTATTTTCAGTATGTTTCCTCCAAAAGGTAACTGTTTTAAGTTCACCACGACTTGGTAATTGAGCTCATTGAGCTCAGCTAGGTGCCTTCTCACTATTTTCACTTACCTAGAGGTTTAATTCCCTGTTAACCATTATTGCTCTTTAAGTCCTAGTGAGATGATCAAAAAGTCATCATAGGCATTATAGACATAGTAGATAACAATGGTTCTCTAAGTGTGGTTCTGGGTACTCCTGGGGACCTAGAGATGCTTTTAGGGGTCTGCAAAGTCAAAATTATTTTAATAATAATACTAAGATATTATTTGCATATTAAAGTGCTTCTGCCTTTTCTGACTACATAACTTTGTGGAGATAAACTTTCTTCAAGTACCTCAACCAAAACAACATATCAGAACAGAATGAATGGGAGAAACAGATGGGAAAATCTAGCTGCCTTCTATTAAACCAGTCATTAAAAGATTTGCACAAACAAATGTGTAAAACAGTGACATTCTTCTCTTGAATTTTTTGTTTTGGAAAATATAGTGATTTTTCACAAAAAATATATTATTTGTGTTAAAGTGTAATGGGTTTGTTATGATGATTTTAAAATGAGTTAATAATTTTTTTAAAATTATCAGTTTTAATTGTTAATACAGTAAATATCTATAAATATAGCCCACATAAACAAAAGCTCTTTAGAGTCCTTGAAAATTTTTAAGGAGGGGTCCTAAGACTAAAACACTTGAGGACAACTGGTCAAATATAAGAAAAAAAATATGAACCTTGCCCTTAAGAAGCAAAATGTCTAATAGGATACAAATAGTCAACAACTGATGACTACGGAGTTATAAACAACATTGCTTTAATTTCTTTTGTGCATAAAATACAAGGAGTTAGCTCTAGGTAGAAGTGTGCATTATGTGAAAGTATGTCTTATGACTCAGTGATGTGGCACTGAAGTCAGGATGACCTGAGTTCTAATCCAGTCGTATCATTCACTAACTATGTGACCCAGGCAAGTCACTTTAATCTCTGTTTGCCTCATTTCTCTCATCTGCAAAATGGAAATAATAATAGCACTTATCTCCCAAGTTATAGTGAAGATAACATGAAATCATATTTGTAAATCACTTTGTAAACTTTAAAGCTTTATATGTATGAGTTCTTTTTCTTTTTTTTCTTTTTCTTCCTCCTCCTCTTCATCTTCTTCATCACCATCATCACCATCATCATCATCATCATCATCATCATCATCATCATCATCATCATCTTCTTCTTCTTGTTTATTATACTTAGTTGCAAACTTTACTTCATCATCAGTTTCTGTTCAAGTTAATCATCTTGATTTCTCTGACAGAACTGGCCTCTAATAAGTCTGGTTTCTTACTGATTTGTAAGTTCTTAAGTTGGCCTCCATTTATTTCCTCATCCCCTGAAAGAGTAGAATGAGAAGTGATGGGTACAAGATGCAAAGAGATTAATTTTAGTTTGATATTAGAAAAGACTTCCTTATAATTAGTTATTCTAAAGAGGAGTAGTCTGCTTTTGAAGGTAATGGATTCTGCCTCACCTGAGATATTCAAGTAAAGCCTGGAAGACTTCTATTTGCTATGTTATAGAATCTTCTCTACAAAAGAGAAGATTCTCACTCAGATCCAGGTTGAACCAACTGGCCTTTAAAGTCACAGAGATTCTGTGACTTGGAACCTGTGATTTCTGACATAATAACAAATCATTTTTATAGGCACTTAAATAATTCATTGAGTCATTTGGGGAGGGTCAGAGGGCGAGGATGCCATTTGAATGAACAGGTTTAAGCTAGGGGAGAAGAGGTCAGAGGTTAAGAGAGGCCCTCATTACTCCAGGAGGATTCTGGGGCAGACTTCTTGCACGCCAGACTGCATTAGACTCACACTGAGTGTTTGTTAGCACAAAGCCCTCAGCTGCAGGTGTTCTTCACTGTACAAAGTCTTCAAAGATCAGCCTCAATGTTTCTGTTACTATAAAGAGGATTAAAAGGATTTAAAAACATAGCGGGTCGGTCCAAGTACTAGCATATTTGCCAACATTTGCAAAGAGGGAGGAGGGGGAAAAAAGACGAGGTTATATCAGCTAGAAGTCCTGGAAGTTGGGGGGAAACATACCTTTCAGGTTTTTTATAGCCTGAATGTGGAACTGTAGCACTTTCAACTGGAACTCATTAAGAATTCATGGGGCAGAAAATGTAAGGGGTTCTGGAAACAGGGACTTTGAAAGGCCAAAAGCTAGCTATAAATAAAATGCTGTTGATATTCATTTTTTTTCCTGGTGGTTAAATACACTTATTACAAGAGAATGCTTACTTGTAGTGGGCCAGATGATTTTTGACTTTGAAAACCTAGCTCCAATTGAAAGGCACTTTGACATTAAGGACTTACGTTGCCCAGATAGATATGGGACCCAGCTATTATTCAGTCTCCAAAAATAATTTTGTCAGACCGTACAGATTGAAGATATTGAAAAATACCATCTGCAGGTGGAGGTACTAATATAGGGCATCTGGTGTGATGGTTAAAGGTACTACTGTTACTGCTTATCATTATTTTTTTATTTCAAATTTTCAATTATTTTTCTTTCAACTCTTCCCCTAACCTAGTAAATTTGCAGTTTTTTCAGTTTTCTTCAATAAAAGCATTTTGACTTTCAACATGGTCTAGTGAAGGACAATGTTGAATGTCAGAAGGACTCCAATGCTGTGACTTTAAGGAAAACTTTATTTGTACCTCAGTTTCCTCATTTGATGAATATGGATAAAAATTCTTGGTATTTTTGGTTAGGGTAGGGTTGAAATCAAAGTCCTGTTTTTCATTATCTTTACAAATAAGATACAAAACCACAGAGACACACATAAATATGCACATAAAAATACTTATTTCTTGTCTAAATGGATATCTGATTCCATTTTCATATTTTATTGGTAGAAGGTGATTTGTTGAAGGTACAGCAGAGATGCTTTGCAGATATGGAAGGCATTATAGTATGGTAAAAACAAAACAAAACAAAACAAATGAAAAAAATAGCACTGGCTTTGCAATCAGAGGAAATGGGTTCTTACTACTACTTTGCCCTTTATCATCTATGCAATGATAGGCAAGCCTTTAAACTTCATTGAACCTCATTTTCCTGATCAGTGAAAGAAAGAGACCAGACTAGATGACTTTTAAGATGTTTTACAGGTCTAAATTTATGAAAATTCATTTCCACAGGTAGTTTGGTATATGACCACATATTTATTAATTACTATTTAATTGTTTTTCATGTCTTTTCTCTTCAGCTAGATTATAAACTGTTTGAACAAAGGGACTTTTTCATTTTTGTCTTTGTACATACCAGGTAAAGTTCAATGTCTTGGTAATAGCATTTTTTTTAATATTTGAATTTGATTGTATTTATTAAGCTCCTATTATACTCCTGATCTTGCTAAATAATATGGGGAATTAAAAATATAATCCTTTAAAAGCATAGCCCTTGCCCTCAAGGAGCTTATACATACCTCAAGGAGAGGTAAGAGATACATATACTGTGAAACACTCAAATAGTATCTCTGACACTCTTTGATCACAGCCCAGAATGAGCAGCACAGACAATAATTGCTACAGGATTTCAGACAAAGGAGGAATTGATGATGTGAAATAGAATGATCAAACAAGACTTTCTAGAAAATATGAGTTGGCTAAAAGATTCAGATAAATTTTCAGTTGTGCCTAACTCTTCATGACCAAATTTGGCGTTTTCTTTGGCAAACATACTGGGATGGTTTACCATTTCTTTCTTCAACTCGTTTTACAGAGGAGGGATTGAGGCAAACAGGGTTAGGTGATTTACCCAGGGTCACCCAGCTAGTAACTGTCTGAAACCAAATTTGAATTCATGAAGATGAATCTTCCTGATTCCCAGCCCAGTGCTCTACCCACTGTGCAACCTAGCTTGCCTCATATAAGTTGATAGAATTCAGATAAGTGGAATGGAAGGAGACCTACCATAGGGTGGGGAACTACTCTAAACAAAGTTGAAGGGGAATGGGGAAGGTCATCATTAAGAGACCATAAGTAGTCAACATGGCTTGACTGGAGAGTTCAGTATGAGAGACGGTATCAAATAAATAAATCTGGATGAGAAAGGGGAGAGTCAGATTATAGAGAGCCTTGAACGCTAGTCTTAAGGAATTTGTTCTTTATCCTTTAGACCATAGGAATGGAATGGAGTTTTCTGAACTGGAGAGTGACATAATAACAGTGATGTATTAGAGGCATTAAGCACCGAATAGTACCCAGGATGGCTTGAAGTGGGGAGTCAGAGAGACCAGGAGAAGTCTAGTGTAATAAGATAGAAATGTTTGTGGAAGGTGTACGGGGGCACCGTATCCACTATAGCTAGTTAGTTGTCGCAGTTTCTGCTTGCAATGGAAGTTTGTCTTGGCTACTGAACCTTCCTAAATGACTATTCATTCCAGTCCTCTGTAAGGGACTGGGGGGGAAGGATGGAAGGAAGGAAGGAAGGAAGGAAGGAAGGAAGGAAGGAAGGAAGGAAGGAAGGAAGGAAGGAAGGAAGGAAGGAAGGAAGGATAGGGAGCAGAGATGGTGGATTCCAACAGAGAGGCTAAATTTGAAATAAGCTGAGGTAGGTCTGGGAAAGAGAACAGGGAAGTAAGAGGATCACTTTGGATTGACTGATTCTCTTGGTAATTACTTTCAATTAAAACAATTATTAACTAATGAATATATGGCTTTATCCCTACCTCCCTTCATACCAGGAAGGGGAAAAAAGGAAAAAGAGGTATCTTCTTTATAACATGTCTGTTCTCATTTACCATACCCAGGGAAGTGGGACATAGATCCAAAGCCAGGAGAACAATTCCTTGTCCTTCACAGTCTGTCCCCTCATCTCCCTGCTCCTCCACCATCCAGCGTTTCATGAGCTGTGTACAGTCATGTCCAGAGCCATTGCATTCATGTTCAAAAGGGAGCGAGCTGCTTGTTGCAAAGTCCCTGACCGAAGCAGCATTCCCTGACACCAGCCTGTTCCTCATGAGAAGGACAGGGCTCCAAGACACATAAATCACCAAGCTACCCAAATGAGACTGGAACCCAGACACAATAGCTGCAATTGGTACAGACGTTTTAATGCCCCAGGCTGGTGATTTAAATTATTCTTGGCTCTAATGGACAAGTACTCCACACAGTCACATTCTTTACCTGCAGTTAACTGTAACTTCAAACTCAGTGGAATTCTTTCCTACCTTGGAAACCACAAAATGAAATCAAAGAAACAAGATCTCTTGCAAACTGTGGCTCTGCATTGATGAGTAGAAGCAAAAAAAAAAAGCACTTGGCTTTGGGTTGAAAAAGACTTTAGAAAAGTCTGATTTCAATCAGAGGGCCAAATAATTTGGGTCATAGGACCTCAAAACCCTGCCACACAATGATCATTAATTCTTTTTTACCATGGGCATGCACTCAGAGGTGTGTGTGTGTGTGTGTGTGTGTGTGTGTGTGTGTGTGTGTGTGTGTGTGTGTGTGTGTGAGAGTACATGTGATTTACCGTCCAGGATTAACAGAAAGCAGGACATCAAAGCATAGGGGAATGTGAACCAGGCAATGAAAACCAATCTGGGCTTAAGGGGATTGGGTCTCTCCATGAACTTGGTGAATTGCTGGAGATCGATATTCAGGCTAGAAAATTGTAGAGTATCAAGTCTGGGAGCAATAAATCAAAACAGGGACAAAGTCATTCCAACTTATGTGCACACCTGTTAAAAGAACTTGGTGCTTGTAAGGACAACTCTCTGGGGAACCAGCCCCTGCTGCTTGTATGATACTTTCCAGTGGTCATTTTTCCACTTTCAAGAACACTGGCTCTCTTGTAACTAGACTTAGAAATTTTCATTTGCTATTTCTGCCTATTTGTGAGAGGGAGAAGAGCTCTCTGGTGGGTCTCCTGCTTCCTCTATGGTCTGCAGATCCGGCAAATGTGAGACTGGCTCAGCTTCCTAGGAAATATTCTAGAATATTTTCTGGAAATATTCTAGAACTAGAAATATTCTAGATTAGAAGGGAAGGTCAAAATCCAGTCAATAAATATTAAGCACCTCTATGTGCCAGAGACTGTGCTAAATGCTGGGGATCCAAAAAGAAGTCCAAGATAGTCCCTGCCCTTAAGGAGCTTACAATCTCATGGAAGAGAGAATATGCAAATAAATATATACAAAGCAAGCTATATACAGGTTAAATAGGAAAAAAAAAGTCTTCGTAGAGAGAAGACAATGGAATTAAGTCATGGAGATCAGCTGTTGGAAAAGATAAGGAAGAGTATTCCAGGCATGGAGGACAGCTAAAGAAAATTCCCAAAGCTGAGAAATGGAGTGTCTTATTTACAGGACAAATCAGAGACCAGTGCCACTGGATCAGAGTATTTGTTGGGAAATAAAGTATAAGAAGACTGGAAAGGTAGGAGGGGGCTAGGCTATGAAAGTGGATTTTGAGTCAGGATGGCAAAAGTACAAATATTTCTAAAATTTAACAGCTGTATGTAATCATGTATAAGTCACAACCTCTGTGAGCCTTGGTTTTAATAATACCTATAGGACTTGGCTTACAGAGTAATTGTGAGGTTCACAAGTATTTTTGTTAACCTTTAAGTATATATATATATATTTATATATATATATACATACACACACACATATACACACATATGTATATACACACACATATTCATATGTGTGTATATGTATATATGTATGTATGAGTATGTGCATGTATAAAAATACACACATAGATACATATATACATGTGAATGTATATATATACATGTCAATTTCTCCTGTTCCTCCTTTTCTCCTTATCTTCATTCTTCTCTTTCTTATTCTTATCATTTTCCATTGAGTCCTAATAGATCTTAGATCTTATATGAGCTATCCATCTTACTATTATTCTTTTACATTTCATTTTCTGTGAATTATTGCATTGTGGATAGCTGCATTGTATAATCCAGTGTAAGTACAGGGACACCAAGGCAGCTAGGTGGCACAGTGGACAGAATGCCAACCCTGGAGTCAAGAGAACCTGCGTTCAAATCTATCTTCAGACACTTATTAGCTGTGTGGACCCTGCACAAGTCACTTAACCCTCTTTGCCTCAGTTCCTCATCTGTAAAATGAGCTTGAAAAGGAAATGGCAAACCACTCTAGTATCTTTGCCAAGAAAACCCCAAATGAGGTTACAAAGAGTCAGACATTATGGAAATGACTCAACAACTACACAACTGGGATTCCAGCTCTTCTTCTGTTGGCTCACTGAGAGTGTCTTTGGGGCAAATCCAGTAGCAGACAGGATAATTGGGCCAAATGTACTTCATCTTGTTCACAGATTGTTTTACTTTCTTCTGGAAAGTCTCTATATTTTGAACATTTTCATTCCACGTATCCTGGAAAATATGATTATTGGATAGCATTGTAACCTTCATCCTCCTTATCTTTACTGCCAAATAATTCAAGAGAAAATCTAAAATCTTCACCCATACCAATCATTTGGAGTTATGGGGCAGGCAAGCTCAATTATGGCACACTGTAATGAAGTCAAGGTCACAGGCCTGATCTCTCTGCTGCATATCTTTGTTTTCCCCTGTGGGCAAAATACATGATCAACCAAGGTCCTCTCATAGTTGATCACAAGAGGAAACAGGTAACAGAAGGTGGCTAGATCAATGCAAATCCCTCCCCATTGCTGAAAAAGACCACTCAAAACACATGCTCCACTGCTGATGAGTGAATGAATGAAGCATTTATGAAAGGCTTACTGTGTGCCAAGCACTGAGCTAAGCTTGGAGGATACAAATAGGAAAGTAAGATTCTCTATTTTCAAGAGTCCCATTTTCTAATGGGAGAGACAACACAGTTTGTAAGTTAGGTGGAAAGTTCCCATGACTGTTAGGTACAGTGGCAAAGTAGAAAGTATTAACCTCTTCTTTCACATCACTTCTACTGATAGAATTGTGTCAGTTTCTGATGTTGAACTATTTCGATGAGTTGGTAACATATCAGAGAAATATAAAGATATTGAATCTTTGAATCTAAACGGAGAGGGAACCATGGAGTGGCAGAGCTGGACTTGGAATCTGAAGCTCTGTGTTGGAATTTAGGGGCTCTGTTTACTCTTTCTTAACCTTGGAAAAACTCATTTCTCTGCCCTGTACCTCATAAATGTGAAGGGGGGTTTTCTCATTTGTAAAAAGAAGAATTTGGACTTGGTAATCTCTAAAGTCCTTACCAGTTCTAGTGTGTTTGATGCATCTCTTATGAACCATCAAGTTGATTTACAGGCATGTGGCTCTTGTCATTGTTTTCTTGGAACTTTTGATCTCTGGTCACAAATTGGCCAGAATACTATACATTATATTTGAAAGAATGATGGGATGGGAATTGGGAGACAAGGATAACCATATCAACTTTCTCATTTACTAGCTTTGTGATCCTTACACAAGTCACTTAACTTTTTGGGGCCTCACTTTAAATAAAGTTATTGAATTAGATGAGAGATGTCAAACTTTTGACCAGAATTATTGTTCTGCAAAACTCCCAGTGGGCCCAAATATGATTGGGAAGTGTCTGATAAAGTAAAAACAAAGAAGCACAGTATAACGGAGATAATGTTAATTTGTGGTTTTCTAAGTCGATATGGGGCTCAATATGGAAATTTGATGCCATTGGGTTAATTTATCATTAAGGTTTCAACCATCTCTCACATTCTATGAATATCTGATTCTATGACCTTTAACCCTAGAAATAATCTACTCCAGGGATAGCTAGTTGGTGCAGTGGATAGAGCCCCAATGCAGGAGTCAGGAGGACCTGAGTTCAAATTTCACCTCAGACACTTGACATTCACTAACTGTGTGACTTTGAGCAAGTCACTTCACCCCAATTGCCTTATCCTGGGTCATCTCCAGTCATCCTGATGAATATCTGGTCACTGGATTCAGATGACTTCTGGAGGAGAAGTGAGGCTAGTGACCTGCACAGCCCTCCCTCACTCAAAACAAAGTCAAGTGCAAATCATGTCATTATTTCTCTGATGGCATGGTCTTCTTCGAGAACTAAGGATGAACACACAATCTACTTCAAGATCTCTCAGGGCAAGGAAACCATTCTTCAAAATCATTAACTGGTGATCATTTGACTTCTGTTAAACATATCAAGGGATATGTGAGGTACCTTATATGAGGTAGCACATGCCACAATTGGACAGGTTCATTCTAAGAGATTTTTTTCTTATACTAAGTTCAATTATCTTGTAAAAAAAACATTAGATGTGTTCTTTCTGATCCCAGGGTACCGAACTAAGTGTGATGGGTCAAAGTTGCAGTATTTGATTTAGGTTTGATATCCTGAGAAAACCAAAACAACAACAACAATAATAAAAATTCTCTATTAATTAGAGCTACCTCAAATCAGAATGGGTTGCCACAAAAGAAGAGGGGTTCCTTTCTCTGGTGGTCCTAAGTAGAGGCTAGATGACCACTTGTCTGGAATATTGTAGTGGGGATTCTCTTTCGGATGTGGGTTGAACTAGATAATAATAATAGCTAATAGCTAACATTTATATAGTCTTGTATGCCAGGCCCTGTTCTAACTACTTTATAAATATGATCACATTTGATCTTTGCAATAGCCTTGGTATGTAGGTGTTGTCAATATCTCCATTTTACAGATGAGGAAACTGAAGAAGACAGAAGTGAAGTGACTTGCCCAGGGTCACACAGTTGATAAATGTCAGATTTTAACTCAGGTCTTCTTGACTCCAGACATAGTACACTATCCACTGCACCATCCACCTGCCTACTTTCCTAGCTTTTGGTCTCCTTTGAGACTATAATTCTGTAATTCCGAATTTTTATGATTCCAAGAAGTTTGCCTCCTTATAGCTTCAAGCAATTGATCCTACTTAAGCCCTCTGGGTCTACACTGAATAGGTCTAACTTCTCTTTCAAAGCAAACAACTTTGGAGTTGAAAACAGTTACATAGTAAGGCTCCAATTAATACAAATAATGAATCCCATAAAGTGGTCACATGTATTTGAATTTGCACATTTGAAATTATAGTTTAGTAAAATATGGCAATTGGTTCCAGGCCAAAGGAACTATGCAGTGTGAATTTGAATAATATAACCACTAAATGGGATTTATTATTATCAGCAGTGAGCTTTAATTCCCTACTAAGCTTCCTCTTTTCTATGTTAAATATCCTGCTTCCTTCAACTCTTTCTCATTTTAATTAATTTCCAGACCCATGATATTTCTCTTACCTTCCTGTTAAGAAGTTCCTCATATCTTCTCAGATAATAACCGATTAACTTATAGACTTAGGCTCCATTTCTTCCATCTAGCATTTCAAAAAAGGGTCAATAGTTGACTTTGTGAGTGAAACTGAGAAAATGACTTTCTTGTGTTAGGGCTGGATCACCATGGATCAAAACTGACCCATGTCTTTAAAAAAATGGCTACATCACATAGACATGAGTTTGAACAGCATAAGATACCATTTTGTTTTGAACTGTCAGAGGAGCAGGTAAACAGGCTCTTTAAAAAACTGCTAGGAAGATTAAAGGAAATTTGTAGTTTTTTTAAATGACAATTTATACTTGTTGATTTGAGAACTCCCTAATCATATCCTTCACTGTTGTCCCATCCTTTCAGTCATGTCCAGTACTTTTCAATCCCATTGGGGGTTTTCTTGGCAAAGATACTGGAGTGCTTTGCCACTTTCTTCTCTAGCTCATTTTTCAGATGAGGGAACTGAGTCAAACAGGGTTTAGTAACTTGCCCAGAGTCATATAGTTAGTAAGTGTCTGAGGTCAGATTTGAACTTGGGACGACAAGCCTTCTTGACTTCAGATGCCTCACTCTATCCACTGTACACCTAGTTGCCTTCATGTACTTTGACGAATTATCCATTGGGGAGTGTCTCATGCTTATATGTGACATTTTATCATTTTTATCTAATTTATTTATTAGAACTTTGGCTTTCTTGTTCTGTGTATATCAAAAGGTGGTTGCTTTTATTGCTGCTGCTGCTGTTGCTGATGTTTAAGTTCATTAAATCATAGATCTAAAACTGCAAAAGACTTCAGAGGCCATCTAACACAGTTAGTGTTAATAGGCAGAATTGGAATCTAGGACTTCTAAATTCTTTCACAATGAAACCTCTAATTCTCAAATCCCTTTCCACTAATACTGCTGGACACATAAAAGGCTTGACCTTTCTCAGAAGCAATCCTAAGGACATTTGAGGCATTTTGGCTAATTGTCTGTCCAGTCACAGAATCTAGAAAAGAAAATTCTAAGCAGAGTCATGGAAACCTGATAACAAAAAATACCTATTTGTGAGTAGACATATTAATCAAAATTCCTGAAGTCTGCTTGACAAATATTCTTGAAAAGGGTGAGTATAGAGATAGATAGAAATAGAGACAGATATAGAAATTGAGATAGAAATGAGAGAAATAGAGGAAGATATAGATGATATATAGATATCTAGAGATAGATATAGATATCTAACACACATGTATTTTCATTTATGTATACATATATATGGGCCTATAGATATATATACATATAGCTATGGGTACTGTAGGCCAATTATGATATCATTATGTTACTTCTCATATGAGAAACTCCAAGAGACATGTAAATGTAATAACAACTAGTTTTTACATGAGGTAGAGCTCAATGAATGGAGTTCTGGGCCTGGAGACAGGAAGATCTGAGTTCAAGTCTGGCCTCAGACACTTATTAGCTCTCTGAACCTAGGCAAGTCATTTAACCTCTGCTTTCCTTATTCCGCTGGAGAAGGAAATGGATAACCACTCCAGTATCTTTACCAAGAAAACCTCATGGATGGTATGGTCTACAGAGTCACGAAGAGTCAGACACAACTGAAGAACAAATGATAATGAAGACAGTTGTGTGTTTTTTTTAATTTTACTTATAAAAATAAAACAAACAAAAAACCCCACCAAGAAACAAACATCAGATCTAAGCAAGAATAAGTTAAGAGGTAAGCAGATTCAGAATAGATTTAACAAGACACTGACAATCGAGAGATCTGCCAAGCCCTCAGAGCTAGACTCAAATCCAGAGACCTGATAAGGATTAGAGAAAAAAAAAGATGAGGCCACCAGTCCAAGAGGTCAATGCATTTGACCTCTGAGACCTCTGAGTGTCAGTCCTGAAAGTATGAAATTGTCCTGGCAGCAGATCTGATATTGGGATCTATGAGGCATTGGAAAGACTGGCAACAAGGTTCCTGGTAGAGGCTATGTCATCCCAGCCAATAAAATGAGTGCCCAAAAATTCTCATGGGAGCAGAACTATAAACTTTGTGTTCATATTTTTATCATGTTCTAAGCCCCTTAAACAACATTGTAGTTAATGACTATGACTGCCAGTAGTTGTCATAAAGCAATTTTCCATTCAAGAGCTTCTGCCTAGCTCAAGCAGAGAATCTAAGTAACAAGACCAGTCCTTGTTAAGAGCAAGTTTTTTGTTGTTTGGCTGTGTCCCCATTTGGGGTTGCCTTGGCAAAGATACAAGAGTGGTTTGTCTTTTCCTTCTCCAGTTCATTGTATAGATGAGGATACTGAAGCAAACAGGGTTAAGTGACTTGCCCAGGGTGACATGGATAGTAAGTGCCTGAGGCCAGATTTGAAGTCGGAAAGATGAGTCTTCCCAACTCCAGGCCCAGCACTCTCTCCACTGTGCCACCTAATTGTGTATGATTAAGTTGGTAATCTTTGTATTATCTTAATTTGTATCTCCACTCTCCCAAACCCAACTTGCTGCCTACCCAATCAATCTCACAATGTACTGAGTTTTGATAGCCATCTTGAAGTCTTCTAGTATCCTAGCAATCTAGAGTCCTCACTCCTACCATGGTGTCTCACATGGGGACACCTAAGTTTCAAACTTTTTCTTCCTCCTTCCATCAAGACTTACTTAACATATGATTCATGCTTTCATCATCAGTTTTGCTATCTAAACTAATCTGATAAATTAATCTTCTGTGATGATTGCTAGGAAAGAGCCTAGTGTGGATAGAGGTCCAGGCTCTGGAGTCATTATGGAACTGGATCAAGCCCTAATTCTTACATGTGCTAGCTGTATGGTCATCAGCAAATCACTTAACCTCCAGAGGACTCTCTACAAAGTTGCACAACAATTGCTGATCAGCACTGGCAGAAGTTTTCCCACTGGTCTGTTCTCTACTCTGATGAATTCATTGGTCTGAATGATAATAGCAAAAAAGATCGCTAATGGACATTACCCTATTGAAATCACACATTGCATTTCAGTTGTGAACTTATCAAGGTTTGTGGTCTTCACCTAAAGGAGTGACCATATTGCTGGGAGAGTTAGGTTACAGCATGGTCTTTTGAAGCACAAAGTCTTTCCACCACTCTGCTCTCTCTCCATCATCGTCAGTTACTTCTTGTTCATGTATAAGGGCACTATTTAAAAAAAAACATACCAATGTTTGAGGGCTAAATATTTTATCAGAATAATATATTAGTTAGTTCAGTCTTAGGAAGAAGCAAATCAAAATATATCAAATAGCACAAAAATAAAACAAAGTAAGATTGGGTAAAGTAAGGATGTTCATTATCACTAATACTATTGAGTGTAGTTTTGGAAATGCCAGCTAGAGCAACAAGGCAAGAAAAGAAAATCATGGTATGGGCCTAGACAAAGAGGAAAGAAAATTATTACTATTTGCATGTGATATGATAATTAACCCAAAGAACCCTAGACATTCAATTAAAATTAATTGAAACAATAACTTGAAACCCACAACAATCAACTGCTTTTCTGCATAGTACTGAAAACTACTATGAAAGCTGAGGCTGACAGGGTAAGTGGTTTAATTTGCCAAGAGCTACACAGCTAGTCATCATCTGAGGTTTGATTTGAACTCAGGCCTTCCTGATACCTGCCAAATGCAGCACTCTAAATATATACCACTTATGGACCTCATAAAGAATCCCTATTTGATTAAAATGCTGGGAAAACTGGCAAGCAGTCTAGCAGAAATTATGTTAAGACTGACATCTTATTCTATATGCAACAATATATTCCAAATAAAGAAATAAACTAAATATAAAAGATCACATCATAAAGAAATGAGAAAAAGGAAATATCTTTCACAACAGTGGCAATGAAGGAATTCTTACATAAACAAGTTAGAGATGATTGTAAAACAGTTGTTTTCAAACTGGTTGGTTTCAAGACCTCTTAACATTCTCAAAAACTAACAAAAATTGTCCAAAGAGCTTTTGTTTGTATGAGTTATATCTATTAAAATATTTTATATTATTATGAAAATAATTTTGACCTCATAGACCCCCTGACAAGTTCGTGGGCACCCCCAGGAATACCCAGGCAACACTTTGAGAACCACTGTCATAAAAAATTAAAGGAACAATTTTGAATAAGTGAAATTGAAAAGTACTTTTCACAAATAAAAATGCCTTTAGAATTAGAAGAGAAATAAATCTTAAAACATTTTTATAGCATATTTCTCACAAAGATCTAACATTCAAAATATATAAATAATTGATACAACTTAGGAATAAAAGCTATTCTCCAGTGGATAGAAAATAAAACATATGAACAGTCAGTTAACTAATAAAGAAATGCAAGCCATTCTCAGTAATATGAAAAATAAAATGCTCCATTACTTGTAATAAGAAAGCTACAGATCAAAACAATTCCTAGCTTCCACCATACACTCATCATATTCACAGAGATGACTAAATAGGAAAATAGTAATTATTGGAGAGGAATAAGACGATAACCACATATGTTGACTGCTGGTGGAGTTTGAAATGCTTGGATGAGTTTGATTAGAAGTATACCCAAAACTATACCCAACTACATTTGGGTTAGAAAAGTGCTCCAAGGATCACTAAACTGTACATACTCTGACTCAAATATATTATTATGAGGTTATTATTATTATTATTAGGATGTGCTTCTAAGACATAAAGGACAGAGGAAAAAGAGTATCAATTTACAAGAATATTTTAGAATTATGTTTTTGTTGTGACAAAAAACTGGAAATAAAATGTTCTCCTTAGTTGAGGAATGAATGCATGAACTGTAGGATCTGAATATAAAGGAAATTAAAGCACCGTACAAAATAAAGACTATGACAGATTCAGAGAAAGATGGAAAGACTTGTATGAACAGATGCAGACGAAAGTGAGAAGAACCAGGACAATAATTTCAGTAATCATCATAATATATGAGCAAAACAATTCTGAAAGACCTCAGAAGTTTGACTAAAGCAATGACCCATCATAACTTCAAAAGACTAATGAGAAAGCATCTCTTGTACCTCCTGATTGAGAGGTGGTGGACTACAGATATAAAATCAGAGAGGCATTCTAAGATAGGACTGATAACTTAATTCATTTTGCTTGATTTTACATACTTTTATAAAGAGGGGGTTTCTTCTGGGGTAGTGGGAAGAAATGGTTTGATAGGTAGTGAAAGATATGCAAAGTTAAAAGCATCAGTGAGGCATTTTAAAAATTAAAAAAACACATCAAACTTTAAATATGTTGATGTGAAGTATTTAACTATGAATAGATTCCATTTATAGAATTTTTGTGTTTTAGTTTACCAAGTTTTTCTCCAAGTTATTTAAATGGTACAAGTGATATCGTCTCCATTTTTAAAATGAGAAAATGATTTCCAAAAGTAAAGTGACTTGCATAGAGTAATGATGTTGATAAGTGTTTTAGATTTCCTGATTTGAAAACAGTCATCTTTCCATTGCACCATGCTGCGTGTATATGTGGGCAATTCGATTACTAATGAATGGGGTTCAAAGTCAAAATCCTGACTTTTACAGTCCTCATTAAAGAAAAATGTCAAGGGTAGGCCCACGAGGCCTTCTTTCTAAACCTCCTCGTTCTTTTACAACAAGGTATACTTTGTATGCCTTTAAATTAGACTTCATTTTTCGATTTAGTTCTCAGGTGATTTTTTTTTCCTGAAACCAGGTTTAGTGTTCTGGAGAAGTGTTTGTCCAAATTAAATTGCAGCCAGCACAACTGAATATTATGGGGAACTGATAGCAAAGCAGTTTATAGAAGCTATTTTTCCATCTTGTAACATGTAGAGGCTACCTTTACTAAAGAACTGTAGATTCTAATTTGGGTAAGGGGACTTTTTTTTTTTTTTTTTTAGGGTCTGTTGGTGTTGCACTGATAATGACATTTCTACCATACTATGAATTGCATAAAGCTTAATTTGAGATGGAAGGATTTTCTGTTGGGGAGAAAGTCAGGTGTATTGAATTCAATTGGTATTTCAAGCAATTGAAGAAATGATGACATTGGTAGCGATAACCATGATGAGATTCCCATGCTGTTTCTCAAGGAGTTGATGATGCAAAATCAGGACCTACAAACAATAGAGTCCATTCATTAGAAAGTAAGTAAATAGGAAATTCAAACAAAATAACCAGTGTTTTAGATTTAGGTAGAAGAACCAGAGGACACAATGCAGCAGTCTGCTCTAATAGTTTCTTGATTTCTAGTTATTTCTCTTAGGTTAGCTGAATGATTCTTTTTTTATATAGACACAGAAGAAGAGACCTTGAAAGGTTACCCAGGTTCTAACCCCCTGCCTCTGGAAAAGAGCACATTTAAACAATCCAATATAATCACAAGAAACTGAAAAGTCTATCATAAAATACAACCTAATATGAATGAGCAGTGTGTCACAGAGGGACAGAGAGCCAGCTTCATAGTCAGGACAGCCTGGGTTCAAGACCTGCCTGTGATACACACTGGCTGTGTGACTCCAGTAAGAGCTAGCATTTATATAGCAACTTAAAGTTTGTAAGCACTTTACAAATAATATCTCATTTTGTTTTCAAAGCCATTCCAAGAGGTAGGTAAGGCAAAGTAACAAATATTCATTAAGGTTTGCTGTGTACCAAGCATTGTGCTAAATTTCAGGGATACAAGAAAACAACAACAATCAGTTCCCTACCCTCAAGGAACATATGTTCTCTTAAGGGAAGATGACAAATGGGGGGAGGGGGCTGAAAAACTGGCAGGACACTACCCACCTCTGTGACAGATGGCTTTTCCAGGGCTAGAAGGTCCCAGGTACTGAGTGAAGTTCCAGGGCAAGACAGCAATTGAGGCATGATGGCAAAGTCCAAAAAAGTCAGAGATAGAACAAGGAGAATAATGAGTATGGGCTAACCTTTCTACAAAATGGAAATCCCTGGAGGGAGTTGAGGGATATTCCAGGGTGAGAAGACAGCATGTATGTATCTATGTATGTATATGGATGGATGGATAAATGGATGGATGATGTATCTGTGTGTATATGTGTTTATGTTTCAGCATTTCAGCATAAGGAGATTAACACTCCTCCCTCTTCCAATTAGAAATGTTTTGCTTGGATGACTCTAACTACAAAAACAGGTAAACATGAGTATTATATGTGAATACTACAAATTAAAAAAAATGAAAACTAATTTCACCAGTTACAAGAAAGAGGTTCACTGCTTCATCAACAACTCTCAGCTCCAAGTTACACAGTAATGTATTATAGATCAGTGTAGGGTGAGTATAAGAAATGTCTTTATTCCAAAACCTACATTAGAGGAAATAACAATAAAAATTGTGGGGTTACTTAAATATGAAGATGGAAAAGCTGCAGATCATGAAGGTATTGAACATTGACACTGAATTCAAACCCGAGAAATGCTAATCAAATATAAAACACAGGGCAAAAGCAATGCCTATGTTTCCAATGATTTCACAAAGGAGATATACTTAGCATACTTAGACTGGAATTTCAAAAGCATCTTTTGAGTCTGATGCTATCAATTCAGTTACTAAAGCAGCTAATGCCATCAACTAGCTATTAAAGCAATTATACCAAAAAAAATTTAAAAATGATAACCTAGTATCAGCTATAACCACCATGAACAAATGCTTTCTCCCACAATATTTACAGAAAGACTAAAAACTTTTCAGGACCTGCACACAGTAATATGTGCTATACCTTAAGGTGTAAATATACATACATATATACAAATACACACATATGTGTATGTGTTTGTATGTAAATTCTGGCGTCACTCTCTCTGACTTATCACATCTTTCCCTCAGGATTCTCAGATATCTTGTTGAGGTCAGCATGTCTCTTTTCTCTGCCATTGGCTGAAGCTCCCACAATTTACATTTTCCTAATATTTAGGGGAATGGTGACTAGGACCCTTACCATTTAGCCACTTAATACCAGTAGCTCTTAGAAAGAAAAGTTTATTTCAATGATATAATAACAAACATAGAAATATTTCCTTCCTCTTCTCGAAGGCATAACGCTCTTCAGTCTTGGAAGTAGGATGGGTTGGTGGAGATTAAGCTCAAAATTTAGCTCGGTTCCTACATAGCTTTGGTTCCACCAAGTTCACATTCTGAGGTATTATTGGCATTGTTGCCATATCCACTGGGCTAGAGTCCCAAAGATTATTCCAGATTATCACATAGTGTTTCTCAAGGCCTTGGTTATAAACTAGCTACAACACTAAGCCTAAATTCCTGGACTCCCCAATTCCTATGACTCATACTTCCAGCCTTTGAAATTCCCAAAGTTTACATTCCACTCCCTGTACCTAGAACTGCAAAGAATGAATAAAATGGACAAGCAGGCCCCATTTCTCAGGAAGCCATATGGCCTCAGAAAGGAGAAGGATGAAATCCTAAGGTCTTCTCAACTCATAGTTTTGCTCATAAAATGATGGGATCTGCACATGTATCAGACCCCCATTACATAATGACCACAGGGAAAAAAAAAGATAACTCTACCTAGGAATACACTATGGACAGGCATAAAATACCACCATGGAAGATTTGATTTGGTAAAAAAATTATTAAGAACCATAGAAAGATGTTGGAAGATTACAACAACCTCCAGACAGTATTTCCCCAAGGGGCTTATCTGAAGGACACATCTAGGACTTATATGAGCCAGGATTCAAACCTAGGTCTTGTGACTGAATCTAGTGACCTGTTACTCTGTGTAATCTGTAGAATCCTTGTATGATTCATACCTTGCCACACCTCAACCCTAGGTTATCCTACTATCTGTTTTTTCCGTTCTTACTCTTCTACTGTTGAACATGACTGGGAGACATCACACAGTCATGAGGCAAAGTTCACTCCAAGTCCATGGTGTCTGATCTCAACTAGACCCTGGCTGCCGTGTGGCGATTCTTCCCTGATTCATTTTCCAACACACTTCCCCGAGCATTTGTGCCAAATCTTCCTTGTCCTCTATCCCCAGATACAGAGATTCCTCTCTCTCATCAGAGAAACACATCTCCTTCTTCCTTATTTGAATTCCTTGCTTCTGGGGTCTCCCTTCTGCTATTCATCTCCCATGCAGGTCCTAAAATAATCTTCCTAAGGCATAGAATTGATCATGAATGAATGATTGAATGAATGAAAAAAAGTTCTCTTAGTACTTATTACCTTCCAAGCACTGTGCTAAGAACTAGAGGTAGAAATACTAAAGAAAAGACAGTTCTTGCCTTCAAGGAGATAACACATAACAGAAAGTAGTGTCTATGGAGAGATATTTTGGTTTGTAACATTAAACAGATGATGCAAGGGCCATAAGGAAGTGGATTGATAATCTCTTTCCAGTAGCAATGGCAATATTGATTTGATTATGATTTATTTTCCAAACTGAAAAGGTTGAGAACAGGAGATAAAAGGGAAGATGGCTGGTGAGAAGATGCCTTGGGTATTAGGTGAAACATGCCTAGATATATAGGTTATGTGAAACACCAATAAGGTAAGTGGCAGGCATTTGAGAGGTGAAAAGGTTAAGTCCTCAGAGCAAAAGATAGATAGACTAGAGAGGCAGAGAGGAGAGAGAACTGAGACAGGAAGACCAATAAAGAGGTTACTGAAGTAACTGAGAATTTGATGTTGTGAATAGAGAAGGATTAGACGGTCAGTCGGTCTACATGCATTCATTGAATGTTTACTATGAGGCAGCTAAGCACTGAGAATACAAACAAACTGCCTCAAGGAGCCAAATTCAACATTTATTTTTTATTTCATGGTTACTTTTTCAAGGTACTGAATATAGTGGACTGAGAGGATTCAATAGATCAGATATCCCCTGAACAACTCCCTGCTTCTGGTGTTTATAACCAGCTTCACAGAGCTACTAGCATATTTGAACTGTAATATCACAAGTCCATATGGATTTGGGGGGGTAGAGAAAGACATCACTCTACAGAGAATAAAAACAGAAAAAAAACCTTCTGAAATAGGCCAGATGTTCATAGAGGAAACTCATACGGTAGGTGACCCAATTGTGAGAGCACTGAGAGATAGCTACACAAAGTTTCTATTTATAATACCAAAGGCATGGGGGAAAATGCCAGATTTTATTAATACAAAACAAACAAAAAACCAAGAGGACATCAACAACTACCAAGCTACATGTCTTATTTCCCCATTTATATACAATTTTTGAGAATAATCCATATAAGCATTTAAAAAAACCTCATCGGATCTAAACTTAAACAAAGCATAGTTTTGCAAGCAAAATTCCATAGTAGAGCACGTCTTTTGACTGTCACACTATTGACAGACAAGATTCCACTAATGTTAAAATTATTTGATTAATTTGGTACAGCTCATCATTTACCTATGTGCATGCTAGGACCTATCACCAGTCATTTTGATCTATGTCTTGTCACTGGACTGTGATGGCTCTGGAGGAGGGAATAGGGCTGATGACTCTGCACAGCCTTGCCTCATTTAAATCAAATTTACTTGCAAATCAAAATATCACCCTGTTGATGTCATTGGTCCTCTTGGAGAATGAAGGATGACCAATAACAATAATGTGGATGCCACTTTCCATATGCTTTTCATTCTTTTACTCTTTGTCAACACACTGAACAAATTTGGTAACAGAATAAGGAAGGAGGTAGTCTATGATACAGAAGGAGAAACTAAGACGCAGAGAAGGCAATTGACTTAAGATACACATTTGTATCTTTTGTTTTTCTGTCACCTTCATTTCTAAATGTGTCCTTCCCCCCTCCCTTATCCAATGTTATCCCTTTTAACAAAGATTACCAAGAGAAAAAAAATTCAGCAAAACTAAGTGATGAATCAACTGTGTATCACAAGATATGTGATGTTCCATGCCTAGAATGGCTCCTATATTTAGGCAAGCCATTTTAAAGGTCACTTAGTAAGGCAGGTAACACCAAGAATTTTATCTGGCTCTGAATACTAAGATCTGGTGATGGTGATGATCATGATGGCTTATATTTATTGTTGTTATTCAGTGGTTTCTGTCATGTCTGACTCTTTATGACCCCATTATGGGTTGTCTTGGCAAAGATACTGAAGTGGTTTGCCACTTCCTTCTCCAGCTCAATTTACATATCAAGAAACTGAGGCCAGATTTGAACTTGGGTCTTTCTAACTCCAGGTCTGTTTCCCATCCACTGTACCACCTATCTACCCCTTTTATTTATACAGCATTTCACAACACTGTGAGGCAAGCTGTACAAGTATTAATACATTTTGTACATATTGGTACCTCTAGTACACTAATCTTATTACCTTGTTTCTAGAAATTAATGAATGATTTTATTTTGTTCTCTATCTGAAGAGTGTGTTTTAAGGACCTGAGGTCTGTTCCAGAACACAAAGGACAAGATCTAATTAAAGAAGTACAATTGGAAAGGGCCTTCTTTTTCTCCTTTTAAGGCATGCCATACCATATATGTTCTTAGACTGTGAGTCACATGTGCCCCCTGTGGAATCTCCTACAAAATTTGGCCCTGTCTAGTTTAATATTATTTAATATTATCATAATAACATAGGTCTGAGAATTTACTTGCTTTTCCCTATGGACTCCATCTCCTGGAAGACTTCTATTACTTGACCTGCTGCTATGACCAGTAAAGAAATTTCCTGTTCCACTCATGGAGAAGCCAACAGGCCTGAGCAGCAGGACAGAGCCCCAGACAGATGAACCGAAGAAGACCAGATCAGAGAAGCAGTCAGAGTAGGATAAATATTTCTCTTAGTCTTAGACAGGCAATCAAGAATTTCAGTCCCTAGTGCCCAATGGATACAAGACTGCATGACTCAAAACCAGAGGTATGTTGGAGCCAGTTCATACCAGTTCATGAAAGCCAATTGTTAAATTTTCATCATGACCATTTATACCTCAGAAATTGGTAAATATTTTGAATCAAGGCTCGATGTATTGTTTTGTTGCCTAGACTCAAGAAAGGGATAGAGAAAATGTTAATAGTGCAGATTAGACTTAAAAATACTTCATGAATATATCTATATCTATATTTGGAGAGCCAGCTGTTAAACATTTACAAGAACACTCTTGCTTCACTAGTGAGAATTCTGAGGTTCACCTCAAACCTTTAAGCTTTATTACTTCTATAATGAAATTATGTCAGTGGCAATGAGGTTCAGCTTTATTATGGGGTAGAGTGAACTGAGATGATTACCATCTCTGAAATATGTGGATTTGCTTACATTGCATTATACTTTTGTCCAATTTAATTAAACCATTTACTAAGATATGGTTAATTTGTTCAGTGACATTTGTGGATAACTTTGAAGGGAAGACACCAAGTTTAGAGATTTTGATTGTATGCTGCTCCCCGCCAAATACCTCTACATCCAACCAAGAAATGACATCAGCCTGTGCAGGGGAAGGAGCTTTTGGATAAGTGACAATAAGCTGCTCTAAGCAGAAAAGACAGCTTGATGATACCCTGGGATGGTGGTATCAATGCTCTGGGGAAAAATAAATATAGCCTATCTATCAAATTTTCCAATAACACCCAGTTGTAAGAAATAGCTAAGGATACTAGAAGACAAATTCAGGATTCAAAAGATAACTTGATAGGCAAAATGCTCAGCTGAACCTAACAAGATGAAATTTAATAAGGAAAAATGAAAGAAGTCTTACACTTGGATGAATGAAATTAACTTCAGTAGTACAAACATCGCTAGACAGAAATTCATCTGAAAAACATTTGGGGTTTTTAGTGTATTACAAGTTCAAGATAAGTCAGTATGATTTAGCATCGATTCACCAAGGCAGACCTAGCATCATCAATAGGGAGGTGGCTCTGATTTGATTAGATTAGTGGAATATTGTGTTCTGATGTGGGTACCACATTTTTGGAAGTATATAGGTAAAGAGGTGTGTGTTAATCCTTCTTTGCCGAAGAAGACCAGGCCATCAGAGAAATAATGACATGACTTGCACTTTACTTTGTTTTGAGTGAGGGAGGGCTGTGCAGGTCACCAGCCTCACTTCTTTTCCAGAGCCATCTGAATCCAGTGATCAGATATTCATCAGGATGACTGGAGGTGGCCCAGGATGAGTTAGTTGGGGTTAAGTGACTTGCTCAAGGTCACACAGCTAGTGAGTGTCAAATGTCTGAGGTGAGATTTGAACTCAGGTCCTCCTGACTCCTGCACAGGTGCTCTATCCACTGTACCACCTAGCTGCCCCATAGGTAAGGAGGAGAGCATCAGGAAAAGACAACCAGGATGGTGAAGGGCCTTCAGCTCATACTAATAATGGTAGTTTGAAGGAACTGAGAAATGAAAAAGAGAAGGTTTAGGGAGAACAATAATGACCATCTTCAAATATTTGAAGGGTTGTAATCAAAGGGGAATTAGAATTCTTTTGCTTGGTCTGAGAGAGAATACCTAGGTACAATAGGTGCAAGTTACCAAGGGGCAAATTTACCCCTGATGTCAAGATAAAATTCCTAAGAAGTAGAACTAGTCAAAAGTGAGGTGAACTGCCTTCAGTGATGCTGGGTGTCCTCCCTCCACTGAAGTTCATCAAGAAAAAGTTAAATGAGAAGTCAGGTATGTTGTAAGAGGGGATAATTTTTTAGTTATGGTGGGGATTAGGTGGTAGCTGAGACCCCTTCCAACTCTGAAATCCTGTGTAATTCTGTGAAGTTAAGAAAGAGATATTTGAGCTTACTGTGATGAGAACTTCCCCAAAATTAGAGCTATTTAAAAGCTCTCCAAAGGTTGTAGGCTCCTGTTACTGGAGGTCTTTGAGTAGAAGCTGAGTGACCACTTGTTGGGTATTTTACAATGGAAATTCTTTTTATGATATGTTTACCAGATGGTCTCCAAAGACCTTTCCTAATTTGGAATTTTGTGATTATGTTATTTTTAAGTCCAGAAGACCTTTAAGGTTGCATTCAGGTCTAAATCTGTTATTCTATGTCTAAGGACTCCACAATCTGATAAAGAATTGACCACTTTTATTGAGCTATGGGAGACTTGGATCTCTCATATTTGCTGTTTTTTTGTTTTTTTTTTTTTTTTTGCCTTGGCTACTCAGCCATACCATCTGAGGACAGAATGTGGCCAATTAGATATGTGTTATTCCTATTCTGCTGGTAGGGCCTCAGTGTGTTGACATACACCTGTAATTGGGACTAAACCACTTTTCTTCAGCAACTTCAGGTGGCAGATCCTGGCTTGTAAACTCACCAAATTGAGATGCAAATCTTCATCTGCAGTTTGAAACTTGCCTAATAAACTATGAAGGCAATTATTTTCCTTTGTCAACAAATATTGCAAAGGTGAGTCAGAAACCCTGACATTTACCCAGAGTCTGGGCAGGGACTGTAGCTGACTGTTCTGTGATGTGGGCGTGCTGATTTTTTTTTCACCTCTGGGGAGAATGCCAGTCCCTCATCAAAATCTGAACTTGCTCTCTGCATTGATGTCAAAGTCTATATAGCTTGGGATGGGACAGAACCTCACTGTTAGAACCTCTATTATTAGGTACAAATTAAAGTAGTGTATGAGAGGTGTATTTGTGAAAAGATGATTGCTGCCTCAAATTTTTAAGACAATGCTATAGTTGTCTAATACTTTTAGTATCTCCAACCTCTTCAAATTTTCAGAATTTAGATAATTACTAGAAATAATTTTAAAGTAAATTTTAGATAAATGCCTCAATAACTTTGTGACAGCCTTAGAGTTGGAAGAGACCTTGGAAAGTAATCCTTTAATTTTACAGATGAGAAAACTGAATCCCAGAAGTAAATAAAAGGCAGAACTAACCCTAGAATCCAAATTTCGTGCCTCCCATTTCAGCAACTTTGGTATTGAATGAAGCTCCCTTTCAAGATCATGTTATTAATGCTGATAATTGAATACCTTTTCAATCCATTTCAGGGAAAGCAACCTCATCTCTTTGGGCTTCAGTTTCCCTTTGTATAAAATGAGGGGTAGGACAAATTATCTATTGGTCCTCTGTACCTCTAACCTCTGAGGTCTTAGGATTATTTTGCTAGTTTGTGACCAGGCTTTCACCTTCACTATGCTGTCCTGTTTGGAACACATCTTAGCACAGCAGGGTTGGCTTTTATTGTTGTTTGTTTTTTGTAAGCTGAGGTGTTGTAAGCATATTGTTGAAGATTTTTAAAAAATACCTGTTGCAAATATAGATGTTTGTGTGGGAGAGGATCATTCTGCATTTTCTTGATGATTAAATGAAACAGAAAATTTTTGTGTAGACACTTCTTTGTTCTCTGATATAAATTTCCCATGCCTATACTTTTTGCTTCCTACATCATGTTTTGGGGAGTTTCAACAACCTGTTAGTAAGCATCTACCTGCCTGGCACAGAAGTTTTTAATTCATCCATTTGGGCCATTTGTTACAAGGCAAGCACAAAAGATTTCCTTTACGACAAGAGAGAATTAAACAATTGATGTGGGACAGCTAAGGTACAGTGGATAGAGTGCTGGGCCTGGAATCATACTTACTAGCTGTGTGACCCTAGGCAAGTAACAACTTCTATGTGTCTGTTTCCTGAATTATAAAATGGGAATTTTAGCACCTACATCCTAGGGTTGTTGTGAGGATCAAATAAGACAATATTTGTAAAGTGTTTAGTATAATGCCTTGCACATAGTAAGTAATATGTAAATATCGATTATTATTCAAATGAAATTTTAGGATTCTTTTGATTCATGTTATTCCTATTAAGAATCATTAAGAACTGACTGGATAATGAAAGGCAGTTTAGAAGAACCAAAATTTTTAAAAATTTAAATAATGACTGTCCCCATTGTAAGGAAATCACTTGTGTTACAAATACATCAACAATTATACTGCTTTATATTTGGGGCAGCTTTTTCCTTGTATTTCATCAATGAGTGAAGATTGCCCCAATGAGTCTGTAAGATGGGTATGTTTCCCATTTTATAGAAACTGAGACTTTGAAACGTTAAGCAACTTGTTCATGGTTTCCCCAATAGATTTATTTTGTGTCAGGATTGACACAATGGGATTAAAACCTTAGTCATCTGTCTTTGTATTTCCAGGGCCCATCATAGCACCTTGAGCACTAACCTCTTAATGTTATTGAATTGAATTGAATTTTTTTAAAGTTAACTTTAAAAAAAAACAAACCCATAACTATCAATATTTTGAATTGTTTGCTCTCAGGAGCTATAGTGATTTCTGTCACCGCTATAAAATCCTAATACACATAATTGAGAGATTCCTGGATTGCCATGGCATTTTTCAACCTAACATGCTAGAAAAAAGAATATGATTCCAGGAGCTAGTATTGAAACTTGAAATAATACTTCTTACCTTAGAAGACTTCACTGTATCTGGGCTAAAAGAAGATGGATACTGTTGTTTTTAGTTAAGATAGCTTATTTACTCTAAACCATACTTTAATATCTTCCCCGCCCCCCAAAAATACATTTTGTTGAGGCCTTTTGGCATTATATCGTGGGAATATCTCATCTAACCCCTCTAGACTGGATATCTTTCTTGTGACAAGAAAAATTAATTATCATGATCTTTTATAGTGACTATATTTGAAAATAAAGACCAGATATTGCCAGAGCAATATCTCCTCCCATACTTTTTCAAGAGCAATTTTGGTCTGAACATTTTTAGATAAAGTTTACATGCTTTCAGCCATAAAAATCAGGACTTTGCCTTGAAACCAATAACTGTGGCTAAAATATTTTAAATTTAATATTAGATGGTTTACAAATCTCAGTAGTGTGTTGGGCCAGTTGCCAGGTCTTATATCCTTTATTGACATAAACTAGAATATTGTATTCAGTTCTGGCTTCATGTTTGCATGAGGAACAATGTCAAATGGGAGCATGGTTAGAAGAGAGTGATGAGAATGATGAGTGGTATGTAAAATATGTCAGATGAAGACTATTTTGATGAAATAAGATAGTTTTTTCCAGAAAAAAATAATATTTAAGAAGAAACACAATAACTTCTTAAATTTTGAAGTGATATTATGAAGAAGTGAGAGTTGAGGATAGCATAGAATATTAGAAAGCAGATTTGACTTTTAGAGCACCTGTATGTGTTGCTTATTACCTCTGTGACCTTGGGCAAGTCATTTAATCTCTATGGAGCATAGGATTGAGAGGAATCTTAGATATTGTCAAGGAGAAACTTATTATTTTCAAAATGAAAAAAAATTAACCTGAGAACGAAAGAGATGAAAAGACGTGCTTGCATCACACTGGAAGTAAAAGGTAGAATTGGGATTTAAATCTCCTGATTTTCTGTTTTTGGAGGCAATTGTGGTTAAGTGACTTGCCCAGTCACGCAGCTAGTAAGTGTCTGAGGCCAGATTTGAACTTCAGTCCACCTGAGTCCAGGGCTGGTGCTCTATCCACTGTGCCACCTAGCTGTCCCTAGAACTAGGCTTTACAAATCCCAATCCATATTGTCTCTCGTATAGTGGAGAGATGACTGAATCAAAAGTTTGGTGTCTTCTTCTTCTTCCATCATTTAACTACCTATTTAATCCAGAGCCTTCATTTCCTCACTTATATCAGAAGGGGCTAACACAAAATGATTTCTAAGATCTCTTCCAATTCTGGTTTTTATGAACTCAAACATTTAAAACACACACACACACACACACACACACACACACAGACACATATATACACACCTACCTGATTTATGTGTATAGACAACCTCCAAGTGGGTTGTTAACTTGGCCAAATAACATTCCCAGCCCTGTTGCCTCTAATTATTGTCAGCATTATTATAATTACAGAGTTTTTGAACAATAGGGCATCATGTGAGCCAATTTCTTGGCCACTCCATTCACATGAAATTATATTTTCCCTTTCAGTAAATTCTGGTTGGCACTATGTTTGGGGAGGGAGAAAGGAGAGTGATGTGACTGAGGAACTCAGCATTGAATCCTTTAGTTTTCTTTTAGAAGAACACTAAGGCTGTATATAGATGGCATGGCATATGTTACCAATGAGGTATTTATCAATCAAATAAGCAGTATATTATGGTAGAAAATGCGCTGGAACGAAAGTCAAAACCTGGGTTCTGGTATCTATTCAATCAACTTGCTGTGTTCTTCAGAATAAATTGTATAATCTTTCTGGCCTTCATTTTCCTTAAATTCAGTGAGGTGGGAAGAGCAGAAGTTGAAGTGTAATCTCTAAGGTTCTTCTATTTTCTAAATTGTTTTCTTTAATTTTTCAAATAATAAATTTAACATTAATCTGTCCCTCCCACCATGCCATCTCCATTGAGCAAATTTTTAAATTCGCTGTTTTTCAGTCATTTCTGACTCTTCATGACCCCATTTGGGGTTTTCTTGGCAAAGATATTGGAGTGGTTTTCCATTTCCTTCTCCAACTCATTTTGCAGATGAGAAAACTGAGGCAAACAGGTGATTTGCCAGGAGTCACAGTTAGTAAGAGTCTGAGGCTAGATTTGAACGTATAGAGCTGTCTTCCTTACTTCAGACCCTGGACTCTGTTCACTGAACCAGCTAACTTCTTTGTATGTATCTACATAACAAGGTGAAACAAATTTCCACATTGATCCTGACTGAAAATGTATGTTTCTGTCTGTTTTTAAGTTCATCATTGAAAGGAGGTGTTTTGTCTTAATTTTTTTGAACTCCTGGTTTTATCATTGCATTGTTGATATTTTTCAGGTATTTCCAAGGTGTTTTTCTCTGTAAATGGTGTTATCATTGTGTAAATTGTTCTTTTTATATTTACTTTACTCTGAATCAGTCCAAAGAGGCAGTCCCAGGTACCTCTGAAATTGTCAAATTCATCTCTTCTTATTTCAGAATAATGTTGTATTACATTCTTATGCCACAACTTGAGAACTCTTCGTTAGTTTCCAATTTTTGGGTTAACACAGAAAGAACTGCTATATCGTTATTTTTATAGAGCTTTTCCTTCTTCCTTTAATCTAAGGGTCCTTTCTACTATAAAAATTATATGATGAATTTATTCATTTCTAAACACTTGCCTCAGAGTATGTTGGATACCAGGGACAGCACTAAATATAGTAGAAAGCATTGTCTCTGTCCAGAAAGAGTTTACGTATGGACGCTATGATCAAATTGAAATAGTGCTTGACCTGTAGTGTTTGAATTCTGCTTCTAACACTTGCTAGCTGCATGAGTGTGTGGAAATGACTGGACTACTCTGAGGCTGTATTTCCTTATCAGTAAAAGAGGGACAATGTTGCATACAACATTCACCGCACGGTTATTAGGGGAGAACATGAACAAATGAATATAAAACATCTTATAAAATTTAAAGTGCTATATAAATGCCAGTTTTTCCACTTACCTCTGATATAATTGGAAAAAAAGGTAGCACATTATCAAAACAATGTCTCCCAAATAAAAAGGGAGAAATCAAAGTGGGCTGAGTAATGTATTGTCAGTCAGAGACGTCAATAGAGGCATTGAAGCATATTGGAAAGAGAGAAAACCTCTGACCCATGAAAGTCTGGGTTCAAGCTCCAAGTCTAACATACTGCCTGTGTGACCTTAGGCAAGTCACTTATACTTTTAGCATCTCAATTTTCTAAGACTACTAAATTGCAGAACATGTGTTAATCTACATTTATAGGTGGGATTTCTTTCCTCAGAGTTCTCTACACAGATAAAAATCAAAGGTCTGGTCCAAATATGTACATATATTTACATATATTTGCATGCATATGAAAATATGTATGTGTATAGACAGGTGTTAATATATGCGTATATTTACATATATGTATATACAAATATGTATGTATGCAAATGTGTGCACGTGTGCCTGTGGGTATATATAATACACATATGTATGTACTTATACATAATATGTAAGTTTGAATATGCATATATACACATATGTATATACATGAATATGAAAGAATACGTGCTGATTGGCAAAGCTAGATGACATAGCCAATAAAGTGCCAGACCTGGAGTCAGGAAGAATCATCTTCACAAATTTAAATCTGGCCTCTCACATTTACTAGCTGTGTGACCTTGGGCAAGTCACAAGGAAATGGCAAACCACTCCAGTATCTGCCAAGAAAACCCCAAATGGGGTCATGGAGAATTGGACACGATTGAAAAATAATAAAAACAAAATAATGCCTTCAATGGAACAAACAAATATCTTATTATTCTATGTGGTATGGAACAGATTGTGGGAGAAAGACAAAGAGTATTCCTGGAGTAAGAAAAGGAGAGATCATTGTGCCCTAATATATATGGTCCCTCCAGATGCCAAATATAGCAGTCTTTCTACTGTACCAAATCCAGAACCTTTGCCATTAGATCAGAGCTGCCTCATATACTTGGAGAGAATTCTTTTGTTCCTAGTTGGTACCTGTAACACACTCACTTCTTTCATTTTTTTTTCCACTTATAAGTACAATATCCATAGCAAAAATCTAAATTCCAGGCTCCTGGGCAAAGTTTTACAAAGGCCTTCCTATATCCAACCACCACTTCTAGAAATGCCCTCACTATGGCCTCGGGGGACACCTATTCCTTTTATGGGCCTCCTACGCTGAAAGGGACTGCTTGGGTGGTTGTCATGATTTGGGCTCCTGGAGTGCTGATATTTATAAAGTTGAAAACATTCATTCTTTAAAAGTATCTGTTCAACTATGCCTCCCTGCAGTCAGTTAAGTAGAGTCTCTGTTAGTGTTTACAACATTTCTGAAGCCTGGCCACAAACAGAAATCTAATGTATCTGGACCAGAATCAGCTCAAGAAGAGAAAACCTAATTAGCTTTCTCATGACTTAGCATAACCTTTCCACATGAACAAATTTGGAGTTAAGATAATAGTTTTTTTGTTTGTTTGTTTTTTTAAAGTTAATCAGGCAAAATCCAAACAAGGCAAACACGTAAATTAATACCAATTGCATTTTGAAAGTATTTATTTTTTAAAAGCTTATTTTTCTGTAGCATTCTTACCTTGGTGTAGCATCCCCTTCCTTCACCTGTAATTTCAGCCATGTAGGGAACTTCCTGTGTAGGAACTTCCTTCACCAAGGCAGATCACCAATTCTTTGGTAATTTTTGGTTTTAGAAAATTGCTGGGGACACTGAGGAGCTAAGCGATTTGGCATTCTCTCAAGGGCTAGTATATGTCAGAAGTAGGACTGGAATGCAGGCCTTCCTGATGTCAAAGGCACTGCTCTCTGTTGCTTCTTCATGAAATGTATTCATATTATTATGTTATATCATACCATATCCTATATTATATTATATCATGTTACATACTGTGTTGTTATGTTGTGCATTATGCTATGCTATATTGTATTATATTACGTTATACTATGGTACTATACTATACTATTATATTATATGTAGCCATTTATAAATAGTAATTTATAAAATACTTGCTTTACCACAACCCAAATATGATGCTCACTGCATTTAGCATCAGGGACCACTTGTATACATTTGTGCAAATCACTTAAACTCCTCAGCCTCTGTTTCTTTATGCATAAAATGAATAGGGTAGGACTAGAAAAACTCTCAGATCCTTCTAGCTACATCGATGATGCTCAGTAGAAATAAGGCCATGACTGATGAAATGTAAACTTCTCAAAATGGCCTGGAGATGATCCAAGTCCCCGATTTTTGAGCTGGTAATGCTTAACAGCTGGTTCTAGGTGTGTGTGTGTTAGGGAGAGTACTCATGATATGCTTGTAAGTATATTTATTATGAACATTTTCTCCATCAATTTAATTAATAGTAATAGCTAACATCTACATAGCACTTACTATTTGCCAGGCACTGGTGTTTTATAATTATTTTCTCAATTGATCCTCTCAGCAACTCGGGGAGGTAGGTACTATTATTGTGCCTATTTTATAGTTGAAGAAACTAAGGCAAACAGAGGTTAAGTGACTTTTCCAGGATATTACATTTAAGTAAATGTATGAGGTTGGATTTGAACTCAGGTTTTCCTGACCTCAGGACCAGAGTGCTCTAACAAATGCAGTACTTGCTACCCTCTTAAATCAAAGCAACCCACAAAACAATAGAACAAACCCTGACTTAGAGAATTTGTCAATTTTTGATGTATAAACACCTACCTGAAAATTTAACACTTAACCCTCTTGATCCAATTTAGGCTAGTTTCAACGCATCCCTGAAACTTTCTTAAAGATCACCAGTGGAACAAATCCCAGTTTGGTTTTTTAAAAAGCACACTACTTAATTACAGTTTTGCCCAGCAAGCTTTATTCTGTACACATGCTTTGCCAAGGATTCTGAGCACCGGTTTCAGGAATGTACTGACCACAGGGACACTATTAAATCTGTGTTGTTTTTTCTTTCTTTCTTTGTATCTTGAGCACTTAGCACAGTGCCTGGCACATAGTAGGCTGATTGACTGACTTTTCTGACTGATTGACTAAGGCATGAGCTGAGCAGGTTCCACGTTTTCTGGTGATATACTAAGCTTATATAAAATTACCTCTCTACCTTTTATACTTACCCTAAAGACTGAAAAATGTAAAATTCTATAAGGTTGCTAATAAGTATGAGTATCCAAAGAGATGATATTTGCAAAGTGCTTAGCACAGTTCTTGGCCCATTTTTTTTTTGTTCAGTTATTTTTCCATCTTGTCTGACTCTTTGTGACCTCATTTAGGGTTTTCTTGGCAAAGATAGTGGAATGGTTTGCTATTTCTTTCTGTAGCTCATTTTACAGATGAGGTAACTGAGGCAAGCAGGGTTAAATGATTTAGTAGATGCTTGATAAATGCTTGTTCTCTTCTCTGAGCCCCCTTCCTCTCTCCCCATTATCAATTCACAGGCAAGGCCAGCTTTTGCTGGAACACAAATATGCTGCAGAGACAGAACGTGTGGACAGTGAGGATAGGTGCTACCAGATATAACAGAAAGGAGCCTTCATTGGGACCATATAACAGGAAAGTCACAGATATAGTGTTGGAAAGGATCACAGAGACCATTCTCCTTTTACTGATGGAAAACTGAGGCCCAAACAGGTTAAGTGATTCAAAAAAGCTAACATAGGGAGAGATTGATTGAACCTTCAAAAACTGATTCCTAAAGAGTACTAGGGGAAATTAAAGTTGCTGGCATATCAGAATTCATGATTATAGATATGGCATTTTGATGGCATAGAATGCACAAAACAATGAGTATGTTATTTCAAGTGGAGAGTGTTGGGTGAGAATATTGGAATGGATGCCAGAGAGGACTGAAAAAGGCTGGAAAGTTTTGGTAGATTCAGTACTCCTGGTATTTTACTCCTGGGTTTCCTCCCCTTCTATCATCCTTGGAGTACATGGTGTGATTCAGCCTAACTGAAACAGCAGTCCACTCTGGGGGAGAGATAGGAGGCAGAATATGCCAGGAAAGTCAAACCATTACCCCCATCTTAACTACCATCTCCTTCCCCTGATGGAGACAGCCTAGGACCCTCAACCTCAAAATAGCAAAGTTCTCAAATCACCAGACCTGCTTATAGCATGGCACTCTTTCCTTAAAGGGGAGATTGATGGGAGAAATTGTGAAGAAGGGATTTCATTACCACCTCATCACTAGCAACAGGAACTGATAACCAACTGCCACCAAAAGTCAGATAAATATAGGAGCCCTGAGAGTGGAGCCCTGCTAGAATTGCTTTTAGGCAAGCCTTCACAGTAATCATTGAGGAAGCTTACTCCAGAGAGGGGGCAAGCCATTCCCACCAACTGCAAGCAGCTGGTACACATAGGGTGGGTAAGCCAGTCTAGCTAAAGTAGCTGAGAGAGGGACAAAAGTCAGCATGTGCCAGACAAGTCAAGCCACCAATGCTACCTTGACTACTATCCCTTCTCAGACCCCAGTGGAGACAGTCTAGCTATGACTTTGAACCCAAGAACCTTTGGAACACCAATGCTTCCAAGTCAGAGTTCCCAGTCAACATCCTGGGAAGCAATTCTTATGTTGATGTTGCCTGGCAACTGCTTCTGCAGGCGCTACAGCCATATCTATTGAAGACCCAGAAAAGAAACTTCTTGACACTAGGTTCCTTGAAACTGTCATTCCCCCCCATCCCAGAATTGAGTCAACTTTGTGTTGGCCTCCAAACAGCCAGCAGGAGGTGATGTTCTTTCATAGCACAGACATTATGTTGAGGACATGATGATTGAACATCAGAAACTGATATGATTTGATTTGATATGAACTGATATTATCAGTAAATATTCCATTAAAAGTGAGTCACAAGGAGTGCTTTGGCACTGCACCTAAGGACCATGACTTCCTTCCCAATGTGCTATCTCCCCTCCTAGTAGAAGGTGAGCTCCTTGAGAGTAGGCACTCTTTCCCTTTTCCATTTGTATCTGCAGCATTCAGAACAGCACTTAGTAAATATTTCATTCATTCATTCATCTTTACAAGTGTTTCAGTCTGCATTCTGCCTTGTGTTGCTCCTGCGCATACAGTTAACATGCACCAGGGTGAGAAGTAAACAAAGGGTGAATCAGACCAGCCTAATGCCATTTATCTAAATTATTGTACTAATTGTTCTGGCTCCCCATTTCCATTCCAAGAAAAAGTGCCATCTGTTCTGGCCATACTTGAATAGCCTTACATCTAGGACCCCACTCCCCACCTCCTTCCAGATTCTCACTAAGCTTATTCCTGGAATCTTACCATTAGACTTCCATTTCTTTAGAAGGCATAGTTCTCCTTCCTGGCTTCAAATTCCCTTCTTTCTTGAGCTAATTTCTTCCCAATCTTACTGCAAGGTTTCTGGAATGTAAATTGATTGGACAGTTGCTATGGAGACTACCCATCCTCCAACTCAATCGAGGTACCCTGGTAGTCTATTTGAAGCAGATGGAGTGTAAGGACCTTCCCATCTCCCTTTCTATTTCTCTCCCCCACCTCCCAGCAGTGCTGCTTCTTTGGCCCTCAGGCACTCGACGCCCTCCCTCATTTAGCATTTTAGCTGTCAAAGTCCTAGAGAGAATGAATTCATGGGACTACCCCCTTCCCACAATGCTTTTTGTTCCAAAATGACTTTTTTCTTTTCACTCCAACCCCATTAAAAGTCTGTTTCCTCAGAGTATTTGGTCTTTAGGCATTTGTCCAGTTGTTACTTAATCCCTAGATGTTTTGTCAGGAGCCCTATTATGCTTTCTGAGTCCTTAATATTTTCTTTGGAAAGCCCTTTTTCCAATTTCTTTACCAATACAGTACACACACATATACACGCACATACACACACATATATACACACACATATGTATGTGTATATGTACATATGTACATATCTTAATAAAAACTTAAAATCGTTCTTGCAATTTGTGTCCTATACCTTTTGCCTAGGGCAGCTAGGTGGCACAGTGGATACAGTGTTGGACCTGAACACTAAACTTCCTGGATTAAAATCTGGCCTTAGATATCTACTGTCTGTGTGATCTTGGGCAAATCATTTAACACTATTTGCCTCAGTTTCCTATTCTGTAAAATGAGTTGGAGAAAGTAATGGCAAAACCCCTCCAGTATCTTTGCTAAGAAAATCCCAAATGGGTCATGAAGAGTCAGACATGACTGACATGACTAAACGACAACAACCTGTTCTCTAGGGATTTTGTTGTTGTATTTTGATGTTCTGTTTCCTGCTCTCTTTGCCTGGGTTCCTAATCACTACTGTTCAGTTCATCTTAGTCCAAATACCTGCCTGGTCAATTAATGCTTGTCAGTTTACTTGATTGATGAACCTTGTGCTTTCTCTGGCCCTCACAGTTTTGCAGTACTTTGATTTTATCTTTCACATCTGGTTCTGACTTCTGGTACCTTTAGTACCTAAGCAGGTATTTCTACTCTAGTAGTAGGCTAATTCTAGATTCTTGGCTCCTCCTCAACCCCTGCCTGCCAGGGCCTAAACTAGGTCTGACTGATTCCTATGCCTCTACATACACACCCCTTCCTGCCCAGCCCCTTGACCTGCTTTGAGTTCCCAGTAGAAAGTTAGATTAAATCTACTGATTAAACTAATGTGGACTAAGATAAGAAGAATATATGGTTTTCTCTTTCAGGGAAATTATCATTTTGAAAGTAATTGCTATTTAACTCCAATGACTCCAATGAAACTCTTTGATAGAATTTCAAGCTCGTAGAATTCAACGGTGGTAGCTTGAAGGTAATCTGTATTGTCTGAGCAATATAGGTTATTATATCCTTACCTGCAAATGCTCTGCCCAAAGGAATATAAATTTTGACCACTAAAAGCTTGAAAGATATCTTGGGGTTTATGGGCTAGATTTCTTTTATAAGTACCCTGCCTTGAATCCAAATAATTCTGGTTCTCATTGATTGGCCAACATTAGGTTCCGGCCCAAGCCTCACTTGGTCATTGTTTGGGTCCTGATGGCTCAGAGTGAATGTAAATAGCAATTATTTCTGTTTGGGACAGGAACCCTAAAGGTCTTCCCCAGATTGATTGTTTTTTTGACTAGGTAAAAGAGGCCATTCTTTGCCTCATTTCTTCTCTAGCCTTAATCACTGAATGGGCATTGCCTCTTTCAGCTGAGATCTGGGAAATATTTTAACTTAAAAATGTCTCCCACTGCATCCAGGGTCATCTCCAATCCTGATCTGTACATTGCCACTGGATCCAGATGACTCTGGAAGACAGAGTGAGGCTGGTGAGTTTGCAAAGCCCTCTATCTCTTAAATCCAACTGTCTTGATAGCCATGCTCTGTGTGTGTATGCGTGTGTGTGTGTGTGTGTGTGTGTGTGTGTGTGTGTGTGTGTGTGTATCTAGTCTCAGGAAGACTCAGAGGCAGGTGGGGATCATATAGATATCACAAAGCCTATACTCTGGAATAATGAAGAGAGGAAAAGAATTCACCCATCATGACAATTTCCAATGAAGTCTGAAGGAATTTCTATGAGAAATGTATTGATCAATAATAATAAATAAATAGCATTAATAGAGTGCTGACTGGTACTAGATACGATACTAAACACTTTACAGATATCTCATCTGATCCTTACAACAATCCTGGAAGGGAGGTGTTCTTATTATCCCCATTTTAAAGTTGAGGAAACTGATGCAAACAGGTTAAGTGACTTGCCCAGAATCACACAGGTATCAAGTGTCTAATGCCTGTTTTGAACCCAGGTCTTCCTTACTCTAGAATGCTCTATCTACTTGTGCCACCTAGTTGCCCCCAAGGCATGTTGGTCTGGGGGTGGGTTTCTTTCTGAAACAATAACATAATCCAAAGAAAAAACAATGGACAATAGCAAGTGACAAAGTTAGTGGATGGCAAGAGTAGCTGTGTGAAGAAGTAAAGTGGAAGCTTTGAAGGAAGACAATAACAATTGTGTTCATTCAGCAGATGATAGCTATGGAGATGACATAAAGGAAAGTCTGCGGTCACCCCAAGACAGTTTTAAAAAGAAGAGCTGAGAATCAGCAAAACCCAGCCATTTTCTGGTATATGTAATCATGAGAATTCAGAGCACAGAGGTAATGCAATCCTGAAACAATACTTTCTCAACTCAGAGCATGAATTCCCTAGGAAGTTGTTCTTTTCCTTATCTGTGGAAGAGTCTGTTGGAGATTCTATCCCACATATAGAGCTGGAAATGATTCAGTTGCTTGATTTCCTTTGTTTATTTACTTTACCATTCTTTTCTAACTCAAGGCTATTCAAGGCAAAGATTGGTCCCACTCTGAGTCTGAGTGACAGTATGATTCCAGAGTTGAATGAGATTACATAGTCATCTTCTGGTTCATTATCAGCAAGGATGTTTATGTGACTAAATTCCAATTCAATACTCCACAGTTTTTTAACGTCATTCAGCAGGTTTCCTTTCATGGTCTTGTACTTCTGTTCTTTGTCCAAAAAGGATCGAAGAATTTAGAATTAAAAGTTTAGAAATCATTTGATCCAGCCTTCTAATTCAACAGAAGAGGAAACTGAGGTCTAATGATAATAAAACACTTGCCCAAAGTCACACAAGTAGAAATTAGCAAAATCTGGATTTGAACTCAATGTTTATTCCATTATACTATTCTGCCTTCTAAATCATAGCTGGGAATATTTAATAATTATAACTTAGAACATTTCTTGCCTTGTTATTCTCATATAATGTTCAAATGGTTATATTCAAAACAGCAGTGTGTGGATTTCTTGTTTATAACTCTCAAGTATGTAACATATTCTCTGGGAAATTACCTTCCAGTGGTTGGTAGCCTCTGGGTCACCAAAACACTATTTAAAGCTATTCTTACAATTTATTGGTCTCAGTTGGTACTTAGTTTTCTTCTGATTCTTAGTTATTAGAAGGAATCACTCTAAATTTTTCAAAACATGAGACTGGTCTTAGCTATTTTCACCACTGCTGCACCCCAAAATAGGAAGAAGGCATTTATATGCCTTAAATATGGCTTAAAAATTACGCCCTCTCTTTATTTCTGTCCACTGGATGCTTTGAGTCTTAAATGTAATACATTCAAGTTACCCCCAAATAAGTATGTGCTATCTAGAGGGTAAAATGTTTCATCATTAAATCTATCAAATATTCTATTATTTAAAATATGCCTGCTTATAATATTTTGGTTTAAAAATTTGTCATTGCATCCTCTGTCCACTGTTTACTGTTCCCTGATCTACTTATTACTTTCCTAGTCCAAGCTCTCCTTTGCCCAGTCTTTCACCATGGAAACCAAGAAATCCATGATGAGCTATGAGCACATTCCTAGGGTGCTTGTACTTCTAGTAGCCCACCTACCATACCTCCCACTTCAGGACCTAGGCTTGGATTTTGAGTGGATTATTATTGTTGTTGTTGATGGAATACGTGTTTCTTAAAAGTCACACAGGAAAACAATGTGAAATCTTTAAATATCCTGTGAATATTTTTTCATAAATTAAATGATATTTACAATTGTACTAGCTCTTGTTTAGATATGTTTTACAGCTTACAAAGTGCTGTATGCATTATTTAATTTGGTTCTCACAAGAACTCTAAGAGGAAGTGATGAAAATAGGATCATAGAGCTGGAATGAACTTAAGAAGTTCATTTGGACCAATTATCTTATTTTATAGATAAGAGAACTGAGGACCACAGGAAGCAAAGTGGTCAAACAGCTAGTAAGAGGCAAAGCTAGGAACCAAATCCAAGTCTTATGACTCCAAATCTTCTATACCATAAGCCTGCTATTCAAAAAACAAGACTTTGGATTTTTCATACGTCAAGTTTACTTAAAGTGGATCATAATCTACCAGCCATCATCTCTACCTCCTCTCCAAAGTAACCTTAGATGCTCTCCTCAGAGCCACTCTGGGCTCTGGTAGATGACCTTTCACCTCATCTTTTCTAGAACCATACCTCTACTTCATTTCCTGGGCACCAGCTCCGACTCTTGCCCTCTCTTACTTTCCAGTTCCTTGAAGGCACAGACTATCTTATTTGTATATATATATTCCCAGCACTTAGCACTATCTCCAAACATAGTATTTAATAAATGCTCTATCATTATCTACCTGTTAAACATTAATTTATTAATAAGTAAAAAATGTCATGGACTGTGAGCTATACAGCTACAGTAGCCCACTGTAAAGCCTCTCCCTTCACTGGATTGAGAGTGAGTGAGGACATTTAGAATTAGTTCCTAACTTTCCTTGTTACCTAAAGACCAACCAATTAGGTATTAGTTAGGCACCTACTAAGTGCCAGGTGCTGTTCTGAGTGCTGACTACTAAGGTTTTCCATCTGGTCCTGATTTTTCTCATCCATATAAAATTTATCATATATATATGTATATATACGTATATATGTTGTATGTATAAAGACACACACATACATGTACATACTTATGTTATATACATACATACATACACACACATATTATATATATATATATATATATATATATATATATATATATATATATAAATCTTTATTCTCCATCATTATAAACAAATTCTGGCTAACCACCTGGACTTATCTCTGCTAGATCAGGCTAGTGACTTTCTATCACTCTAGTCTGAGCATTCCCCTGAATGTTAGAACCTATTAATTATATGTGAGGATGGATTTGTCTTTGATGGAAGATTGCCTACTGGAAAAAGGACTGAGAAAATTCATAAGGCCACCAATGGTCTTTGCAAGACATTTAATTTCTATAGAAGTAAAAAGGAAACATGACGAGGGGCCAAGCTCTTCAACCCTCCTGACCTTCACTTGCTGGATGGGATAACTGGCAGCTCTCAGTCTCCTGCCCCTGGCCCTTGGAAGGGATTCTTTGAAGTTGACACATCCTTGGCTTGGCTCTGCACAATGGAGAAATACCAATGGTTAAAATCACAAATGGGTATTTTAAAATTAATTCTGCTTCAAGATGAGTTATGACCAAAATAGCTCCAAGTAGAATAAAAACTGGGGTGTTTCTTTTCAAATAGCTCGTTTGTTTATATAGCAGCTTCAGCCCCAAGCACTGTCAACTTCAAAGGGCTAAGCATCCCTGGGTGAGAGCTGCCAGTTCCCATGAAGCAACCCAAAGTGTGGAGATCCTCCAGGTCCTAAAGCCTACCCTACATACATCTGATAGTTATTGTTATATAAAGTGCACTAGACAGTGGTAAACACAGGAATTTTAAAAGACTAAAAAATGGGAGGAAAAGACTCATTTTAGGATAACATCAATGTCATTGTCCCTGTTGTGCCTCATTTAGAAATTGTATTGTTGTCCTGTGGTATAATGAAAAGGACATAGAGTTTGAATAATAATAGGTAACATTTATATGGTGCTTCAGGTTTCGCAAAGCACTTTACAAATATTATTTTATCCTCACAACAACCCTGAGAGGTAGTTACTATTTTATTATCCATGTTTTACAGATGAGAAAACTGAGGTAAGTGATTTATTCATGGACACAAATCCTTATCTTCCCCATCCCAGATCCAATTCTCTACCTACTGTACCACCCAGCTGCCTCTAACTTAAGATCTGATTTGTCTCTAATTTGATATTAGAGGACCTGGGTTTAACTCCTAGATGCTTTATTGGTTGCTCATGCAACCTTGGACTAGTCACTTAAAATCCTTGGGCTACAATGTCCACATTTCTAAAGTTACATGATTGGCTTCCATGACCTCCATAGTCTGGACCTTCCAGCTCTAAATCTATATTCATTTTCCTTAGTTCTTATCTAAGGTTCTTAGCATCTCCTGAAGTAGACAAGTGACACATAGCTTTATTTTGTTGTTTTCCCTAGAAACTCAAACCAGTCTGAGACAGGAATGGAGGGAGGTTTGATTTTTTTTTTTTTTATCAATCTGAAAGTGTTTTGCAAAACTGGACACAACCATGTAAAAGGAAAAATAGAATGGACAAGCACTATGTTGTAGCATACGGAGAGTTGGCATTGGATTTAGGAAGACTTGGGTTCCAGCCCTGCTTTTGTACATGCTGACTGTGTGATGGGAGAAATCATTTAACCTCTCAGCGACTCAGACGAGATGCAGAGAGATGCATATCTGTATTTTTGCTGTTTAGTCATTTTCAGTCATACCTGACTCTTTGTGACTCCATTTTGGGTTCTCTTGGCAAAGATACTGGAGTGGTTTGCTGTTTCCTTCCCCAACCATTTTACAGATGAGAGACTGAGGCCAACAGGGTTAAGTGACTTGCCCAGGCTCACATAGCTAGTATGTATCTGAGATAGGATTTGAACTTGGGAAGATGAGTCTTCCTGACTTGAGGGCTGGCACTTTGCATTGGTTGAGGGAATTTCTTCACTGGAAGTTTCTTCTACCAATAAAATTACAGATCTTGTAAAAAAAAAAATTAAGGAAAGATTAGACTGAAAGTTGATGCTTAGTTTGAATTTTAATAGTATCTTTACTGTAACTCCTTCTTCTTGCTCTATTGTTTTGGTCTTCTTTGCCTGGTTCCCAGACAAGAGAAGGAATACTAGATATCTAGTGACATTTTTCCCTCTCCAACCACACAGAATCACAAAATGTCAGTTTTGGAAGGGACTTCAGCAGCCATCTAATTGAACCCAAATCTGAATCAAATTCTCTTTTCTTCCTCTCCCCACCCTATGAATTACTCAACAAGTATCATCTATCCTCATCTAGAAGACCCCAAATGAGGGAGTATTCACCAGTTCTGGAAGTAGCCTACTCTACTTTGGATTGCTTCAATTGTTAGGATTTCCCACTCCCACCTTCCCACCCCAGCCCCTGTACATCATGCCTAATTTGGACTCTCTTTAACTTTCAGGCATCCCTCCTAGTTCTACCCTCTGGGGTCATGCAGAAGATATCTAATCCTTCTTCCAGATAATGGCACTTCAAACACTTGAAAACAGCTATTACATTCTCCACATCCCCCATTCTTCTTTTCTTCAGGATAATCACCTAAAGTTCCTTCAACAATTTCTCATTCCACATGCACTTCCCAGTCATGATTGCCCTTCCCTGGATACTAATTTATCAATGTTCTTCCTAAATTGAGATACTTGGACACTATTTTTCTCTTAATACAGCCATGGCTGCCATATCATGCTGTTGATTCATATTGACCTTACAAGCCTCTCGACCAGTGATGTGTAACTCAAATGGAAACAGGAACCACTAATCCACAGATAAGGATCCCTATGGGCTGCATATTGACTTAGCTTTAAAATAAATATTATCTATGTTTTATTGTATTTGTATTTATTTTGTTAAATCTTTCCCAATTACATTGTAATTTGCTTCCACTCCACTTTGGAGTGTTGTGGGATGTTTGACACTTCTCTAAATCCCCTAGATCTCTCATATGGCCTATAATCTAGCCATATCTTTCTATCTTATAATAATGATGGTAATTTTCCAAATGCAAGTGTGAGATCTGACTAGCTGGAATAATGGATGGAGACTGGGACTTTGAGTCAGGAAGACCTGGGTTCCAATTCTACCTCAGATACTTAATAGCTGTACGGCCACAGGCAAGGTAATTGACCTCTGTCTTTCTCAATTTACTCTTCTGTCAAATGAGGATAATAAAAGCACTTATCTCTCACAGTTGTTGTGAAGGTAAAATTATACAGCATTTGTAAAGTGCTTTACAAACTTTAAAAATACTATATAAATATTATTATTATTATCACTACCCCTGTTGAATTTCATTATAATAAGTTTGGCCAGTGTTCCATAATTTTTTTTGTTGTTGTCATCTAGTGCTCTATAGATCACTATAGATCTATGGATCGCCTATAGATAGCTATACTTTCCCACTCCCCAGTTTTGTGTCACTTGAAAAATTTATAAGCATGTCACCTATTCCTTTATCAGTGTGTAAGACTTGGATTCTTTACCTGGAATCCTTAGATAAGTTTCAGGGAGTCTGTGAGCTTAGATAGGAAAAAAAATACACTTTTATCTCAATATAATTGGTTTGCTTTGTAATACTGTGTATTTTGCTTCATATATTTAAAAGCATTATTCTGAGATGGGGTCCATAGTCCTCACCAGACTGCCAAAAGAGTATATTCTCCCCACCCCCACCCCAAAAGGTTAAGAATCCTTAGTGTAATATTTTATTTCCTAGAGTACCTCATAGACAGTTGGCCTCAGTCAGGCAGACCTGAGTTCTAGTTCTACCTCTTACACACACTAACTGTGTGACCCTGGACATGTCTCTATGGTCTTTTTTTTTTTCTCTTTTTTGGGCATTTTCCTAGCCAGTTACTTAACTTCTGAGTTTCCTCTCCACAACTACCTCGCCTCCAGTTCCAACAAGCCAGCACTGGGGGCTGAGATTCAGATGAGCTGCTCTAAACCCTCAGGGGCTTTAGGCAGGGACAGAGCCTCTATTCAGTGTGAGACTAAGATCAACTGCTCAGGTAGGGGCAGAGCCACCACACAGGGCTCAGGGGGTTTATGATGAGACCTTCAACAATAGATGCGGGCTACTGCCTACTTTGGGAGCCCCATCTGATGCTACCTCTACTGCTACCACCTGAGGAGGCCTGAGTTATGGGGACACCCTGCTCCCTTCTTGGTCAACCAAAAAGACCCTCTCACTGACCTTTGGCACCTGTGGGTTAAGGGATATTCGCTGGCACTGGAGATTCTGCAGCTGGACATTGTGTTGCTGAAGCCTGCTCAGATCTACTCCTTTCAGTGCTGCATGGCCAAGGCAGGACTGGGCTCTGCTCCACATCCCGTGAGCTGACAGACCTTTCCTATTGGTCTTTCAGGTCACTCTGGGATAGAAATCTCCTCTACTCCATTGTTCTGTGGCTTCTGCTGCTCTAGAATTTGTTGAGAGTTCTTCTTTACAGGTATTTTATGGGCTGTGGGGTAAGAGCTAGCGTATGTGCATCTTTCTACTCCTTCATCTTGGCTTTGCCCCAACAGGACATGTCTCTAGGACATGTACTTTAGGCACTAACACTTAAGTTGCAGAGAAGGTTCTTCTCTGCATTGGTAGAAGGAATTTCCTCACCTGGAGTTCTTTCCATTAATGAAATCACAGAACTAGTTCTCATCCCTATTATCACTTAGCAGGTAATAAAATCCTATCATACTGTATCCAACCTTAAAAGAGTAGGCAAAGCTGAAGAGGAGAGAATATGTTAAACGAAAAATTTCCCAGCAGTTGAAAATGTTTTAGGTCCACAAAATGTTGAACAAATAGACCTACAGTGTTCTGTTTTCAGTCAGCAACAATGTTCTAATACTACCTAAAATTAAATGAGGCAAAACTCTGGGTAATACTGGAAAGACTAGTCAGTCATTCAACTAGTATTTACTGAGTATTCACTATGTGCCAGGCATTTTACTAAGCATTGGAGATACAAAGGCCAAGGACAGTCCCTATCTCAAGGAACTCACAGTCTAATGGGGTGTACAAACAACACACATCCAGGATAAATTGGAGATAATCAACAGAGGGAAGGTAGAAGAGTTAAAGGGGACTGTTGAAGGTGAGAAGCCAGGGAAACCAGAAAGAGGTGGAAAGAGACAGTTAAAGGCAATGGGGACAGTGAAAACACTTGGAGAAGGACATGGGTTATAGATGTAGAATTAGATGGAACAATAGAGACCACTTAGTCCAATTCCTCTCACTTTACAGATGAGGAAGTTGAGATCCATAGAGGTTAAGTGACTTATTCAAGGTCATAAAAGGTTAAGAGACAGAGACAGGAGTTAAACAGGTCCTCTGATTCCAGACCCAGATGCTCATAGCACTGGGCCATTCATTATTTTTACCTGTTAATAAAAGAGAAGTTATTTCCTAACCAAAGTGTCATTCAAATTATACTGATTTGATCATTCCAGAAATTCTGCTAGTGTCCAGAGAACTGTCCAGAAAAATCAAAATGTGGTTCCAATTGTATTTATTGTTGCACTTTTGGGAAACTTTTGAGTTGTATAAGCCCATCAGAAGTGGGCTTAGAGATGTCTTTGACCAAAGACTTTCAGTTTTAGCTGTGTTTACCTGGAGTAGATGGTCATCCTCTCTCATTTGCCTTATTCCTCTTCTCCTCAACATCATGGCAAATATTTATAAAATCAAATCACCTGTTTATTTCAGTAGAGGAAATTTATGTTTAACAGAACTCTGTAGGCGATATCTTTGTAATGTAAATAATCACCCCTTAATGTAACTGCTTTATAACACAGGGATAGTTTTTGCACTACCCTTTCATAGTATTATTGTAGAGTAAGTGCTTTATAAACCTTAAAATGCCATAGAAATGAGAGTTGGGATTATCATCATATTATGTAAAGAGCTTCCCATAACAGGAAGTGTTTTGGCAGAGACAATGACTTTGTATATAAATCTCAACAACCATCAGGAAAGCTGAAGAAGGAATTTCTGCTTTCAGTGCAATTCCACAAGTATTTATTTAGCAATCCATCAATCAGAATAATTGCTTAAGCACCTACTATGTGCTAGGCACTGGGGATACAGAGACAAATATAAAATAGTCTTTGCCTTCAAGAAGTTTACCTTCTATCAGGTGAAATAACTTGTACACGTAAAAATAAATACAAAATGTAATAATAGCAACATTTATATAATACTTAGTATGTGCCAGGACCTATGCGAAGCATTTTGCAGTTAGCTCAGTCAGTTCTCACAACAACCCTGGGAAGTAGGTATTACCCTTATTTTACAGGTGAGGAAACAATGCAAACAAGTTAAATGACTTGCACATGGTCACAGAGCTAGTAAGTGTCTGAGGCCAGATTTGAATTTAGGTCTCCCTAACTCCAGCCTTGACACCTTAAACACTATGAGAGAGGACACTAGCACTGCTATGTTCTAGGTTCTAGGTAACACCAAGGCAAAACAAAACAGGCACCTCCCTCAAGTAACAGTAAGACCAGATGACCTCTGAGATCCTTTCAATGATAAAATTCAATACATCTAATAATATGAATATTCAGCAACTGGATTTTCTAAAAGTGGGACATGCCTCTACTCCCAGTTAGCCTCTTTGCATGGCGACAGCCCAAATACTTGATAAAACCAAACTGAGAACATGAAATGGAACTCCTGCATAATGGTTACAACTTGGGGAACAAGTGTTGAGTCTGGACACCAATTGCTATAATGGAATTTGGCCACAACTCCCACCTGAAAATGATAGAAAATAGCTACAAACTCTAGAGAACAGAAAATCATTGGGATGGCAATTGTTTTTATAAAAAAATTCTCCTTGGAATTGTTAGGGTTTCCTAATGGAGGAACAAAAGGAAGAAAACTAGTTTTCCCCCTAATACCCTTGGATTATTTCCTATTGCTCCCACAGGGCTGGCAAAGCTACCCAACTTAAAGGGGTGGTGGTTTAATTCAATCTCTCCTGAAAGCATATTGTAGCTAGCAGGATTATCCACAGCAGAATCCCTTCCCACCCCCTGCCCCTACACACACACACACACACACACACACACACACACACACACACACACACACACACACACACACACACACACACACACACACACACACACACACACACAGAAATGCAACTGTATGGTTGAGAAGCATGTGTTAACTGACCTGAAAACTTTCAGCTTGGTTTAATTTGGAGAATGAGAACATTGTAGTCCCTTGTTTCATTAAAAACAGTTACATTTGAAATGCAAATTATTTAAAGTCTGAAACAATGCTCCATGGAGAAGCAAAGGAGAAAAAAAAATGGTTAACTATATAATTGCCAGAAGATTATATTGAGCAAAAGATTACAGATCAGAGAATTTAGTGGTGGAAGGAATGAAAATTAGAAGATAACATCCAAAGTCCTCATCTTACAGAGGGAGAAATTGAGGCCAAGATAGGTAAAGGGAGGTCACACAAATGACAAACCAGACATGGTTTGGAAACCAGACATGACTCCAAACCCATCAGCTTTTCCACTGATCCCCACCATCTCTCTTTTGAATATATGTTGTCTCTGTCTATTTAACATGTAGGAGTTTAGTCAAAGGCTCACTCACTCTGAGCATACTTCCCCTCCCATGGCGTTTGAGTTATTTCCACTGTACTACCTACCTGATATTTCTACTCTGTCACCAATCTGCAGGAAGCTTACAGGTCTTTTAGAGTTGTTTCCCCTTCCATTATTGTTGTGGGCATTGCATAAATTGTGCTCCTAGTTCTGACCACGTCACTCTGCATCCAATCCTACAAGTCTGTCTATGTTTCTCTGAATTTTGCACGTTCCTCACTTCTCATAGCTCTATTATGTTAATATGTTACAGTTTGCTCAGCCATTACCCAATTATTTGACATATATTTTATTTCCAATTCTTTGGTACAACAAAAAAATGCTGCTATAAATATTCTTGTACAGATAGGACCTTTCCCTCTTTCAATAACCCAGTTAGGGATATATGTCTAATAGCAGTATCTCCTGGCTTAAAAGGTATGTACTTTTTATTGTCTTTCAGGGTGTAGTCTTAAACCATTTCTCAAAATGGTTGAATAAATTCATAGCTACATCAGTAGTCCATTAAATGCCTGTTCTCTCACAATACCTCCAACATTAATAGTTTTCTCTTTTGTCATCTTTGCTAATCTGATAGGTATGAAGTGGAATTTAAGAATTGTTTCCCTTTTCTTATTAATTGTGATCATAGCTGCATTTATTTTGCTTGTGATAAAACTTTTCAATTTTAGTTTCATGATCCTTTGAGACCTTCAGGCTTGAATATGATTCCTATGACTATCATCTTAGTATAGACCCTCATTATAACTTGTCTGAACTATATTGCAAAAATCTCCTAATAGATTTTATGGCTTCCACTCTTTCCTTTTTCCTATTCCTCCTTTGTTCTACTACAAAATAACTATTCTCATGCAGAAACCTTCATACCATTTGTCTGCTAAAAATTTGCTTAGAGAGTAATACTTTTGCCTGGAGTACAAAGCTGTCTTCAATCCGATACTATACTACCTCTCCAGTCATAGCTCAAGATAATCCCCTGCACACACTTTGTGCTTCAAAATGGAATATTGTCAGCTCTCATGCCCCTATGCCTTTGCTACCCAATTCCCTATACCCTTCTTCCCCTCTTCATTTATTGTTACTCATCTTTTTAATTTCACTTCAAATGCTACTTTCTCCATGATCTCTGAGATAGGTGATCAACTTCCCATTTATACCTCAACTGAAACTTTGGTTTGCAGCTCTATAATTCATAATGTCAATCAGTCAATAAACCTTTGTTAAGTACCTACTATGTGTCAGGAACGATATTAAGTATGTATCATGTGTAATGTGTGCTGCAGTTATCTGGGTTTATAACTAGTAGACTAGGTCAAGTATAGTGTCTTATTTAACTTTTGAGACAGCCTGGAATAACAGAGAGAATATTGGACTTGGATGCAGAGACACAAGTTTAAATCTCACCTGAGACATTTACTAGTTATGGGATATAGGGCAAGTCACTTAACCTTTCTCAGCCTTGGTTTTCCCAAATACAATCCGAGGGTAGTAATAGTATTGGGGGTGGGGTGGAGGTGGCATGGTGGATAGAGTGCTGGTCCACTGAGTCCTCTTCCTGAGTTCAAATCTGGCTTCACACACACTAACTGCATCACACTGGGTAAGCCATTTAACCCTGCTTGCTGCAGTTTCCTCATCTGTAAAATGAACTGGAGATGTCAAACCACTCCAGTATCTTTGCCAAGAAAACCCCAAATGGGGTTACAAGGAGTTGGACATGATGGGAAAACAACTAAACAATAATAATACTGGTCTCGGTTGTTTTAAGGATAAGATAAGAAAATCAATCAATGAAGCACTTACAATGGGCCAGGCACTGTGCTGAGTGCTGAGAATAAAAAGCAAAAACACCAATAGTCCCTACCTTCAAGAAGCTTATATTCTAATGGGGGGGGGGGGGGGAGAAATCACGTATAAATGAGAACGTAACAGACAAGTACAAAATTGACAGAAAGAAATATTAAAGGGGATCACCATAGTAGCTAGGGGACTAGGAAATATCTCCTGGGGAAATCAGTACTTAAACTGAATCTTAAAGGAATTCAGGGATTCTAAAAGTCAGAAGATGTGGGAGAAAGAGAGAGGGAGAGAGAAGGAGAGATAGATAGATAGAGAGAGACAGAGACAGATAGACAGAGAGACAGACAGAGACAGAGACAGACAGAGCTTATTTAAGCAATGAGGAAGAGTCAGCAAAAACAGCACAGACATGGGACATGCGTCCTGGGTCAAAGGCAGCAATTAGTGCATACTTGAATCAAACCTAAGAAGATAAAAAAGGTTGGAAGGAACCAAATTGTGAAGAGCTTCAATGTTTCTGAGGATCAGAATGTATATTGAAGTCCCCTAGAATAAGTAGAGTAGTTGAGATGTTGAAGACTGTTTTGTTATCCAGGCACAGATTTCAATGAGAAAGGAGGGAGAATGTCATGGTGGTAGATAATAACTACCAAAATATGAATTGAGAGATAAATTTAGATAGTCTGAATTATCCGAATGTTATTACATACATACACACACACACATACATATGTATAAAGCATTTTTCAAACTCTAAAGTGCTATATAAATATTAACAGTTATTATCATTATTAGATAAAATGATGCAAGATTACACAGTGGATAGAGCATAAAACTCAGAGTTAGCAAGACCTGGGTTTGCATCTCGACAGAAATAATTCCCAGTTCTTTGGCTCTAAACAAATTACTCCATCTCTTTGAATTTAGTTTCTTCATCTATAAAATGAGGATAGTAAGAGCACCAACTCATATTTTTTTTTAATGAGGATCAAATAAAATAATGTATGCAGTGTCTTGCATAAAGTTCTATGCAAATGTGATGTGTGAATATTTGCATATATATATACACACACATAAGTATAAGCATGTGTCTAAATATGTATGTACGTGTATATAGACAGACAGAAGACAGATAGACAGATAGGTATACTGTGTATATAAAATACAGATCTCTCTTGATGGATACTATTGATAGGAAGATAGAAAGACAGATGGATAGGTAGATAGATGATAGATAGGTAGATAGATAGATGTATACCTACCTACCTACATACGTATATGAGGTCATTGTATCATAGACCTAGAGTTGGAAGGAAGCTTTGAAGTTATAAGAATTAACCTCTTCTGTTTATAGATGAGGAACCTAAGACCCAGAGTGGTTATGCGACTTGTCAAGAGTCAAACAATAGTTTGAGGACTGATTCAAATCCAGTCTTCTGAATTCCCAGCCCAGTATTTTATCTGCTATACAATCCTGCCTCTCAAAGGGTGGACTCCAATTTTGGGAGCTCTATCAACCAATACAGATCAATAACTTATCTGTAACTTTCAGTCTTAGAAACAAAAAATTTTTTTGCTAGGGTTGCAGAGATTAGGTAACTTGCTAAGGGTCACACAGCTAGTATGTGTCAGTATTTGAATCTTTATCTTCCTGACTGGTCTTCTGTCCACTACCATATTCTGTCTCCATGCTAAAATATCTGGAAGATACACAACTTTCCCCAAGAAATGCTTGCTAGATACGGCTATAAAGCCAAAAGATCTTTCATAAGTGTTTTATTTTCTTAAAAAGTGAAAGTATGTCTCTCCTTAAAGACAGTCATTAAAGCATTGACACAATTGTGTTTAGTTAATAACATCTAATTTCATCTTAAAGCATTCTTAATGAATTAGAAAAGAAGTGTTCTTGTATAAGACTTTATTAAAAAAAATTCAGTCCTATCCACATGCTCTAGCCTCACATTTGCATGAAGCTACTGTGAAAGAGGACCACGGATAAATGTTTTCAGTGTGGTAGGAAATGGGTGAGTGTGTGTGTGTGTGTGTGTGTGTGTGTGTGTGTGTGTGTGTGTGTGTGTGTGTAAGAAAAGGAATGTATTAAAGAATTATATCAAACAATGCCTTGACTGATTTTATTTTTCCATAGCTGGGGGAAATTCTAATGCTATCAAAAAGATCTCAGAACTTTCCAATAATCCACATGCTATATAGGGAAAAACACACAGCAACATGGTACCACATAATTCCTCTGGTTCTTGAGCAAATCAATGACTGGGTGATTTCTTCAGTGTTTGTATTTCCTATATTGATGGAAATGGCAACTTTCCCCTACTTCCTCATCTTGTAGGATTCTTATCAACATCTTTCCATGAATCTTCCTTAGAAGATTCACCCACTGTTCTGTAGATTTCCTGCCGGCTCTTCTAATAGCTCCAGGATATCAATCCATTTGTTCATCTATCATTTACACTACATGATGTCATTACCTACTTTCCTAGTTATATGTTTCCTCAGTTATGAATTTTCTGATACTTCTATAGTTCAGATCATTGTTGGCAATATTCTGCATTAGGTATCTTTCCATAACTCTGTGAGTAATTTGTAATTTCAATTCTTTTGAACTTACAGTAAATAATAATGACAATAAAATGATATCTTATTAATGTTATTATTAATATTAATTAATAGCTTATTAATACTGATAATATTAATAACTAGCATTTATATAGCCTTTTAAGATTTGTAAAATTCTTTACAAATATCTTCTTTTATCCTTACAACCTGAGAGATGGGTGGTATGATGATGACAACAATGATGATGTCCATTTTACAAATGAAGAAACTGAGGCTGAGACACATTAAGCTACTTGCCTAGAGTCACATAGTAAGTGTCTGAGACAGGATTTGAACTCATGCTTTCCTGGCCCTATGTCCTATACTCTATTGCCTTTAAATAAATAGATACAATTGTCACCCAAAGTTGGGCTGTGAGTCAAAGAAGGTATCTATACTCACCACCATATCAATCAAAGCTCTTTATTGGAAAAGTTACTCAATAAGAATGTCTGTATTTAGCCACTCAGTCATTTCCAGTATCTCACACTTGCTTTATTACAGTGTTACTTTCTTGGCATATTAGTACATGTCTGCAAAGAGCATAAGTGACAGGAGCAGGACTCTTCTGCTTATGACCCTGACAGATACCTCCCTGTAAATAGGCACTTCATTTTCAGCAGTGGCTTGAATGCATTGCATCTCAAGCACCAACATATTCTTTTGCTTAGGCATCAACTACAGAACTGAGCACATCTTAGAGGATTCCCTCTTCAATAGGGAGTGCCACAAGGAGGAGCTGGTGGCGGTGGCTAAGTATGTAGATTTTTGTACAATTACTGATAGCTTGAACAAGCAAAGGTCATGATCTGGATGTGACCAAGTAATCTAATCCTAAACAATCATTATGTAGTTCTTTAATGGAGTCTCTCAAATGGAGGCATGATATTGCAGTCAGGTTACAAGCAATTACACTTGAAACAGCAGGGGAAGGGAGGGTGGAGTAGGCTCCATTTGCCTTGTTCTTGGGGGTCTTACCCAAATTATATATCAAATACAAGAACAGAAAACATGCAATTCAAGAAATTGACATGGGTGGGTGCCTATCAGTGTTGAGTCAAAAAATGGAGAATCTATTGAAAGCAAGTGTTCTAGGCTATAGAAGCTTATGATGACTAAGCTTTCTAGAGAGAATCACTGGAAGAATATTGGCATGAATATGGTAGGGTTTGTGGTATGGAAGTTTGAAAACATTGCCCAATTCTCCAAAGACAAAGCCACTCATTTTCACCACATTCAATTGCCAGTCCAACTCACTATCCATCTACTGGGGCTTTTCAAGGTATACATTGATATTGTCATCAATACAGAGAAAAATATATACTCACAACCTAACTCAGTGGGTTGCCTATTCAGCTACATATTATAACCTGAAGAATATGCGTTTTTTATCCAATGTGTCTTTTGAATATAGATGGTTAGACAATTCTTTTTCATTGCTATAGATTTAGTTAAAGAAGCTTTATAGTTAATGCAAAAAGGACAGTGTCATTTAACAATGGTAGTATTTAGAGAACCTCATGGTCAATAAAGATTCTTTTATTTGTATTTTGCACAGGACATCTTTTAAAACATTAGTGAACTATAAGTGTATATATGTCTCTCTGTTTTATATAACACTTATCGTTAGTTTGCAGCTGATAATTAAATGAAATTATCTCCATAGTTACATCATAAAGTCTTATGTAACTAATATATGCGAGAGGCACCTGGGTTGAGGAAGTTGCATTTTGTTGTACTTAACACTTTTAACAGATTTTATTGAAATGTGCATTATCTATATTTTCTTCTACATCCTTGCCGTTCTTCTTCCTAGAGAGTCATCCCTTGTAACAAATCTTATTTTTAAAGGAAAAAGAGAAAGAAAGAAAATGAGCAAAACTGTTGAATATCTCACATTATATCCAGTGTTCCACACCTGTGGATCCCTCACCTCTGTAAAGGAGAAGACATGTCTTTTCATGTCTTTACTTTGGAGCCAAGCTTATTCTTTTTAATTTTGCAACATTCATTTTTAATTGTTTTATGGTAGTTGTCCTTTTCATTTACATTGTTGTAGACCTTGCATAAAATTGTTTTCCACGTTCTGATGACTTCATTTTCCATAAGTTCCTACAAGTCTTTATATGCTTTTCTGTATTCATCGTGTTTGTCTGTTCTTAGAGCACAGTAATATTCCATTACATTCATATGATTTATGCCCAGCCATTGGATATGAATTTTATTTCTAATTCTTTGTTAACACAAAGATAAAGTGCTGCTATAAATATATTGGTGTATCAGGAGATTTTCCTTTTATCTATAACCTCATTGGGATATATATAAATGGCAGTAGAATCTCAGGGTGAAGGTGTATAGAGATTTTAGGCATGTTGTTTGCTTAATTCCAAAGTGCTTTCTAGAACAGTTATACTGATTCACAGAATTATCAGAAATGCAGTAGTGTTCCCTGTTTTTACGTAATCCACCCAATATTAACTCTTCCTAACTTTTGTCATTTTTGCTAGTTTGTTGGGTATCCAATGACACTTCAGGATTGTTTGATTTGCATTTGTTATATAATTAGTGATCTGGAATATTTTTTCTTGTATTAATAGTTTGCAACTATTTTGAGAGCTGTTTGTTCATATCCTTTGACAAATTGTCTATTGGGGAATGACTTTTACACTTACATGATTTTTAAAAAAACCAGTAATACACATATCAAGATACTACCTTCTTGGGACAGCTACATGGCACAGTGAATAGAGCCCTGGTTCTGGAGTCAAGAAGACCTCAGATCTGGCCTTACATATTTACTAGCTGTGGGTCTCTAGGCAAATCACTTAACCTCTGTTTGCCTCAGTTTCTTCAACTATAATACGGGGGTAATAATAGCACTTATCTCCCAGGCTTGTTAGGACCAAGGATAATAACCGTAAAAGTACTTGGAACAATGCCTAAAACATAGTAAGTGCTATATAAATGTTAGCTGTTCTGTTCTCTGTACCATCCACTCAGTTTTCTTACCTTAAAAATGAATTTGACTTTAAAAAATCATCTGTAAAAGACTGTCTATTCATTTCCCATGGTTTAATCCAGGGTTCTCAATATGGATAGAAACTTTTCTCGTGAAGTTTTTAGTGATGAGAAACCAACCACGTAACTGAGGAGTTCCAGATATCTTTAAGTTTCCCTTTTTTTGAGTGAAGTATAATTTGTGATCTTTTCCATCCATTTTGAATAATTCCTTCACTGAGATTTCTTGAAAGTAATTCTCTGAATTATTTTTATTAAGTACTATCTTATAGTATTTTAAATTGTATCACTTCCAGTAAAGATTTGGATAATTCTTGGATTATTATGTATTATGTATATGTATTATGTATGCATTATATATGGATAATTCTTATCAAGTCCCATCACTCTTCATGACATCATATATAAAGGTGATAAAAATCAAGCGTGATGACCAAATTCTATGCCAACCATGTTCAGTTCAACTATTTTTCACTCTTTTGAGGGCTCTCCTTTAAAATACTTTGTATACTCAAAATCAGTGTTACCCTGGGCCATTATCTTTCTCTGCTTTCAAGGAGATGAAGTACCTGAAGGCAGAGGTAGTTTCAGGGATCGTTGGTCTCTTTATTGTGGCTACTCTTTTTTTACAGATGAAAATTCCTTAAAGAAATGTCATTAAGACCAATGGCTTCATTTTTGCCCATTTTTTGGAGTACTTAATAACTTACCAAACAGGTCAGGTTGGATTTGCAAAAATTGCATATAGTGTCTTTCTCTCTGTTTCTCCTTTCATTTAATTTGGTGTTAATATAACAATGGAATGATCTGACCACATTGGGGGGTGCACTGATTTTGAAATAATTCATCTCTCTAGTGATTTTTTCAAGTATATTGTTATATTGATTTAATTTTTTAAAAGTGACACTAGAAAATACTTTAATTTTTTTTTTTTGAGGAAAGTATTCATGATATCCAGGCATGGAAATTCTGAGCAGTTTACAAGCTCTGATCTTCATTTCTTGAAATAGAACCAAAAAATTTAGCATAGTTTTTAACTTCCTTTCTTGGACTCACTTGTTTATCTAAGTCATTGAGCATCAACACATGTATATGGACTTTGTCTGGAGCTCCTTGTCAAAGTCTTCACAGGATTTCTCTTCTTTACTTCTTTTTTTGATGGGATACGAATGCTGGTGATGAAATTTATTTTCTTGGAGATCTTCATTGTGCACATCCCAAGTTGAGTTAACTGAGTCCCATGTAATGTTCTTTCTCATGATGAAAGTAACTGCATTATTTCCTTCATTCACAAAAGCTAATCTTCCATTCGGTCTATGTTTGTGTATACATATATACATACATATAATGTATACACACAGAGGTTTCATTCATGATGAAAATGTCACTCCTTCACTCTTCCTTCCAGACACAAAGGAGGTGCTCTCCTTATTTACTAAGGCTTAATAAGGCATTATTTCTACTTACATCCTTGGTCTTATTCCAAGATCTTACTCCAACAACCACTCATCTCTTTCAGGCAACTTCAGACTTTTCCTTGCCCAAGTTTATTCCAATCTATCAAAAAATATACCCAGGTATTTCTAATACCATCCTTCTTGTTGGCCCAGTCTCTACATTAGCTTTCTTCTACTCATCACTTCTTTAAAAAGTTATGTACAGATGTCTACCTATCCTCATCACTTGTCCAATTCTTTGCAATCTTGCTCTTCTACTAAAAATGTCTCAGAGTCACCCTTAAATTGAAAAGCCTCCCCACAGGGACCACCAAGGTCTTTTGTCAGTCCTCATCCTCCTTTGCCTTTCCGCTGCTTTCAGTATTGGTGATTACTCCCTCCTGTTAACTATCTTCTGCTCTATAGTTTCAGAGATTGCACAATTTCTCCTTATTTTCCTCTATAACAATTTTTCCATTTCCTTTGTTCAATTCCCATTTTCTGTTAAGGGAACATCACTAACTGGAGCTGCTACTTATAGTAGTAGAAGGTTGGGCCCACTGGTTGGGGCCCTTAGAACTTGGAAAATGTAGCTACTTCAGAGACTGAACTTGGGAGTTTAGAACTTGTGAACATATTAGGGAGGTAATACAAAGGGAGTGCTACACATGCAAAATGAACGAATTAAAGACATTTACTAAGCATTTAGTATGTGCCAAGCACTGGGGATATAAGTAGAAAGGAAATAATCCCTAGTCTTAGGGAATCTACATTCTAATGGGGGACATATTGTGGTAGAGTAGATGGAGCCCTGGACTTAGATAATCTGGATTCAAACTCAACCTCAAACACTTACTAGTTATGACCCTGGACAAGTCACTTTTAACTTTTTGTTGCCTCAGTTTTTTCACCTGTAAAATTAGAGAGTTAGATTCAATCACTTATTTCCCTCCCAGTTTTAGATCTATGATTCTATAAGGCAACATGAAGAGGAGGATTCTCCTGAAGGGAAAATGGAGAGTGATCCTTAGAGTAAAGCAGCATTACAAATGGGGAGACTGTCTGGATGGTAAATAATCAGGGGTGTGCTGATAAATGTTTTAACAACTGGATCTTCAGGAAAAAATGGATGTATAACACCCTTTTAAATATAATCTTCATATTTAACATTTTCTACATCACTTTCTTAAGTCTGGGCAATCAACAAAACAATATATTGAGTCCTGACTTGTAGTATTTACCAAATTCCAAGGTGTAACTGCTTACATGGAAAATTTACCACTTAGCTTTCTTGAACTGGCAAGATCTTGCTCCAGTACACTTCTGCAAATAATCTGTTTTGGCAGAAAGGCAGAGAGGAGACAAAGTTGATATAAAAATGTGTCTTCTTTAGTGTTATTTTACTTTATAAAACCATATCCTTTTCTGATGGTGAATCATTTGACAATGCAGAGGAATTTGGTGACAAAACCTTCTTTGCTGAAGAGATTTAATTGTGTCCAGAAGTTTTGAATGAAAGAGCAAGACAGTTTAGAAACTAAGCATTCAAATTAGGGGTAAACCTAGAAGAGAGATCCAGTTTAGCAAAGCTCCAAAGAGAGAATTGCTTGGGAACTGAGGAAAGAGAAGAGCCTCTCCACACCCTTGAATAGAGAATGATGACCTTGTGAACTTCAAAAGGCTGGAAGATTTGAGATTTTCTTAAAGTGTCCTAGTAGTATTCCCAGAATTGCAGTGGTTAATAGCAGAATAATCATTTGGAATTGAAAACAAGTTAAACACACTGAGCTTCAGGATACTACAAGAAACTTAGAAGAAACAAGTGAACCTACGAAAATTCCATAAAGGGAGAAAAGGATTTCCATGAGCTATGAGTTACCCCTTTGCCACCTGTGTTCTCTAAGGTTGATCCTACTTTCCCTATATTCTTTATGTCCTTGTGAAGGAGGATGCCCCTGGTTTGGGGGGCTACTTTGTATCAATTGTTCTTTCTGTATCTCTTCAGTAAATACTTCTTTTTAAAACTTAATTATCTTTCTACTTTTTACTGCTATTATTCAGTTGTTTCAGTTGCAACTCTTTGTGATCCCATTTAAGGTTTTCTTGACAAAGACAATGGAATGGTTTGTCATTTCCTTCTCCAGTTCATTTTATAGATGAGGAAACTGAGACAAACAGGATTGAATGATTTGCATAGGTTCCCACAGCTAGTAATCATCTGAGACTGGATTTGAACTTGGGAAGATTCATCTTCCTGATTTCTAGACCAATGTTCTGTTCAATGTGCCACCTAGTTGTCCTGTCTTGCTACTTAATGGATATCAATGAATAATAATTGGGGAAGGTCACCAGAAGGGTATTTTTAAATGGATTACTAAACAAAATACCACTAACACCTCGGGAATACACATAGAATCTTGAAAGGATAAGTGACAAGCTGCTTTCTGGGGACCCAACTGGACATTGTAAGTGGGTGCTGGGAGAACAACCCAGAGTCAAAAAGTGTGACACATTAGAATGAATTCTACTCTGTGGTCAAGCAAAAAAAAAAAAAATGGAAGGGAAAGGAGAAGAGAGGAGGGGAAAGGAGAGGAGAGGAAAACAAACAATAATCACAACACTGAATTTTGTGTCAGAGGATTTTGCAGCCCAGCTCTACTACTAGTTAGCTATGTAAATGTGGGCAAGTAAATTAACTTCTCTGGAGGATTCCCCCTCTATAAAATGATAAGGTTGGACTAGATGATCTATAATATTCCTTCCAACTCTTAATATTGTGACTTTTGTACCCCACTGAACCAAAGGATATGTTAGTAGAGTGCAAGCTTTGGCAGGTTTGACCAAGCTGGAAAGGCTTTAATTATGGAAATAATGATAATAATGATGGTGATGATAATAATGATGATGATGATGATGTTAGCAACAACAATAATTTATAGAATGTTTTAAAGTTTACACTAATTTTACATACGTTTTCTCATTTGAAGTTTAAAACAACAAAACTGTAAAGTAAGTGCTACAAATATCATTTTCATTTTATATTTGAGAAAACTCTCTGCTGTCTGAAGATTAAACCTACTTAGTTATGGAGTAAAGCCCATCACCAGGAAGGGATGATATTTTTAACCACAGTGGTGATAAATAACCACTATACCTGAATTTTTAGAAAATAATTAAAAAAAAAACAGTCTACAAGACCATAGGAGTGTGTGTGTGTCCGTGTGTGTGTGTGTGTGTGTGTGTGTGTGCCTGTGTGTGTATGTGTATCCCAGAATTAGGTCTGAAAACAGCAGCACAAAAAAGCCTGAAACTTGGGATAATGCTTCTTCACTCTTAAGTGATCAGAGTCCAACTTTAACATAAAATTTATAGTAAAAACAATGAGCAAGCAGAAAAAAAAGAACTTGACCATTAAATGCTACTACAGTGGCAGAGAAGACCAAGAAATAAATTTAGAAAAAGACAATAGCTACCAAAAAAACCTCAAAGAAAAAAGCTGATTGTACCCAAGTTCAGCAAGAATACCTAGAAGAGTTAAAGAAAGACATAAGATTGGTAGAAGAAAACTGTGAAAAGAAATCAGAGTAATTCAAGATAATTGTGAAATGTGAACTTCTTAGTAAGGCTTAGTAAAAAGAGTCACAAAAAATAACACCTTATAAAACAGAATTGGACAAATGAGGAAGGAAATACAAAAGTTTATTGAAGAAATAATTCCTTAAAAACTGAATTTGGGCAAATAGAAGCCAATGACTTCACAAGAAATCAAGAAACAATAAAACAAAGTTAAAAGAATGAAAAAAATAGAAGATGTGAAAGTCTCATTGGAAAAACAACTGACTTGGAAAACAGAACTAGGAGAGATAACTTAAGAATTATTGCACTACCTGAAAACCATGATCAAGAAAATGGCCTAGACATCCCATTTAAGAAATTATCAAAGAAAATTGACCTTACATCTTATATGCAAATGATGAAATAGAAATTAAAAGAATCCACTGATCACTTCCTGAAAGAGATCTCAAAATGAAAATTCCCAGGAATATTTTTTTTGCCAAATTCCAAGGCTCCCTGATCAAGGAGAAAATATTGCAAGCAGCTTGAAACTAAAAATTAAAATATTGTGGAGCCACAATCAAGATCGCACAAGATTTAGCAGCTTCCACATTAAAGAAGTGGAAGGTTTGGAATATGATATTCTAGGAGGCAAATAAGCTAGGAATACAACCAAGAATAAAACTAAGTGCAATACTTGCAAAAAAAAATATCTAATGAGGACTTTCAAGCATTCCTGATAAAAAGACCAGAACTGAATGGAAAATCTGACATTCAAACACAAGACTCAAGAGAAGCATATAAAAGCAACTAAGAAAGAGAAATCTTAAGTTCTCAATAAGGTTAAACTATTTACATTCCTATATGGGAAGATGATACATATAACTCCTAAGACCTTTACCATTGTCATGGCAGTTAGAAGGCATCTACATAGAGAAAGGACATGTGTGTAAATGGATTATAATGGGATGATCTAAAAAAACATATGGGTGAGAAAGAGGGATGCACCAGGAGAAAGGGAAAGAAAGAGGTAGAAAGGAGAAATTTTTCTAATATAAAAGAGGCACATAAGGAAGAGCTTTTATAGTGAAGGTGAAAATGGTGGGTAGTGGGCAATTATTGAACCTCACTCTCATTGGAATTGGTTCAAAGAGTAAAGAATATACACATGCATACACACACACACACACACACACACACACGACTCTTTGTATAAAAAAACTATCTTACCCAATAGGGAAATTTCAGGAAAAGGGAGAAGAATTTGGGGAAGGGGAAGGAAATGACAGAAGAGAGAGGGAAACAAGGGAGGTAGTGGTCAGACTCAAAATAGACTTTTGAGGAGGGACAGGATAAAAAGAGATGGGGAAGGAAAAACAGAAAAATATAAGATGGAGGGAAATACACAGTAATCATAACTGTGAATGTGAATGAGATGAATGGAAGTAGATAGCAAAATGGATTAGAAATCAGAATCCAACAATAAATTGTTTACAAGAGACAAACTTGAAGCAGAAAGACACACATAGTTAAAATTAAGGGCTGGAACAGAATCTATTGTGGTTCATCAGAAGTAAAAAAAAAAAAGGCAGGGGTAGCAATCATGATCTCAGATATAGCAAAAGCAAAAATAGATAATCAGGAAAAATAAATTTTGACAAAAGATACCACAAAAAAGTAATATCAATATTTTTGGGAAGTTTCTCTGGCAATGTCTTGATTGCTCAAATATGTAGAAAAATTACTCGATTTTATAAAGATAAGAATCTTTCCCCAATTAACAAAAGATCAAAAGATATAAGCAGTTTTCAGAAGAAAAAATCCCAACATTTTCATAGTCATATAAAAATGCTCTAAATCACATTGATTAGAGGAATGCAAATTAAAACAATTCTGAAGTACCATCTCACACCTATTAGAAATGACAAAAGTTGGTGAGGAAGAAGGAAAATAAGTACACTTGTAAACTGTTGGTAGACTTGGGAACTTGTTCAATAGTTCTGGATAACAACTTGGAACTACACTCAAAGTACTATAAAACTGTGCATACCCTTTGACCCAGCAATACCAGTCTATATCCCAAATAGATCAAAGGATAAGGAAAAGGAATCATATGTACAAAAACATTTATAGTAACTCTTTTTACATTGGCAAGGAATTGGAGATTGAGAATATGATCATCAACTGGAGTATGGTTGAACAACTTGTAGCCTAAGATTGCAACAGATTACTATTATACCATAAGAAATGATGAAAGGGGTAGTTTCAGAAAAAAATTATGGCAAGACTCATATGAAGTGCTGCAAAATAAAATGAGAAGAACTGGGAGATCTTTGTGCACAGTAACAGTAATGCTGTAATGATGACCAACTATGAAAGACTTGGCTACCCTCAACAATGCAATGATCCAAGACAACTCCAAAGGACTCATGATGAAAAAATGCTTATCCAACTCCAGAGAGAAAACTGATGAACTCTGAGCGCAAATAGAAGTATAATTTTTTCACTTTATTTGTTTTGCCATTTTTTTTTTGCAGTGTGGCTAGTATGGAAATATGTTTCACATGATTTCACATATATAATTAGTATCATTTTGCTTGCCTTTTCAGTGGGGAGAAGTGGAAGGGAGAGTGAGAACTTAGAACCTCAAATTCAAAAAATAAAAAAGTTTAAAATAATTATTTAAAAACACAAGAAAACACAAGCAGCTTCCTGAGGCTAAGATGTTTAGTTTCTTTAAATGTTACAGAAAAGGGTGTATTATAACGGATCTACTGTATAATTTAGTCTTCTCATCCCCACTGTCTGATCTTCATTGGTCTACTGCCTGATTTCCTTTAGGTCTCACTGCCTCAAAGAGCTGAGGAATGTTCACTATTGCTTCCTTACTGGCCCAAGAGATTCTTCATCATCCTACGTAGGTGTATCCTTCCTCCTGCCCCTCCTACCATTTATTTAAAGTCTTTTGAAAGGGACCTGGGCTCTTGCTCTCTAAAACTCCAAGGCCCAGATGTTTTCATAGGCCATGATCTGTTCTTTGAATTCAAAGGCAAGCTGGTGATCTGACAAGTGGCAGCTGTCCAGCATGACTCATGTGGTGAAGTGCACTGCATTGTGATTTATAAAATGTCCCCAGTAAAACTAAAAAGAAAAAAAGGAGAAAAAAAATCTGTTCTTTATTTACCATGCAAAGAAAAAAGCCCCATAATGCATTTGTAATAATGCTTAATTTTATGTGTATGATCATAATTATTTAAACACTTGCTAGCATTTTTTCCAGCAGCTTTTTCCCCTGCAGAGGAGCCAGAATATTATTTCCCCCACCCCAATTGTCACAAACAAAAAGTTTGTGGATATTTGCTACAATTCTGAGTCTGAAGGGCACTTAACAACGTGGCATGGATTATTAGGAAAAATTTTCAGGTTGTGTTTTTTTTTCTTTGCACTTTTTCAAGTAATGATGAAATCTTGATCACATTACATTGGTGGTAGGAAAGGGTGGGGGGAATAAAGAAGGACACACGGAACCCTAATTCCAGAATGTCCCAATTATAACTATGTGTATGAAATCATGTTTACAGTGTTCTAGGATGGTATGTATATTTATGATTCTTCAATACTTCGGTAACGTCAAAGTCAGTGTAGGCCACCTGTCTATACTTTTTCAGAATTTATTATTCATTTCCATGTCCTTAATAGACCCTCCAAAGGAGATCCAGTGAATATGCTGGAGACCTTCCTTTGGTTCTTTGCATACTTCACCTAATAGGCATACATAAAGGTAGCAAAGTTTATTAGATAGAATAATGGACTTGGAATCAGGAAGATCTGAGTTTAAAATTCTTTCCTGATATTTTTCTAGGTGTGACCCTGGACAACAAAAACCTCTCTGTGCCTTGGGTTACTTCCCCAGACTTATTATTAAGTTATAAATGGATTTTTATATGCTTGGTGAAGAGAGTTCACATATCAGGAGTTTCTCACTCTGATGAAATCATTGATTCTTTATATGCATGCCATCATGTGTGCATGTGTGTGTGAATTAAATACTCAAATGGGAAGTAGACAGATGCCCAACATGTCTATGGGAATGGAATTTGGAAGAGTAAGCCTAGTGTGCTCCCTATTATCAATTCCCACCTATGGTGTGCCACTCATCCTTGTCCTCTAAAAGGTAATTGCAGGGATCCACTCAACACCCAACACACTTTCTCCAAGTATCGTGAGAATACCAGTATATCACTTCAGCTACCCATCATTTTTTCTCTCTCTCTCAACATATGACCTACCCATCTTCTTTTTACTCATATACTTTCTCTGAAGATATTCTTTAACTCAGTGAATCTTCAAAGTCCTTTATTTACTATGTAAATAACCTGTTTACAGCCACCTTGGGCCTCTCTTTTGTCTTTTGAATAATTCTCACTTTTAATTCTTCTGAGACCATACTCTTATATGATTCCTGGCCACCAGTAGAATACAGGAATTTCAAAAATGACCTGGAGTTGTAAAAGGAGCTTTGCTTTCTTGAAAGTTGCAGCCTTATCTCCTGTTCCATTATGTGTCCTATTTATCCATTTTCATTGTCTATCCAAGATATGGTTATGCCATAACTGATTCTGATGCCTCATTTCAATATACAGGTTAATCTCCAACCACAAGCTGGATGATGGACTGTGTGTCTCATCTCCAAAGATTAGACCACCTAAATTCAAGGAGACTCACTACCAGTTAAGCTGTATGCTGATGAATTTTTTAGCTAGAGCAACTCTTGAAAATTATCTTTGTAGTCACTGGAGGGGATGGGGAAAGTATATTTTTTTTAACAAAAATTTAGATACTTAAAATACTAAGTTACTTGTGAATATTCACACAAATATAAACATATACATATGCATATGTAAATCACTGTACATGTGGCATGACAATTACATAGTTGCGAGTAAATTAAAAAATTGACTTCATCTCCTTTCCCCATCAGACCTCCTGTACTGTCCATCTCATTTTACAAATCAACATCGTTGGCATTTAGAATTAGGTAGTATAGTACCCAACACATAGTAAACATTATTTATTGATTAACTGATTAGCTGCCTTTTTTTCCCATTTTCTTCCTTCAATGCTTTCACAGTTTAATACTGAGACTATTCAATACTATTGAACTCTAGAGGAACACACATCTACTTTCCTAAATCCTGGTGCAACTAAAAGATTTAGGACCAGAAGCTTCCTTATGTTCCAAAAGATCTTTCCTGAGATGGGTAGAATAGATGTGTTCTGGACTACCTATCTCAAAGATTTATCCTAATCTTGGTGAGCATGGAGAGACAAAAGAGAGAATGGGAGTCTAAATTAACATTAAATATTTCCAAAGCAGAATTTACAGAAGACCCATAGTCCTTTTCCTTTTCTCTCACCTACAAGGATTTCTCCAGATTGCTAGAGAGAAACAGAGACAGAGACAGAGATGTAGGAATAGACACAGACAGACAATAACAGAGACACAGACAGAGACAAAGACAGAGAGACAGAGAGAGATAGAGACTCTGCCTCCTCATTCTCAACCCTAGTTATAATTTAAAGCATGTTCTCCAGAACTAAACTACACATCTAATCCTAGGTCCCAGTAAAAATGTGATCCTAAAGTTCAGAACTTTGGTCTGAGAGCCAGCTGCTAAGCAGTTGGCCAGCACTATGACCCTGTGGATAAACTGACTTATCCACAATGGGACATATGAGCTTTCAGGAGCCCTGGGAATGGATTTTCCTGGCAGGATACCCATTCATGGTTCACTAAATAGTACTATAAAAAAATTGACATGTTCACTCATTATTTTGATGAACTTTTTGTCCATTTTTAACCTATAAAATCATAGAATTTTAGAGCCAGGAAGAACCTTAGAGATCTTCTAGTACAATACCTCATCTTCCAGGTAGTAAATAACAGAGTCAAGCTTGGAGCTTTGGTTCTCTAAATTCTAAACCAGAGCTCTTTTCATTGGACTAAAATGATAAAACACTAAGAAGACATATGCTTTCAGTTTCTTTCATTAGTTCAGCTTGGTATAATCAAAGACCAGAGGATGTCCAGCCTGGAAGGGACCATAGAAATAAGCTAGTCCAACCTCTTCATTTTGTAGATGAAGGAAGTGGGGCCCAAAGAGGCAAAGTGATTTGTGCCAAGAAAATCCGAATTACTCTGTGCTATTCTGCAGGGGTGTTATCTGCCAACTTGGCATAGTTTTATGAATATATAATTAACTAATTATCTCACATCAGGATAAAACAACTGACCTGGACTTCATTTGAGTTTTGATGTAATCAACTGAATTAGCAATCCAGACTGATAATTCAAATGATTTAAAATCCTTATTTCTATCAGAAACACATTTTTTTCCACATTATCAGTAGGTAAGGCCAACTACATCTTAATATAAGTAAAACTTAAGTGTTTTACAGTAACTCACCAAAATACAGATATCTTGAATCTAAAGTAGCCAGTTTTTTAAAAATGCACATTATTGTTTTAATTCTGTGTTTTGTCCAAGACCTCTTTCTGATAAACCTGAGTTCCATTTCATCACAGTAAGTCCAAATAATCATGGGCCATAGGTTGACAGATTTAGAGCTGGAAGGAACCTCACATATCATCTAATTCAGTCTCCTATAGATGAGGAAATTGAAGCCCCAAAGTGGTTAAGTGACTTGCCTGAGCTCACCTTGAATATCTGATTCTAAGTCTAGAGCTCTTCCATTGTATTACACACATAAATTGAAACATATTTCACCTTGATTAATCTCCTTCCTCTCCCCCTAGAACCACATTAAACATCATTGCTTAAAAAGAAATTACCAAAATTCCTACAAAGAAAGTCTTAGCTAAAAACATAATATTGAAGGAAAAGTGACTGGCATAGCTTCCAATTGTTAACAATTATGTAAAATCAAAAAAAAAATGGCAGTAATGGAAAAGCCACAATGGAAAATTTTGTATGTAAGCTGGATTACAGGTAAGCATCCTATAAATAGAGAAAGCTTTCACAACTAGCTAACCTAGTAACCTGGTAACCCAGCTCAATGAAAAGTTTTCAGTATCAATACATCCATCTCAAAAAGGTGACAACATTTAACTTAAACAGCTAAAAGTCTTGGCTTGTCGAATTTAGCTTTCTGAAGTTTTCTAAATGTCATCTGATAATTATAGGTAATTTTAATGAAAAGACAAAATCAGTAACAATAAAATCTTGAATTGCAGACTGATTTTCAGTAATGTAGGACAGCATGGAGTCATTACATACAGGGACCATGTGGGAGTAATAGTCCAATCTAAAATGACTAAATCAATATTGCCCCTAAAGAGAAAATAATTTAGGTCCATTGAAAAACTTTGTACCATTAACTCTCCCTTGAAAGAAGTCAAATCTCTTGCCATGCACTCCAAGCTTCAGCCTATCTCCTTCTATTCATGTGCCCCCCTCCCCCAGGGGCTTCTCAAGACAAGAAATGAACAACTGGGTTGACATCACCCACATTCCATAAAGGGAACTCAGATTTATACATGAACCTATAAAGAAGAAAAGGAAGAAACAGTATGGAACTCTCATTACTTAAGTGCTAGCCAAGTCATCATTTCTCAATTATTCTTTCTATAACCTTTAAATAGTATATCAAGGGTCCTTATTTCCACCAGGAAGTCTTTTCATTTGAATAATATTATATCAAATACCCCCTAAGAGTCATCATGAGAAATAAGAATGACTAGAAACCTCAATTCAGCTGGAATACAACCATTTAAAAATAGATCTTGAATCATACTTACCAATGGAACTAATGAAGCCTATGGGTGTGTGGACCTATTTTGGCTTCAAGAGAAGAACCATATTCATTTGGCTTTCTGGAACACACTGTTTCTATTTCATTAGTGCTTGACTATTTAACAGTTTCATATTTTGTCTGACAGACTGTCATAACAAATACTTCTATTAATGGAACTTTACTAGCCCATGAACTAAAAAAAAAAAATCCTCTCTTAATAGAGATTAAAAAAATCTTCCATTGATGTTGCATTGAGGTCTAATATGGTCCAGTTCCACATTCAGTTCCTTTAATTTCATGCTGGCCATTTACATAATGATTTCTTGTGAGAGAAAGATAAAAACGATATCAGCTTAACTAAGGCAAAAAGCGCCATTGTTTCTTATAGAAGTCTTAATTGAGTTAAAATGGACCAACTCATTATTTTGCCCAGTTTTAAAGGCAGGCTCACATTGTGTGTGTAAAGAATCCAATAGCAAATTTTAGTAACATCTCACAACTGTGAAACAGAAGAACACTTCAACCTTTGGATCACCAGTATCTAGCACAATGATTGGCATATAGTATTGCTAATAATGTTTGTTGATTGATATGCCCTAAAGGTATAAATATGAATTCTGTATCCCTAATCTAAATTATGCAGAGAAAATGTACTTATTCCTCTTTAAAGTTAACCATTTACTGAATACTCAATCATAAAGGATGTTGTTTTTATTTACCAATCTAAAGAAATTAAAACTTAACTAAATTTATTATTTTTCTTCCAATGGTCAAGCTTTCCTTATATAAAATCTCTTCTGGTTTTGCTTTCTCAACTCTCACTAGAATAATAGGTTAGGTTCTGCAGACAACAATGACTACTACTCTTCTCAGGATTCTAGGGATAAGCCTAGATGACCTAGGGGGGCATCTTTCATAAACCTTCAGTAGTATGCTTCCCATTAATTATCAACCAGTCTTAATTAGCTTTTAGAAAAGGTATTTATTAAGATGGTATAATGAAATAGTTGGTAGAAAAACAATCCTTTCATGTCAAGGGGCATACAAATTTAGAGAGTTTATCAAGAAGGAATGGGGAAAAACAAAGCAAAATAATGGTGAGACACATGTGGCCAAAGGATAAACCCACAACTCTTAGTTCCTGGAATTCCTTTCTTGGGTCTACAGTGAGTGAAAGAGAGCCATGATCCTTGAAGCTACTTTCTCCCTCAGATGACCATCTTTCTGAGACTGTGCTTATCTTTATCATTCCTCTTTCTGTTTCGTCTGGTTGCATTGTTTGTTACTGTTCCAGTCATTGAGGATGTGGTCAAAGGGAGGATGTAGGAGTATCACACTTCCTCTGGGCTCATTCTTTCTAGTTCTTTACTGTCTTCTGGGAGAACCACAAAGGTCTGCCTCCTCAAGGAGCAACTCATCTTTTGCTCATTAAAGGGGCCATTCCCTGACTACTTCTTAAAGAGGTTTATTCACTGAATGAACATTATCTCCTCTAAGTGAGTATCTGAAAAGGCCTTTGCCTAAAAAGGTCAAGGTCTCCCAGTGCATCCTGGGTCATCTCCAGTTATCCTGATGAATATCTGATCACTGGACTCAGATAGCTCAGGAGGAGAAAGTGAGGCTGGTGACCTGCTCAGCCCTCCCTCCCTCAAATAAAAGTCAAGTGCAAGTCATGTCATCATTTCTCTGATGTCATGGTCTTCTTCGAAAATGAAGGATGAACACAATACAAGACTGATTGTTTTGCTGCTGGGTGGCCCCCTGCTGAAATTTCTCCAGTTATATAAAGTCCCCCAAAGCTAATCATCTTGTATAGTTAGCCAAATTTTCTATTTCTACTTGACCCAATCAAAGAGATTCACACCTCATATAGGGATCACAGAGTGTGAAGCAGAATTCCTCCCTCTCCCCCTACTTAAAACATACAAAATTTTCAAGGAGCTCCTTTTAATTCAATCTCTTACTCTAAGATACAGAACAACATTTTCAACCCTATTTTTGACTGTTTTTCCCCAATTGGACTCTGATACCCTGTGATAGCCTACTTTGAAGAGCCAAATTTGAAGACTGTTGACCAGAGAAAATGTAAAAGTTTCACTTTCTAACCTTTCATATTCATACCAATCAGAGCCACAAGGCCATGTACCACGGACTAAATGGTAGGGAGAGTGGTGAGAAAGGAAAGTATCAGAAAAGTTAAAGAGCAAGGGGGGCAGGGAGGGAAGTCTAGTTGATTATTTCTCATGTGACCTAGCTGGGCCTGGCTAGATGCTCCAGGCAGGAGTGGAGGTCCTCCTGGGAGACAGAGGGAGGAAGACAGATAATTTGTTTGATTCAACAAGAAGAAAAACCTTTGGAAGAATAAAGACAGTTCCATGGAGTGTGATAAAGGGGAACTACAGAGCCCTGGTTTATGGGTTGAACAAGTCAATAGACAGGCCTCCTTCTTCCAGTCCTACTAGAACTTGACAAAAGCATCAGAGCAGATGCAAGTGAGAAGTAGGAACAAAGTAAGAGTAGCAGTAATGGTGGCTATGGCAACCAGTCACTAGGAGTTCCCAAATCAAAAAAACTACCCCTATGCAGCAGGTTCTGGATCTAGGAAAATTGAAGTGAGTGGAATGTTAGTACATTAGGATGTACTTGGGCACTGCTTATCACATGTAAACAGCTTTGTTCACATTGGAGCAGGCAAGTCAATTCATTTCTAGTCAAATGGCACAGTGTACGGAGCACCAGACTTGGAATAAGGAAGACCTCATTTCAAATTCAACCTCTGACACTTATTCAGTTGTGTCACCCTGGACAAGTCATTTGATCTTTATTTGCCTCAGTTTCCTCAACTGTTAAATGGAGATAAGAATAATACCTAATTCCCAGGGTTATTATGAGGTTCAAATGAGAAAATAATTGTAAAGTGCCTGAAACATATAGTAAATGCTACATAAATGTTAGTTGCTGTTGTTAATGTTATCAGTTAGTTGTGACTTGATAGATTCTGTCCTTTCTCAAATATCTTTGGCAGTAAATTTTTTCAGCCCAGTATTTTTTATAATGAGATGACAACAACAACAACTAACTTTCATATAGTGCTTTTTAATTAATGGTCAGTGCAAACCTTACTGACCAGGGCAAACAATTCCATTCACTTTGAGAACTGTCCTGCTTTAATGCCTTAATGTGACATTAATTTCTCCGGGATGCTTTATACTAGTTCCACAAATCAATCAATAAGCATTTATTAAGCACTATTATGGAGCCAGGCACTCTGCTACATGAGAAAAGCAAAAACCTCCCTGCATTCAAAGAGTTTACATTTTGATGAGTAAGGCAACATGTACAGACAGAGATACACAAATATTTCTGTATGGTAGACACAAGCTAGCCTTAGAAGGGAAGTCACAGCTGCAGTTGGGGATGGGACACTAGGAAAAACCTGCTGAAGAAGCCGGTGTTTTCAAACTACTATGGTGATTACATATAGCATCATAGGCATGTTCTGTTCTCAGTAACCAACAATAAGAAGGTAGTCTACACATCAAGAGGCAAAACTAGTGGCAAGTAAAGAAACATTTTTTTCTCCCAACAAAGTCATTAATTGCCTGTTTGACCTCAGGCTGCCCACTTCATCTCTCTTCCCTTGTCTGGTTAATTATTTGTACAACCCATGTAATAGTTACTTTAGTGGAGGGCTGTGGAGTTAATTAATTAATCAACATTCATAAAATGCTTTGAAATTCTTGCATGAAAAGAACTAAGGAGCTGCAAATTATTATTTTGTCATTGTCATCATCATCATCATCATCATTTTGATAAATAGACTATTTCATGGATGTCCAGAGGCATTCTTTATGAGGTGAATCATGGTTATTCTCTTCAGGGTCTGGCATCTTCTCCATTCTCTCCTCAGCTTTGTGGCTGTTTGGAACTCTAAGCAACTGAAGGTAGTTTAAGGCGTAGATAGCAGTTGAGATATCCCTTTCCTTCAAAACAAATACTTTATTTCTAGTTTCAAAACAGAGGAAGTTTTAAACAAACTCAAATTTACTTGACTTGTTTTTGAACACTATGAATGTCCAACGTTGACCACTTGCTTTTCTCAGCAAGCCATTTCATCTCTCGTTTTATTGGATGGGAAACTAAGGACAAAGGAAATTCAGGAATAAAGCCAATGTCTCAAGAAGTCCGAAAACAAGGGAGGATTTGAATTCTAGCACTCTGTTGATGGGCAAACAAAACTGTGCTTTTATTCGTAAACCAATTTTTCAATAAATAAAAATTGAATTCAGCCAATTAGCTTATAATTTTGAAAACCATTTGTTTATGATTGGTTACTGATTATTTTAAAGAAATAAAATTACTATTTTCAAAACAGTCATTTAGATTCAGCTATTATTTATTTATTTTTAACATTCTTATCTTTTTTACATTTTTGGTTTGAAATTTTCTTCCTCCCTCCTACACCCAACCCCCACATTGACAACACAAGCAATATGATATATATGTGAAATCAGGCAAAACATATTTCCATATAAGCCATATTTTTTAAAAAAACAAGAAAAATACTTTAAGAAAATTTTACTTTGATTTGCATTCAGAGTTCATCAGTTCTCTCTTTGAAGATGGAGAAGCTTATTGTAATTTTTTTATTACTTCATTGTCTACAGTACCTTTTAGGAAACTGTAACCCCTGATCATTTCTTTTAATTAGTTCTATTTTTGCTTTTGCTTTGTTTGGGATCATGATTGCTACTACTGCCTTTTTTTTTACTTCATCTGAACCGTAACAAATTCTGCTCCTGCCCTTAATTTTAATTCTGTGCATATCTTTCATTCCAAGTATGTCTCATAAACAACATATTGTTGGATTCTGACTTCTGATCCATTCTGCTATCCACTTCCATTTTATGGTGAGCTCATCACATTCATATTTCCATTAAGTCCATGGGAAAGGGAGTATTGAGCAGTAATTACTCATGAAGATGCTGTGGTTGGTATTGGAAATTAATTCTGTGACTGTGTGACCCAGAGAGTGGGAGAAGTAGCTCACCTTATCACACTCAAATTGGTTGATCACGCACCCTTTAGAATCATGTCATGGTCCCCATTTTAGGAGTCTATTGATCCATAACAATGAATTGAAATATTGTTTTGTAACTTACACTATTTATAATATTATTTTGTATACAATTTTGTGTAATTTTTTATGTACAGTTCCATATCACATCTATATTCGTGTAATGTCAAGAGACATTAGAGACAAGAGACAAAGAAAGAAGCTAGTATGATGAATAAGATCTTCCTATGGACTTATGGGAAGTAATGGACAATAGCCACACAGGATGGTCAGGTGTGGAGGATTAGAATTCTGCATCACTGGAGAGAGAATGAACATCACTGAAATCACAGAATTGTTGGAGTATTGGAGACATTCTTGTATAAGCTGACTTACATGTTTATGCCTTGATTCTGCACCTAGGCTGCTAGTACATTGGGAGTAAGGGCTGTGTCTTATATGTTTCTGTATCTCCCAAATCAGGGCAGGTAGGTGGTGCAAGGGATAGAACACTAGATTTGGAAAATGAGTTCAAATCTGACTTCAGACTAGTTGTGTGACCCTGGATAAGCTATTTAACACTACTTGTTTTAGTTTTTTCATTTGTAAAATTCTCTGGAGAAGAAAATGGAAAACCGCTTCAGTATCTTTGCCAAGAAAACATGAAATGTGGTCACAAAGCATTAGACATGACTGAAAGGACTCAACAATATCAATCTCCCAAAGTATAGTACTTTGCCCACAATAAGAATTTGGTGAATTTTTATTCCACAAAGTAAAAAAAAAAATCAGAATGTGAATCTTAGAAGAGACAATAATATCTAGCTAATTCAATTCACACCTGAAAGGAATCACTCCTATAACATATTTGACAAGTGTTCATCCAGCTTCTCACTGAAGACCTTTTTAAGGAAAGCTTCAATAGTCTCTTCCACAGGGACTAGGGATACTGTTATGGAATCTTTAAGAAACAATAGTATATTAGTTACATTTTAACCCTCGTTCTTTGGGGAGTTTGGGAAGAAAATGAGAGTCAAATTGTTGTTATGGAGACACTCTTAACTGTGATGGCTAAAGAGAGGACAAAGAAAAATGATTCTGAGAATTTATTTCCTGAGAGAGCTTATCTTTTCAACAAATGTGAATAGAATTCTTGAGAAAACATTTTAATAGGTATCCTGAGAGAACAAAGTTATGGGACTATGTTCCTAGAACTGAGGAAAAATCAGCACTTTTAGGGAGGGTTGATAGTGACTCTAGCTTCAAACAATTGAACATAGCTATTATGTTGAGTTTTCTCTTCTGCAATTACTTAAGCATCTTTATTTTTTTTTAGACCAAACCTCAAATCACATGGATATAAGGCCCTTCACCATTCTGGTGGGTCTTGTCTGGATCATTTCCACCTTCTCAATGTTCTTCTTCAATTTTGGTACCCAAAACTGAGCATGATTCTAAGTATGGTCTGAGAAAGGAAAATTACATTTCTCATTTCTGATAGTGATACCACTCTTAATGTGAACCAAGATCGTATTACCATTTTATGGCTGCTATGTTATGCTGCTGATCTTTTAAGTTTGCAATCCACTAGCATCCCAAGTCTTTTTTTAAGCTAACAACTATGTCATGATGCCTCTTACATATAATATTTAAGTTATTCTTTTTTACTCAACTTTAGGTCTTTACATTTAGTCCCATTTTATTTCATATTAATAAATTCATCCTGATGCCTCTCAAGATCATTATGGATCCTGACTCATACAACATGTGGTGGTTTATTTACCTTTTTTCCAAACTAATCTGTGTATACAGACATTGCTTAATTTGATATAAATTTGTAACTGGAAGGGATCTTAGAGATACCTAATCCAAACCTTTCATTTTAAAGATGAAGAAACTAAGAGTAGAGAAGTGAAGTGACATGTCAAAAGTCACACAGTGAAAAACCAATATAACTACCCAGGTCTCCTGTATTTGACTCTCTATTAATTTTTTTTGCACTCTTGGTTGTGTCTCAATTTTAAAAGTAGAAAGAGTTTTAAGAAAAAAAGGCTGGGTCTTCCCATGCATCCCTACTGGAAATTCAGAGGCCATCCATGGACCTGAGTCCACTATGGTTGATGCCATGGGAGCTTTGACCTTTTCATTTTCTTATCTGGACTGGCTCAGGCTAACTGGTATCCTCCACCTCCCATACCACCCCCCACCCCTCTTGGCTCACATATTGGTGCCAACCTAAGTTTGGATACCCAATCAATATAGTATACTGAAGCTTGGAACTCCTGGGTTCAACATCCACCAGTTTCAGCCTTCATAATAGTTGGAATTACAGGTATGTACCAGCATGTCTGGCAAAAAATAAAGACATTTTGAAAAATACTAAACTGTATATTTCCATTTCTTCTCCTGCTCCTTATTCTCTTCCTCTTCCTCCTCCTCCTCCTTCTTCTTCCTCTTCTTTCCTCTCTCTCTGAGGTACTATAAATAGGAGTCCCTTCTATCCCCACAAATTGACAGTCTAAACAACAATGATATAGAAAACCAATAAAATACACGTGGAAAACAAAATAAGAATTTGTATATTCTTAACTAGCTAGCATATTATTAATATAGAGCACACCAGCAGTATCTTCACTGTGGTATGTTAAACAAAATAGCTGAATAGTTGGAATATACAATAATGGGACACAAAGGTACTGAAACTCCAATGAGTAGCACCTCATGACCAGGTAAGCACTGGGAGAGGTGGACTTTCAAAATAACATTTGAATGAATGCAGTGAAATGGCTTGGTAAATGAGCTAAGATCACAAAGAAAATGATGGATTAAGAGAGTGAAGATGGTGAAGTAACAGCACAGACTTTCTAGAGCACCCTGCCAAGCTCAACCAAATACCTGTAAAAAATGGCTCTAAACAAATTCTGGAGCTGCAGAACCCACAGAATTACAGAGTGAAGCAAATCTCCAGCCCAAGACAGCATGAAAGGTCTCTGGGAAGTATCTATCATGCCATGCTGGGAGCAGAGCACAGTCCAGTGTGAGCAGCAAGTGCACAAAGGAGACCTGAGCCAGCCTTGGGGAGACTGAATCTCTCACACCTGTGGTGGTTTCCAGACTTCATGACCCCAAGACCCTGAGGATAAATTGAAAGGTCTATGGGAAAAGCCTGTGGGACCAGTGCAGGAGAATACAGTGGTTGCGCCCCAGCCCCATGGCAACTGAGAGGGGAGGTGACAGAGGAACCCAAGGCAACCACAGCAGTAGCAGCAGGGGAAGCTGCAGCCACTGTTTCTGGACCTCTAGATCCACAGATTTTGGGGGGATTGAGCAGCTGAAAGTACACCCCCATACTCCCACTGAAAGCAGAGAACTACCTTGACAAAGACCTCAAAAGTCAAGTAAATGTCTGAGGAAATGAGCAAAAACTGGAAAAAGAATCACACTACTGAATCTTACTCTAGTGACAAGGAAGACCAAAGCATGTAAAGAAAAAACAAAGTCAAAGCTCCTCCATCCAAAACCTCCAAGAAAAATTTGAATTAGTCTTAGGCCATGGAAGAGCTCAAAAAGGATTTTGAAAATCAAGTAAGAGAAGTAGAGCAAAAATTGGGAAGAGAAATGAGAGTGATGCAAGAAATACACGAAAAATGAGTCAACTGCTTGCTAAAGGAGGTCCAAAAAATGCTAAAGAAAGTAACACTTTAAAAAATAGACTAACCCAAATGGCAAAAGAGATCCAAAAAGTCAATGAGGATAAGAATGCCCTAAAAAGCAGAATTGGCCACATGGAAAAGGAGATCCAAAAGCTCACTGAAAAAAATAATTCCTTAAAGATTACAGTGGAGCAGATGGAAGCTAATGATTTTATGAAAAATCAAGAAATTATACAACAAAACCAAATGAATGAAAAAATAGCAGACAATGAAATATCTCATTGCAGAAACAACTGACCTGGAAAATAAATCTAGGAGAGACAATTTAAAAATTATGGGACTACCTGAAAACCATGATCAAAAAAAGAGCCCAGTCGCCATGTTTCATGAAATTATCAAGGAAAGCTGCCCTAATATTCTAGAACCAGGAGGTAAAATACACATTGAAAGAATCAACCAATCACCTCCTGAGAGAGATCTGAAAAGAAAAACTCCTAGGAATATTGTAGCCAAATTCCAGAGTTCCCAGGTCAAGGAGAAAATAGTGCAAGCAGCCAAAAAGAAACAATTTGAGTATTGTGGAAATAGGATAACACAAGATCTAGGAACTTCTACATTACGGGATAGAAGGGTTTGGAATACGATATTCCAGAAGTCAAAGGAGCTAGGATTAAAACCAAGAATCACCCAGAAAACTGAGTATAATACTTCAGGGGGGAAAAAGGTCATTCAATGAAATAGAGGACATTCAAGCATTCTTGATGAAAAGACCAGAGCTGAATAGAAAATTTGACTTTCAAACACAAGAATCAAGAGAAAGATGAAAAGGTAAAAGGAAAGAGAAATCATAAGACACTTACTAAAGGTGACCTGTTTACATTCCTACATGGAAAGGTATTATTTGTAACTCTTGAGACTTTTCTCAGAATTATGATAGTTGAAGGAATTATATACATATAGGGTGAATTGAATACAAAGGGATGATATCTAAAAAACATATAATTAAGGGGTGAGAGAGGAATATATTGGGAGGAGAAAGGGAGAAATGGAATGGAGCAAATTATCTCTCATAAAAGAGGCAAGAAAAAGTTTTTTCAATGGAGGGGAAAGAGGGGGAGGTGAAAGGGAAAAAATGAAGTTTAGTGTCTTCACATTTGGTTTAAGGAGAGAATAACATGCACACTCAATTTGGTATTAATATCTGTCTTATACTACAGGAAAGTAGGGGAGAAGGGGAGAAGTGAGGTATGGGGGATGATAGAAGGGAGGGCAAATGGGAGGAGGGGTTAATTAGAGGCAAACACATTTGGGGAGAGACAAGGTCAAGAGAAAGAATAGAATAAATGGGGGGTAGGATAGGATGGAGGGAAATATAGTTAATCTTTCACAAGTGTTTCACTTTTATGGAAGTCTTTTGCATAACTGCATATGTATAACCTATATTGAACTGCCTGACTTCTCAATGTGATGGGTGAGGAGGGAGGAGGAGAGAGAAGTTGGAACTCAAAGTTTTAAAAACAAATGTTAAAAACTGTTTTTACATGCAAATAAGAAATAAGAAATATAGGTAATGAGGTGTAGAAATCTTTCTTGCCCTACAAGAAAATGGAGGAGATAGAATAAAGGAAGGGAAGGGTATGATAGAAGGGAGAGCAGATTGGAGGAAGGGATAATCAGAATGCATGGTGTCCAGGGGTGGGGGGAGGGAAGAGATGGGGAGAAAATTTGGAACTCAAAATCTAGTGGAAATGAATGTTGAAAACTAAAAACAAGCAAAGAAACAAACTAATAAAAAAAAAAGAAAATGAAGAATCAGCCCAAGCATAGACATCACTTGCAAGTTCATGAACTACCATTTTTGTGTACATAAGCATTACTAGAGAGGTGGTAGGATGTAGAATATAGCAGGTCAGTCTTGGAATCAGGAAGACCTAGGTTAAAGTCCTATTTTTGTGATATATGGACAAATGCCCTCATGCAATTCTCTAAAATTATGAGTACCTATCTACATCTGTGGAGGAAATTACTCACCAGAAGTTACTCCCATTGATGAAATCACAGATTCAGACCTACCTCCTTCTCAAAACATGAAATTTTAACAGGGTCACTTGTTAATTTTCTTCATATGAGTTCCAGATTCCCTAAAATAAGTAAGAAATCATGATACAAAATATCAGCAAACATTATTAACCTTTACTCTAATATCACCATAACGCAGTAAAGCTTAAAAAAAGGGAGGGGGGTCAAAGGGTCAGTTATCTTGCACCATATTCAGGGAAGAAAAAAAAGATTTGTAGGATATTTAGTACAATGTATTTTCAACCAATATTTGGTTTTTAAAAATTAAATTGATTTAAATTTTTATTTTCAGTTCCAAATTCTCTCCCTCCCTCTCACCCTCCTCCAATCATTGAGAAAGCAAGAAATACAATACCTACTATACATATGAAGTCATACAAATATTATTAGCCATGTTGTGAAAGAAATAAAAAGAAGAAAAATAAAGAAGCAAAAGAAATAAATTTCAATTTGCACTCAGAATTCATCAGTCTTTTCTCTTTGGAGGTGATTTTTCATCACGAGTCCTTTGAAATTGTCATGGATCATTGCATTGGTCATAGCAGCTAAATATTTCATAGTTAATTGTCATTATAATATTGCTGTTATGATATATGATGTTCTCCTATCAGACTAATATTTTGAGACAGTCCTGATAGATTCTTAATAAAAATAGTTGGCAAATTTGTCCTGTGGCCCTGTGGCTGAATATATTCCCCATGTATTCTCTACTTATTGCTTTTCTCTCTTTAAAGTGAGTATATGATTTCTCAATTATTTTTTATTCTTGGTACTTTGGATAGTCAACTGAAAAAATTCAGTAGGGAAGGCATTACTTACCTTTATTGCCAGTTTTAAAAAGTAAGGTACTTCCTTGGAAATTCTCAGTAACTGAAGAACATATGCTAAAAATTGATTTTGAAGTTCATACTAATAAGTTAACTGGCCACCCACTTATTTATTTTCTTCTTTCTAAAGACCTAATTGCTGCATAAAAGTTCCCAAGCATCTGAACATTAAATACCAGGATTAATAGACTTAACAATATAAAACTTCCAGTAATTATCTGATCTTATATCCATACTTTGCCTCCTACCACAAAAGACCTGATATTGAGTTTCCCTTACTGCTACAGGGGAAAAAAGAGATAGAAATTTCAGACCACCCATGGTGAATCATTTTTCTCTGGTATTTAGGCATATCCCCACGTTTGATGATAAAAACAGAAAGTAATCTAAGTGCATTTTTGTATGTGTGTCCAACATGGAAGACATGAATTCCTTTTTACAAAATAACTGGATTTTCTTGTCAGTTGGAATATAATTCATTCATATATTATACGTGTGACCAGCATTCTAGAAATTTTGCATTTTGTATGCATAGTTTTGACATGTAACTCATGTATATTGTTAGCATTCATTTTTCTACAAATTGGAGGGAATTAGAGGTGTACGGTACTTAATTCCTCCCAGAAGGAAAAACAAAAATGATAAAATAAGTAAGCATACAAAATTCTGCTTTTTTCTTGCACTCAATGACATATGTGAGAAATCTGCTAAAGGAGTGATTATTTTGATGGTGTTTTCTAAAACTGAAAACCAAATTCATATAGTAGAAATTTGCAATGGAGAGAAAATATCAAAATAGAAAGTTATGGTAATTATCTCTTTCATGGTCTTGAACCACATAAAACATCAAGGATGTCTGTTGCAACCCATCTATAGCCTGAGGCTTGGAGTTTAAGGAAACTTTCCCATAGCCCCATAGTTAATAAATGTCAGAGCTGGGCTTTAAACCAATATCCTCATAACTCCAAGGTATATTACAATCTATATACTATCTATCCAATCTATATATACAGGATTCTTCTCAAACTTTGAGCCATGTAAACCATTTCTAAAAATGCCTTGGTTCAAACTCACTGGTCAACTTCAAACTTTGAAACTTTTATTTTTATAACATGTCATAGAGGGGAGGCAGATTGGAACAAGTGTTGGGAAGACCAGACCTGTGATTTCATCACTGTAGGAAGTGTTTTGTCTGTAAACTCCTTCCAGGGAAACAACTCTGAAATACTTTAGAACTCTGGCCAAAGTGATGACCAATCATGACTTGAAAAGACTGATGATGAAACATACCTTCCTCTGCCCCAGGAAGACAAGTGATAGACTAAAGGCATTGGACTCAGTGTCATCCTCAGTCATAATGTCTTGACTTGTTTTGCTATAAAAGTACTATTTGGGGATAATAGTGGAGGGGAAGGTAGATTGTAATAGTTAGGTAAAAAAAAAATATTCATTGAAATTAAGTTAACTCAAAATTTAGGTGATTATATTAATGTTCAATATTAGGTTTTTGAATATTTTAAAAATCAGTTATAAAATAATAATATGAATAAGTAATATAATAGTATACATTAGCTGCTTGTCTTAAGGCACTTTCTGTCATTCAGGACTGAGAAAATTTGGTGAACACTGAACAATGAGAGGAAAAGGGTGAATTAGCTGAATTTTTCAGTGTCTAAATCACAAGAGGAAATGTCTTTTTTTGAAAACAAATAGTTCTGTACAGGCAATTGCAGAAAATTATAAAATTAAAGACTAAATGGGAATGGTTGAAGCCAAAGATGGGGAGCCTGCAGCCTGTAGGCCTCATGTGGCCTACTAAGTCCTCAAGGGTGACTCTTTGACTGAATCCAAACTTCACAGGACAAATCTCCTTACTAAAAGGATTTCTTCTGTAAAATTAGGACTCAGTCAAAAGACCTCACCCAAAGATAGAAGGCCACATGTTTCCTGGAGGCCACAAGTTTCCCATCCCTGGTTTAGTTCTTAAGACAGTGTTCTGTAAAATATTTCCAGCACTTTCCAGTGGCTAGAAGTGGTTTGTTGAAATTACGGGAAAAGTGGAAGCTAGTATATTTTCTACTCTCCTTCAGCCACAGTGTCTTTTCTACCTTTAAAAAAAAATTCTGTATAAGTTTGGTACTCAAATGCTATTCCATTTTAAAGGAGCTCTCCCAGCAGTTTTCTGGAAAATGTTTAACAACAGGTTCTCTGAAAATATATATGATAAACTTTTAAGTTTAATCTAAATTATCAACACTTTCTTAAATCTGAACAGTCAAGAAAACAACAAACCAAGCCCTGATTTGTAGCATTTGTCAATTTTCAAGGTATAAATGCTTACACTAGAAGTTTGACAACTGACTCTCATGAGTTATTCAAGTTGGCTCCAGCACACCCCTGAGATCAGCAAGATTTGTGCTTGTTGGAATGTAGCAACAGCATTGATTGCTTTTTGCCACATTCCATCCAACACACCTCATTAAAGTCCTTCCCAGATGTCTCATTGTGGTGTAGACGTGACCCTGGATTCTTGAAAGCTATACTGACATGTAGCATAAACTCTGATAAATGGGGAAGGCTTCAAGTACAAGGACAATGGCTATGTATGTATCCACGAGATGGGGACCAAACCAGTTTAATCCAGGGAGGTTTGGTATCAGAAGGATGAGGACCAAAACAGCTAAGTCTAGAGTGGTTTGTTATCAAAAGGATGGCCATTAGAGAAGAGACTTTTTTTTTTTCAATATAGCAAGTTAGAAAGAACAATCTACTAAGGTACAGAAAAGCTATAATATGTATCACCAGAGGGAATTCAGGTCCTTTGAAGTACTTAAGATTTATAATTCTGTCATTAGTTGCTCACAAAATAACACATCATGCTTGAAAAGAAAAACCTGCCATCTGGAGATGTCAAAGTCCTTTGTAGGTGCTGGTTCATAGAATCCTTCTCCAAATCTAGGTGTCATTTCAGTAAGTGATAGTTAATTGAGCTCTGATATTTGGCATCAGAAAGATGGGTTCAAATCCTGATTTTTCTACTTAACAAGATGTGGGACAATGAGTAAGTCACATACCCACTTGGAACTTCAGTTTTCTCGTATATAAAATGGGCACCATAAAAAAAAATGTAACTAGTGTTATGCTGGTGCCAGTTCATGAGAGTTAATGGTTAAATTTTTAGTGTGAGCATTTAGACTTTGAAAACTGGCATTCAATACAAATCAGGATGTGATTCATTGTTTTGTTGATTGTCTACACTGAAGAAAGTAGTGAACAAAATGGTAATAATGCAAATTTAACTTGTGTCACATGTATATCTGTATATATGGACATGTATATGTATGTATATATGTATGGTAATCTAATTCTTAACTTTATCACCACTGCCCATAACCCTTTATTGAAGTCACTGGGATTATATCAGCAGATATTTTTAGTTTTCCCAACAAAGTACCAATTGATATGCTTATACCACGCATAGGGAGACATTCTCAAAAGTCCCAAACGAAAGTTAATTTCTCTGAAAACTCATCAAATTAACCAAACAGCTTCTTTGATTAACCCTCCCTGCTCCATACCTGTAATATCTATTCCACAGTGTTGTTCAGAAGCTCAAAAAAGGTATTACATATAAAACTTTAACAAACTTTAATTGCTGAGTAAAGTTAGCTATTCTTATAATTATTACGCTTTTTTTTTCCAATCCCAACCTGTACTTTTATTTTTGTGTTAACTCAGGTTGTGGACACTTACTCCATTAATGCAGATCCAAAATTCATAGATTTAGATAATTTCCCGGAGCTGTGGTCACATACCTAGTACGTACGCAAGGCTTGTTTAAGAACAAAACTTGTTCTTAAATCTTCCTGACTCCACAGCTATCCCTCTATCCACTATGACACTCTCCCTCTCATTAACATCTTTGGATATTCTTTTGGCTGTATTTTACCATTTTTACTATTGTGGTGATTAGACTATTAGCCTTTGAGTCAGGAACACCAGAGTTCAAATCCTGCCTAAAACACTTACTAGCAGTATCATCCTAGGCAAGTCACTTAACCTTTCCCAGGCTCAGTTTCCTAATCAATAAAATGGGATTACAATAGTACCTCCCTCACAAGGCTGTTATGAAGATCAAATGGTACATATGTGTGCATATGTACACATATATGTACATATATACACATTTACAAACATGTGTATATATAAGTATGCATATTTGTGTGTATATGCAAATAACATACATTTAACTATATTAGCAAAACATAAAAGTACTACACAAATGGTAGTTATTTATTATTATTTATTGTCTATATGTTATTCCAGTTTCCTTTTAAACAGAAAAGAAGGATCCACAAATCAATAAGTTTTTCGAGCAAGTTAGTTACAGAGGTAGAGAGTGGTCCTTTTGACTTCTGGCAGCTTTTCAGTTTTAGCTCAAACCATAGCTATTATCATGATGCTCAGTTGCATAACACCTTTGGCTGAAAAATATTCATCCACCCCATGCCACACAAGTCGTAGGCAGAATAACTGTCTGAGGATGAGGTAACTCATATTAGCAAAGATATCAGAAGGAGGTGAGGATGACATTTTTTGAACTGTCAGAACCACACACTTTGGGAGCTGGAGGGAAATTCAGCGGTCAGCTCATTTACCAAAGGAACCTGCAACATAGCATCCCCAGTTACTGATCATCTAGCCCCTGCTTGAAGACCCACATTGGTTTTTTATTTCCCCAAAGTTTTAGGTAAGATGTTTTCTTCCTTAAACCCCATTTAGGCTTCAATTTGATGAGGATACCATATAGCAGTCACTGTACTAAGAAACAAAGGCAAAAATGAAAACCATCTCTGTCCTCAAAGAGCTTCCATTTTATTGGATGTGAGTGAATGAGAAATCAGAGGGCAGGTATTAAATCTTTTGACTGAAAATGCATCTAGTTGTTTTTGTTTGTTCATTTGTTTGGTTTTTTTAGACCAGACCTAATGTTTCTTGCATTCAAGAGGATAATGTCACTTTAGGTGCAAAGAGGACTCTCTAGGACTCTTAACCCAAGGTCAAAGATGGGCATTTAAAAACATTCCAATAACTACATTTCAATAAAATTGTTTTCCTTTATAGTCCTATGTATTTTATTTTGTGTATTAAAAAACATTCTGAAAAGGGGTTCATAGGCTTCAGCAGATGACCAAAATGGTCCTTGGCACAAAAATAGTTGAGAACTGCCATAGGCTAACCTGCAGACCAAGTTTATTTTTCTGGGTATAGCTGTTTACTTTTAAAAGGGTGGGGTTTGATCAACAAAATATCAAAATCCATGTTATTGCAAGCTGTGTGCAAAAAACGCAATACTATGGTTATATGGTTCTTGGAATTCTCATGTGAGAAGTGTCATAATGGCATTAAATTTAGCCCACAATATCTATATTCGTATCTATCTCTATATCTAGGCCCATCTATATGTATCCATGTGGGTATACTTGTGTATCTATTTCTAAATGTTGTCTGTATCTTGATCTGTAACATTTTTATCTTGATCTCTATTGCTGTTCTGTCTCTGTTTCTCTGTCTCTTTCTCTGTCTCCTGTCTCTCTGTCTCTCTGTCTGTCTCTGTCTCTGTCTCTGTCTCTGTGTGTGTCTCTCTCTCTCTCTCTCTCTCTCTATATATATATATATATATACATACACACACACACACACATATACATACACACACATATATATGTAATATATGCATATGTTTTATATATATATGTATAATATTATATCCCTTTAGAGCTCACTCTTTCCAAAAAGAATTACACTTTGGAAATTCTAGGTAATGAGTCTGCCCACAGACAGGCATATCTGATCCTCAAGTTTCCATGATTATGCCTAGGTTTGAGCCCCTTTTCAGATTCTGTGGCTAGACAATTAGCTAGAAGTCCCAAAGGATCTTGCTAATGCTTCTGGGAAAGGCCAAGTCTTTTATGTGTCCAGCAATGTCAGTGGAAAGAGATTTGGGAGTTAGGTATTAGATTTTAAAAGGATTTAGAATTAGAAGTCCTGGGTTCAAATCCTGCCTGTAAAACTACCTGTGTTAGATGGACACTGAATTCTTTTCCAGTTTTAGATCTATAATCCCATGAACCTCAGCATTTTTCAAATGAGGAAATTAAGTCCTAGAAAAGTGAAATGTATTTCCCAAGGTCACATAAGTAAAAAGTAGCAAATCTGAACCCAAGGCCTCTAACTCCAAATTTAGTGTTCTTTTCATTCCTTCTTGATGCATAACCTCAGACCCTTGTTCTTCTCTCTGTCCTTACCGTTAAAGAACTAGCCCCATAAAAGAGCTAGACACAGCTGCAGTTAGCATATTTCTTGCATTTGGGGCCATCTCAGTTCAAATTTCATTGGGGGTTGTCCTAAGGACTCAGATCCAGGAAATTAGAAAACTAGTAATCGAATCTCAGTGTCATAATTCACTTGCTCCCACTTTCTATTTCAGTGAAAAGAAAAGGACCCAGGTGTGAGGAAAAGGGTATGGGAGCTCAAGTTATGCCTCTCAAACATATTCTTCTGCCCTACCTTCCAAGCTATGTTCAGAAAAACTTCCCTCCCCTTTTGCCACTCCCTTGCCACTCATTTCTGGCTACACAAAAGGTTGACAAAAGAGTTTATAGCCATGATCCCACACATGGAAACATTTTTTTGTGACCCACCTGGTAACAACCAAGCTTTCTCAAGTGGCTTTTAGTGTCATGTAGACTGGACTTCAGTGACACTGGAGGACAGAACAAGGTTGATGACTTTGTACAGCTCTGCTTCACTTAAATACAATTCAAGAGAAAGTCAAGACATCACACCAGAACAAACAATAAACACCACACTGCCCAAGATGAATCTGAAGTGTCATGTTATATTTCACCTATTTGGTTGTTTTGTTTTTGTTTTATATCCTATAGGCTGATAGACTTAAAAGAGATCCAATGGGGAGGAGAAACCTTCAGATGAAGTTGAGGGAAATTGATGTCATGATCTCACCCACCAATGGCATAGGAAGCAAGAAGAAAGAATGCTCAGTGAGAAGGAATTCAGGATAAATGCACAATGGGCAACATAGTATCCAGGAATGGGAAACAGTGGAAGAGGCAAAAGCAAGCCGGATTGTCTTGAAAGGAGTTATACCAAACATGACAATGTAGTTCATTAACCTTATGTAACTCAGTGACTTGGCAGGAGGAGTCTACAGAAAGTTCAGTATGAACCAAGGGACCTACACACAATCCAGGGCCAAGTAGATAATGGTAGAATTATCTGAGCCAACTAAGCTCCTTGAATTAACAATATTCTACATTTTATTTCCCTTTCTAAAACAGCTTGTGGTAGTTGAAAAAGTACCGAAGTTAGAATCAAATTTCATAGACTTTAGTCTTAGTTCTAGTTCACCATGTGATTGTAGACAATACACTCAGCCTCTCTTAGGCTCATTTTCTTCATCTCCATAATGGGGAAACTAATACTTACACTATGGACAGCTAGTTCTCAATTATCATGAATAACAAATCCCATGAAGTGTCACATTATTTGAATTTCCATTCCATTGAGTTGGAACATAGTAACATATTTTATGTATAATTGAATTGTCAACTAGTGTGAATTTGAATAAAGCTATCATTTTAAGGGATTCAGTTATGTGAATAGAGTGGAAAGGATTTGGTTCCCAGTCATCAATTCCCCTTACTCTTCACCAGGTCAGTTTGCAATCATTGAAAGTAAGAGATGTGTGTTTGTCCTTCTTTGCTGAAGAAGATAATGTCATCAGAGAAATAATGTCATGACTTGCACTTGACTTTGTTTTGAGTGAGGGAGGGCTGTGCAGGTCACCAGTCTCACTTCTCCTCCAGAGCCATGTGAATCCAGTGACCAGATAGATATTCATCAGGATGACTGGAGATGACCCAGGTTGAGGCAATTAGGGTTAAGTAACTTGCCCAAGGTCACACAGCTAGTGAGTGTCAAGTGTCTGAGGTGAGATTTGAACTCAGCTCCTCCTGACTCCTGCACTGGTGCTTTATCCACTGTACCACCTAGCTGTCCCAGAAAGTAAGAGATAGTTAACAGAGGAAAGAAGGTACTAATGTGCTAACAAGTGCAAAGAGATTTCTATGCCATGTTATCCTTTTACAAAGTGTGAACTTGGCATTTCTTGACTGAAGACTGATCACACACCTGACAGCCTTTAAAAAGCTAAACCTCCAAGATAAAATACAACTTTGGGAAGTGTGATCCCTGTACTTCTATTGGAAGGCAGGAGTGGGAGGAAGGAATTTTCTCACCCCTCCATCCTCATTGGCTATAGTGTTTTGTAGCATAATTGTTCACTCAGTAAGAAACTATGAATCCATCAGAGAACAGAGAGATATGCATATAGTGAGTTAGGAGCAGGAAGCAACTTCAAAGAGGATGCAGTCTGGCAGCAGAGAAGAGAGTCACTTGTGGATTCAGGAATTAACCCTGATGATCATTGGATGCTGAGCTGTGGAGAGGAATAGATTAAGGTTTCTGAGCTACTTGTTAGGGAGGAAGCAGTATTATAGTATAAAAGGAATGAATTCCCTTTCCCTCTTTGTGTGTCTTACTACAATTGTATGCTAAAATTTGTACCCACCCTTTCCATTGACACTGGACATATTGGCAGGACCTAGGTCTATATTTGTAATTACTGGGTAGGAAGACTGCATAACTTTTGCAAAACATTTATAAAACCAATGTTAGGGTTAGAATAGGGTAGCTGCAAGTGACCTCATGCAGGAGGCAAAATATCTTGAAATCCAAGGAGGCAAAAATGAGAAGGGAGAGCATTTCAGGAATGGAAAACAGCTAGTGAAAAGACCTAGAGATGAGAATGTCCTGTGTGAGGAAGAGAAAGATCTGTATGGCTGAAGAACGTAGAGAGGAGTAATGTGTAATGAGTCTGGAAAGATAGGATGGGGCCTGGTTGTGAAGAGATTTAAATGTCAAAAAAAGAAGAGTTTTTGTTTGTTTTTATTCTAGAAGTAATATGGAGTCACTGGAGTTTATTGAACTGGAGAATAACACCATCAGACCTGTGCTTTAGGCCAATCACTTTGGCAGCTGAGTGGAGGTTTCATGGGAGTGAGGAGAAAGGAGGCAGGGAAAACAATTGGGAGAATACTGAAATAGGCTGTAAGACTCAATCTTTAAAGAACAAGAAGAAAAATCAGCCAAAGAGATAAAAGCCGTGTCTGCAGAATGGCAAATAAGTGAAATCAGTAGAGTTTTTTAAAGTATTAGATTAAGTGAAAATATTATCATAAAGGTTTAGTATGTCAGAATGGTACAGAGGAAGTAAAAGGTTGATTGATTTTTTTTGTTTTTATTTTCAAGTAATTGTTGTAGACTCATGCAACCTTAGTTTGAGGGGGCAGGAGGGGGTATTCAGAAGGCAGTTTAATTTATTGCCTGATTTTCATTTAGCCTAGCCTGATTTCTTAGGACTCTTAGGCCAGTGCTCCTTTCTATTACTTTTTAAAGGTGATTTGCATTCATTAAAGTCCCTTTTCCAATGCCTCATGATAGCATGGCAGTAACACTGGTTTCTCTAAGGTTTTGTCATTGGAGTGGAAGTTCTGGTAGACTCTACCCTGCTGAAGGGATTTTGAATATGGGTCTAGTGATTGATGGTGGACTTTTTTGTCTAAGGACCAGTATAAAGGCATCTAGGTCACACAGTGGATAGAGCTCTGGACTTGGAATCAGGAAGACCTGAGTTCAGGTGTGACCCCAGACACTAACTAGCTATATGACCTTGGGTAAGTCACTTAATTTCTGTCTGCTTCAGTTTCCTCACCTGTAAAATGGGGATAATAACAGCACCTATATCCCAGAGTTGTCATGAGCACCAACTGAGATTCTATTTGTAAAGAGTTTTGCAAGCCTTAAAGTGCATATTATTAGTAGCCATTATTATGTAGCTAAGTTCAATGCATCTCATCACCGGTTTGGTTGCAGGGTAATAAATTTTTCAGCTCCAGCCATTCTCAGAGACCATTTGCCTAGTTATAAAGGGATTATAATACACAGATTTGGAGGGAACACTCATACCCGTACAACCAACAGTCCTTGAATTACTAGTGTATGTAGTTGCTTTGTCATGGAGCTCAGAACAGCACTGGGTAAGAAGGACCATTTAAAGAGATTTTCAATAATCACTTCAAAACAAAAATCTTATATCTTGGGGGACAAATGGAAACGTGACTCAAAAAAAATGGTCCTTTAAAGAGAAATAACTCTTTGAAGAACTGCCTTTCACTCAGTATTAAAATTTCCTACATTTGAATCTATGGATTCTTTGGCTTTCCCCTCTGATATTTCTGCCACCTCCAAACAGCTCCTTCCTTTCTTTCCCAAGTCTAGTTCCATTTCTGGCGGACCTACAGTGAAATATTCCATAGTGCTTATGAATTTTAGAAATGTAGTGGTGAACCACAGGATTCCCCCACCTCCAGCTCCCCCTTTCAGCTGCCAACTGCTTGACAGATTTTAATTAATGAAGAAAGTCCCTACCATTACAAATTCTCTCTCTGCTCTTCTCTGGAGAATTCCGAAATAGAATTCTGAACCTTTGAGCTTGGCCATTTCTGAGAAATCCATCAGTGAAAAATACTGATTGTTAGCAGATTCAGGTGAACAGAAGGTGATGTGAACTCATTAGGAATAGGACACTTTAGTAGGGAGAGGATTTATGTAATGTGAGGAATGACTATAAATAATGGCACTGTTTTTTTCTTTTTCCAAAGAGAAATGTAGCTGAACTTTTACATGCAAATGAGTATACACCTTTCAAAACAGTCCCTGGGGGAGGCTATGCATTTTTTCCCCAAAGTCACTGACATTGCTTCACATTCTTTTAGAGCGCTCCCCACTTTTTAACAGCTATATTAAAAGCCTGTGCCATTTCTTTTGAAGAGTTCCATTGATGATCAGACTTCATCCTTTATGGATGTGTTTGTTATACAAAAACAGCCAAAAGGCATTTGGAGTTCAATCTGGTGAATGACAAAAATGATCACACTGGGTGATATCAGTGTTAGTAAAAAAGAAACCCTGACTAAGATCTTAGGACCATAGACTTAGAGATGGAAAAGGCCTTCCATGTTATCTAATCCATCTCTCTTACTTCACAGATAAGGGAACTGAGTACCAAAGAGGTTGTTGAAGGTTACACCAAGCTAGGGTTGAGTCAACCTAGATACTCTGATTCCAAATCCAATATTGTTTCAACTGAGCCATGTTGCCTTCTATGAGACTGGTATCCTTGTGTAGATCATAAAATGAAGTAATTCTGAAATCAGACTTTCAAATATGTTTACAGAAATAACAGCATTGCTACACCAAGTCTCATTATTCATAACTAGACTTGGGAAAGAAAGGAAGGAGCTGTTTGGAGGTGGCAGAAATATCAGAGGGGAAAGTCAAAGAATCCATAGATTCAAATGTAGGAAATTTTAATACTGAGTGAAAGGCAGTTCTTCAAAGAGTCATTTCTCTTTAAAGGACCATTTTTTTGAGTCACGTTTCCATTTGTCCCCCAGGATATAAGATTTTGAGTCACACTTCATTTTCTGAAAGTCAGAAGGTATGGAGTAATCATATCTATAGCACCATGGGATTTATAAAGTATTTTCCATGCATCTGTCTCCTATGAGAATTGCAGTACAAGACTTATTATTCACATTTTACAAATATATAATCAAAGACTTATCAAAGCAAATAACTATTGCCCACTACTAATGACTCATATGAGCATAAATGACATTGCTTTAAGGAACTTATAAAGTGTATCTAAGATTAAGGCAGGAAATTAAAAATTAAAAAGTCACAAGTAATACTTTAATCACTGCTACTCATTTATAAATGAATAACTAGTCAAGAAAATGGCTTCTGAAAAGGAGATTTGGATTTCTGGACCTTGGCTTAAAAAATAGGAATGACAGACTCCTAGCCAGGGATGGAGTACATCTAACTGAGATCAGTTAAAATGTATTTCTTGGTTGTCTTGCAAATCTAACTAAAGTGGCTTTAAATTGAAAAGCTAGGAGGAGAAAATTGACTGCATATGCTAAATAACATAAAAACTCCTTCAGTGTCAGAAGGATAATAGCATCTGAGGCACTCAGAAGTTCATAGGAGACAAAATCCCCAAACAGAAGCTGTGTAGAAAGATTATTTGACCAGATGACTTCTCAGGTAGCTTCCAACTCCAAAAATGACTAGTCACTTCATTAAAAACAAATATTGTTTGAATTAAGGCATCTATTTGTTTTCATCTGAATAATGCCAAGTAACTGGTTTGGCTTAATTTTCTATTTTTCCAACAGTAGTTTCAATATCATGTAAACACAGTCTTGGTAAATGGGAATGTGGTCTATGCTCTCTTTGCCCCATCATTACAGGAAAGCACTAGATTTCAGCTTAGAGGCCGGAAAAGATTCCTTCTACTTCATTCCTATGTTTATAGTGCCACTGGAGCTTTGTCTTCATTCCGTGAAGGATGGTCAAGTCACAGGCTGCAACTGATGCATGGAGAATAAAAGAAGATCCTAGGAATGCAATAATTATGCATTGCCAAGAGGGTCCATTCACAATCAGCTTACTCTGTCAAGAATACAGTCAAGCCAGTCATTTGCTTTTATGGACAGAAAACATCTAGCTGCCAAACTAGAATTTTGGCTGGCGCTAGCAGATGGTTTTTCAGTATGGCTTAATCTTAAACTCATTCCTTCACACTAGAGGATCTCATAGCCAATTACTATAAGCATACTAATTGTAAGGGACATAGGAAATCAACTGGACTTCCCTTAATTTATAGAAAATGAAAATGAGACTCAGAGAGGGAGAGTTATTCACTAAAGGTCAGAAAGCAAATTTATGGAGTCAAGTAAAAATACCCATATGTCTTGACTCCACTTCAATCCTCTATCCCATGGAAAACTGTCAGAGAGAAAAAATTGACCATTCTGACACCTACCGTTATTTGCCTTTCCCCTGTGGGACCTTTTACGTCATTTTGAGGCTGAACATGGGGATTGGGATCATGCTTAAATACTATGACCATGTGCTGAACTCTAGTGAACATGTCAATAGGAGGACCAGCCCACTCTTCTGAAGTAAATACTGGGGATCCAAGTGCTGTTTGCATGCTCTCTCATAGCTATCATCAAAGGAAGTAACTCTTGTGAAGAAAGGACCCGTAGACCTCACTATCACCAATGCCAACTGCTGACCATATACCACCACTATAAGATAAACCCAAGACACTTTGGATTAACAGTTCCTTCCAGACCCTTAGCTCAGTTCTTAGCACAGTCCTCAAAGCTATCTTCCAGGGAAATGATACCTGTGGAAAATGGGTCAATCATCTTCACCATTGACTATCCACTTCCCACTCATAAGGTAGGCAGCAAAGTGCCTTGAGAGGAAGGCAGGTGATATGTTAAACCACTGCCTCCATCTCAAACCTCAGCTCCCTTCAGACCATGGAGATAGCTGGAGACCTGAATGAAAGAACCCCAGGAATAGCAGCTGGATCACTTAATCCAGCCTTTACTATGAGCATTCAAGTAATAGAAATGTGACCTGGCAACTAGCATCCACATATCCTGAAGACAAGAAAAAAAAATTCTACCACTTAAGTCTTTAGCATTGTCAAATGGTTTAACATCAGAAAGGAATTGCATTTTATTGGTAGAAATAACAGTAAAGAAGAAACATTACCATGTTCTTTGCCATTGCACCTAAGCACCAGGGGCCCTTTCCATCTGCTATATATGTTGGAAAGTGAGCCCCATTAAAATATGAGCTCCTTGTATGTATAGAATAAGTTTACACATATGTATATATTTTATACATATATTTTGCATATATACATATTTGTGTCTAATGGTGGCCATCACTAGGGCAAGGGGGAAGAAAAAAACTTACACAATAACTTTATTATATATTTAAAAAGAATAGTAAGTTGTACACAAAAGATTTGCAGTTTCATGTTCAATCATCCTTTTTTAATTATACTATTATGGAAATAATTGTTTTATTCTATAAATTAAATAAAATAAACAGATAAAAAGGATATGAGTTCCTTGAGAGCAGAGTCTGCTCCTAGGAGCCAGTAGATTCGACAAGTATGCCATAAACAGATTGTGATATAGATAATGGAGTTTAGAATATTTGGGTTTCCTCCTCTAGCAGACCCACATGTGTTATCTCTCCCCATTAACTCTTTCAGAGCAGGAATTTTTTTTTTTTTTTGCTTTTCTATTTGTATTTTCAGTGCTTTGCACATAGCAAGCATGTAATGGATGATTTTTCATTCATTCATTCATTCATTCATTCATTCATTCATTCATTCATTCATTCATTTATACATTGGACTGTGTAAGTAATGTTATAGGCAGAACCAGTCCAGTGGTAAGTAGCTTACATTTCTGTAGACCTTTATAAGACTATAAAGAACTTCCTACTAAATAACTCTGTTAGTGAAATTATTATCATTCCCATTGTACAGATAAGGATACTGAATCATCAAGAGGTTAAGTGACTTATTCAAGTTCATGTAGATAATAAATGGCAGAGTTGGGACATCTGACTGTTTAGAAAAAAGCCGATTTACAGACTGCTAATTTCGACTCACTTTTAACAAAGATTTGCCAGGGGTAGAAACCCAGATCCTCAGTCATCTGTATGGAAATCTGTATGTGACAAACCCATTGAATCCAGTTTTTTAAATTGAATCCATTGAATCTTTGTATCAGATCAGTTCTGCCATCATTCATGTGTATATGCTTATAGTTGTCCTATGGAGAATCTTATGTATATTGAGTATAGTCCTAAGACTGTGGATAGTCTTATAGTCCTGTGAATCCCAGATGCCATGTATCATAGGACTACAGTCCAATAGCATGTAGGTGAATGACCTATTCACTGCCATGTAGAAGGGATCCAGAATTACCACAGGAATTAACTTGGGTATATGGCAGTGAGTAGGTTGGGCAGAGAAAACACAGTGATTTAGGTCACTATTTTTTCCTCCTTATCCCATAGACTATCCCCATAGAAACACAGACTGATAAAAGTTATTACTATTTCCACAAGGCTCAAAAAGGAGAACTGAGGCAAATGTGCTTTTTCAAACAGTAAAGGACCGTACAATTGCAAGTTTTTTTGCAAGTTTTTGCAAGTTTTGCAAGTTTCACAACTTCTTCTGAAAAATAGTTAACATAATGCTGGTCCAAACCATTAAATATTGGGAATAAAAATGATTTTAAAAAAATTTTTAAATTTTAAAAATTAAAAAAATATATCTACTGGAGATCATAAAAATTGAGAGAACCTATGTGGCTATATACTATGAAGGTCATAACTCTAAACTGGGAGGGGCTGGCAAGGGGAGTTTCCTTTAATATTTTCATTTTACAGATGAGGAAGATGAAGCATTTTGCCCAAATTCACATGAATATTAGATATCAGAGTTCATATTTGAACACAGGTTCCTTGACCTTAAACCTAGGGATCTTTCCATTGCACCCTGATGTCTCTGCAAATTGGTGTAGAAAGTATAAGATAATATATTTCTAAACACATGCTTGAAGATTATAACTGACATTCAGCAGTCAGCCAGGGGGCCTCTATAAATGGTAGATGAAATCATTCCAAACAATGGCAATAAATCTGTGCTTTGGGGTCAAGCAGGGCCTAAGCTATGGAATAGCCAGTGAGTTAAAGAATCAGAGCCAAAACCCAGACTTGAGGTTTATCCTGGGCACTGTTTGATCTGTGGCCAACTTGGTCACAGATATCAATTACAAGAAATTGTCTGACAGAGGCATATCATTAACCTAGTAACATAATATTTTGGTCTCTATAGTATTTCCATTTTGTGCAGAAATGTTAGCTATAATACCAACATTTTATGTGTCCCCACGGGGTAGGTCAAAGGGGTGGGAAGGAAAGATTAGAAATTTTAAGGTAAATAACCATATATGTTGGGGAGGGGGTTTGAAAGTGATTTCAAATGCTTTAACTAAATTGCCTTATCTTGCTTTAGCCAGAAACTAGACATCCATTAATCAGTCAGTTTGATGGTTTCCATGCATTACCTTATACTCTAATGGACTTAAAAAAAAAAATGTTTATCTTTCATTTAAATGCCTTCAGCTCCGTAAAAGAATTTCTCCTTTGACCAAGGTTCCCTTAAGGAATTCAATACTCAATTCAACAAAGGGTCAAAAGATGCTTCTAGAGGCCTCTGGCTTGTTATATTTTTTATTTTGGTTGTTGCTGAATAGTATTGGTCCTTTGATGTATCCTGAAGGTGATCCAGAAATTATTTTACCTGCTCTAGGCAGAAGGTGGGTATAATCCTTCTTCTGTTTAACCCATTTATCTCTAGGGATCAACTTTTGTGTAATCATCCATTTCTAATATGAAGAAATTTTTATTTATCATGATTTAAATCCATTTTCATTCAATTCCTCAAATAATTACTCACTATGATTTTTCCCTCAAAGGAAAAAGGACTTGTTATTTCCAAACATGGTTATTATTTTCTAAATCTTTTATTATTGTTACTGTTCTAATCTTAATCCATTTCCAAATTAATTAAATTCTTTTAAAGGCATGATGCTGGAAACCAACACAATTCTGATGGTGTTCTTTCTATTTCTGAACTTCATATTCTGAAATCACTAAATGCTTATTGGAAAATAGTATATTCCTAGCAGGGCAGCTAGGTAGCAGTAGAAAGAATGCTATCTCTGGAGTCAGGAAGACTCATCTTCTCGAGTTCAAATATGGCCTCAGACAATTATGACTACCTATATGACTCTGGGCAAGTCACTTAACCCTGTTTGCCTTGGTTTCCTCATCTGTAAAACGAGATAGAAAAGGAAATGGCAAACCACTCCAGTATCTCTGCCAAGAAAACTTCAAATGGGGTCACAAAGAGTTTTACATGATTGAAAATGACTGAGCAACAAATATTCCTAGAATTAATCAGTTGATCAATAAGTATTTATTAAGTGCTTACTGTATCCCAGGCCCTATACTCAGCACTGGGGATAAAAAGACAAAGTAGTCACTGTTCTTAAAGAATTTGTCTCCTATCATGGGAGATACTATGCACATAGATAGACATCTATAAAATATACAAATTGAATGCAAGGTAATTGGGATGTACTAGCAGCTGAGGGGATTAGGAAAGTCACCATATTAATAATTACACACTCACTGAATGTGATGGCACATTAAATGTTGTCTATTTCAACTATTCCGATTGCTTTCCTCTTGAAGTGCTCTAGTTTGTCAGGGACCCTTTTAAATTTTGGTACCCAGGTTTGAGATCAATGCTTAAAACATGACATAATGAATACAAAGCAGATTATCACTTCCCTCATGGGAGGCCTTATACTGTAATTAGTGCAGTCTAAGTTTGCATTAGTTTTTTTGGCAAACCCATTATGCTCTTGGGCCATCTTTTCAAAACCAACTTCGTTATACTTAGTTGAGCCATTACTAAACAATGTTTGCCCACAATCATGATTTAGGATTGTTATAAACTAATAGCTAAGGATAAATTTAGGGTGAGAGTTATTTGTGATAATATTTAATTGCGTTATGAATAGTAGTTGATTCAATTATTTTTAAAAAAACATAAATAATAAGATAATTACAGTTGACCCAAAACCAAAATGAAAACACATATAGTTGGTTTAAAGAGGCAACAGCAAATTATTGATGGTGGCTAGCTCCTAAGAAGTGACAGTAAAGATACCATGAAGGACATGTACAAACAGAATGGGAATGTACATGAGAGTATGAAATAGTAGATGGACAACATGAGTGCTACATGGGTATCCACTCTAAAAAAGGGAAAGTGTCAGAGGAAGGCCTTCAATGTAAAACGATTATTCCTTTGGTGAGTGAAGACTGAGAAAAGATGTAGACATCTTGGAGAGCTAGTCGTCTACCCCAGAGGAGGAAATACACATGTAAACTCCAGAGACTCCTAAAGTTTCAAAGTACACATTTATTTCAATCAGCAAGATAAGAGAGTTAATGAAGAGTGGTGGTCAGAAAGTCAGCTTTGGAATCAAAGATCTAGATTCAAGTTCTGTGTGGCACATAGTGGATGTGTGACCCTAAGCAAGTCCTATTCTTCTGGTGTCCCATGCAACGTTCAAAGATTCTAATCACAAATCAGTGGTCAATCTGAAATCTCCTTTGTTCTAGTCTCAGAGAAAGTGGTTTCATCTCACTGTCCATGCCACCTCCTCTACTTGTGTCTTTGGTCCCTTCCTATCTCCTCTGGCAGCTCTGCCCTTCAGCTCTCTCTCTCTCTCTCTCTCTCTCTCTCTCTCTCTCTCTCTCTCTCTCTCTCTGTCTTTCATTTTCATCTTTTCTTTATCCTATGGCTGCTCCTTTGAAACCTAACAAGTAGGCTCTGATTTCCCCATGTTTAAAACAAAACTAAACTAAACTAAAAAACCAACCTCCTTTGGTACTGCCAGCTACTCAAGCTATCATCTTATATCTCTGCCGTATCACAGTCAAAGTCCAAGGAAAAGCCACCAACATCCAAGGATTCCACTTTCTTTCGTCTTATGTATTTCTCAATCCTTGATGATCTGGCTTCTATTCTTACCACTAAATAGAAACTATTCTTGGCATGGCCATCAAAGAACTCTTTATTACTTATTTCACTGGTTTTCTCAGGTATCTCATTATAGGTCTCTTTGCAATATCTCTTGAAACTGTTGATCAGATGCTTATTTTATATCAGGATACAGTATTCATGGATCCACCAAACGGGGCTATGCTTAGATTTCAAAAGGACTTTGAACTTAAATGGGAAAAAAATATTTATTTTTATTATCTTCTGTAGTGGAAATAGCATTTCTTTCAGTTATGAATAAAAAAATTTCTGAGATGGGATTCATAGATTTCGCTGCTTGTCAAAAAAGTCAATGACTCAAAAAATTCCTAAAGAACTCCTATTCTGACCATCATTTTGTCCCAAGTTTCTGATGGTACTACCCTCCTTGGAACTCTTCTCATCTTTTGAGCTAATTTTAATCTTTTCGGGTTCATCATCCATACCCATCCACACATATTTGAGTTCTGAAGTACTGTGTCCTAGACTTTCTCCTCTAGTTGATACCATTTGGCCTGGTGAACCTGTCGGCTACCATGAATATAACTATCATTCTATACATACATATGACTCCCAGATCTACCTAGCCAGATCTTATTCCTCTCCCAAAGTCTAGTCCTTTCAAACGCCTACTGGACTTCTCCACCTGAATGTGACATAGGTGTTTTATATTAAACATGTTCAAAATAAAATTTATCTTTTACCTTAAATTCACCCCTCTTCCTAACTTACCCATTTCTTTCAAGGATATTCTTCTGGTCACCCAAATTCACAAATTAGGAGTCATATTCTATTATGCACTCTCCTTCACTCCATAATTCTAACCAGTTATTGAGGACTAATTGATTTGACCTCCTTAACACCATTCAAATCCATTCCCTTCTCACCACCCTAGTCTCACACTTCCCATTTTTGTTGTTGTTCAATAGTTTCAGTTCTGTCTGATTCTTCATGACCCTATTTGGATTTTCTTGGCAAAGATATTGGAGTGGTTTGCCATTTCCTTCTCCAGCTCCTTTTATAGATGAGGAAACTAAGATAAAGAGTTAAGTGATTTACCCAGAGTAACAGATAATAAGTATTTGAGGCCTGATTTGAACTCATAAAGATGAGCCTTCTTGACTCCAGGCTGAGCACTCTATCCACTGTACTACCTAGCTGCTTCTTACATCCTAATTATTTTAATTCATCTCCCTGTGTCTGGTCTCTTTCTTCATTCAACTCATCCTCTCAGTGAGTGACCAAACTGACATTCCTAAAGTACAAATATCTCTCCTCTTCTCAAGAAACTTGAGTGGTATTCCACTGCATTTGGGCAAAAATATAAACTCCTGTTTGTCAATTAAAACTCTTCAGAATCAGGTAATATCCTCTCTTCCCAGGTCAACTATTCATGACCCCTCTTACCATACTCTATACTCTAGCTGTCACAGGTGGGGAGCCTGCAGCCTCAAGACTACATGTTCCTTTAGATCCTCAAGTATGGCCCCAACCTAAATCCAAACTTCACAGGACAAATCCCCTTAATAAAAGGATATATAAATAATATGTAACTTTTATTAATTCCATTAATTAAAAATGCAAATACATAATAAATATATATAATATAAATTTTTTTAATCCTTTTATTAAGGGCATTTCTTCTGTGAAATCAGTCAAAAAGCTGCACTTGAAGACCTAGAGGGGCACGTGTAGCCTTGAGGCAGCAGGTTGCTACCCCTGTTAGTCCAGCCAAAGTGGCCTACTTGTATTACCTGTACATGCCATTCAACCTCCTACCTCCTTGCCTTTGACTAAGGTGTCTCACAAGCTTAAAGTTGTTGATGTCCTCACCTCTGCCTTTTGGAAACCCTGGCTTCCTTCCAGGCTTATTTTAAGTATAATCTTCTATAAAAGGCATCAGCTGATTCCCATAGACAATAGTGTCCTCACAACCTAATTAACTATGTATTAACTTCATTTATGTCCTATATCATTGTGAATATGTTATCTTCTTTTGGTAGACTACAAATTTCTTGAGGATAGGGACAGCCTCATTTTTTAATTCACATCCCCCAAATCTAGCACAGTCCCTGGAGCATAGTAGATGCCTAATTAAATGTTTGTTGATTGACTGATTGATTGGTAAAGGAAGTTACCTCATCAGAAGTTCTCTGTACCAATGGAATTACAGGTTTGAGACATAAAAAAAGAGCTACCTCCAAGTCAACCACAACTGCTTCTTTACAATGGAAGACTTGAAATTATTTAGAAAATGAAGAAAAATTTTAAGCCCTAAATTTATCTTGGACAGTTCATCCATGTTGGCTTTCTGTTCAGATTCAGGTTCTCTTTAACATAACAGAGACTTTTAAATGCTTCCTGGATTATAGAAAACCTCCTTTAAACAATTCAGCATAAACCTTTCAGGTGTTAGCTTCACACCTCCAGTCTTCCTTGAACTTTCACTTCAAATTATTCATTTTCCCAAATGGTGAAAGCAAAATCCCCTGCAAAAGCCCTGTTTTTTTTTTTTTTTTAAGTTCATAACACCTCAGATTCTTTTATTACTACAAATCATCTGCATGGGAAAACCAAAGTTCCTGTTTGTTGGGAATTCCTAACAATTTTACAAGTAGGCACAAGTCAAATTAGAAAGAATGTCTCAGCTTGAGCACTAAAAAGAAAGAATGTGTGAAAATATGACGACTTGGACCAAAAGTGAGGAAATTCCAGATGTTCCAGGGGAGCTTATGTTTATCTAGAAGAAAAAAGAAAACACATGAAATTGATTCTGCTGCATTATTTTTTATTTCTACTAAATTTTAACAAATATTCCACTCAGAGCATTTGCTTTAGTGGAAAAATGAAATGTTCAAAAAAAAGTGGGGGAATATAAGGGCAGCTAGATGGCACAGTGGTTAGAGAACCAGTTCTGAAGTCTGAAGGAACTAAGTTCAAGTATGGCTTAAGACATTTTCCAGCTGTGTGACCTTGTGCAAGTCACTTAACTTCAATTGCTTCCAAAAATAATAATAATTTTTAAAAGGGAATATAACATTAGACACATATTCATATTCATTTTGGAAAGTGTCAAGGATCTCCTTCAGGTAGGTCAAAAGTCTGTATACCTGATAAGGGACTAAGGAGTATCACTAAATCATGGACTTGGTCATAGAAGACCTTATTTATCATCTAGTTCAATACCTCATTTTACAAATAAAGAAACTGAGGCACAGAGTAGTCAAATAGTTGGCAGAATCAGGATATAAACCAGGACCTTTGACTCTTTCAGGATTGTCAAGTATTCTTTCAAATATAATGCACTATCTTAGAAGACCCTGGTTCTAGTCCTGGTTCAATCACTAACTAGTTTGATGACATTGGGCAAGTGAATTCATTGCTCTGAGGTTCAGTTTCCTCATTTGTAATATTAGTATATTGTACTACATGATCTATTTAGGATTAAATTCTATGGTTGTATCGAGTGGATTTTTAACCCTCAAGGAAAAGAAAAGGGTGCAGGATAGATGGAGGGGAGGCAGAAAAAAAAATAGAAGGAATAAGATTTAATTATTTTCTTTTTTCAAAATATTTATTTATTTTAAACATTCTTTTTTTTTTTTAAATTTTGAGCTCCAAATTCTCTCCCTCTCTTTCACTCCTCCTATCTGCTGAGAAGGCAAATACTATGATATCAGTTATACAGATGAAATCATGCAGAACTTACATCCATATTAGCCATGTTGAAAAAAAACACAAGAAAATTAAAGTGCAAAAAATGGAATTGCCCTGGATAAATGTATTGATAAGAGTAGCTAAGTCTTCCAGAGTTGATCATCATTGTAACATTAATGTTACAATAGACAGTGTTCTCTTGGTTCTACTCACTTCAACTTCATTTCATATAAGGCATCCCAGAGTTTTTGAAACATTGTACTCATAATTTCTTGTGTGACAATAGTATTACATCACAGTCATATACCACAATTTGTTCAGCTAATCCCCAATTGATGGATATACCTTCAATTTCCACTTTTTTAATTTTATTTTATTTTCTTATATACTCATTTTATTTATTTTTAATGTTCTACAATCACTATCATAAAACTTAGATGTTACCCACCACCACCCCTCTTCTTCCCCAAGACGACATACAGTTCTACATAGGATCTACACATATGTTCCTGTTTAATACATTTTCACTATAGTCATGCTATGTAGAAGAACTAAAATAAATCGGAGAAATCATATAACAAACCAAAACATAATACACACACACACACACACACACACACACACACACACACACCTATTTGAATCTAATAGTAGCCATTTCTCTTGCTTTATTAGTTAACTTTTTTCATATGAACATGCCCTATCTCCCCCAAAAGAATGTAAACTTCTTAAAGGTAGAGGTCAGAGTTTTGTACAGTAGTTTTTCTGGGTCTTTTGCAATTCCTATTACAATAATTGTCCATGATTACTCTCAAGAAATTCTTGTTGATGGATTCTTTCTCTTTTCTCTCTATCTCTGACCTACAGGTCCAAAGGATTTTGTAACTCAGAGTTAAAAGATACCTTATAGATACATCTCATAGCTCAACACATGCCCTATTATTGTCAATGACTAGAACACAGAAACAATAGTTAGATTAATTAAGGGGGTATTCTGAGCTATAACCAGGGCAAGGTAGGGAGGAGTTTGACTCAAATAAATTTGTAGGATGCCTAATTGGCACTATAGGCATGGAGGAAAGTAGCTAGGACTCACAGTTCCAGAGGGAGATATCAATGAAGTCTGTACCTAGGTGGACTAAATTTAGGGCATTCATAACCACATTACTTCTCTTCTCATGAGTTACCAGGACTTTGTGACTATGGCACTTCCTATCAAAGCTGAGGCCAGGAGAGAGGAGCAGGGATGGATTTAGTGGAGAATTCCCAAGATTTAAACTTCAATTAGCACAAGCTAAATTCCAATTAGTGACTTGCCCAGAGTCACACAGCTAGTAAATAAGTATCTAGGATCAAATTTGAACTCAGTTATTCCTGACTTCAGACCCAAGGCTCTATCAATTGCTCCACCTAGTTTGATATAATATATATGATATATGTCTATAAGGTGTATATATATATATATATATATATATATATATATATATATATATATATATATATATATATATATATATATATAAAATATATATACACATATATATACATATATATAAAAGATATCTATATCTATAATGATATACATATCTATATCTATATCTATATATATATATATATATATATATATATCTATGATATATATCTATAAGGTACCTTTTAACTCTGAGTTACAAAATCCTTTGGAAGTGTAGTTCAGAGATAGAGGCAAAAGACAAAGAATCCATCAACAAGAATTTCTTGAGAGTAATCATGGATGATTATTGTAATAGGAATTGCAAAAGACCCAGAAAAACTACTATACAAAACTCTGACCTCTACCTTCAAGAAACATGGTATTATCTTGTCTTCATGTATTAAGGTCTAACAGGTACTTAGAAATTCATTCTCGACAAACTCCTCTGGATACCTCTGAAAGGAGAATCTGACCAAACTTTGGAGGTGTGGAATCCAGTGGGTGACAGACTTTGACAGATTCGGAGCCCAGGTTAGACTGGAAGGTCCACGGGAAGGATCTGTTCCGCAGGGGTGAGCCCCCAGCGCACGGCGCAGTGTGGTCAGCGCAACGAGGTGGAAGGGACCTGAGAAGCCTGAGAGCGGCGGGCGGAACCAGCGGAGCAGAAGACCAGCCAAACCAAGCTGGTGAGAGCCGCTGAGCGCCAGATATCAGCGCAGCAGCCCTTGAAACCTTCAGCCTGAAGACTAAACTTTGGTAAGTCACCTACTTGAACTTCTGGGAGCCAGGATGGCGGAGTGATCAGTAAATGCTCTCTCCTCCCCCCTGATGACCGTGAAAGAACCATAAAATATTTCCCCAGAAAAATCCTGGATCAGCGGGAACAGCAGAAGGGGGCAAATAGTCTCATAACACCAGAGGCTAGGAAAATAGCAAAGGGGGATTCTTCCTACTGTGGTGGAGGCGATCCAGAAGGACAGAGGACCCAGGGCAGAGAAAACTCGCACTGAGACCCAGGCAAGCCTCAGTGCAGGGAGAGGAGCCCCAGGACGGGTGGGAACACGCATTAGCATCTAGGCGTGCCTCAGCCCTCCAGGGGAAAAGGGAAGACAATAGGGAAGCTGAGATCACCATCCCGTGAGCTTGCCTTTGCCTCAGTTCAGCTGAGGAGATCTCCTGTGACCAGACCACTCCTCCCACACGCTTAACAAGCTAACCCCAGGGTTGATCTGGGAAACAAAAAACAAAAACTTGCTTTTAGCTTTTTCACACATCAGCTCAACACAAAGTTCTGTACCTTCTGACTGAAAGAACCAGAAGCTATAACACTCAGCCAACATCATGAATAGGAAAAAGCAGACGAAAAGTGAAAAAACCATAGAATCTTTCTGTGGGGATAAAGACCAAAACACAAATACCAAAGAGGTCAGAGCTGAGACTGTACTTCCATCTGAAACTTCAGAAGGGACTATGAACCTCTCGCAAGCACAACTAGCTTTCCTGGAACAGCTGAAGAAGGAAATAGAAGAAAAACTGGCCAATGATTTTAAAATTATAAAAAAAGAATTCACTGATGAGAACATCACTTTGAAAAGGAAAATTGAACAAATGGAAAAGGAAGTTCAAAAATTAACTGGAGAAAATAATTCCCTAAAAGGAAGAGTTAATCAAACGGAAAAGGAAACCCAAAACCTAATTGGGAAAATTGATCAAATGGAAAAGGAAACACAAAACCTAACTGGGAAAATTGGTTGAATGGAAAAGGAAGTACAAAAATTAAGTGGAGAAAATAGCTCCTTAAAGGGAAAATTTGGTCAGATGGAAAAGGAGATGCAAAAGTTAACTGAAGAAAACAATACGATGAAGATTAGAATTGGGCAAGTAGAAACTAATGACTCAATGAGGCAGCAAGAATCAGTCAAACAAAATCTAAAGAATGAAAAGATAGAAGAAAATGTAAAATATTTAATTGGAAAAACAACTGACCTGGAAAATAGATCCAGGAGAGAAAATTTAAGAATTATTGGCCTGCCAGAAACCCATGATGAAGAAAAGAGTCCGGACAATATCTTCCAGGAAATCATCAAGGAAAACTGCCCAGAAGTACTAGACTCAGAGGGCAAAATAGTCATCGAAAGAATCCATCGTTCCTCTCCCGAAAGGGATCCCAAACTCAAAACCCCAAGAAATATTGTTGCCAAATTCCAGAGCTATCAAGTGAAGGAGAAAATACTACAAACAGCCAGAAAGAAAACATTCAAATATCAAGGACATACAGTCAGGATCACACAGGACCTTGCAGATTCTACATTAAAAGACTGAAAGAATTGGAACCCAATATTCCATAAGGCAAAGGAGTTTGGTCTTCAACCAACGATCAACTACCCAGCAAAGTTCAGCATAACATTTCAGGCAAGGAGAAAGTCATTCAGTGAAATAAGGGATTTCCAGAGCTTCCTGACCAAAACACCAGAACTCAATAGACAATTTGATCTTCAAATGCAGGTCTCAAGAGAATCATAAAAAGGTAAACAGGGGGGAAAAAACAAAAACAAAAACTTGTTACTCAGTTAGGGCAAACTATTTACCTCCGTATAAGGGAAGATGATACCTGTTAATCTTGAGAACTGTGCAGCTATTATGATAAATGGGATATACATAGAGGGAACGGGTATAAAGTAAATGATGTCATGTCAAAAATATGATTTAAGTATGAGAAGGGATTGTAATAGGAGGTGTGAAAAGGAGGAAGCAGAAAATGGCAAATTACATCACAGGAAGAAGTACAAAACTATAGTAGAGGGAAGGAGGGGAGGGAGATGAGCATTATTTGAGAGGTACTTTCATCTGATTTGTTTAAAGGAGGGAACAATAATCTTAAGTAGATAATCCTAACTAGCTCTATAGGTAGTAGGAGGGGAAGGGGGAAGAAAGGGGAGGGAGGCTAAAAGGGAGGGAAGAAGCAATAAGAGTAAAGGGGAGTAAAAGGGAGGGGGGTAAAAGAAGGAGGGGAAGGCTGCAGGAGGAGGGGGTGAAAAGTGAATAGTATTGAGGAAGAGAAGGGAGATGGGAGAGCTAAAAGCACAAATGGTGGGAAAGAAGATGGAGGGAAATACACAGATTGTAATCATAACTGTGAATGTGAATGGAATGAATTCTCCCATAAAACAGAGATGGATAGCAGAATGGATTAAAAGCCATAATGCAACAATATGCTGCTTACAAGAAACACATTTGAAATGGGGGGATACACATAGGATAAAGGTCAAAGGATGGAGCAGAATATATTGTGCTTCAGCTCATGTAAGAAAGGCAGGAGTAGCAATCCTAATCTCAGACAAAGTGAAAGCAGAAATAGATCTAATCAAAAGGGATAAGGATGGAAACTATATCCTGCTAAAAGACACCATAGACAATGAAGCAATATCATTACTAAACATGTATGCTCCAAGTGGGATAGCATCCAGATTCTTAGAGGAGAGGTTGGGGGAGTTGAAGGAAGAAATTGACAGCAAAACTATACTAGTGGGGGACCTCAACCTCCCCCTCTGTGAACTCTATAAATCTAACCTCAAAATAAACAAGAAAGAAGTTAAGGAGGTAAATAAAACTCTGGATAAGGTAGATATGATAGATCTTTGGAGAAAACTGAATGGGAATAGAAAGGAATATACCTTTTTCTCAGCGGTACATGGAACATTTACAAAAATTGACCATGTACTAGAACATAAAAATCTCACAATCCAGTGCAGAAAGGTAGAGATAATCAATGCATCCTTCTCAGATCATAATGCATTAAAAATTACATGTAATAAAAGGCCATGGAAAGATAAACCAAAAATCAATTGGAAACTAAATAATCTAATTCTAATGAAGGGTTGGGTTAAAGAAGAAATCATAGAAACAATCAACAATTTCATTCAAGAGAATGACAATAGTGAGACAACATACCAAATCTTATGGGATACTGCAAAAAGCAGTTATTAGGGGAAGTTTTATATCTTTGAATGCTTGCATAAATAAAATAGAGAAAGAGGAGATCAATGACTTGGGCTTGCAGCTGAAAAAGCTAGAAAAAGAACAAGTTGAAAATCCCCAAGTAAATACCAAATTAGAAATACTGAAAACCAAAGGAGAGATTAATAAAATTGAAATTAAGAAAACTATTGAATTAACAAATAAAACCAATAGTTGGTTTTATGAAAAAACTAATAAAATTGATAAACCTTTGGTCAATCTGATTAAAAAAAAGAAAGAAGAAAATCAAATTACTAATATTAAAAATGAAAGGGGTGAACTCACCTCTAATGAGGAGGAAATTAAAACAATAATTAGAAACTACTTTGCCCAACTTTATGCCCACAAATTCGATAATCTAAACAAGATGGATGAATGTTTTAAAAAATACAAATTGCCCAGATTAGCAGAAGAGGAAGTTGAATACTTAAACAACCCCATCTCAGAAAAAGAAATTGAACAAGCCATCAATGAACTCCCTAGGAAAAAATCTCCAGGGCCAGATGGATTCACAAGTGAATTCTATCAAACATTTAAAGAACAGTTAATTCCAATACTATATAGACTATTTTTGAAAATTGGGAAAGAAGGAGTCCTCCCAAATTCTTTCTATGATACAAATATGGTTTTGATACCCAAACCAGGAAGAGACAAAACAGAGAAAGAAAATTATAGACCAATTTCTTTAATGAATATAGATGCAAAAATTTTAAATAAGATTTTAGCAAAACGAATACAGCATCTTATCACGAGATTAATACATTACGATCAGGTAGGATTCATACCAGGATTACAGGGCTGGTTCAATATTAGGAAAACTCTTAGCATTATCGATCACATCAACAACAAAGCTAACAAAAACCACATGATTATCTCAATAGATGCAGAAAAAGCTTTTGACAAAATACAACACCCATTCCTACTAAAAACACTGGAGAACATAGGAATAAAGGGAACTTTCCATAAAATAATAAGCAGTATCCATCTAAAACCTTCAGCAAGCATTATATGCAATGGGGATAAGCTAGAAGCATTCCCAATAAGATCAGGGGTGAAACAAGGATGTCTGTTATCACCACTATTATTCAATATGGTACTAGAAATGTTAGCTGTAGCAATGAGACAAGATAAAGATTTTGAAGGAATAAGAATAGCCAAAGAAGAAACTAAGTTATCACTCTTTGCAGATGATATCATGATTTACTTAGAGAATCCCAGAGATTCAAGTAAAAAATTACTTGAAATAATAAACAACTTTGGCAAAATTGCAGGTTACAAAATAAACCCACACAAATCTTCTGCATTCCTATATATTAGCAACAAAGTCCAACAGCAAGAGATAGAAAGAGAAATTCCATTTAAAGCTAGGGTAGACAGTATAAAATACTTAGGAGTCTACCTGCCAAAACAAACCCAGGGATTATATGAACACAATTACAAGACACTTTTTGCACAAATAAAGTCAGATTTAAGTAAGTGGAAAAACATTAGTTGCTCATGGGTAGGCCGTGCTAATATAATAAAAATGGCAATTCTACCTAAATTAATTTACTCATTTAGTGTCATACCAATTAAACTATCAGACAATTATTTTCTAGAGCTGGATAAAATAATATCAAAATTCATTTGGAAAAACAAAAGGTCCAGAATATCGAAGGGACTAATGAAAAGAAATGTTTGGGAAGGTGGCCTAGCGCTACCAGACCTCAAATTGTACTATAAAGCAACAATTATAAAAACCACTTGGTATTGGCTAAGAAATAGAGAGGTAGACAAGTGGAATAGACTTGGCACTCAAGACGCAGTAGGCAAGGAATATAGCAACCTTCTGTTTGATCAACCCAAGGACCCCAGCTTCTGGGATAAGAACTCACTGTTTGACAAAAATTGCTGGGAAAACTGGATAACAGTGTGGCAGAAATTAGGCATAGACCCATACCTGACACCATACACAAGAATAAAGTCCAAATGGGTACATGATTTAGGTATAAAGATTGATACCATGAATAAACTGGAGAAGCAAGGAATAGTGTATTTATCAGATTTATGGAGAAGGGAAGAATTTTTTACTAAAGAAGAGATAGAAAGCATTATGAAATGCAAAATGGATAATTTTGATTACATTAACCTGAGAAGTTTTTGCACAACCAAACCCAATGCAACCAAAATGCGGAGGGATGTAGTAAATCGGGAAAGAATTTTTATAGCTAAGCTTGGGGATAAAGGCCTCATTTCTAGAATATATAGAGAACTGACTCAAATGTATAATCATACAAGTCATTCCCCAATTGGTAAATGGTCAAAGGATATGAACAGGCAATTTTCAGAAGAAGAAATTAAAGATATCTATAATCATATGAAAAAATGCTCTAAATCACTATTGATTAGAGAGATGCAAATCAAAACAACTCTGAGGTACCACATCACACCTATTAGATTGGCAAACATGACAGAACAAGAAAATGATAAATGCTGGAGAGGATGTGGGAGAGTTGGAACACTAATTCATTGTTGGTGGAGGTGCAAGCGCATCCAACCATTCTGGAGAGCAATTTGGAACTATGCCCAAAGGGCTACAAAAATGTGCATACCCTTTGACCCAGCAATATCGCTACTAGGACTGTATCCCCAAGAGATCATAAAAATGGGAAAGGGTCCCACATGTACAAAAATATTTATAGCAGCACTCTTTGTAGTTGCCAAAAATTGGAAGTCAAGGTGATGTCCATCAATTGGGGAATGGCTGAATAAATTATGGTATATGAATGTAATGGAGTACTATTGTGCCATAAGAAATGATGAACAAGAAGACTTCAGAGAGGCCTGGAAGGACTTATATGACCTGATGCTGAGTGAAAGGAGCAGAACCAGGAGAACTTTGTGCACAGCAATGACCACAGTGTGCGAGAGTTTTTTCTGGTAGACTTGGAATTTCGTAATAACGCAAGAACTTCTTAAAAAAAAAAAATCCCAATGGTGGTTCTCTAAGGCAAAATGCCTTCCACACTCAGAGAAAGAAATATGGAAGTCATTCGCAGAATGTAGCAGATCATGTTTGTGTATGTGTATGTTTTTGTGTATCATGTTTTGATTTGTTATATGATTTCTTCCATTTATTTTAGTCCGACTACATAGCATGACTATAGTGAAAATGTACTCAATAGGAAAGTATATGTAGAACCTATACAGAATTGTATGCAGTCATGGGGAGGGAAGGGGGTAGTGGGGGGCAGGTGTTGGGGGGGATAAAATTTCAATTGTATGGCAGTGATTGTTAAACACTAAAAAATAATAAAAATAAATAAAAATAAATTTAAAAAAAAAAAAAAGAAATTCATTCTCCATTGTGGAAATCCTTCTGCCCTTAGAGGATAGGACACAAAGATAGGGATAGAGGGTGGGGAGAGAGAATCAGAGAACTCATGAAACATCTCTACCTTATCTATTGAATACATTTGAAGGAGATAAGGTAGGAACTAGCATCTGATCAGAATCAGGGATAGCTACCATAAGCTCCTACCCATTCTTAATGTTATACATTAGCTCTCCTTAAGAATGAAAGGAGTTATTTACCCCAAATAATTAGAGGCTCTTAGGGGAGCCTTTGTGTTCTTATACAGTGTGTCTCACTCTATAATTAATGTTCTCTTTATATGAAAGACTTTGTGTGTGTGTGTATCTGTTTCTTGTCTCATCAAAATTCTGATTATATAATATTATATACATTATATAATATATTATATAATAATAAAGTTATTCTCTCAAATTCTGTCCCAAACAGAACATATCATCTCTTCCCCCATCTATACTTCTATTGTCATCTTTCTCCATTTATTTTTGTCTATTAAATCACAGATCTTGAAAGTTCAGTATCATGTTCAATTCTTTCTTCTCCCTCAATCCCACATACAACCAGGTGTCAAGCCCTAAGGATTCTATTTCAAACACACTTCCTTTCATTTTCACACAATCAACACCATAGTCCAGGTCCACATTGCTTCTCTTCTGGACTATGACAAAAGTCTCCTAAGCCCTTCCAAAGCACAGGTCTGACCATGTTTCTCTTTTGCTCTAGAACTTTAAGAGTTTCTTTTTGTTGTTGTTGTCGGTAGGATAAAAAAGACAACCTGATGGAACTAGGTGGAGCAATTGATAGAGCCTTGGGCCTGAAGTCAGGAATAACTGAGTTCACATTTGGTCCTAGATACTTATTTACTAGCTGTGTGACTCTGGACAAGTCACTAATCTCTATCTGCCTCAGTAATAATAGCACAGGGTTGTTCTGAGGATAAAATGAAATGCTATTTATAAAATACATGGCACACAGTAGGTCCTTAATAAATGCTTCTTTGCTGCCTAGTTAAAGCTCTTCATAATCTACCTCCAATTTACTTCATATTACTCATCATCGAACACTCTACATCCTTGTCAAATTGATCTGCTTGATGTAACTGAAAATTGGAATTTTATTTTCAACCTTTATGCCTTTGCATATGTAGTCCCCTATGCCTGCAATCTTTTCCTTTCTCTCTTTATCCCTTTAGATGTCTTACCATACCTCAAAGTTTAGCTCACATGCCATCTCCAACAAAAATCTTGCCTAATCCCCTAGCTTTGAGTACTCTTTCCCTCCTTAAATTATCGTGCTTACATTTAATTATTTTCCGTTGTCTTCCCTAGTGCAACGTATATTCCTTGTATACTGCTGCTATTTTTATTACTTTTATATTCCCATGATCTTAGAAAATATCTTAAATATAGCAAGTGTTTGAAAAATGCTTGTTGAATTCGATTAGAAACTGCTAATTAATCTAAAGGAGAAAGTTTCTTTGCCCACCTAGTGCTAGTGCTTGGTTTCTGTCTCTATTGTTTCTCCTGTGTTTCCTGCCCCCCCACTACCTAAAGATGCTTCCATCCCTGGGTGGAAAAATTCCTAGTTATAGCTCTGACAAGAGTAATCAGGAATGTGATAGGTGGGTGGAGAGGAAGTGCTTTTGAACAAAGACTTCAGGCAAATGTAAACTCTAATAGGAAGTCGCAACCACACTAACTGCAGCTGTGACAGCATATCAAAGAAAAACCTTCATTTAAGCTCAAAAATGGTTTATAATTCAGTAGCTGGCTCTCAGCTAGATCTACACCCTCTTAAAGCAATCTTATTGGGAGACAAAAATAACAGCGAAGACCCCAAAGCCCAGACTTGTTGTTTGTATGTTTGGTTGGTTGTTTGTTGGGGAGGAGGCTTTTAAAATGTGTATTATCATTTTAATTTGTGTAAATTTTGTCTCTCTTATTGATTTGCTTAATGTGTGCCTTAGTGTCTCTATAAATTGCTCTCTACTTGGGTCCATCTTCCCAAGCTATGTAATAGGAAATGCTCTATAACATTAATTCACTCATTCATACAACAAATATTTATGTAGATCCTCTTCTATTGAAAATATGGTACAAAGGGTTGAGGGAGATATGAATGTAAATAAGATTATCATTGTTTTCAAGGAGAATATTGTCAAGTAAAGGGTATAAGATGTACACAAGTAATTATAATATAAAAGAGAACATGGCAAAAGAATAGTAGAGACATAAGCAACCTTCTAGAGGAAATATAGTGTCGTGGAAAGATTGTTAGACCCCTGGGTTCAAATTCTGACTTTATCACTTCATCCATAGTCAATCTGGACAACTCACAGTCTTTCTAGGTCTCTTATTTTCTCAACTGCAAAATGAGGATTTTTAACCAGATAACTTTGAAAGTCATTTTGGTCTCCAAATCTATAATCTTATGAGATATCTAACTGGTTGGCTCAAGGAAGTTCTCATAGACAGGACATTTCTACTTAGTCCAGAAGTATGGATAGACTTTTAGTAGCTGGAGGTTGAGGGGCTAACGTGATGAGAGTGGCATTCTGGAAAGGAGAAACATTATGAGTGAAAGTGAAGTCCGCAGAGTAGAAAACCCATGTGGAATGGTATTTCCATCTGAGTAAGGAATACGGTATACATGTTTATATGTATACAAACACACACACACACACATAGAGATCCATAAAAATATCTATTTATCTATGGATCTCTCTCTCTCTCTCTCTGTCCACCCATGGATATCTATTTACCTCTCTCTATGTCTCTGCCTCTCTCTGTCTCTCTCTCCCTTCATATACTGCATTGTAAGTTAAATGGAATATCCATCTATATATGGATATCTATCTATCTAGAATGAAATAAGGTAGCATGGCTATATTTAAGCAGGATTATGGAAAGCCTGCCTTGAATGTCAAACTAAAGAAGTCAGACTTCATTCAATGTACACATTATTACCAAAGCAATTTTACTTCTATGTAGATCTGACCAAGTCTCTTTTGCTCAATCAACTCCAGCAGCAACCTATTGCTTTTAGAGTAAACTATAATCTCCTATTTAGCCCTTAAAGCCAGTGGCGTGAAGGTAAATATTTAACACTTGCTGGAAGGATAATGTATATAGGAGGCACTTTTAATTTTAATTTGCATACTGACCTTTTCTCTATCACTTACGTCTAGGCAATCAACAAAACAACAAATTAAGCCTAGATCTATAGTGTTTGCTGATTTTCCCCAGACTTAAATGCTCACCCTGAAGATTTAACAGCTGGCTTTCATGAGCTGGTTCAAACTGGCTCTAGTCTCCTCTTCATAGTCCTACTCCAAACTACCTTTTTAGAGATGCTGTTCATTACTCTCTCTCTCCTTGTACATATGTATGTATATATATATATATATCTAATATATACATACACACATACATTATGTGATATATATACATACACTATATGATATATACACACAATATATGATATATACATATACATTATATGATATATATATACACATACATCAAATGATATATACACACACATCATGTGATATATACATACATAACATGATATATACATACACTATATGATATATATACACACACTATATGATATATAAATACACACTCACACAATATGAGCTATATACACACATATATATGTATACACACATTATATATAAACACACACATTATATGATATATACACATTATATGATATATATATGTATATATGCATACACATATACACATACATTGCAATCTAGTCACACTGGCCTTATCTCTGCTCCTCTCATGTAACACTGAACTTCCCATCTCCACACCTTTGTATGACTATCTCCCATGACTGAATGTATTTCCTCTCACCCTTAGCTCATAGAATCCCTCTCTTCCTTCAAGATATAACTCACACATCCCTTTGTAAATGAATTCTTTCCCCTCTATCCCACCTCCAGCTGCTAGTGTTTTCCTTCCCAAATTTCCTTTAATTTGATTATTGTCTATTTCTTGTATTCATTTTCATTTTATTTATTCTGAATGTGCTTGTATGTGTATTTGTCTTTCTTCTTGGATTATAAGCTTCTCATGAGCAGTGATGATTTTATCCATCACATTTTTATCCCCTTCACCCAGCCAAGTGCCTGGCAAACAGTGAGCGCTTAATAAATGAATTTTTTTCAGCAAAAACTTTAGCTTATTGTTGCTACTCTGTCTCCTCATCGTTAGCTCATTGATAACAGGGTTTGTGGTACATCTATCTTTATATCTATGGCATTTAACATAAGTTGCATATAGCAAGTGGTTATATATATACATGTATGTAGCTCAACTGAATTGAATTAAATTAAATGATCATATTTCTGCATTTGGAAGATTAATTCAGTTTTGTAGTATGGGTTGGGAAGGAGCTGGTGGAGAAGAAGCCTAGAGGGTGAAAGATCATAGAAATCCATCTAATATCTCCAAATTAGTACTTTGATCATCTAAGACAGAACTGACCCATATTACATTTGAATTATAAAATGTTTGTTTGTTTCTGTTGCACAAATGCTTTGGGAGAAAATGACCAATGGCCTTGCTAGGTAGCAGGGGAAACCTTGCCTGTGATTTAAAGGAGGAACCTGACACAATGCCTGGGTATTGGTTACAATTGTGCAAGACTTGGCATAAAGGGTCAGTAAGAGGAATCCAGGAAATCACAATCTGACAGATTCTGAGGAGGTAAAGGAGTCAAGTCCAGAGAAGTCAGCTAAATCAGAGAAGAGTCAGATACAGTTTCAGGCAAATTGAATTCAAGGAAATCTTCAAATGTGATTCTAGTAAGCAAGATGATAAGCTCTTTCGCTATTACAGAGTGCTCTTTCTTATTATTTTGATCTGTATCTTTAATATAGGATAAACCCATAGGTACCAATTATAGACAGGTCAGAGGCTTCTAAATGAATTTTTCTGCTCTGACTGGGGCAGCAACAGAGATGCCAGGATAACCTACTTGTGTGTTAATCTATCTATGCGGGTAGGTAGTTCAGTTTATTATTTTAGTCATGTCTGACCCTTCATGTTCCCATTTGAGGTTTTCTTGGCAGAAATACTAGAGTGTATGCCATTTCCTTCCCAAGCTCGTTTTACAGATGAAGAAACTGAGAAAAACAGAGTTAAATGACTTGCCCAGGGTCACACAACTAGTAAGTGTCTGAGGTCAGATTTGAACTCAGGAAGATGAGCCTTTATAAGTGATAATGTGATAATTCATACAACAGTCATGGGTATCCATAGAGCATGGGCCAGATGTGTTCTACTGTACTGATATACAGTAGGGGAAATGACCATTGATCCATGACTGTTACAAAAGACTGATCATACAGGTATATTACTATGATGATCTCTGTTTCAATAATGTGTTGCCCTGTGGCACCGCTCTACCTATTAAGAAGAAAAATGGCAATTATTGAATTGAAAATGCTCCATCCTACACAGCAGCTAAGTGTTCCTAGGATTTGAAGACTCAAATGGTTCAGAGACCCAGCCCAAACAACAAAGTTTGGAAAGACTGGGAAAGATCACAGCTGAAAGAGCATGACTTTTTATAATTACCACACTTTTGAAAATGATATTATGCAGATGTACAAAGTTACCTATATAGTAATTTTCTGAGTTTCCTTCCTTGTCAGAACTCAACCATTGAACAGGGAACTGATCAAACAGTAATTTAAACTTTTGAAACATGCCTCTGGTGCCTTCTTTAAAAAAAAAAGTGGATGAAGCAGGGAAGGCAGCCAATTTTGTATGTAATTTTAATAAAAAATACTCTGTCCTTATTAAGTCTCATGATTTCCAGCAAATGTATAGCACATAGTACATCAGACTTCAAATAAAACTAAGCATGCATTTTTGGGTTCTAATGAGCTCACAAACAGCTCTCATTTCTCTCTGGTGGTTATGCTGAGCTCTAGTTCAAGACACTGGGGTTTTGTTTTTTAGTATTGTTTTCTCACACATACACATATATATTTGTTCTGCCTATACAACATTAACCCAACTGGTTGGAAAGTAAAAGAATCTACCCCAAAATTGTTCTTTCTGAAAGATCAGATCACTTGGCATATGGATAAATCCAGGGCAGAGCTTGCCAGTCAGTTGGACCTGATTAGAAGAGATAGGCTGAGGTAAAGGAAACATAGCTATTCAAGGTCAGAGTAGATTATAAGTCAGTTCTGTGGGTTGTGAAGGCAAGAGGAAAGGAGCCGGTGCTTATGAGATGTCAAACTGAACTCTAAGATCATGAATAGCCTAGAAAGTCACCACTTAGAGGCCACATAGGTATCAATGGCATCTGCAACTGGGATAGATATTTAACCACTAACCTTCCTAGTTGTCTCTTTTTTCCTCAATACATTCTATAAATATCTACCAAATTTTTCCTACTTATCACATTGTTGCTTTGCTCAAAATAACCAAAGACTCCTATTGCTTAATGAATAAATAATAATGCCTTACATTTACATAGGACTTTAAGTTTTGTATAGTGTCAGGTGTTTTAACATGTGCTCTTGGGTCTAATCGCCCCAATAACCCTATGAGATATGTTCAACAGATCCTATCATCAGCATTCTACATATGAGGAAAATAGTACTCTAGAAATGAATTGTGAGTAAACCACAGCTAACAAATGTCACAGACAGGATCCAAACTCAGATCTCTCCTGACTCTATGTCGATCACTTTTCACTAAATTGCATCGTCTCAAATAAATTCTTAACTCCTTGGCTTGACATGCTAAGTATTCCACAATTTGATTCCCACAACTCTTTCCAGCTATATCTACCAGTGCACTACTTGTCACACTCAATCTTAATTGGTCTACTTGACATTTGTGACATCTCATGGTTTCCTGTATCTCAGTCTTTGTTCATGCTGCTCTCTGTCAGAAATGCTCTCTATCCATCATTGCCCATTGAAATAATCCCCATTTTCAAGGTGCATTTTAGTTGTCATCTCCTCTACAAAGTTTTCTTTGAACCATACCAACCAAGAACAACACAGTAAAAGGGAATGGGTTTTTTTTTGCACATGGGACAATAACCACAAATTTTGCCTAATCCAAATGGAACAGAGTGTACTCTAAGTTGGAGGGGAGAGTTCAAGAGATGTCATCCTGGGGTAGGGAACAGTGGGAGATGGTAGCCAAAAATTTCATCTGGTGACCAGCCTTTTGACAAAAAGCCTTTCCAGTCATAGCTAGGGAGGTTAGTAGAACAACACTCAATTTATTGTTGCCAGGTTTATACTTGAAGCTTAAAGCCTGGTTGAGGCCTGGCAGACCTTGTACTCAACTGATACAATCATCAAGAATCTAAAATCATCTCTAAGCTACAATTAGTTCAATTCAACAAACATTTATCAAATACCTACTGTGTACCACACTGGTGTCAAAATCAAATGAAAAAGGGCCACTAAACCATATATAAGGTTGAGTGTTAACACATATTGACTTACAAAACCACATACTGACATTATCTATGTTCTATTGTATTTTAAGTTTTTTGTTAGATATTTCCCAATTATATTTTAATCTGGAATCTTGCACCTATGAGGTCTGTTTGCTGTGTGCATCAGGCACTATCATTGCTATTATTAAATTTTTCAGTCATGTCCAACTCTTTATGACCTCATTTGAATTTTTCTTGGCAAAAATACTGGTGGTTTGCTATTTCCTTCTCCAGCTCATTTTACAAATGAGAAAACTGAGGCAGACAGGGTTAAATGACCAGCTAGTAAGTGTCTGAGGACAGAATAGAACTCAGGGAGATGAGTTTTATTGACTTCAGACCTGGTAATCTATCCACTATGCCACCTAGCTAGCTACCCAACTATGGTATGTTGTTCAAAACAAAGGCAAAAAGGAAACAGTCTCTTCCATTCTAGGAGTTTATATTCTATTTAAGTATCATGATAGTAATTTTTAAAAATCTTTTTATTTTATTAATACTATGATGATCAAAAGAATGTACCAAATAAATCCTTAGACACATTATGATAAATTAAAAAACCTACAACCACTAAATAATGAACATCTCCCACTGGCTGAAATTGTCAATATGTCCTAGGACTGTGGCATATGGACAGACACAAAAAATGACTCCTTCCTCATGTGTGTGAGCCTCATAAATTTCTACCCAAGAAGGAATGGACCTTCAACATTGAATCAGAATGCAATTTATCTTGGAAGTCATAGGGAAGGGTCTTCTTTTTTTTTAAGTGGGAGGGTTCCAGTTTATATGATAGTGTCATTGTATTCTTCCTAAGAATTGTGTTTAGTTCCTGGTACTGCATTTTAGCAATGTCATTATTAATCTAAGGAGCGTTCTAAGAAGAGTAAAGAGAATAGTGAATGAACTAGAAGCCATATCCCATGAGGATTATTTGAGGAAATAGGTGTGGTTAGCCTTAAGGAGAGAAGACAGAGGGAACATAATATTTACTTTCCTTCAAGTGTCTGAGAGACTGTCATGTGGAAGAAGTTTGCATTTGTTATACTTGGTCCCAGGGAACTGAAGTAAGAGCATTGGATAGAAGTCACAAAGAGGCAGATCTATGAAGTGACTTCAGTTCTAAATTCCAGCTACCCAAATGTGGAATTGGTTGCTTGGATGGGGGTAATGGTGGTAGAGATGGTGGGTTGTTTCTTTTTTAAGAGCTATTAGGAAAGGAATAGATCTATATTGTTTCTGTCTCCATGTTGTTAGATTCATCCCCAGCATGACTCAAATATTGATAGTTTTCTAGATAAGTAAATACCTTGAACAAATATGGCTGCTTTTGATATTTTATACTTTCGACAGCTTAGCTCCAAATTACCTTTCAGATGATTCCTCTTCATATATCCTGCTGCCAAACTGGTTTACTCACTAATTTTCAATTCCCAAGCCTTTATCATAGATGTGAGACACAACTACAACTGGATCCAATTAGTGATGAGGTTTTTAGCCAATAAGCAACTTATAATGTGCATTCATAGAGTTGAAATGCAAACATAATGGGTAATGTGCCACTTTTAGCTCAGGCAGGGTCCATTGTGTCTGAATAGACAATAAAGCTTTTCTGTACGTGCCATGTGGGCCCTGCAACATCACGGGACTCATATTAGTGAGATCATAGAACTATTAGATAATTGAACCCAGAAATGACATACTTAGAGACACATCAATCTTATCAATCCATTGTGATCAGAATAAAAATCCTTAACTGTGGCACATGAAGGTCATGAGCTATCACTACACCTTAAGGAATGATGAATATGAAGAATTTCAAGACATAGGAAGACTTATATGAACTGATACAGAATGAAAGTGAGGATAAAACAGCAAAATTTGAGTGAATATTGTTTTCCAGATGTCCAGGTTTAAAATACATTTTGTTCCTTTGTATTAAGAAATGACAAACTATAATAATATAAGGTTTATACATAAAATTGGAATTACTTCTTTAGACAGTTTTACTTATTTTTTTTTTTTTAACGAGATCCGCAGCTGAGTGGATGGGATGAATTGTTTAGATGAAAGTCATGGTTATATCCAAAAAGTTCTGTCAATTAACACAAAAAAATTAAAACAAAATTAAGCATTCCTACTGGTTAATTATCTTTTAATTATCTTTTCTCCAGTAAAAAAAAATGAATATATATCATCTTCAAATTCTTGTTTTTTCAATGTAATTTTTTTAAAGCAAGAAAGTAGGGGTTCAAAATTGAATATAAACAATGTTTCACTTTTCCATCCTGGAAAAAAAAACCTCAAGCTTCATCCAAGCAAAATCCATCAAGTAAAAGACGCCTGAAAAGCACATTTCTATCAATTCTGTCGCATTAAGATGAATTTTCCAAACTGGATAGGATGGTCCATTGACATTTTTAGCCTGGGAATTTTTCCAGATTTTCCAAAAAGCTTGTCCCACATGGAAAACCAGAAGGTTCTCATGGGCCAAGACTGAAGCCCAATTGTTTGGTATAAGGCCAACTCAGGTGCCAAGGGCCTTCAAAGTCCAATTTCAATTTTCGCAAGGAAACAAAAGTCATTGATTATTTTTCCAGTCAACACTCATTTTCTGAAACATCATCACAACCAAATAAGGAATTCCATAAGCCTGGTTCTATGACCGTTTAGTATTTAGAGTAGCTTGTTAAAGCCCAAAGTGGAAAGGTCTTAGTGGCTTTATCCTGGGTATATGCCTATGTACATAGGTTTTGATACAGAACCTGACCACAAAGCATGTGTGTTGGCCATGGGACACAATTGAGTCTGGTTGTGTGGTCAGTCTGGTCAGAAATAGAGAAGCGATGGAGACAGCAACAGGGCAAGCTTGAAAGACCTTCGTCACTTGAATATATTCCCATAATGCAATGACTTTGGGCAAAATTTCCATAGGTAGTATAACATTATGGTTCCATTGCTCTGTGGAAAAAGCATTAAAATGACAGGTTTTTCTTTTCATTTACTCTGGAAAAATTTATATAAGGATTGTGTTAGAAGCTGTACAGTATATAAAACTATGAGTATACTCAGTGTTTGCCCTTATGAAGTTTATCCTCTAGTCGAAAAGATAAGATTGATTAACCTAAAGATCAGTTACCTCCTAAGGAAGTTTCACCCTGAGCATGAGTATTTTACTTATGGCACTATATAGTCTCATTTTGTTTTTCTTAAAGAAATTTCTCAAAGTAATTTTTGAATCTATATAGGCACAGAGGCCATATTTTCTAAACCAAAATTTGGGACACATGGGCCGACAAAATAGGATAGTCTTCATGCAAAGCCTTCCTAGAGTTCACTTTCATTTGTTGAAACCAGCACTGTCCTGGCAAATCTTGGACATATGGTCACCTTATGCACATGAAACTATGTTTTCTCTCAGTAGGGGAGATTACTAGCTCCAGCTTGGGCAGCTTTTCACTTGAATGTAAAAGGCTGGATAGATGACTGTTAAGGTCCCTTCCAGAGTCTATGATTCTGTAAGAACATGACTGAAACACTTGATCATGGGTTCAAAGAGAATTTTGGAGGAAGATATAGAAAAAGGGAGGTTGTTTCTTGTGTTATTGTTTGGTTTGGTTTGGGGGTTTTGGAGCTCTATAGTCTCAAAATTTACATCCATATATCCATATTCATCCATATTATGTATGTATTTATACATATCTGTACACTACATGCTCCAGACACAAAGGAGAAAATTGGCCAGTATTTATTTTCACCTCCAAGTCTTCCTGGCCCAGACCTCTCAGCATATAGGTCCCTTGTTAACAGCTAGTACGTGAGGAATAAGAACAAAATGAACCATTCCAGTTTTTAAAATAAGGTTGTCTGATTTCAAAGGTCTTTTAAAATTTCACCAAACTTTCCATGATGAAAGATAGGTGGTGTGCTAATTATAATAAAGCACATGAAAAAACGGAATTTCACAGAATGTCCCTTTCCTCTTTCATTCATTTCCGTACAGGAATCCATTGCCCCCCTCCTACTTTGTGCTGTTTTCCACTTTCAAGTCTAAAACCCTGACTAATTTCACCATCCATCTAATTTCTCTACTGTACTTATTTAGGGTCTCTGGAGAAAGTCACAAAAAGCTAAGGAGGATAATTATCACACTGAGTGACAGTCAACAACCAGCAGACACAGTCAAATCTAATAAGATGAAATTTAATAGGGATGAATATCAGGTTCAATACCTCTGACACACATGAACTGTGTGACTATGGGTGAACTACTTAACCTTTCAGTGTCCCGGAAGATGCCATAAGACCACCTGTTAGAGAAAAGTTTCCTGTTTGCATTTGTAGAAGGATTTTCCACAGTGGGAGTTCCTTACACAAATAAAATCACAGATCTGTACCCTTACCCCTCCCCTCAAAAAAATGTAAAGTCTTATTGCTTTTCATTTGTATCCAATGTTTTGTTACCCAGTGGATCGCCCTGTCCATGGGATTTTCTTGGAAAAGATACTTTAATGGTTTACCATCTTCTCCTCCAGTGGATTAAGCCAAACAGAGGTTAAGTGACTTGCCAAGGGTCATGTAGCTAGTAACTATTTGAGAATGGATTTGAACTCAAGTCTTCCTGACTCTAGGTCAAGCACTCTTCATTGAGTCATCTAGCTGTTCTTAAAGTCCTATACTTGAATTTAAAGACAATCAATTTTCTAGGATGGAGAAGGTATGACTAAACAATAGTTCATCCAAAAAATATATAGAGCCCCTTCATCAAGAGGCCTTTTCCAGTTGTCCCTCCCTTTCTATCAGTTACAGCTTTCCCTCTGAGATTTCCTTTATTTTACCATGTATATATCTTGTACGTTCAGAGTAGCTTATGTGTTAACCCTCTCATTAGATTGTAAGCTCCTTGAGGACAGGAACCATGTTTTTATCTTTCTTTGTATTTTCAGTGCTTAGCACAGCACCTCATATATAGTAAGTGCTGAGACCTGTTGATTTGACTGAGGATTTTTATGGACTTTAAGCCATTCATTCCCAAGTCTCCATCACTATTCCAGCATTACTTTCTGGGTTCCAGATTTACATCTTCAGATCCTATAGGCCATGACCTAGATGAGTCAATAGCAATACTGTCAATGGGTGTTCAGGAATGGCTTACAGTAGAGGCTTTCTGAGCTTCCTTGAAACTCTAATATTACAGAATACAATTCTGCCATTGCTTCCTTCACTTTGAAAATATAAACAATACATAATCTCAGCTGCAGTGGTATATATGCAAATTTGTATGACTGACTCTACTCTCTCAGGCTCAGAACTGCTGCTGGCCACCCTTTCCTGTTCTCCAAAGGAGTCCTCTCTGGTACCCTGAGGAAGATGAATGGAGAAAGTCTCTCTTTCTGCAACTGGCTTAAGTTCAAATTTTAGGGGCCCAGTGATTAGCCACAGTTCCATTTAACAGGTATCATCAGATTAACTTTTTTAAAGGAATATTTGCTTTAGAGATATAGCAAGAACAAGGTACAAACGCTCTCATAATACCTCAGAATCACAATGCTTTGTGTACTACCTCTGTAGGGGTAGGGGTGGTGGTGAGCATAGGAATTAAGCTCACAGCTTAGCTCAATATGGTATTGGTCCCACCAAGTTCAAGTTCAAAGCCTTCAGTGCTAGCTTCTGCTGGACTGGAATGCCTGATCCATGATTCTCAGGGTTTCTCTGTTGAGATGACTGCATCATCCAGCTTGGATTCCTGAATCCCAGATTCCATGGCCCATGCTCTCAGGCCAGATTGAAGACTCTGCTCCCTGTACCTAGAACAGTAAAGAAGAAATACAAAGACTATTGACTTGGGTCCATTTCTCAATGTCTCATGGCTTAAGGGTGGGAAGCAGGGAGGCATGGAACATGAAAAGCATCTGAGGTTGGAAGGGAAAAGAAGCCCTCAGGCTTTTCTGCCTTATCATATGGAAGGAGTCCTCAAATGTGAGTGCTGCAAAAATGAAATGAAAAACCCCTTGATGTGAGTCAGGCTACTTGAAAGATGTTAATAATTCTTCCTATATAGCTACACAGAAAGACTGCTCCAACCATATGATAGCCAACACAGAATATCCATACATGTTCTAGTCCTCTGTCTCCAGGTACAGTCATGACATCCCCAGCTATATGTAGCCCTAACACCTTCAATAACTGGTCCAAATCAATTTCGCTGTCTTTTCATTTAAACCTCCTCCTCCTGTGGCATTAGCATTCACCTTGTCTCCCATGTTTCTAACTGTGAGGTAATTATTGACTCTTCTACCTCTATTTTCTCCCATAGATAATCATTTATCAAGTCATATCAATTCAACTTCTTCAACACCTCTGGTCTTCAGACCCTCTAGTCTATCCTCATGACCATCACTGTTGCACAAGCCCTCTTTACCATCTACCTGAACTAGTATTCCAATCATTTGTGCTTTTTCTAATCCATGCTTCATATTGTTGCCACACTTGTCTTCTTTAAGCATAGATCTGATTAAGTCCCTCTTCTGCTCAAAGTTACAGTGCAGATATCCTGGTTTGATATTCAAAACCTTTCACAATATGGCACTATCTCTCCGATCTTTTGTTAATTTACTTGTTTCTATGAATTCTATGGGACAGCTTGGTGGCACAATGAATGGAGTGTCGGGCCTGAAGCCAGGAAGACTCATTTTGATGAGTTCAAATCTGGTCTCAGACAATTACCTACTATGTGACCCTAGGCAAATCACTTAACCTTGTTTGCCTCAGTTTCCTCATCTGTAAAATGAGGAGAAGGAAAAGGCAAACCACTCCAGTATCTCTGCCAAGGAAACTCCAGATGGGGTTGTGAAGAGTTGGGCATGACTGAAACAATTCAACATGTATTCTATATGCCAACCAAACCAAACTAGCCTTTATCCCCTAAAAATGCCCTGTGCTCTCCCATCTCCACGTCTTTGTTCATTTTGTTCTCCATGCCTGTAATATTAAAGAAATAGGAAGATCTTCCCTGCCCATTAATAGATCTATTTGCCCAGCTGTGATACATTCTAAATCACATAGAGTCTGTTGGGGGAGGAACTTGCTAAAAGAGAAGCTTGCTTAGGGGAGGCTTGCTGGTAGGAAGGCTTTCACACTTTTTGGTACTAAGCAAATTAGGCACTGAGTCAAGAGGGTTGTAAAGCCTTCTGACTCTGAGAAGTGTATATATATTCTGAGTTGATATTTTGGGGTTCACTCATGAGAAGAACCTTTTGATTTTCTGTTCAAGACTGAGTAACCATTTGTAAGAGGCTCCCCCCCCCCCCCACACACTGCTTAGATGTCTGTGGTCCCTTGATCCAGTGAGGTATGTAAAGCATATAGCAATATTGCTTTGTTCAGACAGCTGGAGCCCTGTCTGTTGGTCTTTGTGCTAATTTCTCTGCTTGTATTTTCTATACTGGCTTCTTTCTCTGTAATTAAAGTAGGACTGTTAACCCCTTTAAAGCTGTCTTTCCTTTATAAAGCTGATCAAAAGAACCTGTGCTAGCAGCCATCCAGGGTGTGCTAGGGTGCTTGCTGTTACAATGCCTTGAAAGTCCTCAGTTCAATTCAATAAGCAAATACTAAGTACCTACTCTGTGCCAAGTACCATGCTAGGCAATGGGGATACAAATATGAAAAAGAAAGACAGTCCCTGACCTCAAGGAACTTGCAGTTTAATGAGAGAGAACAACATACATTTTCATCCACTGAATTTCTATTCCTTTTCTGAAGCTTCACTCAACTGTTAGCTCCTCCAGGAACTTTCCCCTTATCCTTCCTTCACTCAGTAATGACTTTGCCCTTTACACTTCACAGCACTTGGTTTTGCAATTTTCCCTAACACACTTATATAACATTAGACATCATCTGGGTTTGTATCTTATCTCCCCATTCCTCCCAGATTCTAAGCTCCATGAGAGCAGGGACTAATTTTTTTTCTTCCTATTCTAATGCCCAGTGAATCATTCTGTACATATTGGGCATTTAATAAAATCTTCAAGAATGAATGGTTGAATGGATGGATGAATGAATGAAGGTGATGATATGTCAAGGAAGTTACATATTCATTTAAACATAATGAAATAAAATATATTTTAATTTATATTAGATATTTTAACTGAAAAGTATGGATTTTGCTCATCCTGCAGTTATCTAAATTCTCTGACACAATGTTAATAAGTTGACAAAATAATCATGGAAATTATGTTTTGCTTATTTGAACTATCTGTGGGATTTGCTGTTCTGGAATGTTCTTGGGATCTCCCCAGTTAGTAGGAAGCTGTGTGGTCTGTCTTATCACAACTTCTCTCTATCCCTTAAATTCAGAGCCTTAGTAGGGTGTGGTTTTCCCCATTAAGAGCTGCTTTGGGCTAAACCCACTTTATCATGCTAACAGCCAAGGGCCTTGTAATAATAATTCCTGCTTGGCACAATCACAGTCAAGTTCACTTGAGTCATGGCTTTCCTAGTTCTCTAGGGATAGAAAAAGCAAAACCATTCTTATGCGACACATTTTTTATATTTTCCTTCTTTTATCCTAAATGGGATTATAAGTGAATAATCCAAAAAGGAATGAGAGAACATGCAATACCACAATCCACGTGGAAAGAAGGGCAGATCCAGCTCACTAATGGTTTTATCTTCCTATTCTCCCTCTTTCCATGACTCCCCCTTTTCACTACCCTTCTCGCACTTCATTTTCTCTCTCCAGCTTTCATCTTTTTCCACTTTCTTTTCCCTTCCTCCTTTCCTTTATGTTTCTCTCCCTTCTTCCTTTATTTCTTCTTTCTTTCCTATTTTTCTTCCTTTCCTCTTTAATTCTTCTATCATTCCTTCCCTTCCTCTGTTCCTTTTCCTCCTTTCCCTTCTTTTCTTCCTTCCTTTCTTCTTTCCTTCCTTCCTTTTTTCTCCTTCCTTGCTTCTTTCATTCCTTCCTTCCCCCCTCTATTATTCCTTCCATCCATCTTTCCTTCTTTCCATTTCTCATCTGTCATACCCTCTTGTCTTCTTAATGAAATTAGATTGAGATACTGCAAAGGGGAAAAAATAAGCATGATTGCTATTTGCTTTGTTATTTATATATGGCCTAGAATGTTGCTTTACTTTTCCTTAGTTTCATAAATTTTTCTTGAACAAACTTAAATTCATAGGATTATAGATTTAAAGCTGGAAGGACTTTACAGGTCATCTAATTTCACTCTTTTTTTCAATAGATTAGGAAACTGAGGCTCAGAGAAGTTAAGAGATTTGCTCAAGGTCACATGGGTAGTCATTACAGTCAGTATTTGAACCCAGGTCATCTGTCTCTAAATCCAGCTCTCTTTTTACCACATTGGGCTATCTCCTCAAGGACTTTCATTTATTTATGTAACAGGTATTTGTTAAATACCAACTGTGTTCAAGGCGCATTGGAGTTAGAAAGCCCAAAAAAGGGTCTCTCTTACATTCTAATAATAATAATAGCAAAAACAGCATCTATAGCATACTAATGTTTGAAACGTACTTTTATTTCATATTATTATATATATTTATTATATATTATATTATTATATGATATTATTATATTATACATATATTCTATATTATATTATATATTTGATCCTGACAACAACATCGTGAGATAGGTACTATTATTATCCCCACTTTCCAAATGAGAAAACTGAGGTTCACAGAGATCAAGTGAGTTGTCCAGGATACATAGTTAGTAATGTCTGAGTCAGAATCTGAACGTAAGTCTTACTGACTCCAGGTCTAATATTTTGTCACAATGCCATCTAGCTGCCTCTTGCTTGTGATTGGAGAGAGGGGTGGGATGGGGACAACAAGAACTTAGAAAATTGAGTGTTAGATATATACAAAGTAATTATTTGGGTATGGGGGTAGGGGGAGCAGAGGGCAACTAGGTGGCACAGTGGATAGAGTGCCAGGCCTGGAATCAAGAAGACTCACCTTCCAGAGTTAAAATCTGTCCTCAGACACTTACAAGTTGTGTGACTCTGAGCAAGTCACTCAACTTTGTTTGCCTCAGTTTCCTCATCTGGAAAATGAGTCAGAAAAAGAAGTGGCAAGCCAGTCCAGTATCTCTGCCAAAAAAACCCCCAGTGGGGTCATGAAAAATTGGACCTGACTGAGCAACAACAAATTACTTATAGGAGGTGGTACCTGATTTGAATCTTGAACAAAAATCTTTACTAGGCCTCCCTGGATTAAACACCCTGTCAGTGTGAAAATGTGGATGAATTAGAATATAGTTCTTTCATTCTTTCTCTTGTCTATACTAATTATTCCTCAGGGTTACTTTTCTAGGGACAAGAGTCCTAAATACGTACATCTTCAAAATATTTGATAGTGTGTGTGTATATATACAAAGACATATATATGTACACACACACATATATTATATATATGGAGAGAGAGAGAGAGAGAGAGAGAGAGAGAGAGAGAGAGAGAGAGAGAGAGAGAGAGAGAGAGAGAGAGAATAATATAGTGGGGCAACTAGGTGGCAGAATAAGTAGAGTACCTAGCCTAGCGTCAGAAAGATTCATCTTCCTGAGTTCATATCTGGCCACGGAGCCTAGCTATGTGACCCTGGACAAATCATTTAACTTTGTTTGTCTCAGTTTCCTCATCTCTAAAACAAGCTGGAGAAGGAAATAGTGAACCACTCCAGTATCTTTGCCAAGAAAACCTCAAATGGGGTCACCAAGAGTCAGACATGACTGAAAGGACTGAATAGCAACAAAAAAAACCCAACTCTCATGAGGTGGTCCTAACTAAAGAGGTGACAAAATGAAAGTTTTGACTCAGTTACATTAAGTCATCAGACTTCTCTGACCAAAACACCTCTTCCTCCTTCCTAACCCTCTCCCATAAATATTGTCTTTTTTTTTTTTTTGAGAATGTTAACTACTTGAGGGCAAGGACTAGCTTACTTTTTATACTTGTATCTCCAGTGCTTAGCACATAGTAAGTTCTTGATAAATTCTGCTTCATTCATTCATTCATAAATCATCCAGGACTCATAAAAATTACATAAGGCAGTGAGATTAAGAATAAAGTCATGCAATTAGGAATGATAAGAACAACTCACACTGGTAGAACATCTTGAAATATGCAAAGAACTTTCCTCACCAACAACTCTGCAAAGCAAGTAGAGCAAAAAATATTTTCCTTATTTTGCAAATCAAAGACACTAAGGGCAGGGGAGCTTAAACTACTTGTCTATGGTCACACAGTTAATAAGGTACCCAAGCAGGAGATACAGGTCTCCTGATGCTCAGCCCACTCCATTTCCCCTATACCATATTGCCCAACAACTTACCTGTGCCCATGTCCATGTTGGGCTAGGATAGCATTTTGTATGTTGGGGAATAGCCAATCTGTCTTTCATTGGCCCATCAGTTTTTTAGCTTCTTCAGACTTCTCTGTTTGCTTGACACATAGCTGAAGTAGATTATTATCCAGATATTGTGATTTGAGGCTCATCAAAAGTCTCCCTCCCCCCCCGCCAAAAGAAAATATATATATATATATTTCTCATTTGAAATGCCTTTCATTAGAGCAAAAGATCCTAACCTGGGGTCTCTGAACTTATGTTTTTTTAAAAAATATTTTGATAATTATATTTCAATATGCTTAGTTTCCTTTGTAATCCTATATATTTCACTTTATTCATTTATAAATATTGTTCCGAGAAAGGGTCCATAGGCTTCACCAGCCTGCCAAAAGGGTCTATGATGAAAAGAAGAGCAGAAGTGAGGTTCTGACCAAAGGACAGCCACAGGGCAAGCTAGTTCTGATGGGGGAAGCAGAGCACACAAGACAGAGAAGTAATTGAAAGGTCCTTGGGATGGAACACTGCCCAGCAAGGGCAGCTGCAAGAGGAGCCTCTATTCAGCCAGTGGGCAGTGGAAGATACTGGATTCCTGGATGATGAAAGAGATGCTGGTAAAAATAGAAGGCAAGTATTGAAGACAAACTTAGTCTCTTTCAAAATCTGACCTAGGACTGGCCCCTGCAATGACCATAACTATCCATACAACTCTAAGCAAAGTTCAGTTAGCAAAATCCCTCAAAATCAGTTAAATCCCATATTTTACTGAACTGGCATTCACTCAAATAGGCCTCTGTAAGTAAACACAGCCAGGAGATCAGGTGATGATGGCCCTGGAAAACCTTGACATGAGTCAGAAGGAGGTTGTTGATCCTTCCAATACTATGTGGGGTCATTATATGATCACAGATTAGTAGTACCCTTTGGTGACTTGTTCCAGAGAAGTCCTCTTTCTGATGCAGGTATCATGATATGGGTTTTCTATACTTTCTTTGAGCTTACTGGTTATCCTAGATTTAGTCATGTCTCCCAATAAAGACAACCAGGAGTCTGGAGAAATGGGGAAAAAATAGTACCTTATTAGGGGAAAGAAACTGGAATTTCATGACAAAATAGTAGTTCTTTTGAACTCCAGCCTTCATTATTGACTGAAGACGTATTCAAAGGCTAAGAATGGCATTCATGGATTGTCTAACTGATAAAGGGGGAACAAAGAGAAACCATTCAGTTGATACAGAGCAAGCGCTGCACAAACTGAAGGAACACTGGAACTAGCTAAGTTAGGTATTAACTTGAACAAAGTCAATTTGGCTCAGCCTGTGGTTGTCTTGTATAGAGGGAATGTCCTATTTCTTATAGACACACATGGCTTCCACATTCCTTTATAATGACATGCTGGCTTTCCATGGCAGCATCAGGGACAACAACATCACAGTCCCAACAGCTCTAATGAAAGCCTCTATCCTCTTTCTAAGCAATATGTGAACCTCTTATAATCACACTGGACCATATGTGACCTCCATTTTCTCCTCTTTGATTGTAATCCTTGCTTCTTGGAACTATCATCTAATGATGACTGCTTAAAATTTGTTGAAATAACCCTGTTATTTGAACTTTCATGAAAACAAAGGCAAGACATAGTACTGTGGAAAGAGCCTTGGACACAGGGAGTCAGAAGATTTGAATATGAAACCTAGTTAATCTACAAAACGATCAATACGATCATAGGCAAGCCACTTAACCCTTGTGGGTCTCAGCTCCACCTCTATAAACTGAGGAGGCTGAACTAGGTAAACTCTAAGGTCCCTTCCAGTTCTCCTCTATGAAGAAAAATGAACGATTGGAGAATGAGGCAAAATTGGATTAGCCAAGGCAAATGGTTATTGCTTCACTTACCAAAGAGCATAGAAAGTTAATCATGTGAAAAGGAAAGAAAGATTTCATCATATCAGATCAACTGGGAATTCCCTAACATAGCTGACCTTTAGCAGGGTCCCACCCCTAAAAAGAATGCACATCTTGTTCATAATTTCCCAATAACAAGTTAGAAAAGTCAACTAACTAAAAAGGTGACATTTGATATGGTTACTAGATGCCCTCTTTTCCATTTCCCCTGTGACCATATTAGCCCAGGCCTTTTGCTATAACTTGTCAAATGTTCTAACAATAGATCTTCCTTTTGTCTCTTTCCCCTATGATCTACCTTACTGGTTATGAACTTGGAGTTAGGAAGATCTTGGTTCAAATTTGACCTACGATCCTTACTAGTTGTAGAAACCTGGACAAGTCATGTAACTTTTACTGCCTCCTGTAAAATGGGATTGAGAGCAAGGATTGTCTTTTTCCTTTCTTTATATCCACAGCTCTTGCATTGATGTTTCAGTGGCAGGCATTGTGGTTCAGTGGTAGAATTCTTGCCTCCTGCATGAGAGACCTGGGCTCAATTCCTCACCAATGTAGCTACTTTGTGGGCAGCTAGGTGGCACAGTGGGTAGAGTGTCAGGACTCAGGAGACCTGAGTTCAAATTTGGCCTCAGATACTGTGTGACCCTGGGCAAGTCATTTAATCCCTTCTGCATCAAAAAAAAAAAAAAATCCTGCTTGTTTCTTTTTGTCTCCTTTCCCCCCACCCTTTAAGGAAGGTATTACTCAAAATCCTCTTCCTGAGGAGGCAGTATCATGTTTCCACACTGCTCTTGGGGTCTAAAGACCTCAGTGCAAGTTTCTGATCTCTGACCCACACTGTGTAATCCTTGTTAAACCCCTGGGCAAATCTCTCTCAACTTCAGTTTCCTTATTTGTAAACTAGAGATGATAACAGTACTTTTACTTTTCTCTTTACAGGTGAAATCTGCATTGTAAGCCTTTAAGAATTCAATGGCTGTGAGCGATTAATAGCATTATGAGTGGCTTTATACAATTCCCTGACTTCTAATAGAATCTTCGTGTTATCATAAGATCATAGGATTATTAATTTAGAGCTAAAATGGATGTCTTTAAATCTGTAAAGCTTTTCATATGGGGGGGGTGGTGGTGGGGGTGGTGGTGATAGACTGGTTCTATTTGGCCCCAGAGGGTAGAGACAGAGACAATGGATAGAAGGTGTAATGAGGCAAATTTGGGCTTGAGGTCAGGAAAATCTTCCTAACCCTCAGAGCAACCTACAAGGAAAATGGATTACGTGGAGAGATGGTGGGTTTCTCCTCCTTGGAAGTCTTCGAGAAGAAACCCTATGACCCTTACCACCTCTGGGCTGCAGTGTTGCCATGGCTTTCTAATTGGTTTCCCTAAGTCAAGTCTTTCATCGTTTCCTTCTCTATTCTGCCTGCCAAAGTGATTTTCAAGTCTGACCACATTACCACCACCTACTACTCAATACATTTCTATTACCCCAAGGATCAATTATAAAGCAATTTGTTTGGCATTTAACACTGTTCATAACCTTGGACTGTGAGCTCCTTCAAAGCAAGGACTGTCTGATGCTTTTGTTTGCTGCTCCAGAGATTAGCACGGTGCCTGGCACATAGTAGGCACTTAATAAATACTGAATGATTGACTCACTAACTAACCTGGATGCTTCCTACCTCCATAGACTTTTTACCTTTTACACTCCTTCACATATGCTATAGTACAGCTCTACTGGCCTGCTGCTGTTTCTCACTAATGCCGCTCCATTTCCCATCTCAGCTTTGGCTATTTTTCATACCAGATGTTCTTCTTCAATTCCATTTAGAATGTCTGACTTCCTTTAAGATTCAATTCCAGTTTCCCCATCTTCTGAAGGCCTTTCCTTGTCCCCTGCCCACCTGCCCAATGAACAGAGTCTCCCCCTCCAAGGTTACAGTCATTTATTTATTTTGTATAGACCTATTTATTTACATGTGGTATTGTGTTCTTGCCCCACCCCACTCTCCATTCTCTCCCCTGTTAGAATGTGAGTTCTTTGACTACCCTTTTGTTTTATCCTCAGCACTTTAAAATATTTCTGGCAAGTAGTCATGGAGCTTTTCTTGGAAGACCTTAGATGATGGCAGAAGTAAGTAGCTCCCAAAGCATCCTGTTCCATTGTTAGATAGCTCTAATGGTTAATGAATCCCTCCTTTTCATTTCTCACTAAATATATATCAGCTTCCCTTATCTATCCATCCTTGTCTCCAGTTCCTTGTCCTAAAGCTAAGGGTAGGATCTGTTTCCCTAACTTCAAGTCACCTCAATCTTATCTTCTATCACTGTGAAGCTCTGGTAGCTAAACAGAAAATAAAGTAATCATAACATTCCCTGATTTCACTTAGTTAATGTTATATTACACTTTTAATTTCAATGTAATTCAAAATTTTGTTTCAATTCAACAAACTTTTTAAAAGTGCTTATTATGTGTATGATACTATGGTCAGTACTGGGGTACAAAGACAAAAAAATACTACAGCCCTTTTCTTCAAACAACTTACACGCTATGAGCTACAGGTGAAGAAAGGAGACTGTGACTTGTATAAGAAGAAAAAGAAGTAGGAAGAGAAGAAGATGAGGAGGAGAAAAAGAAGAAAGAGAAGGAAAGGAAAAGGGAAAGAGAAGACAAAGATTGAGGAGGAAAAGGAGAAGAAGAATAAGGGGAGGAAGATGAAGGAGAAGAAGGAGGAGGAGAAGAAGGAGAAAGAGGAGGAGGAGGAGGAGAAGATGTATTTTGGGAAAATTTGAGGAGGCATAAAACACTTTTCATTCTAACACCTATTGTAGTTGTTAGACACATAGACTAACACAGTGCTTAATAAATGCTCATTAATTAAATTGAATCCTGTAAGTAAAATCGATATCTGGTTCCAATTCCTGTCAATGGTCACAGTAGCTCCAGGTATTCAAGGACATTTGGCTCAATTAATAGAAACTCAATATGGCTGAATTCACAGTAGTGAATTTAAGGATACTACACAGCCAATCAAGCTCACACAAAACTTTTAACAATGTGACACAAAATCCATCCCTTTTCTCCAGATCAGCCTCCCTCTAATCCCTGAGCGGCTATTGCCTGGTAAGAAGGGCACTTTCTACCAATGAGTAACAAAAAAGCAGATTCACCCTACCTCCACAAAATTTGACCCTCCTCTCATAGAAGGCTGGAGCTGCATTTCTAAAAGGCCTCACAGACACTCCCCCTTGGCTTTGGATGTAAATGAGTTTGATGCCTCAATTTAGGCAATTGTAGGTAGTAAGGGATGTCAAGAATGAGAGGGTTAGATAAGTAATATCAAGGAGAATTAAGGGTTGAAAACCTAAAGCAGTGTTTTGTAGATGACAAGAATGTGCTTAATGTGTGCTATTTCATGATGAAGCCAAAAGCATGGTCTCCACCCCACTTCAGAGTAAAACAGTCACTGGCCTGTAGGCTGCCTTCTGTCTAGCATCATCCAGTGAGTGAAGGGGATTATCCAGATGAGGATGCTGAGTGGACCAATGTGAAGCGCAAACTCTAAAGAATATAGCCTCATTCATTCATCCATTCATTTGCTTATTGATTGATTGAATTCTTGGTCTTAGGGGCCCATGTAACAAAAAAATTGCCTATGGAAATGAATATAACTCTAGGAGATCTGGGATTGAATTGGGACCGACACTGATCTCCATAGCAGATGCTGGCATGGGGTGAAATTATTTTTTGAAACTCCTTTGCTTTTCCTGGTAAAGTAGTTAGCGTTGTATTTTCATGCTAGAAGGAAAAAGTGATGAAAAGTCCTTAAACCCAAAGAAACAAAATCCTTGATTTGTATCCAACCTCTCTGCAAAACAAGATCCCATATGGTCATAGCTGGTCTTAGTAGGACTGGAACAAATCAGATGATGCACCTTTTAGATTTGGTTTCTCTGTTTCCCCTTACTTCAGTCAGGATCTTGTTGCTTCCTCTGCTTATCAACCCAGTTGGGTGGGGATTGAGCTTAATGAAACTATTAGCATTCACTTAGCAAGTCCTACTTTAACCATTTAACCACCAGGGAGCCAAGGCATGGTGCTCCCAAATTCACTCTGCATATTTCACCCAACAACCATAGACACTTTGGGGAAAATTAAAATCTCTCCATGACCCTAGAGAGGAACTACCTGTGTTCCCTAGCTCTACCCCTTTTATGGGCCACAATGCTTTAGTCTCAAGTCATTCTCTGTATGACTTGATTTTTAGGCTAGTTTCCAACCATTTATCTTGATTCCCTGTCTCAACTGAATTGTACTAGACTAACTTAATGTTACACGAACACATTTCAATTATGTGTAGTTCTTCACTCATACCCATAGATGCAAAAGGAATAAAATCAAGTATATTAAAACAACGACTACATGAGCTGCACATCCATAGCTCCTTTATACTCAGGCAATCCCAAACCAGTCTATAGGCTTGGCTTAAACCCAGGATTTCCCAGACATAGGTCTATTACTTAAACTCAGACTTCCTCATAAGTTGTTCCCATGGGGAGCTAGTAAGCATTCTGAATGTCCTTATTTTCATGGCCTCCTAAAGGCTCAATATCCAGTCAGTTGTGGGAAGTTGGGGTTCTGGAGTAGTATTTCCTCTTTCAGCTACTTTTTCCCACTACACTCTATGGATGATTGGCTACTGCTCTTGTTGTTTAGTCATTTTTCAGTCATGTCCAACAATTTGTGGCCCCATTTGAGGTTTTCTGGGAAAAGGTACTAGAGTGGTTTGCAATTTCCTTCTCCAGTTCATTTTATAGGAGAAGAAACTGAGGCAAACAAGGTTAAGTGACTTGTCCAGGGTCACACAGCTAACAAAAGTATTTGAAGCTGAATTTGAACTCAGAAAGATGAGTCTTCCTGACTCCAGGCCTGGAACTCTATCCACTAGCTGCCCTTATTGGTGGTTCAGATGTCCAATCCTGTCCTACTAGAACAGCAAACTCCTTGGCTGAGTTATATTCTAATGGTGGGCTGATGACAACTTAAACTGGTTCATGAAAGTGTATTGTTAAATTTCCAGTGCAAGTATTTACACCTGGGAAATTGGCAAATGCTACAAATCAGAGTGTGATTTATTGTTTTGTTGATTGTCTAGACTTGAATGATGGAGAAAATGTTAATAACACAGATTAAATGGATGTTGTAGTACATTCCCCTCCACACCCAAAGCCAGTTGTTAAACATTTACCAGCACACTCTTAGTTTTATAGAAACTCCCCTCCCCTCAGTTATTCCTTGTGGCTTGTTTTTCTCTATTGGAGCAGTGAAATGGACTTAAGGGATGACTTTGGCATGAAGAGAGACTTGTCCTACCTCTACTACTTCTCCCTCTGTTCCTTTAGCTCCTCATACCCACTACGTTGTAAGGCATTTCCTTTTCTCTCCATCTCCTTTCACCTCCTGCTTTTTCCTTCCTCTTCTTCCAGCTTGCCAAGCCTGGGCACATTCCCATGCCATGAGTCATAACAAATAGGATAGGGATGGGGCAGAAAATGAGGGGGGAGGGTGGCATCATGGCTTTCAAACCTCAGACATTCAGGCAGAATCTTACTGTCCTAAAATGAGAGAGTACTTTGCCTCCTAATTCATAGTAACATAGTTGGGCATTTTCCCATTAGCAGCAATAATAATAATACACTTTTTACTTAGTGTTTTAATGTTCATGAAATGATTTCATCTTAATAGCCCTAAATCTTAGATAATGAACGTTTTATCTCCAACTTGACTGAAGCTCAAAGCTATCTTACCCAGGGTCACATGAGGAGCAAGCATGAATCCAGGAGTAGAATCTATTTCTTTTGTCTCAGAGACCATTTTGTTTTCTATTATTCCAAACAAACTCTCCACTGTTAAAAGCCACCAGCAGCTTTCCCATACAACTAAACAAACAGTAGAATATAGATTACCCAGTGGGTTCTAATAGAGATACTAGGTTAGCTAAACAATATTTCTGAATCTGAATTGGGTATGAGCCTGGCTCAAAGGGAGAATTCTAGAGAGAGATGGAGAAAGAATTGCCTCAGTTATATGAAGAAAGCATGTTCCTTTTATCTTTGTAAGTCAGAGAAGGACTATATTGAGATTGTTAGGCCCTCACTCTCAAAGAGGACCATGACATCAGGGAGGTGATGACATGACTTGTAACTGACTTTGATTTGAGTGAGGTCACCAGCCTCACTTTCTCCTCCGGAGTCATCTGGGTCCAGTGGTAAGATTTAAATCAGAATGACTGGAGATGGCCAGAATGCTAATCATTCAAATAATGTATATAGCCTTGCCTATGGGAAATTTCAGATTTCAACAGTTAACTTTTCTGGAGTTAAACTTTTATACATTTCTACTTTTATTGGGTGGACGGTATGATTGCCTTTACAAGCAAAACAAACAGCTGAGGAACAAATGAAAGTTTTTTTTTTTTTATTTTCCCCTTCTTTCAGCTGTAAATTCAAAAGCTTGAAATGAACTTGGCAAATAACTCGCATTGCAGAGGGGGAACTGCAGCTGAAAGGCAAGATTTCCAAAAATTCTTGAAAATCCAAGTCATACAGGGAATAATTCCCAAATTCAACTTCTTGGGCCTTGTGTCTCTCTTAGAACACTTAGGTGCTTGCTCTCCCACCCCCACCCCAGGAAAAGAGAAAGAAAATCACAGACTTCTTCTGTTCTTGTCACTAATAGGGATTTCTAGTAGGATAAAGCAATCAGGTGTTCATAGAGGAAAAGGAAGAATGACAATCCTCTTGTGAATCAAAGCAATGGAGGCAGCTGCTTTACATAATTCAAGATGTCTCCTGAGAAGTAAACTTGAGACTGAAAATGTCTACATTAGCTGTCTACACTGTTCACATTCATCTAATTTGAAGTCAGTCTTGTTCTTTGTTTTGGCAGAGAAGAACTGGCCAGGGGAGTTTTATTAAGGGTATTTATATGGCATGGGAGGAAGCAAAAAGTAGTCGAGTCAGCCTCAGAATCAGAAAGACATGGGTCTTGCTTCTGATGCACACTGGCTGTTGGACTCTGGACAAGTCACTTAAGTGCTCAGTGTCTCTGGCTTCTCTTTAAGGTTCTTAAGTTACAGAATGGGTACCAACCTGCGTTAGTGGGGGGCTTTCCTCATTGGACATTCCAATTAAAAATAGAATCTCAGGTGTAGTTCAAAGGAAAGAAAATATGTATTACTCTAAAGCAAAATGAAATTGATCTCTGAGAAAAAACAAATCCTTTGATATGGCAAGTAAATAATCATTTTTTTCATTTAATAAGCAGAAATTCAGAATACTATTTAAAGATACTTGAATAAAGACATTGGAATCTCTGGGGCACTTGTATCTTGGTACTATAATAACAACTATGTTTTAACCTTTTCTATACATTTCAAGGGATGTGGCCTAGCCCTTTGTATACTTGAATCCAAGCAATAATGAACTACTGTTATACCAAAGGCCTTTTCCATCAAAGAGCTACACTTTACCTTATATACAAGGAAAAGGAGATCTATAAAAAATGGCCATTGGCATTTTGGCATCTACAACGAGGATATTATTTAGATTACTTAATCACCAAACACTTACAAATTGCCTATTACATTCCTGGCATGGAGCTAGGCCCTGGATGAATATGCAGTCAGATTAATATCAATGTGTTTAATCTTAATGAATATTAATGATAATATATGTATATGACATATACACATAGATAATTCCAAATGCAACCAAAGATTTAGATAGTAATAGTACAAATAGATGGGTATTATATATTCAAATTGAAATATTAATTTGAGATATTGAATTAAACAATTACTGTTTCTTTAATCACTCACATTTTGTGACACTATCAAACAGGGGAATATTATAAATTATTTTCAAAGCACCTTCCAACTCTGCAGTTTTGTGTGAAGCAGTTGTTACCTTTTCTCTGTGGATTTAAAAAGTGACGGATATCATCTACACAACTGAAGACCAAACAGTTCACACCTTAAGTGAAGAAAGAAAAATCACTAAAATTTACTTTACACTTCAGCTTTGCTTTGACTCCTAATTTAACTGATTCTGCTTTGTAATAACTTTCATTTTGATCAGAATTAAGTGTCTTTGTGGAATTAAGTGTCTTTTTACTTTTAAAGGATTTACTTTTCATGCTAGCAACCAAGGCTCAGGCAACATATTTTTATATGCTATAGGATATTAAGAATAAGATAAAACATGCTTATGTTTGCTTAAAATAATCTCAGGGGGGGCACAATAATTTTAAACATGAAGTTTCTTTAGTTTAACTGCTATCTCTCTCATTCACAAAGCATGTAATGAATGATACAGGAAGGTACAATTAGGTTATTTTAAAATGATTACTTAATTAAAAATTTTTTTTACTAAAATACTTTAAATTTTAGGGATTTCAACAAGGAGTTCATGAATTTTAAAAAAATATTTTGATAACTATTGTAATATATTTGTTTTCCTTTATAATTCTTTGTATTTTGTATTATGTATTCAAGAACATTATTCTGAGAATGGGTTCATGGGCTTCACTAGACTGCCAAACTCCTCCAATAAAGGTAGAGATATAACTTAATTATAACTATAGCTGTATATTAGTTGGACCGCTAGGTGGCACAGTGGATAGAGTGCCCCCAGGAAGACTCCTCTTCCTAAGTTCAAATCTGGCCTCAGACCCTTACTAGTTATGTGACCCTGGGCAAATGACTTAACCCTGTTTGCCTCACTTTCCTCATCTGTACAAAGAGCTGGATAAGGAAAAAGGCAAGCCACTCCAGAATCTTTGCCATGAAAATCCAAAATGGGATCATGAGGAGTCAGAAACAACTGAACAACAAAGTATTAGAATTTACGCAACAACATTTTGAAAATTACACGAATATTAGTGGGGTTTTTTTTGCCCAGCTGAATTTGCCATGGTTTGTTTTTATTTTATCTGCTATTATTTGTTGCTACCATATCTCAGTAGAATTACCCTGATATTCAATTGGCAGATATTTATTAGGTGTCTATTATATATGGTGTTTGGAACTGGGCACCAAAAGAGATATAAAAGGAAAGGAATCAGAACTTTTGTCTGATGCCAAGTATAGAACTGAGCCTTCATTTGGTCCATATTGCTTCAATATTTACATTTCTAATGACCCTTACTGTGCTGCAGATAAAAGTGTGAGATTAGAAAGACGGGAGAGTAGCCATCCCTCCTACTGGTCACTTGATTTTATCTTGACTCAGTCGTTCATTCTCTATAACTCAAAGCCTTGGCATTTAATTTAATACTTTTCAAAGATGGTTTTGTCTGAATTTTAGGTATCTCTCAAGGTAGAATTTTTCCTTAAAGGTTAATAATCCATAATCCTTGAAAGAGGAAAAAAAACACAGCTGAAATTTTCATCTCACTAAGGACTTGTCATCCCAAAAAATTGCAAATCAACTTTGTTTTTGTTATCTTTTGAAGCAAAATGTTAAAGGTTCTCTCAATAAAAAATCTAGTGGACATTATCTGTTCTTACAGTTATGTAATTTTCACTGTCATCACTGGAATGAGATACCTTTTATAATTAAAAGGCAGACAATCATGCCTGGGGGTGGGGGGATGAAAGAAATTACATTGTCCCCTAATGGAGGCATAAGAGAGCCTGTTTTGTTGCTCTAAGGGAGGGTGAAAAAAGTCTCTTGAATATATGTGTGTGGGGAAAGGGGATGGGCCTGATAACTAATTTATTTTTCATCACTCAACCTGATGTGAGCTCTGAATCATAAATCATAAAGCAATTGCAGTTGCATGAACAGAGAGTACCAAGTGACATTTTATCCTTTTTCAATCTGGACAAACTGGGGAAGGATGGGGAATGGCTGATTTAAGCAGTTTTCACAAACAGATTAAAAATAGAACATTACCTAAAAGTCGAGGAACTCAGAGAAAAAAAGCACACAAACACCCACATGCGAAACCAAAGTGTTTCTGACCATTTCGAGGAAAGGTTGCAACTGAGCTTCTAGACTGTCTCTCTTTCCTGAGTTTCCCTTCTTTCGAGAAGATGATGCTAAGTAAACACTAAATCCTTTTATCAGACCATTCAAATTGATAAAGAGGAAGAACAGAGAGAAGGATGGAACTCTTGTAACCTAATAGATCTGTTCTTATTAATTATTGTAGGTCCTGCAAAGATATCTAGTACCCTGAAGAGTAGGATGGATCCCTTAACTCTGGCTTGGTTTTGTTGATGTAGACTAATGCAGTCTCCCTATCAAAGTTTCTTCTTAAAGGAGGCAGGGAATGTCTCTGAAGTCTCCTCAACCCTCTAGCTGAAAGATCAAGCACACTTGTGACCCAGCAGTATAAAATTAAGCAGTACTATTTCTCTTGTCTGCTATTACCTGTATGGACAATATTCAATTCAATAGGCAACTAGGTGGCTCAGTAGACAGAGTGCTAGACTTAGGACAGGAAGACCCAAGTTTAAATCCTATCTCAGAGACTTACTGACTGTGAGGTGTGATCTTGGTCAAATAATTTAAACACTCTTAGCCTGAGTTTTCTCATCTATAAAATGAGGATAATAATATACCTACCTCTCAGGGTTGTAATGAGAATCAAATGAGACAATAAATGTAAAGTATTTTGCAAACCTCAAAACAATACATAAATGTTAGCTGTTATCACTTTGAATAATGTATACTAAGCAATGAGGATAGAAATGGGGGCAAGAGATAAAAATGTGATTTTATTGCTATAAGCAGCTCCTCCAGTAAGGAAATTCCTTCTTTTAATGTGGTCTGCATTTTATCTGTAACTTAAAGCCCTTAAGATATGTCAGTAGTCCCACTGGAAGCAGAGAACTATCTTGACAAAGAGCTCAAAAGTCAAGTAAATGCTGGGAAAATGAGCAAAAAAATGAAAAAGAATCAGACCATAGAATCTTACTTTAGTGACAAGGAAGACCAAAGCATACAAACAGAAGACAACAAAGTCAAAGCTCTTCCATCCAAAGCTTCCAAGAAAAATGTGAATTGGTCTCAGGCCATGGAAGAGCTCTAAAAGGATTTTGAAAATAAAATAAGAGAAGTAGAGCAAAACTTGGGAAGAGAAATGAGAGTGATGTAATAAAATCATGAAAAATGAGCCAACTGTTTGCTAAAGGAGGTCTAAAAAATGCGGAAGAAAATAACACTTTAATAAATAGACTAACCTAATGGCAAAAGAGATCCAAAAAGCCAATGAGGAGAAGAATGCCCTAAAAAGCAGTTAGCTGGATGGAAAAGGAGGTCCAAAAGCTCACTGAAGAAAATTATTCCTTAAAAATTAGAATAGAGCAGATGGAAGCTAGTGACTTCATTAAAAATCAAGAAATTATAAAAACAAAGCCAAAGGAATGAAAAAATAGCAGACAATGGGAGCCATCTCATTGGAAAAACAACTGACCAAGAAAATAGATCCAGAAGAGGCAACTTAAAAAATATTAGACTACCTGAAAACCATGATCAGAAAAAGAGTGTAGACATTATCTTTCAAGAAATTATGAAGGAAAACTGCCACGATATTCTAGAACCAGAGGGTAAACTAGATATTGAAAGAATCCACCGATTGCCTCTTGAAAGAGATCACAAAAGGAAAACTTCTAGGAATATCATAGTCAAATTCCAGAGTTCCTAGGTCAAGTAGAATATATTGCAAATAACCAGAAAGAAACAATTCAAATATTGTGGAAATACAATCAGGATAACACAAGATCTAGTAGCTTCTACATTAAGGGATCACAGGGTTTGGAATAAGATATTTTAGAGGTCAAAGGAGCTAGAATTAAACCCAAGAATCACTTACCTAGTAAAACTGAGTATAATACTTCAGGGGAAAAAAATGGTCTTTCAATGAAATAGAGGACTTTTAAGTATTCTTGTTGAAATGACCAGAACTGAATAGAAAATTTGACTTCTAAACATAAGAATCAAGAGAAGCATATAAAGGTAAATAGGAAAGAGAAATAATAAGGGACTTACTAAAGTTGAAGTGTTTGCATTCCTACATGGAAAGATCATATTTGTAAATCTTGAGACTGTTCTCAGTACTAGGGTAGTTGGAAGGATTATATACATACAGGTAGAGGGTACAAGGTGAGTTTAATAGGTAGGAATGATATCTAAAAAAATAAAACTCAGGGATGAGAAAGGAATATATTGAGAGGACAATGGGAGGAATAGAATGAGACAAATTATCTCACAAAAAAGAGGCAAGAAAAGCTTTTTCAGTGGAAGGGAAGAGGAGGGAGGTGAGAGGGGAAGGTGGCTTAAAGAGGGAATAACATGCACACTCAATTTGATATGAAAATCTAGCTTTCACTATAGGAAAGTAAGGAAGAAGGGCATAAGCAAGGGCATGGGGGGATGATAGAAGGGAGGGCAAATGGGAGAAGGGAAGTAATTAGAAGTAAACAATTTTGAGGGGGAATAGGGTCAAAAGAGAGAACAGAATAAATCTGAGGACAGGAGGATGGAGGGAAATATAGTTAGTCTTTCACAGTATGACTGTTATGGAAGTGTTTTGTATAACTGCACATGTATAACCTATATTGAATTGCTTGACTTCTCAGTGGGGAAGAGTGGGAGAGGGAGGAAGGGAGAGTAGTTAGAACTCAAAGTTCTAGAAATGAATGTTAAAAATTGTTTTTAAATGCAAGTGAGAAATAAGATACACAGGCAATGGGGTATGGAAATCTATCTTGCTCCACAAGAAAATAGAGAGGGTGGGGATAAGAGAAGGGAGGGGTGTGATAGAAGGAAAGACAGATTAGGGAAAGTGGTAATGAGAATGCATGGTGTCTTGGGGTGGGCAGAGGGGAGGGATGGGGAGAAAATTTGGAACTCAAAATCTTGTGGAAGAGTCTGTTGAAAACTAAAAATAAATAAATTTTTTAAAAAAAGGAAAAATCTCTCAGTTGTACTGGGACTTTTCCCTAGGATTATTTAACCTAATTCTTATTGTTCAGTTGTGTCTGACTCTTCTGACCCCATGGACTATAGCAAACCAGTACTGGTCATGAAGTTTTCTTGGCAAAGATTCTGGAGTGGATTACCATTTAATTGACAAGCCTCAAACCTGTCGGTGAATTAAGGGAATGTCTACCCCAACCAAGCATGTGAATGCTTCTTCTGGTAGAATGGGTAGATGATAAAAATTTGTTCCAATGACTATGAAAGTGGCTGGAGCTGACACTGCGGAACACTTAGATCTTGTTCAAACATCAAAGACACCAATGTCATCCTCCTGGGCCATCATCAGTTGTGTTGACTTTTGTCTTGTCATTGGACTTCTATGACTCTGGAAGAGAAACTGATAACTTTGCACAACTCTGTCTCATTTAAATCCAGTTCACTCATAAGTCAAGACATCTTTCCATGATGTCATTGATCCTCTTGGAAAATGAAGGATGAACAACACAGTACTGAGAAGTTCAGTAATTTTCTCAGTCACACAGCTATTATGTGTCACAGACTGGACTTAGATTCAAGTCTTTCTAGTTTCCAGACTGGCTCTCTATCCTACCCTTCCTCTTCTAGGCAATGAGGACTCAAAGGAAAAACAGAAACAGTCTGTTTCCTCAAGAAGGACATTGCGAAAGGAAGCTGTGTTTCAGTTAGGGTGGAAGTAGATGCCATCTAAGGTCCCTTCTAGTTCTAAAGTTTTATCTCTGAGAATTTTTATCTAGAGGTGTTTGATCTAGACTTCCATCCCTAAGATGTTGTTGTTATTCGGCTGAGGTATTTGGGTCAGATACAGTCTCCCTCCCTTGAGAACTGGGACTGCTTTAGTTCCCACTAACATAATGAAGCTTAATAAATGCTTGCTGATTATTTCAGAATCTCCAACAACTTGAGAATGGCTAAAACCCTGGACATGTTGGCAAATGACCTTTACAAATTCAATTCTGCCAGCCTGGCCTTCTCTTACTCTTCATTGTTCTTAACCTCTTGGAAGTTATTGATGCTCAGCTATTGCCTCCTAGAAACTCCTCTTTGTTCTTCAGTGATTCTCCTTTCTCTTGGTTTACCTCTAACCAATCTGACTGCTACTTTTCAATCTCCTTTTCTGGATCCATGCCCTGCCATGCACGTTTAAAACTTTTGAGTAAACTTTTGTCTATTCTCTTTTTTTTCTATTGCTTTCTCCAACAAATCACGAAGTCTTACAGATTCTACCTGTATCTTCTCCCTTCTCTCCACTCATAGAGCCCCTTCCCTAGTCCAGGTCCTTATTGCCTTTCACCTGGACTACTGGAAAAACTGGGCAGCTAGGTAATGCAATGGATAGAGTGCTGGGTCTGTAATCAGGAAGACTAATCTTCCTGAATTCAAATCTGATCCCAGACAACTTAGTAGCTGTATGACCCTGTGCAAGTCACTTAGCCCTGTTGTGTTAGTTCTTCATCTGTAAAATGAACTGGAGAAGGAAATGGCAAGCCACTTCAGTGTCTTTGACAAGGCAAGCTGTGTGGCCCTGGGCAAGTCACTTAGTTCTCTTTGCCTCAGTTTCCTCATATGTAAAATGAGGTAGAGAAGGAAATATCCAACCACTGCATTATCTCTGCCAAAACAAACAAAAAAAGTTCAAAAAGAATTGGACACAACTGAAATGATGAAGAAACAATTTGATTATATGTTAGATTAAAATTTTGTGAGTGTGAGAATATGTCCATTCATGACCGAACAACAACTGGAACAACTGCCTGATTAGTCCCCTTATCCTTAGTTTCTCCTCACTCTAATCTGTCCACCCCACATCAGCCAAACTGATATTCATAAAGCACAAATTTGATCATTCCTACCCTGGGGCTAAGCTTTCTTCCTTGATAAGTAAAAGAATACAAAATCACCTAATCCACTAGATTGAGCTGGCCCCAGAATAGATCATACTTCATATCTTATCAAGCTAACCTTAATCTTACCCCCATCTGCCTTGCCTCTATCCCCCATTCCTATAGCTTACTTTGGGCACAGTAATCAAATTAATACTATAAATGCTTCTAGAAATGGTATGTCAGTTAGCTGTCCTGATCAATTCCCATTCCCATGACCACCGAAACCAAAGCTCCCTTTTCTGTTCAACACTGCTTAACATGTGCTATCTCCCCCAAGTATAGAGCTGCTTTTTTATTTACATATATAGGCTTTCAAATAGCATCTGAAACATAATAAGTGCTTAATAAATGCAATTTGATGCATTTGTCTAAAGATCTCTATAATCTGGCTTTCATCTACCTTTTCAGTCTTATTCCAGATACCTCTCATTCTCAGAGTTCTTTTTCAGTAGCTGCCATCTGCATATTACCTATGTGGCTTTGGGCACCTCTGAATGTCTCTGAATCTCAGTTTCCTTGTCTGTAAATAGAACGGGTTGACCCCTGAGGTCTCTTCCAGCTATAGATTTAAAATCATAAGATCTTATGTTCCCAACCCTCTCTGCCCTACCCCACAAGTTATTAGCACTCTTCAGCTTGAAAATATTCTGAAATATTTTGAATATACTTCATAACTACTTGTTTACATATTGCATCTCACTCCCTTACCCAATAGGATAAAAACTTTTCATGGGCAAAGATGATTTCATATTTTGTCTTTGCATCCCTGGTGTTTGGCATAATGCCTTGCACAGAGCCATTTAATATATTTTTATGAAGTTCTTAATGGAGTTTTGGGTGGAGAGGAAATACAAAGACAGAGAAACAAAGACAGTATCTGTCCCTTAGGACTTTCAAATCTTTCTGTTTCTACTCACCAAATTAGGGATCTATAGCTGAAATGACTAGTGGAATAGACCTCAGAGGCCATATAGTCCAATCCTCTCAGTTTACAAATGAGGAAACTGAGGCTTGAAAAAGTTAAGTGACTTGCCTAAAGTCAAGTAGTATGTGGAGGGTAATCTGCTAGGAATATCATTCATATAATAATACTAATAATAATTATATATATACAGAATGTATTACACAATATGTATAATATAAATATATATTATTTTTAACATTTATAACAAACATACATACCTATATATATACATACATACATATATATGTGTGTGTGTATGTGTGTTATTACAGGAATCCTGAAAAGTGGGAGGAGCAGGGAAGATATTCCTATGTCTTTATATTTGACTTTTTTGAAGAAAATCTACCTTTGAAACTGAGATATGAATCATGAAGAAGAAAGGTGGGCCACCTACTTATATGAAGTATAAACCACTGTAAACTGTTTTCAAACAAGAAAAGAGTTATTTGTGTTTTAACCAAAGCAGTGGCAAAACTCTTGCGTACCATGGGTGGAAATAGGACCTTTACTGGATTCCTCATATAAGTATCATTTCTAGGAAGGGGGTGGCTAGCCTCAATTGAGAAATAAAGCAACCAAGGTCCTCCCCTCCCTTTCCACACAACTCCACCCAGCTAGAAATACTCTAGGAAGAGCTGGAAATCTCTTCCAATAGTCAGAGCAAAACATTGGGCCAGGAAGATCAAGCTCATTAAAAAGCTGTTAAAGTGGATCGTGCCTTTAAGAATGAAAAATTAAGATGTAGTCAACACTCAACACCTACACACCAAAGTACATAACCCAGATGAGCTAATTTTTAAGACTGGAGTAGAAATGAGCTAATGATATTAGGGGATTGTAGGCAAAATAAGGCAGGAGATCAATAACACTAGAAAAGAGAAGAAGAGAGGGTGGAAGTAAGGGAAGAAGGAAAGGAAGGCGAGAGAAGGAGGGAAGGAAGGAGAGAGAGGGGAGAGGGAGGGAGGAAAGGAAGAAGGACACTCATCCATTTTATGCTGCTCAGCTGCTAGTAATAAAGGAAAACTTCAAGATGCAAAATGTCTTAAGCATTTCTGTAGTTTGTTGGGATGTTGGGTTGACCCAGTCAGGCAGTGCCTTTATTAGGCAGCCAGCAGGCACCATGGTTCCAATGGTGAGCTCTGTGTTCTTGGGTGGGGGTATATTTGTTTCCTGCTTTCCTTGCTCTTCCTCCCCCCTCCATGGTGCCACCCCCCCCCTCCCTCCCCGCAAGCCCTTTCCCTCTGCAGCTGCTTCACAAATGTAGTAAAATGCTATCTCCACCATGATAAAGAGGCATGTGTAATGTTGGGCGGTCTGGCAGCTGAATTGACAACACATTTTATGTATTACCCAAAAAGTTGAAGGAGAAAAATTCCCCATAACCTAATTTTCATTTTTAAAAGCATGAAGTTGGCCTCGGCAGCTAAGAAATTGAATTTGCGAGCTGTTAAATGTCAGAGCTGACCTCTGGGAGTTTTTGAGGTGGGATGATGTGGTGAAGGGCAGGCTTCAGGTCATGTTTTATACAAGAAGTTTAATTGTTCTGGCTAGGAAGTAAAAGTGACTCATTGAGTTGAAGTGGGTCTCTATCTCCCCACACAGATTTCTGATGGGGGAGGATACTGCTAGCAATAATATCTTTTAAAAAAAAGTTTTGGATTGATTCACTTCAGCCTTTTAACTACTTCCATCCAGATTCATTTGTTTTGGACACATAAGACTTGATAGCAGGCCAATGACAGCAAAAAACAGTGTCTTTGTCACCCTTTCTGAACCCATACAAACCTTTTTTCACTGTGTTTAAATCAGGCCTTTAAAAAAAAATTGGCCAAAGAAAATTGCATGCTATTGGGCCTTTTCTGGAGTTTTATTGTAGCAGGTTAAATAGTTTATAGCTATAAGGATTGCAAAGTTGTCATGATACCAAGTTTGTGGTATGGTATTTTCCAGCTGGATTTTCATGATTTTCTCAGAAACTTTTAAAGTACAACTCAGGTATGAGCATTTTCCATTTGACTATGTATGAATAAAGTCACATGTTCTTGGAGGCAAATTAATAGCTGTAGGAGTGAGGTTCTGGGATCTTTCATCTTTTGCCTAGGCTATGACCAGCGTGGGCTTCCAAAGCATAGCCAATACTTGCCACCTGTTTGATTAGCTCTACTATGCTTTGGGCATCAATTTCCTAGTTCCCAATCCTGAAAGTTCTCTGACTTCTGTGATTCAATTAAATGTTCTCAATTACCAAGCATTTATTAACTGCTGAGTTTGTACCAGAAACTATGTAAGGTATTTGAGATAGAAATACAAAGAATAAATAATTCCTATTCTCAGAGAATTTATATTCTACAAAGGGAGACAAGTACATACATGTGTGTTTGTGTATGTATGCATATGCATATATGTATGTGTATACATATATATTACATGCAATACAGACAGAATCAAAATAAATAACATCCATACAAAGTATATAACTTCAAGGTGATTAGGGAGGGAGGGCATTAGTGCTTGGGAGGATCAGAAAAGACTTCCTGTAGAAGGTGATGTTTGAGCTAAATATCAGATGAAGAGATGGCTTCTGTGAGGGAGAGGTGAAGAGGGAGTGGATTCCAGGCATGGGGAAAGTCAGTGAAAATTCATGAAAAAGGGAGATGGATTCCCTTTTGTGAGGAACAGAGAAAAGTTTATTTTGGCTGAATTATAAAGTGTGTAGATAGGAATAATATATAATGAGGATGGAAAGATCGTGAGCTTATTGGAAGTCAGGAAGGATCAAAAAAGTATCCCAATGTGCAAAAGAGAAGTTAAACTAGATCATCTCTCAGGTCCCTTCCATCATGTCATGGTAGATATTGAGAAGGAGAAACGGCATGAGAAGGAGAAAGGAGAACTGAAATGGGAGAAGGTATGAGAAAAGAAAGAAAGGAAAAGAGGAACACATTTAATGACATTTTCCTTTTCAAGATAGGCCTTGACACATGTTCTAATCTGATGGCTCACTGTACTTTAGAAATGATCCTGGATTGCTGAAAGTTATGCCAGGAGTTCACAAGCCCTAACAGGTCCTACCAAGATGGAAAGGCTTCCAGTGCAACACTGTGAAAGTATGGTTATTATCAAAGGACCAACTTGAAAAAGTGAAGACTCCTCACCAAAAGAGTGGCCAAAAAGTGACAAAATTTTGACTCCAGCAACTCAAGAAGAACTTCTTAAACTGGAATCTTTAAAACACTGAAGGACTCAAAATGTGAACAACAGCTATCTTGTTGTTTGTGATGAATATTGTCAGAAATAGAAGTTTTAATATTAATGATACTAATAACAGTAGCTCATATGCATATGGTACTTCAAGATTTATAATACATTATACATGCATTATCTCATTTGATCCTCTCAACAGAGCAGAGATAGATAGTATTATTATTTCAATTTAATAAGTGGGAAATATGAAGCTCAGACTTGCTCAGGATCACACAGTTAATTAGAGTCTGAGGTAGAACTATAACACAAGTCTTCTCATCTACCAGTCCAGAACTCTATCCACTATTCAGCATTGCCTTTCTTGTAGGTCAAAATGTTCTCCCCACACCAAAAGTACAAAGCCCTGGTCATAAGGTAGGAGGTATTATGGATTAGTGGATAGAGAACTAGCCTGGTTGTCTGAGCCTAGTTGAGTCACCTAACCCGTCATTGTTCCAGACAACATTATTAGTTGTATGTCTACATTGGTAGAGGTGGTTTCTGTGTTAGGAATTCTGTATATCAATAAAGTCATAGGCTAGACCAAAAACAAACCAACAAAAACCCAGCAACTCATAGGAAATTTATAAAATATGAGCCCATGTCTTGATAATCTTTTTTAAAATATAAACTTCTGAGGTCAGGAACTATTTTAATTTTGTAATATTATTGTAATGAAACTAATCATGGGAGACATCTTCCAATTCCCCCTTCCCCTCACTCAAACACACATATCTATGACATTTATGAGCACATAGCAGAAAGTATCAGGTACAACTTGTCTAACTGAGCTTGAGATTGGACATCAAATTCCTTGGTTTCCTCTTCTGTTCTGTGTTTTTCCCTGAAAACTGGTGATCTAACAACAATCCTGATAAGGGTGTTTCTAGTCTGGTGGCTGCCTCCAAGGGGCAGCGATTCATGAAGACCATCTAAAAAACAGACTTGGAAAGACTTCAAAATCTAGTGAGCAGGCTGTGCATTTTTTATCTGTAATACAGCATCTTCTTCCTTGACCCTGAGGCTCATGGGAAACAAATGAGCAATAATTTGTTACTGCATCATCCCCAGAGGGAGAATCTGTCTGTAGTGAGCCAGAGAAGGTGTCATTGCAGGGGACCTCTACTTTTCTCTGTGCATGTTCCTAAGGTGTGAGCTAGTCAGTGCAGATGGGAGCAGGATTCTTGATTACCCTGATTTCAAGAAATCCAGCAATTTGCGTAGCATATAGTAAATGGTAGGCATCCACTTGGCTTGTGATCTCAAATTCAATGTATCCCAAACTGAATTCGTTATCTTTTGCCTCAAGCTCTCCCATCTTCCTGACTTTCCTATTACTGTCAAGGGCAGCACAATCCTCCCAGTCACCTTGGCTCATGATCTAGATGTTGTCCTTGCATCTTCACTGTAAAGATGCCTGTCCATATCCAAGCCAAGTCCTACTGATTCTGTCTTCATAAGATTTCTTAAATATGTTCCTTTCTCTCCTCCTACACTGCCACCATATGATGTAGGCCCTCAATACCTGGACTATTTGGCTATTAACCAGGATGGTGGCTCTGCAGGAGAAAGTGAGGTTGGTGACTTTGCACAATCCTCCCTCACTTAAATCCAGTTCTCTTGCATGGCATGGCATCACCACCCTGATGTCAAGGTCCTCTTCAAGAATAAGGACAAACAACAACCTAGACTATTTTAACAGCCACTGGTTGGTCTTCCTGCCTCAAGTCTCTCTACTCTCTACTCTTCAGTCCTCTCCTCATCTGTCAAATAGGTCCAACTTGTCAAATTCTAAAGTACAGATCTGATCATATTACCCTCTAATCAATAAATTCCAGCAACTCCCTATTATGAAATCCTCCCTTTGACTTTTAAAGATCTCCATAACCTAGAATCTTTCCCTTCTTCTTTTACTTTACTCTCTACATCACTTGTCATCTAGCGAACATTGGCCAGTTTGCTCTTTCTTGAACAAGATATCCCATCTATGCCTTTTCACTGGCTGTCCATTGTATCTGGAATTCTTCTCCCTCCTTTTCCTATGCTTCTTAGATTCCCTGGATTCTTTGAAGTCACAGCTAAAATTCCACCTTCTATAAGAATCTTTTCCCCAATTTTCCTTTATCTTTTCTCTATTACAGTCTCCAACTATCCTGTACATAACTTGTTTGTCCATAGTTGTTTGTTTTGTTGCTTCCACCATTAGACTATGAACTCCGTGAGAGCAGGGGACATTTTTTTTTTTTTATATAACCAGTGTCTGGTACATAATAAACACTAAATAAATGCTTGTTCACTGATTGACTAAACCATGTGATTTTATTGGTATAAGGAATTCTCACTGTATACTCATTGCAAATGTACAATTCACTTGGCATTTAATTCTAGAGTTGTTTAGGGCCTTAAGATATTAAACTTAGGCTCATACTGTTGGCATATGTTAATGAAAGGACTTAAACCCAAGTCTTCCTAATGCTAAGACAGGGTTCTTTATCTTTTTTGTGTTTTGAACAACTTTGAAATTCTGGTGAAGTCTATGAACCACTTCTTAGAATAGTGTTTTTAAATTACTAAAGGAAAATCTAACTTTCAGCTAGAAGTTACTGAAAATAAAGGTTTTATATATATATATACATATATATATACACATATATATATACATACATATATACATACATACATATATACATACATATATATATACATGTATATATATATATATATATATATATATACATACACACATGGTCTCTTCCCCATTATCTCTCCCATTAGAATTTGAACTTTTTTAAAGGTATTACTCTTATTCTGTTGCGGTTGACCCTTCATGACTTCACTTGGGGTTTTCTTGGCAAAGACACTGGGATGGTTTGCCATTTCCCTTTCCAGTTCATTTTACAGATGAGGAACTGAGGCAAGCAGGGTTAAGTGATTTACAGGATCATATAGCTAGTAAGTGCCCAAGGCCTGATTTGGTTTCTTGGACAGGGAGACGATCTTCTTGACTTCATGCCTGGCACTATAAGCATTGTGTCACCTAACTGCCCATTTGAAGGTAGAGACTGTAGTTTGGTCTTTCTTCGTACTTCCAGAGTTTAGCATAGTATTGTGCCTGATATAGCAAGTATTTAATGAAAGCTGGTTGACTAAATTACTGACATTCCCAAATATACTCCTTTCATTAACTTAGGTGACAAGATTGAAAGTTCTAGTTTGTAACACAGAAAAAAGGAGACCTTTGCTGCCCCAAAAGGATTTCTAGGAGATGCTAGATGAATTGTTGTATGCCCATGAAACCTGGAAAGTATGCAGCACATCCCAGAAAACTGAATCCTTTCCATTTGAATTGTTTTAGCAAGATTCTGAAAATCACCTGGTAAGATAAGTTACCTGACCTTAAGGTCCTTCCTCAAGATGAACTGCCAAGCATTCAAACTCTACTCCAGAGAGTGCAACTCCAATAGGCTGGCCATGTTGTTTGGTTGCCATTTTAATATTTATATAAATCAAACCTGGATGCAGGTTATATTTATAAACACATTTGATCCTGACAACAATTCTGGAAGTAGATGTTATTAGTATCACATCATTAGTATGGTTTAAAATGGGATGTTTTTGAAAGTTCATGTGTATGTATATACCAACACGTACCCCAAGTCTTCAGGTTAAAAAAATATTTATTATGAAACTTTGTGGAGCTTAAAATAAATGTCTTTCAATTCAAATATTCTTTTATTTTATAACTACTAGAATTCCTTTCCTTGGGTCACTTCCTTTATTGTTCCTTACTTAGAAATACAATCTTTACTGGTTCAGAAGCAAGAGATTAGATTAAGGAAATCTCAGTTCAAAGAATGCCTCCAATACCTATTGGCTATGTTACTATGGTGCTAAGTGGCTCACTGGGTAGAGTGCTGGTCTGGAGCCAGGAAGACCTGAGTTCAAATTTGACCTCAGATCTTACTAGCCTTGTGACCCTGGGAGAATCACTCAACCCTGTTTGCCTCATTTCCTCATCTGTAGGAACTAATATCTTTATTGAAAAAATCCTAAATGGGGTCACAGAGAGTTGGACATTACTAACAACTGAATGAGAACCACAATATATAGATGTGGTCTCTACTTACTGAATTTGAAAGTGATCAATGTAATATTTGTAATTTTGTCTGTTGGTCCCCTTAATTTGGATATGTCCCTAATGCCTCATGGGGATAAATTGAAGAATATGTAGGGTGACCTGACAAGCTAAAATAGCCAGATACCTTGGAAAAGGAAGTCCTATTGTCTGTGTGTGTGTGTGTGTGTGTGTGTGTGTGTGTGTGTGTGTGTGTGTATGTGTGTGTGAAATAGGGAGCCATAAAATAATTATGGTTAGTAAAAATCATTCTGAGTTGCATACACACACACACACACACACACACACACACACACACACACACACACACACACACACACACACACACCCTTACTAGTCAAGTTGCTTGGCAAAACCTCAGAGAAGACTAATGTATATGTGTATCTATGTGTACATTGATGAAATCCCTCTCCTGGATATAAAACAGAATCATAGGATTATAGATTCAAAACTAGAAGGAACATGAAAAGTCATCTAGTCCTTCCCCCGCATTTTACAGATTAGGAAGTTGTGATATGGGCACAGCCCAACATGTACCCTAGATTTGGGGAAAACAAAATTCAAAGAGTCAACTCCTCTTCTAAATCATAGATTATCCCTTCTCATCTCCTCAGTGAGTCTGTGTCTTTAATCATTCCCTTTCCCCCATAATCTTCCATCTCTTTATCCACTGGCTCTTTCCACATTGTCTACAAACCTGGCCAGATCTACTCCCACCATCCTTAAAATCCTTCACTGGATCCTGCCCTTCCCTCAAGCTATCATCCTATATCTCTGTTCCTTTCAATGCCAAACTCCTAGAAATAGCTGCTCAATTCATTGCCTCTAATTCCTCTCCTCCCACTCACTTCTCAGCCCCTGGAACAATCTGGCTCCAAACTCTTATCACTCAGCTGAGACTGTTCTCTTCAGGGTTACTAACAATTTAAATCTAATGACTTTTTCTATGTCCTCAACCTTCTTTACTTTAGAGAAACTTTTAACCTTGTGGACTAAGTCCTCATCCTAAAACAGGACTCTTTCTCCACTTTGCATTTGGTGTCATTTTCTTTTTTGTTATTAACTTAAGAATCATCAACATACATAAACATTCCAAAATACAAAGAACAAAAAATATTTTATAATAAACTGTGAAGTTCTGTTTTAAAAATACATATTAATTTAACAATGCAGTAACAAAATTGCCTTAATTGCTCGTGTGACATTCTAAACTTCATTATTTTTGAATATTTTTTGTTTTTTAAAAAAGTTATGGAGTAAAACAAGCATTTCCATAACATAGGACATAATAAAAAAGATAATTATACATGAAACTGCAAATCTACTATGCAGAATTTGCTATTCCTTCCAAATGACTACCATTAGACAATGTATGTACATGTATATGTATATATGTATGTACAAATATATGTATGTATATATATGTGTATGTGTCTCTCTTGGGAGTATTTTATTTTTTTTCCAATTATATGTAAAGATAGCTTTCAATATGCACTTTTAGAAGTTTTTGAGTTACAAATTTTTCTCCCTCTTCCCTCCTCTCTTCTTGCCCCTCCCCTAGACAGGCAAGCAATCTGGTATAGGTGCACAATCGCATTAAATATATTTTCACATTAGTCATGTTGTGAAAGAAGAATCAGAACAAAAAGGAAAATCGTGAGAAAGAGAAAACAAAAAAAAAGGAAAAACAGTATACTCTGATTAGCATTCAGAGTCCATAGTTCTTTCTCTGGATGTGGATAGCATTTTTCATCATGAATCTTGGATTTATCTTGAATAATTGCATTGCTGAGAACTGTCTATCATAGTTGATCATCGCACGGTGTTGCTCTTACTGTGTACAATGTTTTCCTGATTCTGCTCTTTTCACTCAGCATCAGTTTATGTAAGTCTTTCCAGATTTTTCTGAAATCTACCTGCTCACCATTTCTTGCAGCAAATAGTATTCTATTACATTCATGCACCACAGTTTGTCCAGCCATTCCCCAATTCATAAGCATTCCCTCAATTTCCAATTCTTGACCACCATAAAAAGAATTGCTATAAATATTTTTGCACATATAGGTCCTTTTACTTTTTTAATGATCTCTTTGGAATACAGACTTTGAAGTGGTATTGCTGAACCAATGGGTAGGCGCAGTTTTTATAGCCCTTTGGACAAATTGCTCTCCATAATAGTTTGATCAGTTCAAAACTCCACCAACAATACATTTGTGTTTCAATTTTCCCATATCTCCCCTAAAATCATTTTCCTATTTTGTCTCATTAACCAATCTGATAGGTGAGAGGGAGTAGCTCAGAGTTGTTTTAGTTTGCATTTCTCTAATCAACAGTGATTTAGAACACTTTTTTTTTTTAATATGACTATAGATAGTTTTTATTTCTTTTTCAGAAAACTGACTGTTCATATCCTTTGACCATTTATCAATTGGGGAATGACTTATATTCTTATAAACTTGATGCAGTTCTCTATGTATTTGAGAAATAAGGCGTTTATCAGAAACACTAGATAAAAAAAATGTTCCCTAGCTTTCTGCTTCCCCTCTAATCTGGGTTGCATTGGCTTTGTCTGTGCAAAATCTTTTTAAGTTAATGTAATCAAAATTATCTATTCTGTATTTCTTAATGTTCTCTATTTGTTGTTTGGTCACAAATTTTTCCCTTCTCCATAGTTCTGACAGGTAAACTATTCCTTGCTCTTCAAATTTGCTTATGGTATTACCCTTTATGTCTAAATCATGTACATATTTTGACCATATCTTGGTATGTGTTGTGAGGTGTATCTATTTTCTGCCATATTATTTTCAATACCTAATTTCTGCCATATTGTTTTCCTGTTTTCCCAGAAGTTTTTGTCAGATAGTGAGTTCTTATCCCAGAAGCTAGAGTCTATGAGTTTATCAAACATTTGCTTATTCTAGTCAGTTATTGTTGTGTCTTATGTACCTAACCTATTTCACTGATTTGCCACTCAGTTTCTTAGCAAGTACCGTATAACTTTGATGATTACCACTTTTTAATAAATTTTTAGATTTAGTATAGTTGGACCCCTTCCTTTGCATATTTTTCACCAATTCCCTTGATATTCTTAACCTTTTTTTCTTCCAGATGAATTTTGTTATTATTTTTTCTAGTTTCGTAAAATAATTTTTTGGTAGTTTGTTTGGTATGACACTGAATAAGTAAATTAATTTAGGTACAATTGTCATTGTTATTATATTAGCTTGATCTACCCATGAGCAATTGACATTTTCTCAATTGTTTAGCTCTGACTTTATTCGTGTGAGAAGTGTTCTGTAATTGTGTTCATATAGTTCCTGGTTTGTCTTGGCAGGTAGACTCCCAAATATTTTCTATTGTTTATAGTAATTTTAAATGGAATTTCTATTTCTTGCTACTGGACTTTGTTGGTAACATGTGGAAATGCTATTGATCTGTGTGGATTCATTTTATATCCTGCAGTTTTACTGAAGTTGTTAATAATTTCAAGTAGTTTTTTAGCTGATTCTTTAGGATTATCTAAGTATACCATCACATCATCTGCATAGAGTGATGGTTTTGTTTCTTCATTGTCTATTCTAATTCTTTCAATTCTTTTTGTTCTCTTATTGCTAAAGCTAACATTTCTAGTACAGTAATGAATAGCAGTAGTGATGACAGACATCCTTGTTTCACTGTTGATCTTATTGGGAAAGCATCTAACATCCCCATTACATGTAATGCTGCTGATGGTTTTAAATAGATACCACTTATAATTTTATGGAAAATTCCATTTATTCCTATGCTCTCTAGTATTTTTAACAGGAATAGGTGCTGTATTTCATGAAAACTTTTTCTTTCTGTATCTATTGAGATAATCATGTGATTTGTGTTAATTTTGCTAAAGATATGGTCAATATTGCTGTTAGTTTTCCTAATATTGAACAAGCCCTGTATTACTGGTATAAATCCCACCTGTTTATAGTGTATTATCCTCATGATAAACTAATGCAATCTCTTTGCTAATATTTTATTTACAATTTTTGTGTCTATATCCATTAAGGAAATTGGTCTATAATTTTCCTTCTCTACTTTGGCTCTTTCTAATCTGGGTATCAGAACCATATTTGCATCATAAAGAGAATTTTGTAGGACTCCATTTTTTCCAAATACTTTATATAGTATTGGAATGAATTGTTATTTAAATGTTGAATAGAATTCACTTATAAATCCATCTGGCCCTGATGATTTTTTTCTTAGAGAGTTCATTAATGGCTTGTTCAATTTCTTTTTTTCTGAAAAGGATTATTTAAGTATTTTATTTCCTCTTCTATTAATTTGGGCAGTACAAACACACATTATATATTAAATATTTATCCATTTAACATATTGTCAATCATTGGCATACAATTGGGCAAAATAGCTTCTAATTATTGTTTTAATTTCCTCTTCATTGGTGCTGAATTCATCTTTTTCATTTTTTGATACTGGTAATTTGAGTTTCTTCTTTTTAATTAAATTAGCAAAAGGTTTATCTATATTTTTTCATAAAAGAAGTTCCTAGTTTGATTGATTAGTCCAATAGTTTTCTTAATTTCAATTTTATTAATCTCTCCTTTGATTTTCAGAATTTCTAATCTGTTATTAAACTGGATCATGCCTTTCCCTATTATATTCATGTAAGCATTTAGAGATGTAAAATTTCCCCTAAGATCTTCTTTGACTGCATAAGTTTTGGTATGTTGTCTCATTATTGTTATTCTCTTGGATAAAATTATTGTTTATTTCTATGAATTATTGTTTGACCATCTCATTCTTTAGGATTAGATTATTTAGTTTCCAATTAATTTTTAGTCTGTCTTTCATGGCCCTTTATTGCATGTAATTTTTATTGTATTATGTTCTGAAAAGGATACATTTAGTATTTCTGCCTTTCTGCACTGAATTGTGAGGTTTTTGTGCCCTAATACATGGTCAGTTTTTGTGTAGGTGCCATGTACCACTGAGGAAAAGATGCATTCCTTTCTATTTCCATTCAATTTTCTCCAGAGAGCTACCATATCTAACTTTTCTAAAGTTCTGTTCACCTCCTTAACTTCTTTCTTGTTTATTTTTGTGGTTAGATTTATCTGGGGCGGGGGGGGGGGGGATTGAGGGGGAAGGTTGAAGAACCCCACTAGTATTGTTTTGCTATTTCTTCCTGTGACTGCCTTAACTTCTCCTCTAAGAATCTGGATGCTACACTGCTTGGGGCCTGTATGTTTAGTATTGGTATTACTTCATTGTCTAAGTAGTTTCCTTCCTTGTCTTTTGTAATTAGATCTGTTTTTGCTTTTGCTTTGTCTGAGAGCAGAATTGCTACCCCTGCTTTTTTTTTTTTTACTTTAGCTTACACATAATATATTATGCTCCAAACTTTAACCTTTATTCTGTGTGTATCTTTCTTCTACAAATGTGTTTCTTATAAAAAAATATTGTACTATTCTGTTTTTTAATCTACTCTGTTGTCCACTTCTGTTTTATGAGGAGTTAATCCCACTCTCATTCACAGTCATGATTACTGTGTATTTCCCTCTATCCTATTTTCCCCCTTGTGTATATTTTTCTCTCTCCTTTCATCCTGTCCTTCCTCACCAGTGTTTCTCTTCTGATCACCACTTCCCTCAATTTGCCCTCACTTCTGTCCATTCCCCCTCCTTTTTCTTTCCCCTTTCTCCTCCTCCTTCTCTATATGGCAAAATAAATATCCATACTCAACTGAGGGGGTATGTTGTTCCCTCTTAGAGTCAAATCCTGTAAGAGTAAGGTTCAAACAATGCTCATCCCCTCCCCTTCCTTCCTTCTGTTGCAATAGGTCTTTTGTATCTCTTCATGTGATGTAATTTACCTTATTCTGCCTCCCCTTTCCTCTTTTCCAAGTAAAATCCTTTTTTTCCCCATAATTGTTTTGTATCATCACATCAAAGTCAATTTATACCCATAAACCTGTCTATGTACACCCCCATCTATGTATATTGCTGATCTTGGCTATTTTCTCCAGTAGAATATAAAGGCAGGGGCAGTTTCATTTTATAAATTTTATTTCTAGAGGAGTACCTGGCACATAGTAAGTGTTTAATAAATGTTGCTTCAAAAAGGGGTAAACCATCTTTCTTGCTGTTATATTTGCTCTTCATTGTCCAACAGGATCATGACATCAGGGAGATGATGATATGACTTGCAGTTGATTTTGATTTTAGTGAGGAAGAGCTGTGTACGGTCATCAACCTCACTTTCTCCTCTAGAGACATCTGGGTCCAGTGGCCAGATATTCATCAGGACGATTGGAGATGGGTCAGGATGCAATGGTCTTTTTTGCTATCAGAATATTTGAAGTAAGAGTCAGAGTGATATTGACCTAAGTGCTCTTGTGAAATACATAAGCCCTTTTGAAAGGTAAAATGCTTTAAATTTTCTGTGTTCCTTTTCAGAAATTTTCAGAAACAGGAAATTATATACATATTTTAAAATAAAATTTATTGACATAGTTTATTTTACATCACCTGACAAAATTTTTTAAATATCAAATGTAGTATTACCTGACACTCCCTCTTAATGATCCTAGTTATGTCAGAATTCCAGTAATATCTTTGAATTCCTACTACTCTAGATTAGGTTGAGTTAAGCCACACCCTAAATCCCCACCCTGGGACTTTTTCTTGTAAATAAAGCCAGTTTGAGCCAGACTAGCTTCCAAAGTAGCTTATGTCCTTACCCAGTTCCATTGGGATTAATGGCATGAAAGGCAAAACAGCCAGAATATTTTCCTTGCTTAGACTGCAGAGAGAAGCTGGCATCTCATGACTAGGCTTTGCTATATAATATGACCTCTTCCCCCTTTTCCCCTATAAATATAAGAACTTTTCGTGTAAGTTTCCTGGTGGGACATCCCCCAGGATGGCAGAGTTTGCTGCCCTGTTATTTCAATTAAAGATGTCTTATTCTTCCACTTAAGAGTTTGATTTATTTTAGAACTTGACAGACTTATATTGCCCAAAGTATCTACCATACCCTTTCCCAGAAAGCTATCACTTATGACAATAAAAAAGGGAAGAAGGAGGAACACTTAATTAAAACTAACCAACATTACAAAAAGTTTGACATTATATTCAATATTCACTACAAATAAGGGGAGATAAATGTCTTTTCTTGTTTTTTGTTCTGACTTCTTTTTTGAGATTTTGACAGGAGCCAAGAGAAGAAAGAATATTTCGAATCAAATAAGAAGATGTAGTTTGGAGGGATATGGACTAGTAAAGTAGATCAGCAATTAAATTTGGGGAGCAAAAATGTGATGAAAATTTGAAGAACCATTTCCAGAACAAGATACTGGTGTAGATTCTACTTCCCCCTTTTAAGGACAGCTCCATAGAGTACGCTAATGGAAGATTTAGAATTATGAAAGAACAACTAAGATTAGAGAATGGAACCTAAATAAACAGACTCAGAAAGGATAAGAAGATAAAGTAAGCAATGTAAATTAAAAAAAAAGGTAAGTGAAACAATTAGAAGATTAAGGAAGCTAAAAAAATGTATTAGAGGATAGAGCAAATTAATGAAATAGACAAGAAGTTAAGGGTAATCCTAAAGGGAGGATGACTATAACTTTAGCTGTGGAGATGCTGAGTCAAAGGGCAGGAATTCTGGTCACAGTCTGACATTTCCCCTAGATTTGGAGAAAACAGATTTCAAAGGGCTCAGAGAAAGGATAAGTAGGATCCAATGGACAAAACTGCTCCTGAGGAAGTAAGCCCAGAAGGAACTGGAGATACTCAGGATTAATATTCTAAAGACACTGTATCTCTTACTATCCCATTTAAAACTAATAAATAGAAGTGTATATATAGAATGATTTGGCATTGTATGTGAGTGTGAGTGTGTGTGTGTGTGTGTGTGTGTGTGTGTGTGTGTGTGTGATGGTAGCCATCTGTAGGGTGCAGTTGGGGTAGGGAAGGAAAAAATGTACATGATAACTATTATATATTTAAAAGGAACAGCAAGTTCTACACAATAGATTTGCAATTTTGTGTGCAATCATCTTTTTTTTTAAAATTCTGTTATGGAAGTGCTTGTTTGATTTCATAAATTAAAAAAAGAATTAAAGACACAAAGAGAAACAATTCCAATGAGTAAGAAAAATAGAATTCATCTAAAGAAGCTAACATGGATACAACCAACCAACTTAGATTTTAAGGAGAACAGAAGATGAAAGCGAAAGTCAGGTAACAAAGGATGAATATAATACTGGGGCATGGGGTTATAAAAGTAGTTTCAGGAATGTAAAAGCTCCAAGTGATCTGAGAATGAAGACCGAAGCTAAGTACAAAAAGGGGGTACATATATCAGGAGAAAAAAGAGGGTCAAAGAAGGGGTAGAACCTTTAAATAGGATGGATGGGATATTAATAAATGAACAGCAGAGAGAAGGCAAAGCTACTCAATTTTTGTCTCTTTTTTTTACTGTAAAGAATAACCTTTATCCTGCAAATGACTAATCAAAAATAAGTAACAGTGAGCTGATGTTCACAAGAAGATAGTAGGAAAACACCCAGTTGCCTTTGATACATTCAAGTCCCTTGGTCAGATGAACTACATCCTAAGATTCTGAAATAATTTGCAGAAGTGAATGTTGAGACACTGTGAGTAATATTTGAACTATGGGAAACAGGAGAGATACCAGGAGTTTAGAGAAAGGAAATTGTAATCTCATTTTCAAAAAGCAGATGAACCCCACAAGCTAAGTATATGGAGGTTAGACAATAGGTGATAAATTCTTCAACCATTGTGATTTGTGAAACAGATAACATTTTTACATGGCCCCTAGTTCTTTGTTGCTTCCACAGTAAAAGATTCTAGAGACTGCAGCTAAAAGGCACACAGTTTTAGACCATATACAAATATTAACTTAAATGGTGGTATTCTAGTAGTGAAATCTTTGTCCAATAGTTATATCCTAATTAGAGGAAATATATTGGCAGTACTGATAGGGAATAGACTCATGATTATATTGGTATGGGGAACTTCTAGTGACCTAGTCAAAGACGTTATCTCCATGAAGGCAGTCTGGCATCTTCTTTGTGACTTACAGTCTTGGAGAACTTTTTGGATGAATGAGGGGTTAATTGACTTGTCCAGGATCTGGACAACTACCTGTATGCATCAGAGGTGAGACCTGAACCCAAGTATTTCTGGCTCTCAATCCACATCTCTACTAACTACAACATATGGCCTGTCATCATCAGTATTAATATTCACTTAGAAATCATATATATATATATATACACGCATATACATGCATATAATACATAATGAAGCTACAGCTAAACAGGACAGTTTACAGTTTCTTCTGAAAAAGAGATAGTTTAACATTGTGTTCAAAGAGAACAAGCTATATTATTTCAAGAGATACTGATCATAAAAGGCTAATGATAGAGCAAACAGACATAATGAATTAAATAAATAAACCACATGCTCCCCCAAAAAATGAAGGAAAGAAGGAAACAAAGAAATGGATTAAAAAAAGATAGAAAAGTGCATGAATGAATGTGTAAATAAATTTTAAAAAACACTGTTATAGCTAGCAAATAACAAGGATTCTGCTCCAGGATGTAGCAGTTACAGAAATCTGACAAAGTATTTCATTGCATTCAATTGAGACAACATTTATTTTAAGTTCAAAATGTTCAAAGCTTTGTACTAAAAAAAAGTTGAAAAGGGAAGATGTGACAAGTTAATAGGAATTCAGTTATAACTATCTAATAAGAAGTTGGCAGCATGAGCCTAGAGTTCAAGACAGAATTTCAGAACATGTATATACATTTGAGAATCAATTGCATAGAGATGATAATTGAATCAATAGCAACTGATGAGGCAACCAAGAAAGTACAAATAGAGAAGGCCTAGATAAGAGCCTCTACATATGCTTCGACCGTAGAAGCTAGACGGCAAGCCAGTAAAGGAAAATGAAAATGATTGGTCTGACTCATAGGAAAATAAGGAGAAAACTTTGTCAAGAAAGCCAAGTAAGGAGAAAATATGTAAGAGAAAACTATGTGCGACAGTCAAAAGAGATAGAGCAGCCATGTAGATTGTGAAGTGAGAAAAGGTGATTGGACATAGCAGTTAGATTATTGGTAACCTTGAAAAATGAAGTTTAGTTCAACTGATGAAGTCAGAAGTTAGTTTGCAAGGGCTTGAGAAGTGAGTGGGCAAGTATAGGTAGTAAGAGTAGATGAGTCTTTTTCTAGGAGATTGTATAGGAAGGGGAGAAGACATATAGTACAAAAGCAATTTTATTGAAAATGGGGGAAATAGTTTCTTCTTTTACAACATGACTAATATGGAAATAGGTTTTAATGATTGCATACATGTGACCTATACCAAATGATCTAAACTGTGTGATTTTTAGTTCCCTTTTCTAGTCTTTCACTATAGAAGCAAAAGAATTGGGGGCCATTTAAACATGATATTTGTTTCACAAGTCACAACGATTACAGAATTTATCATATATTGGCTAACCTTCCAGTGATGAGCTCCCTTTCTCAGGGAGAGGTGAAGGAGTCAAATTGGGAACTCAAATTTTTTTTTTTAAATAAATGTTAAAATTTTTCTTCATATGGATTTGGAAAAAAATAAAATACTTTTTAAAAAAAAAGCATGAGGGAGATATGGGAGCATTTGTAGGCAATGGAGAAGGATCCAACAGATTAAGAGATAGAAGATAAGAAAATAAAGAAGAGTGACAAGCTCCTAAAGGAATCAAGAAAAGATAGGATCAAAAACACATAAGACCTATTGGCCTTGGTGAGGACAAGGGCAGCCCCTGACTCAAACATAATAGATTCAAAAAGAATGATATTATTAAATAAATAAAAAAAAGGATTCATCTGAGAGAACTACTTACTATATAGTATACTTTCAATTCCTATAAATTCTGTATTCACATCCTTATGAATGCCCAAAGTACATATCAAGGCTATATTTGCTATAAAAGTGGGAAAGAAACAGGTAAGAACAAGACATTTATTAAGATCTTACTTTGAGACAGGTACCATGCAAAATGCTGGGGATACAGAGAAAGGTAAAAGTAGGTCCTACTCTCCAGAAGATAACATTCTGATAGGAAAAGCAACATATAGCTATAACTATGTGCACATAAGGCATCTCAGAGTACAGAGGAGTTAATCTCAGAGGGGAAGATATTAGTGGGACTTAGAAAAGTCTCTACCTGCCAGAGGTAGGATTTAAGCTGAGACTTGAAGCAAGGCTAGGAAACTAAGAAGTGCATTTTAGGAGGATAGAAATTCCACAAATGGGAGACAGCCTTTGTAAAGGCAGAGACAGGAGATGACATTTTGTAGGTCAGGAACAGCAAGTAGGCCAGTGTACCTATATCCTAGGGTATAAAAGTTCCTGCTATGTTTATTGTTTGTTAATTTGAAAAAAAAGCAAAAACTCTTTCCTCTATATAGAAAAATCCAACATCCAATGTTCTCTTTCAACAAGATTGCATTGGTTAGGTTGAAAGAATATTCTTTGATAGACACAAGCACAGAGATAAACACATTCAATGATGTTGGATTATCAATATTAAAAAAAAAGCAACATAATACAGGAAGACAGATGCTCAACAATGGTTATTCTCTCTGCAATTAAAGTTGACCTATGCAAAATTACAAAAGAAGAAGAGGGAATCTGTGTAGCTACAAAGACCCTTTAGACTCCTTGCCTGTTTTTTGCCCTTTTGTTTTTTTTGATACCTTCAGTGCTTAGGACAATGACTGATACTTAATAGGTGCTTAAAAAGGTGATGGTTCCTTGACTGATTGGATGACATCAAGAACATCACACTAAGTCTTATGTTCTTAATGAAATCAATAGCCATTCTAGAGATTGGCTTCGCAATTTATTGTTCTGTCATGCCCAACTCTTCATGACCCCATTTGGAAGTTTCTTGGCAGAGATACTGGAGTGGTTTGTCATTTCCTTCTCCAGTTCATTTTATAGATGAGAAAACTGAGACAAATAGGGTTAAGTGACTTATCCAGAATCACACAGCTAGTAAGTGTCTGCAAATTGATTTGAACTCACATAAATGAATCTTCCTGACACTGGGCCCTGTACTCTGTCCACCCTGCCACCTAGCTGCCCAGTACACACAAGAAAAAAAACCAAGTGATTGAAGAATAAATACTGGACAGATTACATGTCACTGGGTAAAAAGCTAATTACGTTAGTCTATCTGCACATGTCTTGGACAGGAACTATACATGGAAAATGCACTACTACCAAAACCAAATAAAGAGAGAAAAGCAAACAAGACTACATTTGGGAATTTACATGACATTTCCAATGACCACCCCTCACTGTTCTGTGATGGCTGATGAAATAACAATGGATAAAGGGGGTATGGGTATGGGTGTGTGCATGCACCTATATGTGTAAAAGGGAGGGACAATTAAAAACAGAAAATCTCAAACCACATTTTTAAGCCAACTTTTAAAAAGTAATTGATTTTTAATCTACCATTTTTATATTTATCTGTTTAGCTTTCCAAACACCTAGCTCCGTCTTTTGTATATACACAGTAGGTGGTTAAATGTTTGTTGAATGAAAACTTAATGGCCTGTGCTATATTATGTGTGATACTTCTTGTGTCTGAGCTCCTGGAGCAGCCTTTCTCAAAGTGTATTTCCAAGGCCCCCAATAATTTTCAAAGCACTTCCAGTCTCTCCATAGACTTCCCTCTTTTATGAGAAATGTTTATAAGATGTCCATGTGGATAGTATTGTTTCTGGCATGTATGCTTTCACCTCACTGGCCTCTCTCATCAACTGTAGCTCCACTCTTTCCACTAAGTTGGGTGAGATTTTGCGTATGGGTGTGTGTGGTGGCAAAATGCAAGTGGGTGGGATATGTGGTTTGCAAGTTTTTTCTTTCTCCATAGAAGTTGGCAGAGGAACAAAAAAGCTTGGGAACCACCATTCCTGAGACCAGGGAGGAACTATCAAGTGGTTGTTCCTTTACACTGCCCAGTGTGTGAGCTTCCATGCTTATCAAATAACAACCATAACACAGGTAGTTTAACTAGAGTGGGCCCTGAGAAATCAAAGGGAAGTGTTTCTTCCAACCATCAAATTCCTTGATTCAACGACTCTGTTGCGGGCAGATTGTCCTTTCCTTACCTACCCTCCTTGGCTTAATGCAAATTTCTCCTTCCAGGGAACATGGAAATCTACCTAAAACCAGTTTAATATAAATTGTTTGCTGAGGCATTGGATTCCATAGCATGGGATATGGAATTTTATCAAGTCAAACAGGAGCAGAGGTCATAGGGCCAAGAATTCAAAACAAATGCAAATATATACCGTGTGTTATTTTAAAACCAAAGAAAAGCAGGTTAGACAAGCCACTTCCATTTTTAAATGCTAGCCCTCCAGTGGTGTGGTGGAAATCTCTGCCCGCTTGTCCCTTTTGCTGTCCTTGCTGTTTTTCCACAGAGGCAAAGAGCTAATATTTGAGGAAGAGGTTTTACAAATGCAGTTACAACAAGAAGCTGGAGCTGGGGTTTGCACGTGGGTAAACACGTGCTTTCACACCCAGGGAGAAGTTTAGTTTGGCAGGAAGGGCTGAAAAGCATGACCGATCCTGGGGAAAGCCAAAGCTGCAGGAACTCAAGCCATCTCCAAAAACAACAGCAGAATTAGGGCCTTGAACCTCCTCATGCTGGTCATGCTGAGAACGATGATCCTGGGGACCGACAAAGCTACTGAGACTCCAGTGGTGTCTCCTCTCTCTCTCTCTCTCTCTCTCTCTCTCTCTCTCTCTCTCTCTCTCTCTCTCTCTCTCTCTCTCTCTCTATCTGTCTCTCTCTCTCTGTCCCTCCTTAACTTCAAACCTTCCTTTGCTTGTCAGCCTAGAGAAGAAACTGCATTGCTTGGTTTTAGGGCTGAATATAATGGAAGTCAGTCATTCAAAGTAAAGTTACAGTATTGTACTTGCCAACACCAAGAGGCAATGTGATATTGTTTGTAAAGGGGTAGTTGTTCAGAGTCAGTAAGACAGATTCAGGTTCTTCCCCTGGTGCTTACCTAACTGTGTGATCATGGGAAAGTCATTTCATTTCTCAGAGTTCCAAACAACCCTCTTAAAAATACAAAGAGATGAGTTGTTGCTCAGCGTTTGTCAAAGGGCTATCAGCTCAGTGGCATCAGAGGTTCAGATCCCAACACTGCCTTTCTGAAACTTGAATATGCTAAGAAAAAGTGAATTTAAAGAATATGGATGTCATTGCTTTTCTCTGGAATAATTGTTTTATTGCAGATTTAGGCATCAAAATTTTGATTTCATGATTTTATATAAAAATGATGATTAGAGCAAAAACAATAAATTAGTCCATCAACATACATACTTTAAGCCACTATGATTGACCAAGATATTGTCCTAAGTACTGAGGATTTAATGAAAAGAAAAATGAAACAGTCCCTGCCCTTGGAGAGTTTATGAATTGACAAGGGGTAAAGTATGTACACACCTAAATTTATACAAAATAAAACAAGGAATTTTTTTTTTTTTTTTTGCATAGTGAGGTAGAAGGGAGGAAACAGTAACAGATGGAAAAAGCTAAGTAAAAGTCCTCCTGGAAGAAGTGTTACATGAGTTGAGCTTTGAAAGAAACTAAAGATTCTAAGAGACAATGGTGAGGAGGAAAGTTATGCCAAACTTATGGGGTCATTCTATGTTAAGGTGCAGACACATGGACTGAAAAACTGGATATGAGAAGCAGCAAGAGAGCCAATTTTGCTGGACTATAACCCTGAGGGAGAATCATACATAATATGCCCAGAAAGGTAGGTTGTATTCAGTTTGTGAAGCGCTTTAAATAGAGGAGTTTGTATTTGATCCTCCAAGGAATAGGTAGTCCCTAAATAAGAATATCCTTTAGGATTGGGTTTTTGTGCCATAGAGTGACCAGGCATCCATGATGTAGTAGGAAAGGCAGTAGAATAAGAGTCTGAATTCCTAAGTTCTGGTCCCAAATCTGACACTTACCTGTTGTCCTTTCTGCTCTCTGGCTCTCAGCTTCCTCATTTGTAAAATGAGAGGTTTTGGCTATATAGTATTTGAGCCCTCTTCAAATTATATGATTAGAATTCAGCGTGTCCCAGTATATCATTCCTTTTATTTAGGTAATGAACAAGTTAATTCAGTACTGAATATATTCTGATAGCCAATGCCAAGTAGATTAAATAAGACTCTTAGATTACCTGTACTTTGGAGTTCTTCCCCTAGGCAACCATTGTAGAAGAACCTAAGAGGAAAAAGGCATCTATGTCCAGATTACAGTAGATTGTCACTAAAGTCTGGTTGCAGAGGCTACTCAGAGGAGTTTCTCAGATGGGCAGTGCCATCGGAGGAGTATCTCCAGGGTTTCCTCTTAAACAAATCTTTCATTCTTTGTGGTTTACCTTCCCCATATTTCCCTCCCCTACAATCAAAAAAGCTTTATATTTGCTTTTAAAAAGGATACCAAGACCTTGATGAAATGGTCATTCTTGAATCAGGTCTTATCCTACTGTCCCAGTATATTTTATTGAAGGCTCTCTAAAGGATTATTCAAAATTTATGAAAAGAATTTTCCAAATCAGAACTTAGAAGTGCTCCTTCTACTAACTAACAGGTCTCATTTCTCAGGTCTTGAGAAAGATTTTCTAGCATCTTTAATCTAGCATCCTTTTAATAAGGGAAAAGCCATTGTGGAGAAGAGAGGGGAGAAGAATGTGGGAGGAAAAATGAGGTATGTCAGTGAGTTTATTTTCTAGGTGGTGCCACATTTTTTGACATTTCTACTCTGGTTAAGAACTTAGCTGAGAGTCATTTCCATCCATCCCCAGAATGGCACTAAGCTTAGATCTGCTCTTTAACCCTGAATAGACTGAATGAGAGTTGTTCTATCTCCTTAGCATGGACACAAGGTTTTGAAAATTAAACAGTTCATCTAGGGTGATATTAGAAGCTAGATTATAATGCCATTTGTAAATGAAGTTTCTAAATATACACTCAGTCACAGAAATTACTTGATTTCCTCCAAATAGAACTTCTCTTGACAAGCCCCAAGAAGCTGATATTTGGCTCTTCAAATACATTTGTGTCAGAATTAAGAACTGGAAGTCTGCATGCACCAATCACACTTATTACATCATCTTTTTAGATTGTCCAGGTAGCTTTTCTTGGAGAAACTTTAACATGACCATATGAGGGAGATAAAATGACAAAGCACCAAAAAGCCAAGGAACATAGATAGATAGATGACAGATAGATAGATAGACAGATAGATACATAGATAAAATTACAGTGCTCACTAAAAAGAAGCCCCTAGTTCTTTCTCCCATGATTCAAGCCAATAAGTATTAATTAAATATATACCAAACATTGTGGGGTGTAGCTTGTGCTCAGGGAAAACTAGTACTTCTGGTGTAAGGGCTACTGAACCCTTTTCAGGGCTACATTTGAACTTTGATGTCCAACTGAGCCAACCAATTCTCTCTTGTGGTTCCAAGAAGCTGTAGCATGTGTGGGGGCCACACTCCAGTAAAATGTTTCAGCAGACAGGCTAAACCAAGTTGAGGGTAACTGAGGGGGTCTAAAAGCTTTCAGTGATTTAGAGGGGGGATATCCACCCCAAGCATGTGAAGATTTTTCCTGGCAGAATGGGTGGATGAAAATAATTTGTTCCAATATCCATGATGGCAGGCAAAGGAGCAATGTGGAACACTTAGAGTTTGGTTAGACACTGAAGACACCAAGGTCATCCACTGCATTCTGGGTCAAGTCATCTTGACTTTTGTCTAGACACTGGATTTGATGACACTGGAAGAGTGAGGCTGATGACTTTGAGTAACTCTGCCTCACTTAAATCCAATTTATGTGTAAATCAAATGACATCACCCATGCCATTTTGCCATTTTTATTTATCTTCCTGCCTTGAGATATAATTGCAATAGCTCAAAGGAAATGTGTGATGTACAATTTTAAAGACATCTCCATTCAAAATGTTCATACAGACTATTTGTGCCTAATCTGTGGTAGAGCCTTGCAAGCTTGTATTGGTCTGATCAGTCACAGCTGAACACCTTGACTCCAACACAGTGATGTCATTTTTGTCCTCTTTGAGAACAAAGGACAACAACTAATCAACCAACTAATCATTGTCCTAAATGCCCCAAAATAAATACAAACAGAAAGAAAAGAGCCTCTACTCTCACTCAAGGTACCTACATTCTAATTAGGAAACACAACATGTTTTAAAAAAATCTGAAAGGAGGAAGAGGAATGAAGGTACCCTGGGAAGAGGTGTGGTAAAGAAAATCCAATGTTTGGCCTGGAAAGGAATAAAGACATGTTTAACTTGGAAAAGGATGAAGATATGTTTGATGTCTTTAAAATGGAGATTCTAGGAGAAACCAGAAGGACAGACTAGAGTGGTAGCGAGCACCTCCAATGTGTGAAGTCCAAGGGTGGCAAGACTGAAGAGGCATCTCTGACATAGTAGAGAAAGTCTGGAGAAACAGAAGTGCAATCCGAAAAGGAACAAATATTCTTTTAAAATATGGACTTGGGAAATATGCATCTTTTCACAGTCTGCCACACCTACAGGTCAAACATACTACTTCAGTCATTCATTTCCCCTCAAAGTCATAGCTGAGTCAATTTTTTAAATTAAATTAGATAAAAACATAGCAAAATTTTTAAATGATGGATCCATGTCATGAACTACAATATCATACTCCTTTTCAGTTACATTTCCTTGTTTTCCTAAAATGGAGTGCATATTTTTTGTCCTTCCCCTCCAAATTTATTAATTTATGAGTTTTAATTTTTGGACAGTCACTTCCATAAGTTCCAAATTTTCTCCCCCTCCCTCACCAAGATAGCATGCATTCTTACATGGGCTCTACACATATATTCCTATTAAACGCATTTTCATGTTAGTCATGTTTAATAGATGAATTAAAATGAATGGGAGAAACCATGAGAAAGAAACAAAATAAAACATAACAAAAGAGAAAATTGTTTATTCTGTGTTCCAACTCCATAGTTCTTTCTCTGGATATGGATGGCATTTTGTATCATGAGTCCTTCGGAAATGTTTTCAAAAACAGTCCTTGCACACTGTGGCTGTTACTGTGTATAATGTTCTCCCAGTTCTGCTCACTTCACTCAGCATCAGTTCATGTAAGTCTTTCCAGGTTTTTCTGAAGTCTACTTGTTCACCATTTCTTATAGCACAATAGTATTCGATTATATTCATATATCAAAACTTGTTCAGTCATTCCCCAACTGATGGGTATGCCCTTGATTTCCAGTTCTTGGAGACCACAAAAAGAACTGCTATAAATATTTTTTATTAATTTATTTGTTTTCAGTTTTCTACAATCACTTCTATAAGTCTTAAATTCCCCCTGTCCTTCCTCACTCCCTCCCTGAAACAGCATACAATCTTATATGGATTATATACATACATTCCTGTTAAACATATTTTCACAGTGGTCATGTTCCACAGAAGAATTAAAATGAATGGGAGAAACCATGAGAAAAACCAAAACAAAACATAACATAAGAGAAAATATTCTGTTTCATTTTACAATCCAATTTCATAGTTCTTTCTCTGGATGTAGAAAACATTTTGCCTCAAGAGTCCAGTGGGAATGTTTTAAGTCCTTGCATTGCTGTGAAAGGCTAAGTCTACCAGAAAAACTCACCCACTGGAGTTGTTACTGTGTACAATGTTCTCCTCATTCTGCTCACTTCACTCAACATCAGCCTCTCTGGAGTCTTCCTGTTCATCATTTCTTATAACACAATAGTATTCCATTACATTCATACACCACAACTTGTTCAGTCATTCCCCAGCTGATGGACACCCCTCAATTTCCAGTTCTTGGCCACCATAAAGAGAGCTGCTATAAATATTTTTATACATGTGGGACCCTTTCCCATTTTAATAATCTCTTTGGGATACAGTCCTGGAAGTGATATTGCTGGGTCAAAGGGTATGCAAATTTTTTGTAGGCCTTTGGGCATAGTTTCAAATTGCTCTCCAGAATGGCTGGATCAACTCACAGCTCCACCAACAATGAATTAGTGTCCCAATTCTGCCACATTTTCTCCAATATTTATGATTTTCCTGTTTTGTCATGTTAGCCAATGTGATAGGTGTCATGTGGTACCTCAAAGTTGTTTTGATTCACATCTCTCTAGTCAATAATGGTTTAGAGCATTTTTTATATGACTATAGATAGCTTTAATCTCTTCCTCTGAAAACTGCCTGTTCATATCCTTTGACCATTTATCAATTGGAGAATGACTTGTATTCTTGTAAATTTGACTCAGTTCTCTATATATTTTAGAAATGAGGCCTTTATCACAGATACTAGTTGTAAAAATTCTTTCCCTGTTTTGTGCTTCCCTCCTAATCTTGGTTGCATTGGGTTGGTTTGTGCAAAAACTTTTCAATTTAATGTAATCAAAGTTATCCATTTTGCGTTTCATAATCTTCTTTATCTCTTGTTTGGTCATAAATTCCTCCATTCTCCATAAATCTGACAAATAATACATTCCTTGATCCCCTAATTTATTTATAGTATCAGCCTTTATACCTAGATTGTGTACCCATTTGGACTTTATTCTTGTATACAGTGTCAGATGTTGATCTATGCCCAGTTTCCACCACACCATTTTCCAGTATTCCTAGCAGCTTTTGTCAGTGAGTTCTTATCCCAGAAGCTAGGGTCCTTGGGTTTATCAAACAGTAGACTTCTATAGTAATTGACTATTATGTTTTGTGTACCTAACCTATTCTACTGATCTACCCCTCTAATTCTTAGTCAGTACCAAGTGGTTTTGATTATTGCTGTTTTATAAAACAATTTAGCATTTCTTTTCTTTAATTCCCTTGATATTTTGGACCTTTTGTTCTTCCAGATGAATTTTGCTATTTTTTTCTAACTCTATAAAATAGTTTTTTTGGTAGTTTCATTGGTATGGCACTTATAATTCCTTCTTTGGGCTGGTGTACAGTCCCTCTCTCTTCAGCTTCCCAGTCTCTGAGAGAGACAGAGAGAGAGATGAGACAGAGAGACAGAGAGAGAGAGAGAGAGAGAGAGAGAGGCAGGTAAGGTAAGTCATTTCCAAAAAACTTGTATTGACTTTCATATTATTTCCCCTGGTTTGGTCTGTGCCAAGGAGATCAGAAGTAAGTCATTAGCCAAGTACACCTGGGTTGGGTGAGGCAGCTCCGGGAGGATGTTTGCTCTACCTACTGTTTCCTGTAATGTTTTTGTGAATGGATAGAGAACTACAGTTTCCAGAGTTGCCAATCAAGAATATTATACAAATAGTCTGATTTACTCCTATTTTGGTTTCCCCTTGATACATGAAACCTTCCATATTTGCACATCCTGTTTGACAGAGGCTGACTCCACTCATGGCAGCAGTTCTCTCCTGTCTGACAAGTTACTTTAATCCAGTTGGTGCCAATGGGAAAACTTTAAATACTAAATTTCATCATCTTTTCACCAACTTGCATGGGCTAGGGTTACACTTTAAGCCTCAGACTCTATCTGTTCAGTAGATAAATTTTGGAAAAACTTTCATTTTTTTTTTCTCATTAAGCCTCTACTTTTCCAAGCCACATGCAATTACATAGACAACTGTAAGATTTCATGTTCATAATATCTTCATGTATTCATGAAAGAATAAGAAAACCAAATTTTCAATGAAAGATCATAATACTTTTTATGTATATAACACTTTCATGTTATAAAAATATGCATATTTTTAATATATTTTCACCACTACTGCCATTGCCACTACCAATACCCTTGCTTAAATTACAATGTCAGTGCTTCATCATGGTATCAAGATGACCTTGAGTTCCTCAAGACTAAGTTATTCAAATTCAAGTACTGGTCAGCCTAACCTCCTAAAAAATGACTAGTTCTATCAGAATAGTATTTATATCATCCAGGGACTAGCCTATCCATGTGGGAAGTTTCTCATCATCAGTGTTAGTTCCTACGTCCTGAACAATTAATGTTAGAAAGGTAATTAATACTAGAAACTTATATTGTCTTCCTGGGGTCATATATAAATCAATGAATGCATAGATGAATGAATGTGCATTCATGATGAAATGAATAATTAATGAAATAATGATAATGAAATAATACTAATGAAAAAGCATTAAATGTCTACTATATACCTAGGTAGTATACTTGATCCTGGGGATGAATATATAAAAGGGAGACAATCTTTGCCCTCAAGGAGAATATATTCTAATGGGAGAGACAACATGCCCATAGAAGATGGGTGGCTAAGGAAGGGAATTTGGCCCTGGTGAATTATCAGAGTGGTGGATAGAACTACAGGGCATTTAAATGTCATACAGTTCTCAGAAGCAATTTATAGTTTTATAGCTGAAGAAACTGAGGCAAACAGAGATTAAGTGATTTGCCTAGGGTGACACATCTAGTAAAGTGTCTGAGGCTGGATTTGAACTCAGGTCTTCCTTACTCCAGGCTTAGCATTCTATCCACTAGGACACCAGCTGTACCACCAATTACAGTTCTGCTTAAATAATTATTCCTAAGGGATATTGGGGCAGTGTATGTACAGCACCAAGGCTGATAGAGTTATACAGGGTAGTTGAGCATAAAGTATGTTTTGGGACTAGCTAGATAAAGTGTGTTATGTGAGTTTCTATGCACCACCAATCAAAGCAGCTCAGGTTTAAGATAAAATTCCAAAGATAAGTGGAGAAAATCAGCCCAACAGTACTTTTCCAAATGGAGAGAAAGGGATAAATAGCTAAAATGAAGATAAGTTCTCAGTGATAGTTGGATGTGCAACATGAGCCAGGATTAGCTAGATATAATATCTAAAAAGTGACTTATCTTCTAAGATTTAGAAAACCTGCTGACTACTAGCCATTTACAGTGATTCATGTGTGCACAAATGATACTTCCAGAAGGCAACTATAAATACAAGACATTACTAAATAGTAGAAAGATTTGGGGAAAGTAGATCTTAGAGGTACAGGCCATCGTTGCCTTTGGTTAAAGGTGAGTGCTCCAGAACAGAAGGGCAGGTGTGGGAAGTAAATAACTAATGAAGATCCTAACTCAGAATAAGGTTTGAATATCTAAGCCACAGCTTAAAATATAACATATTGTCCACTTATCCAGGGATGCAAAGGAATATAAATTGAAAAGGAAACATGAGGGAGAAAACTGCCCACATATATCTACCAACCTAGATTATAAAGAGTGCTACAATATAGAGAATGCCAGGTGAAATGTCTCATAATTCATGGAAGACGAAATCCAAGAAAGCAGCTAGAAGCAAAATCCATGGACTCAGGTACCTATACAAAGGTGTATGATGTTTGAATAAAAAGAAAGCAAACTGGAAATCTTAATGTAGATAGGCATAGTACATATATGTGTGTGTATGTATATGTATGTATATGCATGTATGTGTGTATGTATATGTATATATGTGTGTGTGTGTTCTCAAAATATACTATAAATCACCTAGACAGAAGAAGAAAATAAATGAATTTGGGGAAAAGACCATAAGTCAGCACAGAGCTATCACATAGCAGTGAATGAGGACTTTAATGATTTAGGCATCTGTTAGAGTCCTTACTCTGTTGAAATGAGATGTTAGCCATTTTTTTTACTTTCTTTAATGATAATTTCACCTTTCAAAATATGGAGGAAGGATCAAAGGGAACTGTTGTATTGATTCTCACCAACAAATAGGAGATAAGAGAACTTTCATGGAAATCAACCACTGGATCTTAAAAAATTTCTAAGACAGTAGAGAAAACTTAGGATAGTCTAAAATGTACCCACAATGAGTTGAAAAGATTTCAAGAGGCCAGAGAATGAGTAGATAGGATCCAAAGAACTAAAATTCTAAAGGGAAAGTCATTCCAGGAAAAAATAGGAAACTCTAAAGAAATGGAATGCTAGAGGGAGAGAACGAAAAGGTTGAATTATGTAAAGATACTATAATATGGGTACAAAGGAAACTATTGACACACTCAGATTTTTTAAAATCCATGAAACAAATGAAATTAATAGTGAATAACAGAGGCAGAATATAAAAGTGTATTGTAGTATTTTTTTTTAATTCTTGAGTGTTAAAGCCTAGAAGGAACTGAGATTGAGGGCAAAAGAAGGTTTTATTGTTGCTGCTACTATTATTCCTAAGAAAAAGGAAAATCAAGAAAGAAATGGTACCACTGCTGAGAGTCAATGGTATTCTATTAGAGTTCTGGATTTGGAGCTAGGAAGATCCAAGTTCAAATTCTTCCTCTGATACTTATTTCTTGAACAAATCATATAACTTCTTTGGACATCAATTTCCTCACCTGTAAAATGTGGGGGGTGGGAGGGTGGACTCAATAGCCTTAAAGGTCCCTTTTAACTGTGTTATGGTCCTATGAACTATTTTAGACAAATCTGAGATGCTATCATAGAATTAGATTGAATTATTAACCATTTGGATGGCTGCATCTAAAAAAAAGTAGTCACTGATTTGTCAATTTGGAAACGTCTCTCCTGGAATATCCCAGGGATGTGTGCTTAGTCCTATAAAAGATTGTTTGTGTGTGTGTATATGTGTGTGTGTGTGTGTATGTGTGTAACTGACTGGGACAAAGTTTAGTATATTTATGCTATTTGTAGATATTGAAAGCTAGGAGGGATGACAGAGCAAGAATCTAATGTGAAATTAGCAGGCTAGTATATTGAGTCAAATCCAATAAGGAGAAATTTCTCAGGAATGAGCATAAAGTCTTACATTTGAGTTTTAAAAACATAAAAATCCTAAGTCAAATATGGGGGAGATGTTGCTAGGCAACAATTCATCTGCAAAAAATACCTGGGAGTTTCAGTGGACTGATATAATGTTCCAGGGGCAGCTAGGTGGTGCAGTGCATAGAGCACCAGTGCAGGAGTCAGGAGGACTTGAATTCAAATCTCACCTTACTAGCTGTATGACCTTGGGCAAGTCACTTAACTCCAATTGCCTCATCCTGGGTCATCTCCAGACATCCTGATGAATATCTTGTCATTGTATTCAGATGACTCTAGAGGAGAAGTAAGGGTGGCGACCTGCACAACCCTCCCCCACTCCAAACAAAAAAAAGTCAAGTGCAAGTCATATCATTATTTCTGATGGCATGGTCTTCTTTGGCAACAAAGGATGAACACACATAATACTCCAATGGACTTGTGATCTTATTGGTCTTCTAGCAAACCTTAACTTCAGTACTTTGTAGACTGTAGTATTCTAAGACATACAATTATACAACATAGCCAAAGAACATTGATATTCAAACAACGAACCTCTGTTTCAAAGAGGTTAGCATTGAAGAACTGTTTTCTCAAAACAACTGAGTTGTCTCTCCATTTTTTGTTAAATTTTGAGCTTACCTTACAGTCCATATGTAGAGTGTATATAAGATATTTAGACTAAGGAACCAATTATATGGGCTTTCTGTCTTTGTCATTTTGGTCAGTATGTTGAGTCTGGAGAAAACTATGAGATGTTCTGATTTGCATCTATCCGATGTGACCTTGGGGACATCCTTTAACCTCCTTGACTTCAGTTTCTTCATCATGATGAAGGACTTGGATTAAATGACCTCTGACCTTTAGATCTATGATCTTAGTAATTTAAAGAAATCCTTCATATTATATTTCTTAGTTCACAATTTTTCTTTTCAAAGTGTTCTAAGGATCAAATGAAATATCTATAAAGCATGGACACATAATAGGTGATTAATAAGTACTTCTTCCTCATTCTTAAATTCAAAATCATTATTCCTTTAACATTAACCTTGTTCTCTAGGTAAAATAATGCCCTTTCTTGGAGTCATTATGTAAAGTATCTATTACCCAAATAATCTTAGAGAATCCTTCTCAATGGCAGAAACCCCATTTCAAAATCTATGCAAAGGTTCAGAATAGTGCTGGACCTTCAAAGGGGTAAAAATGGGGTCTTGGTATTGATTATCTGCTCTGAGAAGCAGGAAAAGGAAGAGCTCACTCAACCTAGGAGGAATAAAATTTGGGAGGGCTTTCTTACTAGTTGTTATCACTGGATATTGATTTGCATAGATCAAAAAAAATGAATAATTATCTTAACCATTTAAAAGTTTATGAGAATGTATAGTCAATCTGGGGATGATTTTAATAGCAACTTACCTATTTGATTCCCAATTATTATTTATAAATAACTTGAGACTTCAATAATTTTTGGGAAGCTTTTGCATTGTTTAAAATTTCTAAATTCTAGGGGTGAAGCCAAGATAACAGAGGAGAAGCAGAGACCTTTTAGAGCTCTCTCCCCAGATCTATCAAAAAAAAAAAATCAGGAAAAAATGACTTTAAACAAATTATAGAGCAGCAGAAGCCACAAAATGAGAGACTAAAGCAAATTTCCAGCCCAAGAAAATCTAGAAAATCAACAGAAAGGGTCAATCACTGTGGGCTGGGAGGAGAGTGCAGTTTGATGTGGGCTATACCAGCATGAGTGAAGCAGGCCCTATGGGACTGAATCACTGGTGGTCGATGCAGTGTCCAGACTTCTCAACCAACAAACATCAGACAGCTTCTAAGGTCTCTTACCTGGCTGGAAGGGGATGCACAGTCTAGCCCCCCAGCCCCAACCCTACCCCCAGCCACAGGGTAGTGGCAGCCACTGCTGAAGTGGAGATTGCCTCTGGAGCCCCTCACTTAAAAAACAGCTCAAAAATCAAGCAATTGGCTGGGAAAATGAGCAAATGGGAAAAAAGAAACAGTCTATAGATTCTTACTTTCTCAGTGAAGAGGTATTTTCTTATATCATTGGTGACAAGGAAGAACAAAACATACAACCAGAAGAAGACAACAAAGCCAAAGCTCTTGCATCCAAAACCTCCAAGAAAAATATGAATTTGTCTCAGGCCATGAAAGAGCTCAAGAGGGATTTTGAAAATCAAGTAAGAGAAATAGAGGAAAAACTGGGAAAAGAAATTAGAGTGATAAAAAAAAATCATGAACAATGAGTCAGCAGCTTGCTAAAGGAAATCCCAAAAATGCTGAAGAAAAGGACACCTTTAAAATTAGACTAACTCAAATGGCAAAAGAGGTCCAAAAAGCCAATGAGGAGAAGAATGTCTTAAAAAACAGAATGGAACAAATGGAAAAAGAAGTCCAAAAACTCACTGAAGAAAATAATTTCTTCAAAATTATAATGGAAAAATTTATGAGAAATCAAGAAATTATAAAACAGAACCAAAAGAATGAAAAAAATAGAAGACAATGTAATGTATGTCACTGGAAAAGCAAGTGACCTGAAAAATAGATCAAGGAGAGACAATTTAAAAATTATTTGACTTCCTGAAAGTCATGATCAAAAAAAGAGCCTAGACATCATGTTTCAAGAAATTATCAAGGAAAACTGACCTGATATTCTATAACCAGAGGGTAAAATATAAATGGAAAGAATCTACCCTTCACCTCCTGAAAGAGATCCCAAAAGGAAAACTCTTAGAAATGTTGTAGCCAAATTCCAGAGTTCCCAGGTCAAGGAGAAAATATTATACACAGCAAGAAAGAAACAATTCAAGTACTGTGGAAATACAATCAGGATAACATAAGATCTAACAGCTTCTACACTAAGGGACTGGAGAGCTTGGAATATGATATTCCAGAGGTCAAAGGAGAGAGGATTAAAACCAAGAGTCACCTACTCAACAAAACTGAGTATAATACTTCAGGGGAAAAAAGGAACTTCAATGAAATAGAGGAGTTCCAAGCATTCTTGCTGAAAAGACCAGAACTGAATAGGAAATTTGACTTTCAAATACAAGAATCAAGAGAAACATGAAAAGATAAACAGGAAAGAGAAACCATTAGGGATTTATTAAAGTTGAACTGTATCCATTCCTACATGGAAAAAATGATATTTTTAACTCCTAAGACTTTTGTAAGTATTAGGATAATTGGAGAGAATATATGTGTGTGTATGTATGTATGTGTATATGTATATATATGTGTGTATCTATCTATATCTAGATAGATATACACACACAAAGAGAGAGCGAGTAGGCACAGAGTAAGCTGAATATGAAGAGATGACACCTAAACAAGGAAATTTAGTGTTGAGAGGGATGTACTATGAGAAAGAGAAAGGGAGAGAGAGAATGTAGTAAATCTCAAATAAAGAGGCAAGAAAGAGCTTTTATGATGGAGGGAAAGAAGGAGAAGGTGAGAGGAAATAAGTGAGTCTTTCTTTCATCAGATTTGGCTTCAGGGAGGAATAATATACACATTCAATTGGGTATGGAAGTTTATCTTACCCTACAGGAAAGCAGGGGGAAAGGGGATAAGAGGGAGGATAACAGAAATGACAGCAAATTGGGAGGAGAAATCAGAAACAAACACTCTGATAGAGGAATAGGTCAAAGGAGAGAATAGAATAGAGTGTGGGACAGGATAGAGGAAAATATAGTTAGTCTTTCACAGCATAACTGTTATGGAAGTGTTTTGCATGACTACACGTGTTTAACCTTTATTGAATTACTTGCCTTGTCAATGAGTATGGGTAGGGAGGGGGAAAGGGAGAGAATGTGGAACTCAAAGTTTTAAAAATGAATATTAAAAATTGTTTTTACATACAACTAGGAAATAAAATTTATAGGCAATGGGATTTAGAAATCTATCTTGCCCTACTGGAAAATAGAAGGGAAGGGTATTGAGAGGATGTGATAGAAGGGAAGACAGATAGAAGGAAAGGGTAATCAAAATATACCCTGTCCTGGGGTGGGGACAAGGGAGAAATGAGGAGAAAATTTGAAATTCAAAATTATGTGGAAGTGAATGTTAAAAACTGAAAATAAATAAAATTTTTAAAAAGAAATCTACTACAGTGATAATGAAAAAATAAATGATCAAGTAGGGGAAAAAAAGATTTCTACATTCCAAGAGAGGTGAGGGCATCTAATAATTAAAAGTGTCGCAAGTACTAGTTCTTTTGATACTTACTAACTAAATGACCATGAGCACCTGACTTCCACTCTCTGAGCCTCAGTTTCTTTATCTGTAAATTAGGGATAATTTTGCTTCATGGGATTATGATGAGATTTAAATGAGATAATGCATGTAAAATGCCTTTAAAATTTCAAGGGCTACATAAATATCAGTTGCTGTTTTTATTAAAGATAATAGTACAGAATTTCCATGAGAAATCAGCATTGACCAACAACATCACTCATTAGCAAATAATATACATTGAGAATGGGGGTTGTTTCTAGTTTTACTTAGATTAGCAACTATATTTGCTCTAGTTGAGATCTGAGATCCCTTATTTGCCATCAGCATATAGGATACTTTGGGGATGGTTAGTTCAATTTTTTTTTTTTACAAATAGAAATTTAGAATTGAAGTAATTCTTTAAATCAAAGAAAATATTTGTTATTATGGTTTTATATTAACAAAAATAATAAGGCACAGCACATATGATGTGGTCTTGCTGGATTATCATCATGCCAAGCAGGTAAAATAGATTTCTCAACAGTAAAATTATGGCACTTCTGTCTACATGGAATGTTAAGTAATGTCAGCAAAGACTTTGAACACCTACTGCCTTCACAGGGAGTGGTGGATGAGACAGGCATAGGACAATTATGCATCACTAACCTGGGTAATAAGGAACATTTATAAAAACCTCTGTTTGCTCTTCAGGGTTAGTTTCACAAACAAAAAACAGACAAAAAACAGAAACAAAAATATAGAGCTACTTACCAAGCTTTTGTGAGATGTACATTGTTATAAAAATTCATTATATTGGCAAACAGAATAAATGAAATTTTAAGTTGAAATTTAAGTAGAAAATACATGAATAAGGAGTTTCATTTGTTTTGCTGTGATGCATTTCCTTGCAGACTTAATTTCCAGCCTTTGAAGAATCTGTAGGGCATATGAGCTGGTAAATTTGAGTAAATTTTCTCTGTTTTGAGTTCTGCTTTTTACAAGCAATACCTCTTATTTTCATTCTTGTCTTAGAATTTCACTCTCAAATCACTGTTCATTATGTCACTTTTCTGTTTAAAATACTGATAAATGAAGCCAGGGGGCTTTGGGAAATGCTTAGCTAAATGCTATGCATTTAGTCTTTTAATTGACTTCTGCATGCATCAACTTTGCCTTCCAATAAGCAGCCACAGTTCCCAGGGATTGTCAAAAGATGCCTGTCTTGAAAGCAGATCTAATCCAGTTGGTGCCATTGAAAAACCTTAAATGGCAGCTTTCATCTTATTTGTACAAACTCACTGTGGATTGGGTTACATTTTAATCCCAGTTGCTATATCAGTTCAAGGGAGGTTTTTGGCTGTCTCAGTTTTTCTTTTTCTTTTATGCAAATCATTTAACTTCAACAGAATTCTGTAATGGAAGCATATCTAGGTAGGAAGGGCAAACTATGGGCCCTAGCCTGCTTACCAGCTGCTCTAGAAAAAGAACTTCAATAGTTTTCTAATGGTACCACTTTGTAGCTGAGCTTCTGCCCTTGTCTGAGGCCCAATTTAACTTTTGTTTGTTTACATGTTTTCTTGTGCCCTCAAGCCACTGAAAAGCCTTAATTAAGGAAAGGAAATCACTATTATTTTCTCAATCATTACTAAATATTTGTAAAATAAAAATTCTCTTGCTTTATTTATTTTGGGTGACGGTGATATAAAGCAGCCAAGTTTCTAAGTACAGCTCTGTGCAGATGAAAATCCAACATCAGTTCAGGTCCAAGCCAAAATTCCTGGGGAAAACTATATTGTTGGTCTATGTCTAGGGATCGCCATGATCCAAGAAGACCATTACCATCTTGGTGATACTCCAGCCCAAACAATTTCTCAAAATAAATAATCCAGTTCTGTCACAGCCCCTATGAATCCAGTTTAGTCCCCTATGAGTAAGTCTTGATAGGTAGAAATCATACCTAAATATCTTGAGATTTTTTCTCACATTTCTTGAGTTACCTGTTTTAGAATCTCAGCTGAAAGTCATCTTAGCAATCAGTATTGATTCTCCTCTTGTGATACAATGGAAAGAATACTGGATTGGAAATCTGAGGGTTTGGAATCCAATTGCTGTCTACTGCCTGTGTCACTTCTTGGGCCTCAGTTTATGAAGTGAACTAGATGCCTGCTGAGTTTCCTGATAGCTCTCAAACTTAGATCTTGGGTGCCTGTGTAAAATTATGAAGATGACCTAGATCTATAGTTCTCAAACTCTGAATTTATTTTAAAGTTATAAAACTTCATACCACTATGTGATAGTAATGATACTATTTTTTTCTGGTGACTGAGAATATATACAAAAACCAAAAGCCACTGTGAATTAAAGAATAATTTTAAATGAATTCATATTTTATTTATTCCAATAGTAGCATGGCATTGTGGAAAGAGGGCAGGCCATGGAGTCAGGAAGAATTTGGTTCAAGTCCTGCCCCCTGAAAATAATAGCTTTGTGAAAAACTATTATTTCCCTCACAAGGTACCTGATCTCCCACCTCCATGCTTTTGCATTTGTTATCTCATGCCTGGAATGCTACCATGATGCTATCTCTTAGAATGCAGTGTTTTTGGACTTGGTGACTGAGCTTGGGCTTAGGTGGCCTGGGAGCCCTGCACAGCCACTGCCACAGCAGCAGCATCTTCACAAACCGCTCGTCCATTTGCCACTCCCGAAGAGCCCTTGCCAGAACATGCTGATGTCCCACTACCCTGCTGAGGAGGAATATCCAGATCTCTCCTCACACAACAACCACATGGCTAAGGTGCTGATGCCTGAGCTCTATGAAAAACTCCAGGATAAGCCTACATCAAGTGGCTTCACCCTGGATGATGTCATCCAAACCTGTGTGGACAACACGGGGCACCCATTGATCATGACTGTGGGTTGTGTGGCTGGAAATGAAGAGAGCTACAAAGTGTTCAAGGAACTGTTTGATCCCATTATTGAGGACCGACATGGATGCTACAAGCCTTCTGATGAGCTTAAAACTGATCTTAACCCTGACAATCTGCAGGGTGGTGATGACCTGGATCCAAACTATGTGCTGAGTTCCCCTGTTCAAACTGGCTAGAGCATCCGAGGATTCTGCCTGCCTCCACATTATAGCCAGGGTGAGTGTTATGCCATAGAGAAGCTGTCTATGGAAGCTCTGGCCAGCCTGGAAAGTGACCTGAATGGGAAGTACTATGCTATGTCTGAGCAGGAATAGCAACAGCTGATTGATGACCACTTCCTCTTCGACAAGCCTGTCTCCCCACTCCTCTTGGCTTCTGGCATGGCCTGAGACCGGCTGGATGGCAGGGGCATTTGGCACAATGGCAACAAGACCTTTCTGGTGTGGATCAATGAGGAAGATCACCTGAGGGTCATCTCTATGCAGAAGGGAGGTAACATGAAGGATGTGTTCACAGGTTTCTGCACAGGGCTTACCCAGATTGAAACCCTTTTTAAGACAAAGAACTATGAGTTCAAGTGGAATCCTCACCTGGGCTACATCCTGACATGCCCCTCCAACCTGGGCACAGGCCTACATGCAGGTGTCCACATCAAACTTCCCCACCTGGGCAAGCGTGAAAAGTTTGTTGAGGTTCTGAAGAAGCTGAACCTGCAGAAGAGGGGGGTAGGGGGTGTGGACACAGCATCTGTGGGTAGTATCTTTGACATCTCCAATGCTGACCAACTAGGCTTCTTAGAGGTGGAGTTGATGCAGATGGTGGTGGATGGTGTGAAGCTGCTCATTGAAATGGAGAACTGTTTGGAGCAGGGGCAGTACATTGATGACCTTATGCCAGCCCAGAAATGAGCAGTTGGCCCCCTGAATTCTGCGCTTCCTAATTTATTGGATGAATGAATAACCACCATCCTTCCTGCCTATGGCACCCTGGGGGACTCTGGATGCAGCCTACCTAATCATGCTGTAGAGAAGTCTTCCTTCCATCCTTCAGTGTTAGTTTTATTTTTGATGGCTGAGATGTTGCTGAATGCTGAAATAATAAACTATTGTTTTGGTCTGACCCAGGTTTCACGGCAATTAGAAATAATAATAAAAAAGAACACAGTGTTTCTTCCAATACTCTGCTCTAATGATACCTTCTACAACAGGGGTCCTTAACCTGGGATATGTGGACCCACAAAAAAAGAGTAAGAACACATGTCACAAAGTCCTTTTTTATCCTCTCTGCTGCCCCATCTCAATCTTCTCATCTTCAGGATAAACATTCACCTTCCCACAATTCATAAGTACATAAGTTCATAGACCTAGAATTGGAAGAGACCTCAGTGACCATATGTTCAATGACCTCATTTTATGGTTGAGGAAACTGAAGCCCAGGGAGGTTAAGTGATTTGCCAAACACACAGTCACTGTCAGAGGTAAGATTTGAACCCAGGTCTTCTGACTCCTGGGCTTGTGTCCTGTCCACTGTGACTTCACTTTATCTTTAAGTTATGATTTTGAGATCCTTTGTCCTCCTATTTTTCCTCCCCCTAAGTACTCCAGCTAATCAATACTTTAAAAATATTTCAGTGGATCCATGACCTCATTGAGGTAGGCCCATTTCACAATCTGTCATTACCTTCTTACTCTCCAGGATTCTTGTCTGTATTCTCCCATAGATCCTACACAAAGAATAAATCTGACATTATGGAGACCTCCCTCTAGATCTTTGTATGTTTTGTGGGAACTAGTTGAATACTTTGTCCATTTGCCATCCCTTCTTGCCACATTAATTGTCCACCTTCTTTTCCAGTCATTCATTTTTTTAATTATACTTCCCATGTCACTTCTTAAGCAAATTATAAATTATAAATGTGCTACAGTTTGCCTATGTTCATCACATAACTCTCTGTTTTTCAGTTATTCACAACTTCGATTTCTCAGAGATTGTGACCTTCCAAGATTCATAAATTTACAACATCGCTGAGAGAACATCCTCATCAATGTCCTTCCTAAATTGTGTCCAGTACTGAACACAATACTCTAGCTCTAGTCTGACAAGGGTAGCATATAATGGAACTATAAATCACCTTCCTTTTCCTAGATACTGTACTGCTCTTAGTATATCCTAAAATTGCATTAGATTTTGTTGGCTGCAATATCATAATGCTAACATATATTAATCTTGACTTTATTTAACTAAAATCCCAAATGCATCTCAGATAAAATGCTGTTTACTCACCACTGTCTCATCTTTTATTTATGAAATTTATTTTTAAAAGTACTTTTATGTACATAAAATTTCTTTTATTGGATTTGTCCCAGCATTCTAGCCTGTTGAAATCCTTTCAGATCCTAACCCTGTCATTTAGTCTTTTCACTATTTTTCTCAGCCTTGTGATATTTACAAACTTGATAAGACTTCCTTTTTCAATAGTTCTCAAGTCATTTGCAAAAATGCTAAATAGTCTAAGAACAAGCAGACTTTTCTAAGATAAACTGTGTGGAATGATGGAGACATCATTCTAAAATGACACTAAACCACTGATAAGGACTTTCCTGGTTCGACTAGTTCTAAATCAATGTATTTGTCCTGTGCCCTAGCCCTATGTCAATTTCTTTTGTCCACAAGAATAAAATGAGAGATTTTGTGTCAAATGCTTTGAAAGAAATCTTGATAGATTACAACTGCAGAATTCCCATGAATTATCAGTCTAGTAACTTCGTGAAAAAATGAAGTTAATTTAAGCTGGCATAACTTGTTCTATGTGATTATCCCTTTCTTTTATAGATGATCACCTACCTCTTTAATGAGACATGCTAGAATTTTGTCAGTCATAGAAATTGTGCTTACTAACCAGTAAGGTTCACCCTCCACATCTTCCCTGTTTTTGAAAATTTTTATATATGCTCTTCCCTGGCTTTATGGCATATTTCCTGCTCATAATCTTTCAACAATCATAGCAGTATTCAGCAATCACACTTGCCAGATATTTTAGTGCCCTGAAATCAAGTTCGTCCAGTGAAAATGACTTGAGCTAATCAAGTACAGCTAAGTCTTCTTGGACTGCTAGCTGCTAAATCCCTATTAGCCATTTTTATTCCGTCATTTCTGTCCAAGGGTTACTTTCCTTGGCAAAGAAAACAGGAAAAAAAATGATAAACCGAGTAGATTTTCCTTCTTTCCACCATCCCATAGTATAACCCCATCTATCCTAGCCATCAATCCTATCACTTCTTTGATAATCTTTATTACTCCAGTATAGATTGCTGATCAATGATTTTCCTGTGCATTCACATTGACAAATTTAACAAAAATTCCCCCTTTTCTCAAATGGTATTTGAACATTGTTATTATTTATTTTTATGTTTTCTGAATTTCATTCTCAAAATCTTCTTAAACTTCTTGAGCTGTCTCCTCTAGAATGTTAGTCCATCAGGTGATATTTATCCTTTCTTCAGGCTCTAGGTGGCCACAGTGAATAGATTACCTAACTTAGAATTAGTAATACATCGTTCTGAGTTCAGATATGACCTCAAACACTTAACAAGCTGCATGACTCAATTTCTTCATCTATAAAATGAGATACAGAAGGAAATGGCAAACCACTTCAGTATCTCTACCAAGAAAACCCCTAAATATGGTCATGATGAGTTAGACATGACTGAAATGACTGAACAACAAAATCCTTTCTTCTAATCCTTTGAAATCTGGTCTTCCAAATGGTAGGATGAACATCAGATGATGCCAAGCTTTGTCATCTCTTTGTTGCTCACAAATTCTAAATACTGTTTTCCTTTTTCCCCCCAAATTCCTATCATTTACATACTGGCTATAAGTTCTTCCCCCTTGGTGAAAATCAGATGGAATATTCAGATTGTTATCATTCCCTTTGCTTTTTGAAATATGGTAATTAAAAGCACAAATGATTTTTCATTATTACTCTTAAATGAATTCATAAAAATCAGAAGATTAAGCTTTAATTTTTTGATTAGCATTTTAGTCATTGAGACAGGTCAAGAAATTATTAACTGTTCTGATTTGGGCAGGTTGAGAACTCTATCAGATGACTGAACAGGTAAATTTTCCCTTTACTACTATATCTTGTTTCAGTGTCAGGTTTGTGATCTATTTCCTCTTTCCATTCAGTTGATCTGAGGTATACTTCAATCACAATATTATTTTAATGTCTGTATTCAGTAACCACCTATATGTTCTCCATTATGTTTTCCTGTCTTTTTTCCTTCATCCTTCCATGAGTATCTTAATGTATAATAATCTGTTCCCCTTTGTCTATTTTGTTTGAATATTAAAGAAACATTCATTAGTAAATTTTTATTTACTCAGATCTCTTCTTTTCATACTCCTACCATTTTCTTTCACTGTAGAAGACAATGCATCTTGAATCATCCACTCTAGTACCAGGGGAATTTTCATATGCCCTCATCCCCCCAATATACTGGGTCAGGAAGAGGAGTAGGCATACAAATTGCTCTTTTGTGTGCTTCTATTCCTTCCTCTATCATCATCACTCAGCATCCTCTTCTTTGGTGATTCCATCTGTATATAGTATCCTGCATTACAGTCATTTCACCCCCAAAAAATGAGAAGAGTAGAGAGGCAGGGAGAGTGTCAATCTCTCTACTTTTTCAAGTACTTCAGCTAAGTCATTCACAGTTGATAATTCTTATAACATTGTTACTGTGTACACTGTTCTCCTGGTTCTGCTCACTTCACTTTGCATCAGTTCACACATGTCTTCCCAGGTTTTTCTGAAATCATCCTGCTCATCATTTCTTGTAGCACAATACTGTTCCGTCATAATCATATACTACAACCTGTTCGGCCATTTCACCAATTGATGTATATCCTCCCAATTTCTAATTCTCTACCATCACAAAAAGAATTTATATATATAAATTATACACACACACACACACACATCTTAAAAATAGGTCATTTTCCCTTTTCTTTGATCTCTTTGGGTTACAGCCTAGTAGTGGTATTGCTGGGTCAAAGGATATGCACAGTTTCATAGGGGGAGGTAGGGTGAAATGTGGAAAAAATTGCATCTAGTTCTGTGCCCAGTGCTAGCACAGCAGTCCCCTGTAGTTTCTTTCTGACCAGTTATCTGATTCCCTTACCCTGTCTGGCTTGAGAACTTCCAAAGATGCTGGTGCTGCTATCACCATCAGTAAATTTTACCTCTGGTATTGCATCCACATGGAATCTGTGCCAGCCTCCTCCCCTCCTTCCCCCCAGGCCATGTCATACACGTTTCCTTAAGAATTCTTAGGTTGTCTTAGGCTAGAAGAATGTCTCACCTTGACCTTTTCTTGTTTCTGCTCTTCCAGAATTCAATTTGAGGCATTATTTTAAAGTTTGGAGGGGAATTTGGGGAGAGTTTGGCTGTAGTACTTCCTTGACCTCCATCTTGCCTCTGCCAGAGCTTTTGCATTCTTAATAAAATATGAAGACTTCTGAATTCTGCAGCAACTTTTCAAAGATCAGATGTGGCACAGATGCACAGGACTTGAACAGGAGCCCTCTTGCATGTTTCTTAGCTTGAGCAGATCTTTCTACCCTTGAACTGTGATGTGACTCTGTTTTCACTAAAAATGCATAGAGACTTATTGCTTATTATTGTTGCTGGTGTTTGGGCCATCAGGGAAGCCCTACTTTTGGTCATTCTCTGTAGCAGTAGTTCAGTCTTTGCCCTTTGTCACTACAGGGTATATTTAAGCACTTAACCACAAGGAAAGTTCCAGAAGGCCTCTCTTCTTCCCTGTCTCTGGTACTTATTCCCAGAAAATCTTTCACCAAGCATTTCTGGAGACATCTCTCCTTTTGTGAGACAGCATAGAAGGCACTGAACTTGGAATCGAGAAGAAGGTAGGTTTTGAAAGTCAGAGGATATAGATTGGAATCCTGACTCCAATACTAATTACTTCCATGATCTTAGACAAGTTTCTTGGTCTCCCTGGGATTCATTTTCAATGAAGAAATGAGCTAGATAACCTTTAGGGTCCCTTTCTTTGCTAGATCAATGGGTTTTAATCCTACCTTAGATATTTACTATTTATATGACCTTGAGCAAGTCACTCTATTGTCTTCAGTTTCCCCTTCTATCAAATGGCAAAAATAATTGCACCTTCCCAGAGGACCTGAGCAGCTAGGTGGTGCAGTGGATGGAGTGACTGCCTGAACTCTGAAAGTTTCAGCTTCATGAGTTCAAATCTGGCCTCAGACAGTTATTAGTTATGTGACCCTGGGCAAGTCACTTACCCCTGTTTGCCTCAGTTTCTTCATCTATAAAGTGAGCTGGAGAAGGAAATGACAAAACCACTCCAATATCTTTGCTAAGAAAACCCCAAGTGGGATCATGGAGAATTGGACGTGACCGACCAAAGGACTTAACAACCTCTTACAAGACCATTGTGAAAACTGAATGAAGTACTCTATTTTGCGAATCTTTGAGTTGATCAACAAGTATTTCTTAGATACCTAGTAAGTGTCAGGTACTAGAGATACAAATACAATAAATGACACCATCACTACTTGTAAGGAGATTACATTCTAACAGTAGAGATAATACATATATGTACAAATAAACACAAAATACACAAAGAAAAAATACAAAGTACTTTAAATACAAGGTAGTTTGAGAGAGAGAGAAGGCTATTTTTCTTTGATGAAACCTGGATTTTCTTTCAGGGGGTAGTGAGTTCTTAAGTAATGATTATGAGAATTGTATGTATACATGGAGAGTACAGGAGAAGAATGAGAATAAGAAACAGGGTAACCAAACAAAACTTCGGTTTCTTTTAACTTCTTCAGTTTTTATTTACAATTTTTACAGTTTCCTTTTTTAATTTTCTAGACCTTAATTAGAGTCCAATTTATTCTGGGAGAAAAAGCATGCTAGAGTGCTTTGAATCTTGATGGAATCTGCAGGGCTCTGTGGGTAGATTCCTGCTCAGCCATTCTTTAGCAGTTGCCCTGTTTGGGGCAGAATTTCTATCTGCAGAGGGGAACTGTATTCTCTCAGCCTCACTTCTTATCAGGACCCAAGCACAAAAAGGAAAAAAAAAAATCAAATGCAAGATTCCACCCCCTTGAATCCAACTAACAGCTGAATTATAAACCAGGGTGAGGAGAGCACCAGACTGGCGATTAAGATGTCTTTTTCCCCCAATGGCTTTTACTGTTGGGTACAATGCCAATGTGGAAATCCAGAAAATCATGAGGAGAGAGAAACCAGAAGAAAATGGGCTGCAGGTTGCTGGAACCCACCTAGCCACACTAATTGCAACTCCTAATCTTAGGTTAAGAGTAGGAGTTACAAGAGGGAGGCTATTTGTAAAACCCCCAAGAAGACCTCCCACCCCTAAATCCTTTAGCTACATTAGGTCTGGAAATTTTACAGGGATTTTTTTTAAGTGTCCCTATTGAAATCAGAACTCTTATCGCTCTGGTTTGGCTCCATGCCTCACTTTAGGTTCCCCAGCTAATCTCCCTGCTAAGCTTCTCTCTTTTACAGAGAGCTTTTTAATCTAAGGGCTCAAGCCTCCCCACTTGCTTAAACAAGGGAAGAGCAGGCAAAATGAACAGGAAATTAACTCTCTGTGTACCACTGTCCAGAGTGAAGATGCCATCTTCTTAAGAACAAAGGATCCAAATTGTGAAGCACGTTTTATTTTAGAGTGTCCCTAAAAATTAGGCTTTTTAGGAGGAAAAAGGAGACATCTTAATACTTTCGGGATACTCCTAGGGCCAGGTCAAGTAAGCAGCTCCAGTTTCTTCAAGAAATTTTTATATAGGAAGATGTTGGGGTCTTTTTCCATCTCAGTTACTTTCCTTCAGACTCCCTCTAGTTTATCAGTGTCTTTCCTAATAAGTCATACCCAGTCCTGAACATAGTCTGACCAGGATCAAGTACATACAGTGGGACTCTCACCAGAGAGCTTCAATAAACTCCTGCTTAAAAAAATTCTTCTGCTTGTCTGGGATTGAGAAAATCACAGCATTACTGAATCTCAAAGCCTACCCAGGCCAATTTGGACCTGAACAGAAATCCTCTATAACACCACAGTTGTCAATTTCAAATAGAAACCTATAGGGCTACATATTGACTTGGAAAACCACAAACTAACATTATCTGTGTTTTATTAAAACATTTTCCAATTAGATTTTCATCTGGTTCCACAGTACTCAGGAGTTTTGCAATTGTGGCCAATAAGCTATAGTTTGACACTTTTATTTTACATCATAACCAATAAGTGGTTGTCTAGTCTTTGATTAGTTTCTTATAGTGTGGAGGAAGTTATTTTATTCCCAAGCATCCCATTCTATTTTGAGTGAACTCTAATTGTTAGAGAATTTTTCTTTATGTCAAGTTTAAATTTGTCTTTTTCTAGTCTATATTCATTTTCCAAGTTCTGTCTTATGGTCCCCAACTAAAAAAAAATTGAGTCCCTCTTCTTCATAATGAAGGCTCTGAACTACCTGGAGAGCTGTCAGTTCCATTCAACTAATGCTTCTCTTTTCTGGGCTAAATATAGCAAGTTCTTCCAATTAATTCTCATATGAAACAAGCAATCTTAAGAATTTTTAATTCTGCTTGACGGTTTTTTTTTGGATGCACTCCCACTTATCAATGTTTTTCCTAAATTACTACATATGTGATCAGACCAGAGCACAGTATAATGGGACTATGACTTTCTTAGTCCTGAATCCTGTGCTTTTCTTACCAAGATAGTAACCTCTGTTCTTTGAGGACTTAGAGTTTTCCATACAAGAAGCAAACAGTCAGTAATGTTAAAAGACATTTTTTAAAAAGTCTTTCTTACAGGCACCTTTTGTCTCACATAAGGGAATGAATTTTTAGAGACATCTATAGTGATATGAAGAGGAGACTTAGGAAAGTAGAATAAAAGGATAGATCAAGGATTATAGTAACCCTGTTGGACATGGGGGGGGACAAACCAGAAATTCCTGCTACTGAAGAAGGTGAAGGTAACAACCATTAAGCATCTTTCATGTGACTCCCACTGTGCTACACATTTTATAAATATAATCTGATAGTCATAATAACTGTAGGAGGTAGGTGATATTATTATCCCTTTTTACAGTAGAGGAAAACGAGGCCGACAGACAGAAGTTAAGTGATTTGTTTGGGTTCTCACATCTGTATTTGAACTCAGGTCTTCCTGACTCCAGGTTCATTGTTGCATCCATTGGGGCTTAGAGTGTTGATCATTTGAGCTTAAGAATTCTGGACTGCAGTAAGGCTAATGCTAATCAGTCTAGCACTAATATTGCCAGTCTGCAGAATTACCTAAGGAGGGAGTGAACCAGCCTAGATTGAAAACAGAGCACATCAAAACTTCTTCCCAATTGGCAATGGGATTAGGATTGGCCATGAGTGGCTAATCTATTTCCAGCCTGGACAAGACCCAGATAGCAATAGAAAATCTCTTTTTTTGTTTTGTTTTGTTTCTTCTTTCTCCCTTTGGTTCTAATTCTTCTGTACATTATGATTAATGTGAAAATATATTTAATATGAATGTATACGTAAAGCCTATATCAAATTGCATGCCATCTTGGGGAAGAGAGAGGAGAGCAAATTTAAAATTCAAAATGTTGTGGAAGTAAATGTTGAAAACTAAAAATAAATTATTTTTAAAAAGCCACAGCAAAAACCAACGAAACAAAACAAAAAAACACAATCAAAGACATGACTAGGCTATGTTCTAGACTAGACTAGACTAGAATCCCAGAGGGAGCAGAATGCATAGTCTTGGCCTTGGGTACAATATTTGAGTCTGTTGGGAGAACAAAGAAAATCAACAATCCATGAAAAAGGTCTGGTTATGACAGGCTCTTTTCATGTCTCCCCAGTCTGGAATAGGCATATATGGGTCACTCTCTCACAGAACAGGTTCCTTAAGCAAAGGGGAAGAGGTCAAAGTGTTGATTTTCTAGAAGGGGGAGGTCTCACTAGAATCCATCACATAACTTCTCACCTCTGATGCCACATGCATGTGGCATAAGAACATCAGAACACCAGAATTTCAATTTAGTGAGCTATAAAAAGTAGAGAAATTGAACTGTCCCAGAAAACATCTAATCATGGCCCAAATGGCAAAGGTGGTGACTTTAATGATAACACCTGCTGGAAATATATCCCATCACCCATCTGGTTGAAAATGAGAGAACCAAGGAGTCACATGTTAAAATTTTTTTAAAATGTACAAAAAAAGATAATGCATTGCTTTCAGGTAGCAAAAATATGTTATTTTTAAATAATAGGTTTGTTTTTTTTTAATGATCAACTTGGTTTGAGAGTAGGAAGACATCACTCATTGAATATGAATGCACAATTGAATAGCTATAGACTATGAGTTCCTTTTCCTAAGTTCTTTAGCTTGGTGATTCTCATCATATTCATATCAAAGGCAGTATCAAGCAAACTATATGCTTGTTAATAATATTTGTCACTTATTTCTAGGAATTTCCCATAGAGAATGATGTTCCTATCATGGGATGCCTTTGTGTAGATTACAAACCTGAGAACATTTCTGAGGTTTCTGAATGAGGCTTAGAATCACTCTAGAGTTTGTCTTAACTATATACACAGAACAATCCAAGTGGATGAAGATTTCCTATTGTCATAATTATGCCATTTACTCATTTTGAAAACATAAAGCTAATCAATCAATACACCCACAAGAGGATAAGATGAAAATTAAATAATGTGATGATGTTACTACTTTACCTACATAACCCATACCATAGAATTCACAGAATCTAGAGTTGGAAGAAATCTTAGATATGACTCTAATCCCTTTTCTGGACTCTGCTAGATTCTTTTGAAATTGATATGTGTGAAGTTCAACACAGCAGATTGCTGACAGTTTCTTGGTTAAGACTAAAATGTGCTAACCATTTTTTAGAGCTGCTGTGTCCACAAGAAACAGATGCTTCTTGGAACTGGCAACATGAAGATTTATAACGTTCAAGATAATAAGGTGAAGTAGAAGATGAGCATCTTGGGTACAGTTTTGAAAAAAATTTCATTGGACCATCTGTATTCCCTTTTAGTCCCCAGATCACTTTTGAATACAGGAAAACATTAGTTTCAGACAGAGATGGCTTTTTATCATCTCTGCAGAGACCCACTGGGAAATTATGGGCTTGTTATGATAAATGTCATCTACCCCTGTATATGTTCTCTAATAAGTGTTATAAGAAGAAACATCTGACATATTTGGATGATAAATTTGATGCTGCCCTTGATCAATCTCACTCTTACTTTCTGTATATTGAGAGATAACAACAACAAGATGCATTGGATCAAAAACCAGGTCAAATTATTTCAAATCAGCTCATTTCTGAACTGGAAAATATCAGTTCAAATATCCCCCCAGACTGCAAGGTCTGTATAGGTCTGCTTAGGCAAAAGGAAGTGGAGGGTTACATTACTTAAATTAAGCAGTCCTCAAGAGGTCAGGGGAAAAGTTTGTTTTATTTGCTGAAGTCATCACCTAACACATTACCTATAAATGTTTTTGATTAGAAAGATAAATTGAACTAAAGTCTCTGCTCAAAAAAGAAAAGAAAGAGTTTATGGATTAGGAATTTATATCAAGCATCTTTCCATCCAAAAAATAACTGCTAACCCCCTTTCTTCTGTTTCCCCATATACAAAACTGATTTCTCTGGTAGGTAATTTTTTAAAGATGGAAATAGGTTTAGGAATGTCTTGAGTTAACTAATTGGGAATATATCTTTAATAGGAGACTGAATCTAAGAAGATAAAATTTAATATAATTGAAGGTATCCTAGTGTTTGCTTCTTTTTAAATCAATAACACAGATACAGCATGGAAAATGTATGACTGGATGACATTTTTTTCTTTTGGGAGGAAGATGGAGCATAGTGGATTTTAAGTTCAATATAAGTCATAGTTTGGATTAGCACCCCAAAAAAGCTAATGTGCCCTTACATTATAGCATTAGACACACAGGGAGTTGGTAACTCCAGCGTCTTCTGCCTTGGTGTGATCAAATGTGAAATATAATATTCAGTTCTGGACAAGATTTAATAATTTAGGAAAGATGGTGACAAGATGGTGGTGTTCCCAGAACAGGATGACCAAGTTGTTGGATAGAACAAAAGAAGGAAGGAAGGAAGGAAGAAAGGAAGGAAGGAAGGAAGGGAAGAAAGGAGGAAAGGAAGAAAGGGAAAGGAAAGGAAAAGAGGGAGGAAAGAAGGGAGGGAGGGAGGAAAGAAGGAAGAAAATAATTTCTAAGGGCCTACTACTATGTTCCAGGCACTATGTTAAGCATTTTTCAAATTATATCTCTTTTAATTCTCACAACAACCCTGGGATGTGGGAGCTATTATCATCTCCATTTTACATTTGAGGAAACTGAGGTAGACAGTCATTAAGTGACTTGCCTAGCGTTACACAGCTGATAAATATTTAAGGCCAAATTTGGATTCTGGTCTTCCTGACTTCATGCCTGGGGTTCTGTCCACCTAGCTGCCTTGGATGATGCCACATGGGAGATGAGGATAATTGACTTTAAACATTTGAAGGTTTGTCAAGTGGAAGAGTGACTACATTTGTTTTGTTCAAATGCAGGGATCAGAACTGGCAGCCATGAGTCAAAGTTACAGAGAGACACCTAAGCTCTTTCTAGCTCAAAATCCTGTGAAACTTGTGAAGAGGCAGATTTTGGCTCAAGAGAAAAAGCAACTTCTTAACACTTCAGTCACACAAACATAAAATGGAGTAGTTTGGGAGATAATGAGTTCAATGGACATTTCAAGCACAGAATGGATGACTTTTGACAGGGATTTTGAAAGAATAATTCTGTAAGTACTATGTAGCTGAAATATCTTCTGAGATCCTTCCCCTCTCTGAGATTAGCCTTAGTAAAAGACATTTGAGTTTATAGTCTATATTTTTGCAAGTTCTAAAGCAAATATAATAAAAGCATAAGCCAGAGAGTTTCATATGTATGTTTCACAGTAATGTCTCTGGGATAGATAAGCAAATCATAAACACCTCGGTGATAGCTATAAATCCTGCATTAATCAACATCTACCAGATTTAAGTTAGTGAAAAGAATATAGAACTTGTAGCTAGGAAAAACCAAGTTCAGACACTGACTTTACTATTTAGTACCTCTGTGACACTTCTCTGGACCTCATTCCTCTCACCTTTTTTTTTTTAATTTTTGGAGGTAGTCTAAGTTAAATGACTTGCCAAGGGTCACAGAGCTAGTAAGTGTATGAGGCTGGATTTGAACTCAGGTCCTCCTGACTCTAGGTCCTGTGCTCTATCCACTGTGTCACCTGGCTGCTCCTCTTCCCATCTTTATAATAAAGAAGAAGCATGGCATACTAGAGTGCTGGACTTGGATTCAGGAAAACCTGAGTTCAAATCCCACATCAGACATATACTAACTCTATGACTCTGGACAAGTTCATTGATCTAAGTTCTCTCAGCTGGAAGGGTAATACTAGTAGGTGCAGCTAGGTGGTGCAGTGGATAGAGTACAGGCCTTGGAGTCAGGAGGACCTGACTTCAAATCTGGTTTCAGACACCAATGATCTGTATGACTGCACAAATCATTTAACCTCTGTTTGCCTCGTTTTACTCAAATGGAAAATGAGGAGAATAATAGCACCTAGCTCACAGGGTTGCTGTGAGGATCAAATGAGATAACATTTGTAAAGTGCTTAATATAGTGCCTGGCACCTAGTAAATGCTATGCAAATGTTCATTCCTGCCCTGTGCCTTTCTCCCTCTCCTCCCCATTATTTGATCCTCCTCACACCAAACTCTATTTTCTTCTGCCAGGAATGAATCACTCCTCTCTCATACTCTCCCTCTTTACAACAAAGGCATCAGCATTGTAGACAGAACTTCAACCATCAATCAATAAATGACTGAACCTTTATTAAGTCCCCACTATGTGCCAGACATTGTGCTAAGCTGGAAACACATCCTGACTTCTTCCTTATTCCTTGCTAAGAATTTAAAAAGTCTCTTAGGAGTATACTTATAAGGTGAATGATGAAGACACTATCAAGTTAGAAGAAATGCTTGGTGTCCATAGGAAAACCAGTGATAGCCAGATGAAGGATAATGTTGCAGAATGACTATTTAAAAACAGAGCAGGAATTCAAAAGACAATGCATTACCTTTCATCCCTCTGACTTGGTTTCTTTGGAAGTATCTAACAAAGGGGAAAAAAAGATATTCAACTGAATTAATGAGTATAGGTCTTTGAACTCTGGTGCTAAAAACTGCATTTGTACCATCTCCTCTGAGTGTTTTTGAATATTTGGAAAAACAGCATAGCTACTATTTCGCTGCCAACTTTCAGCTTCTTACATAGGATATTCCATTTCTGTAGATTTCTTCTTTAATATGTAACTTAGAAAATAATAAAAGAAAGATATGAAAAAAGTCTATCAACGTACTCATCTTCCTTATGTTTTCCTTTCCCTCCTTCCCTCAATATACTCCCCAAACTCCCCCCCTCCCTCCCCCCCCTTTATTCTACATGTGCTTAAACACTCTTACTTACAATGAGCCTACCCATTTCTAAAGTCTTCCTTTCTCAACCCCCACCTCATCCATCCCTCTTAATTGTTATCTCTGTGATTCCTTAACAGGCTTTACATCCTCCCTTTGCCAAAAGCAGACATGACAGATTACTTACAATGATTGGGGGTGGGTCAGGGAATTTAAGACTTCTTTTTGAATTAAACTCACATATTTTCTTTAATATATACTACATGGTTAGGGAATATTTTTTCTTGTTTGCATCTGTGTCTGGTTAGAATGGTTCAAACAGCTTTCAAATTAATCATCCTAATTCTGAGATCTAATTCCACTACTCAAAAACTTTAGTGCTCCACTTCTAATGGAAGAAGGTTCAGTCTCCTTAACCTAGCATTCAATACCTCCCTGAACATGACTTTGGCTTTATTTCCTTCATTCCTTTCTTTCCTTCTTTCCTTCTTTCTTTCCTTCCTTCTTTCTTTTCTTCTTTCTTTCCTTCTTTCCTTCTTTCTTTCTTTCTTTCTTTCTTTCTTTCTTTCTTTCTTTCTTTCTTTCTTTCTTTCAGTGATGCAGTGCATAGAATGCCTGGTCTAGAGTCAAGAAGACTTTATCTTCTCCAATTCAAATCTGGCCTCAGAAACTTAGCTGGGTGACCCTGGGCAAGTTGCTTAATCCTGTTTGTCTCAGTTTCCTCATCTGTAAAGTAAGCTGGAGAAGGAAATAACAAACCACTCTAGTATCTTTGCAATGAAAACCCCAAATGGGGTCACAAAGAGTTGGACATAATTGAAAGTGATCCAGTAACAACCATCATCCTTCTATCACATTCTTGGTAGAGTAAGACGATGAATGAACATCTTGTCAAATCCCCTTATTTTATAGATTAGAAAATAGAGGCTCAGTGATGTTCAATAACTAGCAGAAGGTACCCCAGGTAGGAAGTAGCAAAAGCAGCATTTGAACTCATAGCCTCTGACTCCACATGGAGTACTCTTTGGGTTTCCTCTCTGGCTCTATACCACTGTCCTCTGCTGTCTGTATTATATATTGCATTCCAATGGACAACCTGACATGTTTCATTCTTTTCCATCTCTGTCTGTATACTCTTCTTATGTATTTAGTGCTTCTGATTTTCCAGACTTCGACATCATGTCTCTACTAGAATTTTACTCCAGAACCTCCCACATTGCTTGGGGCCTCCTCATCCTGGAATATCCATCTGCCATACCAGCCCCCTTTTTCTAATGTTAAGTTCCTTCCAGAGAAAAAGAGAAAGGGAGTGCCTCGGATACTTACTAGCTGAGTGACAAGTCACTTAATCTCTCTCAGACTCACTCTTCTCATCTGTGATTGGGGCTAATAATAGCACCTACCTCCCAGGGTTGTTGTGAGGACCAGAGGAGATAACATATATAAAGTATTTTGCAGCCTTTGAAGCACTGTATAAATGTTAGCTATAATAATCATCTCCATTATCATCATCATATTGTCATCACTAGCATATAGAAAGTTCTCAACAAATGTTTTTGTGAAATTCATTGAAATGAATTCATTGTGTGTACTAGAGGCTCCATGTCTTAGTCTCCAAAGCTATGAGCAGTTGAGAGTTGGGGAAAATAAAAAGGATGTGATATAACCTTTGGCCACTGGCCACTGGATACTTGAACTGTGGAGCTTTTTTAGAGTAACCATGGGGTGGGGTCAGTTAGGACTACAAGGAGACTGATATTAAGACATCTGGGTAGGTCCTAGCATTAAAGGAAAACTTAGGAATTTGGTGCTAGACCTCACCTTCTCTTCAAGGTGCAAGGCATGGGCCTGGAAACAAATAAAGACTAATGCTTCTAAAAATCAGTGTTTTCCTCTTATGGATCTATCACAGGCAAAGAACTTCAATTGCTTATTTTCTCTGTAAGCTCATCACTTGGGGAACAGAAATGAAGGTAAAAGCAGGATAGACTTAAAGAGGAATTATTTCTGCCCACTTTGTTTCCTTGATCAAGCCCTCTTTTTGCCTTTGACCCTTTCATTTCTGGTTCCAGTGGTTAGGAAGTGTGCCACTCTCCTCAATCTCCTGCTTCACCTCAGCTTTGGAAGGGCCCCCTGTTACTTATGAATGAGTTCACTAGAAGTCTTAGATTTCCTCCTTGTAAGAACCAGCTATCAACTATTAATTAACACGAACTTATTAAGCACCTGCTATACTCTGTGCTAAGCAAAGGGAATATTGAGAACAAGCAATGGAACAAACCCTACTCTTTTCTTTTAACATTATTTAAAGTTTTGAGTTCTAAAGTCTATCCTTCCCTCTTTCCCCTCCCCCTCCCTAAGATAGTAAGTAAGCAATCAGATACAGGTTATACTTGTGCAATCATGTAAAACATTTCTATATTAGCCATTTTGTACAAGAAGACTTGAATAAAAGGAAAAAATGAAAGTTAAAAGTAGCATAGTAAAATAGTGATAGTAATAGTAAAAAAATGCCTTAGTCTTTATTCAAACAATATCAGTTCTTTCTTTGGAGGTGGATAGTATGATTCATTATTAGTCATTTGGGATGGTCCTGGATCTTTGTATTGTTGAGAATAGCTAAGTCATTCACAGTTCTTTATTGAACAATATTGTGTTTACTGTGTACAAGGTTTTCCTGGTTCTGATCACTTCACTATTCATCAGTTCATGTTAAGTCTTTCCAGATTTTTCTGAAATCATCCTGCTTGTCATTTCTTATAGCACAGTGATATTCCATTGCAATCATATACCACAGCAATGATCCCTATTCTTAAGGAGTTTATATTCTAACCTAGAACACAGGCAGTCGTCTTATGGACACCTGCTATTGGTTGAAAGGAAAGAGTGTGAATAGCTCAATGGATATATCAATTGTTTTAAAACAAATTACAGGAATGTCTAGGTGATGGAGAGCATCAATCTCCTCTATGTGTAAGCAGCATTGGGCTCCATTTGAACTTTTATGGCATGAAGAAGCAATTTATAGACTCAAAAGTGGTTCCTGGGTTAGTCAATGTCTACCTTAATTGGAAATTATTGTATAACTCTAGAGCCTTTCATGGCTCAGAGAGTATCTCTGGTTCACCTCCTCTTCACACACACACACACACACACACACACACACACACACACACGCACACACACACATCATAGAGGTCAAGTGACAACCAAATCTACACAGTTAGATTAGAGAAGGAGCTACAAGAAACCAGGACCCTTTATATTCAGGCCAAAGGTCTTTCTGCCATACATCATGATGTTCATTTAGACAAATTAACTAATTCATTAACCTATTAAAATGATTCATCTTTCACTAAAAATGGCTGGGACTGAACAGTAAGCACCCCAATATACACAGGGGGACCTCCTTCCACAGGCTCTTAGATCTGCATTCATAAAAGCAAAGGAATATTCAAGGGGTTAACAATCACTTTAATCAAGCACAGGCATCAGAGAAAATCAAAATCAAAATTTCAGAGAAATCAAAAATAAATCAACAGACAGTGCCTCCAAACTTCCTGTCCATTACTTACATAGACATATCTGACCCTTACATATATACACAGTTACCAGAGAGGGAAGCATCAACTTCTGGGTTTTAGCTGGGGAGCTTCTTAATTGCTTTCTGGAGTCTCTCTGGTCAAAGAAACACTTTCAGTCAGTAAGAGGCCAAAGTAAAAGCTCACCCTCAGAGTATTTATTCACTTTTTAGAGCCAGAGGGCATAACACTCTTACCCAGTGCCTCAATAGAAAAAAACAAAAGATACTTAGGACCCTTCTACAAAACAACTTGCCTAATCAAGCTTCCCACCCTTGGCAGTCCCATCAATGGGTGGGAAAGATTCTCCTTAATCACATTATTCAATCAGAGGCATTTTTAGAAAAACAAAAACAACAAAAGATCCCAATCTGATTGCCATTACAACAAGTTGGCAAGATACTCAGCCTAAAAGAAGTTGGACGTCTGAGACATTTGGTTTTCAATCATGGAACATTGGAAAAACATCAATACCAAATATCTTTTCAAGGTTTCTATTATTATTTACATAGGTACACACAAACACACACATACAGTCATGAATCATAGGGTTCTCCCTCCCTCCAATGAAAGAAGTCCAATCTTCCTTTCAATTCATTTTCTTTTTCACTTCTAGCCACAATTGGATAAAGCCCATCCATTGCATGAAATGATATCACATAGAGAGAGAGGGAACAAAGAACTTAGCTTTTTCCATGCTATCATACTTGCAGAGAAGTCCTACTTGGAGTCAGTGTTAGCTTAGGTGAAGGGTTGGGTCATGTCTCATTTCCCCCAAACCAGTTCATCCATTTCAGCCTCTGAAGCTGAAGGAATTGAATCCTGAAACATGTTTTATTGCTGTTTCTTTAGGATAGTGAAGGAGTTTTGGAATTTACCGTCCCCCCAAAGCTGTAGAAGTTAAAAGCCCACTGTGGACTTCAAAATCAAAATCATCTGTTCAGGGGAGGATTGAGATTTCCTGTGGAAAGTACAAACTTTAAAGGTTTCCATTTTCACTGCTCATCTAAAATAATGTAGGATTTATGATTTCATACCATATGCAACCCAAAAAACCTCCTATTAGTTGGTAGGTTGTTCCTATAGGTTTTGTGACTGCTGGTGTTAGAGTAGATAGTAGGGGTCCAGATGTGCTGAAACAGATGTCTTTGAATCTCCTATGAAACAGGAAATTTGGGAGCATGAATGAAGTTTGTAGTCAGGCCCCAAGTTCATTCCAATTATTTTAATTGATGTTATTAAATAGATGCTATCTCCGTGGCAGTGTTAGCTCATTTTAATTTACCAATGTTGGTATCACTGTTAAATGGATTTGGCTCTAGGACATCACCAGTGTTACACAACATGACATTTTCCTATGGGATGGAGAATAGATCCTAATTGACTCCCCTCTAGTCACCACCAGCTGGATAATTCTATAGTTAGGACCTTTTTCTATATATGTGTTTTATTCCTAAGAAAATAACCAAGATGAACTCCAGCTAAAACAACTATCCTTCCCTGGAGAATTTCAGCCTAGAGTTCAACAAATTGCTCCAAATCATAGAATTTGTATTCAATTTATGTTTTGTGGCCCATGCTCCCATGATGTACACATGTGCACATATAGCTACATACATACTCAGACACAAATATGCCCCTGTAAAAGTTCAACAGGTAAGCTTTGTTTCGACTTGAAAAGTTGCAGGACTAAGGAGGCAGCAAAGTGGATATAGGGTTGGATTTGAAGTCAGAGGACTTGAGTTCAATTTCTGGCTCAGGTCTTTTTAACCTGTGTGAGCTTTGTTCAGGCGTTTTCCTGGTTTCAGGCATTTACAGCTTCATCATCTGTAAAATGAGGAGATTGATCTTGATGGCTTCTCATGTCCTTTCTAGCTCCAGATTAATGATCCTGAAAAGTCACTTAGCCTCTCCAAGCCTCAGTTTTCTTATGTGTAGAATGAGGGGAGAAGACTATCAGATGGCCTCTAAATTTATGATCCTATGAAAAAGCAAAGCAGTCATTCTAAAGCAACATAACAGATTGACTCTAATGGAGATCTAGATGGAATGTTTACAAAAACTTAAATAAAGAGCTAATTTTTTTTATTTCCATTGCTGCCTTGCCTGTTCAAATAAAAGACATTTTCAGACATAGTAGAGAGCTTGACTCAAACCTGGTAGCTATAAGGCTTTCCATTCTTGAAGAAGCTCTAAAAATACACTAGGCCAATTATTTGGTAGAAGTCAATGAATGTATTTGAATTCTATGAATTCTATGAATGAATTCTATGAATGTACTTCATAGAAAAAGTTCAAAAGTTTGCAAGGAGAGAGTGGGATAGTACAAATATTGACCCTGAAGTTTAGATAGATTTGGTTTTGAGACCTGTCTCATGGTTCCATGAATCACTGGTTGTGTGACTATATATTGTCCTTCATTCTCGAAGAGGACCGTGACCTCAGAAAGATGACATGACTTGCAGTTGACTTTAATTTGAGTGAGGAAGAGCTGTACAGGCTCACCAATCTCACTTTCTCCTCTAGAGCTATCTGGGTCTAGCCCAGGATGCATTGGAAGACCCTAGCCCTTTTAGGTTAAGGTCTTTTCAGATTCTCACTTTGAGTGAGATAACCCCTGTTCGGTGAATTGGCATCTTTAGGTAACTACTCAAGAAATGCCCACTTTAATAAAAAAATAAATCAAACTTGGAGGGAAAGACCCTCAAGGTTCCTGGCCAAAAGAGAAACAGTTACTATTTAGTAATGTGCACATACACACACACATATACATGTATATGTACATATATGTATACATGTACATATATCTGTGTATATATCTACATAAATCTTTATCATTTGTATATCTATCTACCTATCATTTATCTATCTCTGAAAGGGAATATGACATAGCAGATATAGTGCTGGACTTAGAGTCAGGACTTTTGAAGACCTTTGTTTAAAAATTCAGGAAGGTAGGTGGTGCGGGGAAAGAATTCTGTACCTGGAGTCAGCAAGAATTTAGTTCAAATTTGACCTCAGATTGTATGGCCTTGGACAAGACTCAGCTTATGTTTGCCTCAGTTTCCTCCACTGTAAAATGGGTATCATAATAACGCCCACCTCTTAGGGTTGTCATGAGGGCTAAATGACATTTTTAAAACACTTAGCACAGTGCCTGGCACAAAGTAGACACTGCATAAGTACTAGCTACAATAATAATTATTATCATTATTAGATGCTTTCCGAATGACTCTGGGCAAGTCATTTAACTTTCATGCATCTCAATGTCCTCATTTTAAAAATGAGAGTTGCATTCTATTACCTCTAGGTCCCTTCCAGTTCTAAATTTTTGATTCTCTGATTTCCCTTTCTCTGTAACAATTCTAACCTTTAGTATATCATATAGGACCACAACCAAGTTAGGAGTTCATTTTTCCTGAATATAGAAAATGTCTTCCAAGGCTCTCAAATCCTTTTAGGGAGTTGGCAACACTCATCCCCCTTTTCTTCATGCTCATTGTTTCTGTCATCAACATCACTGTTGTTTTCCTCAGAAAGCATCTCTTAAACACCCACTTTTGCCTAGATCTCAGGAGCAACACAGAAAGTACAGGCTGGAATGGTCTTTACCTTTGAAGACCTTACAGCCTGAGACCAACACCTCTGAAAGCAGAAGCACGGATAGTCTGGGAAGGCATAAAGCACAGGGGGGTCTGCATGCAGCTCGGAACATTCCCAAGTGCAACTTGGACCAGATTAAAATATAATTGGGAAATATTTCACAAAGTAAGTAAAAATACAATAAAACATGGAGAACATTACATTTTAAAACAAAGTCAATATGGGGTCCATTGGGATCTTTATCCAGGTTAGTATTCCCTGTTTCTCAGCTCTAGTGGGTTGCCTGCCTAGGCTGAATCAGCCACAGTTTACTTTCCTAGGTGAGGAAGACTTAGGAAAGAGACCACAGAGACCATTAGACTGAAGGCCATGATGATTCCTTGTTGGAGAAGGGGAATAAATACTTAGTCAAGAACTTTGTTCAGCACTATTTATTTAAGGAGCATTGGATAGGCCTGGTGAGAGTGATATGAAACTCTGAAATATCATCCCGATCCTTGAACTTAAGTAAAATTTTAATTAATCAATTTAATTAAATAAATAAAATTTAGTTGAGGCAAGGCTAATTATTTTAAATCTAGAAAGATTTTGGCACCATGTGGATGAGGGAGAGAAGACTAGACAGAGAAGGGAGGGAGGAGAATCCACAATCTGTAGTCAGAGTCACCTGATTTCAGAGGTCATTTTGTCGAACATGTACTTGAATAGGATTCTCATATATAGCTTTATTTAAAAGTGTTCATAAAGCTTCTGTTTAAAGAACTCCGGTGATGGAGAACTCATTTCTTCTTGAAGCAGCTCATTCAGCTTTAGTGTAGCTCTGCTAATTATCACACCAGCACAAATGTCTCCAAGGCTGCGAGACAAGATGGATTTCTCTGAGAGCTCAAAGGGGGTGTGTGTGGCTTTGTGACTGCTGTGACACTGGGCCTTTCTCACTCCATCCTCCCCCTACCCTACCCATTCTTCTCATGGTTCTAGGCTAAGGAAGATCTTAGAGAAAATAAATTCATAGGTCATTGAGTCTAACATTTTCATGTCACAGCTGAGGAAGCAAGCTCAGGACAGCTACGTAGTGTTCGCTGAAACTTCAGTCTGGACCTAATGAATCCTAGCACTGCCTTTTTCCAGAAGACCTGAGTTCCAATTCTGCCTCCCCCATTTAGCTATGGAAAAGATCATTATATCCCTCGGGGCCTCAGTTTCCTCATTTTATAAATGCAGATATGAATATACCATTATCTGCCAGCATGGTTGTGAGGATCAAATCAGATATCTCAGATAAGATACTTTATAACTCTAGAAGTAATAAGAAATATAAGCTATTATTATTGAGAAACTCTCATTTGCCCTCTGACTCATGAAATGAGAAATTCATGGGCATAATTATTATTCATTAGCACTGTACTTGGCACATACTATATGCCTAATAAAAATTTTTATTGCTTGATTAATAAATACTGTTATGTAGAAAATACTTATGTAGAATTATGGTGAGCACAAAGAAGCTTGCTTGTAGTCAAAGGTGTACTGGTAAATGTTTAATAACTGACTCCCCTAAAAATGTCTACAATGCCCACCTTTAACTTTAATTTGCATTTTTAAAGTTTAAAGTCAGCAAAACAAACAAAAAATCAAGCCTTAATTCGTAGATTGGTGAGTTCCAAGATGTAAATGCTCACCTTGAAAATGTACCAATGGATTCTAGGTTCTTGGTGCTCCCTAGTACAGTTCTACAATACACACTTGCTACAGCCCATCTGAAGAGACAACGCATTAACAAAGGGAAACACACACAAAAAAGCAGGGCGTTCTATGAGTGCTAGAGGATCAGTGTTTCCTTTCATTATTGAAAGATGTAAACAGATTATGTTGCACAACAACATAATAAACTTTAATACCAAAACATGTACAGAGATTTCTATTGTAATTCATTAAAATTTAGAAATTAATTATTTTTATATATGTGTATATATGCATATGCATATACATAAACATATATATATGTATATGTATGTATATCACAAAAAACACAAAAATTCCTGTGTAGCAAGGTATCCAGGCATAAATTCAAGCTAATGAAGCAAATTTATTGAGTGATGAGTGATAGTTCGCCTAAATGGACAAAAATTAGTTTTGCTTTCACACAACTAAGTCAAATTTCTAGTTTTTCCTTTTCACTTTGTTGCAAGGAACAAACAGCTAGATGCTGTAGTGGCTAGAGACAGGAAGACCAGAGTTCATGTGCACGTTGGACTAGAAGTACTCCACCTCTTGTTTGGTCCAAGAACTTCTCTATTTCCTTTCCACTGCCACTACACTGTTACTCCCCATGGGCCCAGGTGGTTGCCTTGAGTATTGATGTTCAGGACTCTGCATTGAACAGAGTCTGAGTGTTCACATAACCCCTCTCTTCTATGTTTCTGTCTCTTGTGAGCTCTCCAGTCTCAGTTCTTGTTTAGCCCTACTTTAAATGCCAAGCCCCAAAGACATCACTCAGATATATGAATCCCAAATCATGATCTTTGTGATGATGATGATAAAGGGGCTAGAAAAAGACAGCTTGGACCTTATCTTTGCATTAAACTTTTCAAGAGATTTTCACACCTTGTCCAGAGTCATCATCAATACTTGAATACAAACTCTCACCAACGTCCTTACTCTGCCCTCCCCATGCCCACTCATGAAGACACAAATATCCAGAAAAAAGCACCTGGGGACACCTAGTGCATATGCATGATCATAGGAACAAACATTTAGAGATGGAAGGGACCTTAGAGGTCATATACTTCAACTGACTCATTTTACAAATGAAGAAACTCAAGCTCAAAGAGGTTAAGTGTTCTGTCTATGGTTATATAACTATTTGAACTCAGATTTTATAACTTCACATTCAGAGGCCCATCTGCTGACTCTCAATGAGGTAAGACTAACACAACAAGAGAAACAGAATTTGCCAAATAGACTTTATTTGCTCTGAAAGAAGACCTCCTCATCTTCAATTGCTCCTTTTCATCACCAGGCCATAAGGTGACTCTTCTATTCAACACAGTGGATAAAGACTGGGATCCATAGAGGTTCTTAGACTTAAAAAAATAAATCAACTACCATTTCAAAGAGTTCGCTGCAGATTTGGGCAAAGAGGGGAGGTGGGATTCCTGAGTATGTACTCTTTTAAACAATTCATTGTGGGCATTCAGAAAGAAAATACTCTTTTGTACCTTTCATAGATTACACCCCGTTCATACAATGTACTTGGCCAAGTTTCTTCCTGTTTCCCAATCAGTTAAATATAGAAGTATTGTTTCCATCTATTATGAGATATAGTGTCTAGGAAAGTGAATGCCTGGTTGTGATACCAGGACCCAGAAAGTCTGTGAAACTGTTTGTTATATTGGGAGATCTCTATTAAGCACTGCTCTTTTCTCTTTGGTTCCCATGGTTACATAAACAATCCTTTCCCTGAGGATTTCTGTTTTGCCATTTAGTGATAACAAGAGCCTGGGCCCTCTGAGTTATTATATAAGGACTCTCCTTTGAATACAGAGGCAGGGATTGATAACTTTCTTCTTAAGGCTGATGTTATGCTTTGGGAGAAAGATCCTATAATAGCCTAAATTTAAATCCATTACTTCCAAAGCAAATTCGCCCCTGTGCAAGTTGCAAATTTCTGTTAATTCCAAAGCTATATATATATATATATATGTACATATATATGTATATATGTACGTATATATGTATGTATATATGTATATATGTGTGTGTATATATATATATATATATATATATATATATATATATATATATATATATTAAAGATCTCTAGTGGAAGATGTACACCTCCTTCCATGAATCCACTGAAGCACAGGGGCTTCTTGGACATTTTTCTGTCAACAAAACATTAAGTAGGTTTTGTAGGCTGCTGAGCTTTCTCTTTCAGAGGTCTTATACCGAAGGATTTTGCAACAATAACATGATTTTAACATATTCTACTCGGGAACCCAAGTTAATATGGTAATCCTCTAAGGGGCAGAGGTATTCTAGTTGGCTAGTCAGCACCTTAAATCACTGAGAACTGACTACTAATAGTTCATTGCCTCAGGCCCCATACCGGTTTTTATGCTGTAGTCCCTAATAATATTTAGTTTAATTCAATTCAATATAACATATTTAACAATTTTTTAAGCACATGCTATATGCAAGACATTTGCACATTACCAAAAGAACCCCAAATAAACAATCTCCTTGCCCTCCTCACGGAGCTTCCATTCTGTTGGGGGTGGGGTGGTGGTGAGGGGCGTATGATGAGTAAACAGAATATCAATACAATATGTGTGCATAAAAGGATATAAAATCCAAATAATACTAAGAGGGCCAGATCTTTACTAAATGAGAATGAGGAAAGCCATGTATAGGAGGTGGCACCTGGACTGTGTTTCTGATAAAATTTAAGACTCCAAGAGGCAGATATGAGGATGGCAGGCATTCCAACAATGGGGGAACACCAGTATGAGGTCATGGAGGAAGGTGGTAGATTACCACATTCGGAGGTCAACCAGAAGACCAGTTTAATTGACAATGGATCATGATAAAAAGTAATATGAAGTAACTATGAAAGTAAGAGATGAAACCTGAGAGAAAAGGACATATTAAGGCATAATGACAGTGATAATGAAATATTGTAACCATCACATCATCTAACTTCCATTAATGGGTCTGAAATTCCATTTATTTTAATTCAAAAATCATTTATTAAATTCCTTTTATGCACAACGCACTATGAACCACCAGAGATACAAAGATAAAATGGAAATAGTGCCTGTCCTCAAGTAACTTACATTTAATTGAGGCAAACAAGTACACAGAGCAGTGCAAAAATATATGTATATACACATACCCATACACACACACACATATATATATACATATATGTACACATATTTGTGTGTATATAATGTATATACTGGGGAAGGGGGAAAGTAAAAGTAACCAGAGAGAAAAAAGTTTCCTATATGAAATGGCACTGGAGACAAACTTTGAAAGTAGTAAGGGATTCTATGAACTAGAGGTTGAATAGCTGTGTATTTTAGGCATGGGGAAAGATTGTACACAGTCAGAGATGGAAGATAGAATGTCATATATGTGGATCAGCAAGTGAGCTACACAAGACATGCCTTGGAAGTTTGGCTGGACTCAGCTTGTGAAAGTGTTCAAAAGTGAAACAGAGAAGTTTGTTTGTTTTCCCCCAGAGGCAATTGGGAGCCTTTGGAATTTGTTGAGGAGAATAAAGTGCTTTAGGAAAATCACTTTGGCACCTGTCAGAAGGACTAGTGGGAGAGGAAAGAGACTTGAAGCAAAGAGTCCAGTGGGGAGCTATTGCAATAGTCTAGGTAAGACGTAATGAAAATCTTAACTGGGCCTTTGGCTCAGTGAACAGAAAGAATGGGATATAAGCTATACTGTGAGCATAGAATCGATTGACTGGATATGAAGAGTGAGGGAGAGGGAAGAGTCAAAGATAACTATGAACCTCAGTAACCAGAAGGTCTTGTCCAACTTAGGCCCTATTTGTTTATTTTAAAATTGGGTGTGACTTTTAGGAATTGTCTCAGTAATCCTGAAAAAAATATCCCCTGATCTTTAAAGGGAACCCTGGGTTTATACCCATGTTTCATTTTATTTTGGCTCAGCATGCGTTGTCCCCAGCCAAGTTCAACTAGAGGTACTGAGGTCTATTGTGGGTTTACAATCCTGATGGAGAAGGGAACGGGAAATGAGTAGAAGTGGACTGGGTTTTTTCTCTTTCTGTGCCTTCTTTGCTTAAATGATTCAACTATAATAAGGAAGGAAAAAGGCTATGAACGCTTATTTTGTAATAGTTTGAATGGCTTGTCCTTAATATGTACATATTTATAGATACCTTTTTATGTATGGTAGGTATCATTTGATATTCTAATAAAAATTCTGAAAGTACTCCAGGGAATGTAGCATACAAGCTAAAAGGGGACCATGAAGCCCAGCATATTCTTCTGATTTATTATTTCTGTAACACTATGGATGCTTTCTAATAGGCAACATGTCATAAGGAAGACAGAGAACAGAACAGTTTTACTCTAGGGGGCTTAAAACTTTACCACATGCAACAGACAGACAGGAAACGCCATATAGATATTATAGATTCGGAACTTCATGGTGCAGAGTAATTGCTCTTGTAATACAACTAGGGTAGGTTAAGTCTGAGATCAGATTTGGAGGGTGTGAGGACTGATGAAGGCACTTGTCCCAGAATAACTGAGAACCACTCTGGGCTCTGATAGGTGAGCTTTTGCCTTACAAAGCCCTATTTAAATTTCTGCATGTCTTCTAGCCATCATCTCCTCCTTTTCCTTACCAGACATTGGGAATCATCCCCATTTTCTTTAAAAAAAAAAAAAAAAAAGAAACCAATGGAAGCATTTAAAGATGAAGACCAACAAGTATATGTGTTATGACTCCCTACTCAACCATGTGACTCCTATTCAACAAATTCCATTGCTTCTAGGCACTCTCTAGGATAAAATATAAATTCTTCTATTTAGCTTTTATATCTCTCTCCAGTCTGGCTCCAACCTATACCTTCTATCCTTACTGGACATTACTCCTGCTTCCCACACTCTACAATCCAGCCCTTGGCCATCTTTCTGTTCCTCTGTTCCTCACACATGACCTTCCACCTTCCCTCTTTGTGTCTCTGAATTGGCCATTCCCCAAGACATGAATATACTCCCTTACCTACCCTTTGCCTCTGTCCCATACAGTCCTCTTCCTTTAAGATGAACATCTTCTGCATGAAGCATTTCCTAATCTCCCCAATTGCTAGCATTCCCTTTCAAATTACTTTGCATTTCACTACTTTTTATTTATTCATATTCATTAAGGTTCTCCTTATGATATATGCATTTTTACATGTTCTTCTTGTACTCCTCATTGTGTTCTTCAAATTGAGTTTTAGAGGAGCAGAGCCAACAAAAGGTCAGAGTGAGACACTTATTTTCCATCCCAAGACAACTTAGGAGGTCAGAAAGAGAGATCTGTGACACGGTGGTAGAAGATGGCCTGGAACCCACATGGATGAAACATAAGTGGGAACAGCTTCAGGAGCTCTCAAGTCAAACAAGATAAGGGAATCTGGCAACTGATTAAAGAGAGATGACAGGGGACTCCATGCTAGGAATGGATGTAGGACCAGACATTGTTTGCTAACTTCATTGCCTATGAATATTTCTGGGTTATAGTTCAAGAGAGGAGAGGAACACTGTCAAGAAGGAGAGAGAGCCCTGAGGGACAATATCATTCCTGGCCCAAGGGAACAGGAACCCTGAGGTACAGTATCAATTATAATCCCAAGGGAATAGGGGCCCTTCCTGGGTAAGAATCCAAGGAAAGACCAGGAGAGAAGTAATCACATTTCTCCCCAGATAACACTATCTTGGAAGCACTGAAAACTTCCAAATTCTCAAAACTAGCTCTGAAAAGAGAAAGAATAGATTAATGAATTGGGCTTGCAAAAACAACAAGAAATTGAATAAGCCATAAATGTGCTCCCCAAGAAAAAATCTCCAGGACCAGATGGATTTACAAATGAATTCTACCAAACATTTAAAGAACAATTAATCCCAGCACTGTATAAACTATTTGAAAAATAGTTAAAGAAGGAATCCTATCATATTTCTTTTATAACATAGATACCATTTTGATACCTAAACCAAGAAGAGCAAAGAGAGAGCTATAGAACTATAGAGCAATTTCTTTAGTGAATATTGATGCCAAAAATATTTTAAATAAAATATTAGCAAAGAGATTATAGCAATTCATACCAGAAATGCAGGGCTGGTTCAATATTAGGAACATGATAATCATAATTGACCATATCAATAACAAAAACAACAAAAATCACGCCATTACATCAAAAAACACAGAAAAAGCTTTTGACAAAATACAACATTCATTCCTATTAAAAACATTAGAAAGCACAGGAACAAATGGATCAGTGATAGAGTGGAAGAGATTAAGTACAGAATGCACAATAAATGATCATAGTAATCTATTGTTTGATAAATCCAATACTAAGCTTTTGGGGGGGAGCAAAAACTTATCATTTGACCAGAAAAAAATTGTTGGGAAAACTGGAAGACAGTTTGGAAAAAACTAGGTATAAACTCATACCTTATACCAAGATATGGTAAAAGTGGCTAAATAATTTATTATAATGATATCCAAAGCAAATTAGGGTAGTATAGAAAAATGTATCTGTTAGATCTACAGCTATGGGAAGAGTTTGTGACTAACCAAGAGACAGAGAGCAGCATGGGAAGTAAAAAAGATAATTTTGATTACATGAAATTAAAAAAGGTTTTGTACAAACAAAAGCAATGCAGCCAAGGAAAATAGAATTCTGGGGGGGGGGGGGAACATTTATATCAAATTTCTTGGAAGAAAAAGACCTCATTTCTCAAATATATAGGAAACTGAGTCAAATTTATAAAAAAGTCATCCCTCAGCTGGTAAACTGTCAAAGGATATGAATAGGCAGTTTTCAGAAGAAAAAATCAGATATCAATAGTCATATAAACTCTAAATTACTACTACTAAATTACTACTAGTTAGCAAATTAAAACAACTATGAGATACCACCTCACACATATCACGTTGACTAACATGACAGAAAAGGAAAATGACAAATGCTGGAGGAAAGAACAAAACTGGAATGGTAATGTACCTTTGGTGGAGTTGTGAATTCAACCATTCTGGAGAATTTGGAACTGTGCCCAAAGAACAATAAAGCGATGCATACCCTTTGACTTGGCAATAGCACTACTAGGTCTGTATTCCAAAAAAATATAAAAAGAATGAAAAAGAACCCACATGTACAAAAATATTTATAGCATCTCTTTTTTGTGGTGGCAAAGAGTTAGAAATTGAGGGGATGACCATTAATTTGGAGAATGGCTGAACAGGTTGTGGTATATACTTGTGATGGAAGAGTATTGTGCTATTAAAAAATGATGAGCAGGATGGTTTCAGAAAAACTTGGGAAGACTTGCATGAATTGAGGCAAAAGTGAAGTGGGCAGAACTAAGAGAATGCGTACAATGGTACTCAGTATAAGCAATATTGTGAGGATGATCTACTGTGAAAGACTAAGCTACTGTGATCACGATAAAGATCCAAGGCAATTCCAAAGAACCCACAATTAAAAACTCTATCCACTTCCAGAGAGAGAACTGATGAACTCTGTATGCAGACTGAAGCATACTTGTTTTTTGCTTCCTTTATTTTTCTTACTTGTTCTTATTTGTATTTTCTTTTGTAACTTGGCTATTATTATTTTCATGACTTCCGATGTATAATCAAGATTGCATTGCTTGTCTTCTTAAGAAGGGGGATGAAGTGGGAGGGAGAGAGAGAATTTGGAATTTAAATTTGTGGTTTTTTTACATATGATTGTAAAATATTCAATGAAATGGAAATACAATTTGTAAAAAACAAAGTGCAGCAGACTTTTCTTCCTTCTCTCTTCCCCCTCCTGTTACCATTCTCTTCCTTAGTGGGGCTGGCTAGAGAAGAGGTCACCTGTTTCCAAGGAAATATAAGAAACCTAAATATCGCAGAGGACTTCCACAGAATCTAGACCTATAAGACATAAAGCTTCCTTTGCTTCATATTTTCATTATAATCCTCTATTGTGTTTAAAAATTGTATTGTAAAATGCCTTCTGAAATCATTTGCTTAACAAATGTATACCGTAGATGGAACAAGAGTAAACTTTAGCCCAGGCCCCTTTCTCCTCCCTACTCCCTTACCTTCCTACCCCATCTGAATGATCGCATATTCTAAAACAGTGGAAAACCAAGTCTCTTAGTTCTTTATTCACCACTAGATTAAGAAGAAATAAGTAATAGTAATTATAGTACTTATTGCTGAAAAATATCCTCGATCTTTTTATCCTCGAAAAGAAGGAAAAGGAAGTAGAAAGAGGAAAATTTTTATTCAGTTTCTATTAGGGATAACATTCTGCTTACCTTTGGATCTGAACCAATTTCTTTTAGGTTCTGCACATGGATAGAACACTACTGATTAAAAACATACCCCTTCATTCTCTACTGTCTTTGCCAGATCAAGAATCAGTTTGGTTTAATGGAGGGAAACTCTGGAAAGATAGTTGGTAGAACTGATCCTATGTCAATTCAATAGGAAGATGTTCAGGTTGAAAGATTGACATGGCATGGAAGAAAAAAGAATGTTCAATTTGTATAAAAAAGAAATATCCTGAGATTGTAGGTGAAGGGTAGGTGTCTTTATGGAGATAGGGGACTCAGACAACCTGATTCCCTGTCTCTGAAATCTCTACTTAGAACTGAAAAGGGCAAATAGAATGGATTAAAACCCAGGACTATTTTCCCCCTTAGGTCGGATGGCCACATGATATTGTCTATTATGAGTAAAAGAGCATATCATCCCTAGATGTTAATGAAGGAGAAATAAGAAGACTTTTGATTAGATACAGTTCCATATGTGCAAGCAATTGAAAAAATACTGTTTCCAACCATGTGTTAGCCAATGTGGAAAGTCTACACATGTTCTAGTTCTCAGGTCTCCCACAATTAGGTACTCAAATACTTTCAGCCATTTTCTGCAAAGTAACTTCTATATAAACAGAAAGCTTCAGTGATAAGTGGGATGGTGGTAAGTCATCAATGGTAACAGAGCACCCACTTTCACTCCCCAATCAGAAAAACTATGTCAAGTCTGGTATGAATAGATATATGGACTTAATGGAAGTAAAGAGATAAATGGGCCATTTGTTCATTAGAATATTTCTTCCACATTCATCAAACATGTGTAAGATAAAAATCATCTAAAGTATGGTCTGAAACAAAAAAAGGAAACTCCAACTTCCTTTTTAATTGGTCCCTAAATTCCAGTTTCTTTAAGGTTTTCCCATTGCTAGCAATATGCTTGCAGAAACCACTAAGAAAACCACCAAAGTACATTCTTGCTGGACAAGCATTCCTCCCTCTTAAGTCAGCTTGCTTTTGGATTCCAGACATTGTCTTTAAAAAAAATCCCCATCATTTTTCTGCAATCAAAACATAAAGCAATTTTATTGTTGAGCATCAAAGGAGTTATTATGGTGATGGTGAGTAAAAAAAAATTCTAATTATTTGCTTTTATTCCTTGGCATTCTTTTAGCAGAAGAGAGAGTAAAGGCAATTTTCATTGATGGAAAAACAGCCAAATATTACAAATATTTTCAAAATGTTTGGCATTACCTTATGAATCATAGACGTTGTAGAAAGAAAAGATTTCACAGGTCAACCAGTTCATTGGCTTGTGTTTGTTCCGGCTGGCCTAACACATCACAGAGTGAGATTCTTATTCTGGGAAATTACAATGTTTCATGGCTACTAGAAACTTTAAAAGGCTTTTAATATAGTCCCAGTCTCCAGGAAGAACTGTTCTCAGTCACCCCAGAGAGCTGCTCCTCCCTCCCTCTGTTTCTCTCTCTCCCTATCATGTTCTTGAGAGCCTTACAACCTCACTTGACAAAATTCTTCAGTGTTGCATAATATTTTTAATCAGAAGTTTCCCCTGAAATTTAAATGAAAATTTTGCTCTAAACTAGGTCTATTTCTACCTGTTCTATTCTCAGTAGAAACTAAGGACTATTTCTCTTTACTCATATAATATTATTTTATATCCTTAGAGATCTATTCTCCTGTAAAATAAGCACTATATAGCCATCTCTCAATTAAAATGGCCCAGTTATATACATAATTTAAAAGAAGAAATCATCCAAAATATCATTTATATTTAACTTTGGAGTGTTTTTTTCCTTTCCTTTCCTTTCCTTTCCTTTCCTTTCCTTTCCTTTCCTTTCCTTTCCTTTCCTTTCCTTTCCTTTCCTTTCCTTTCCTTTCCTTTCCTTTCCTTTCCTTTCCTTTCCTTTCCTTTCCTTTCCTTTCCTTTCCTTTCTTCTTCCTTTCCTTTCCTTTCCTCTTCCTTTCCTTTCTTCTTCCTTTCCTCCCTCCTTCCCTCCTTTCCTTCCTTCATTATTTCCTTCATTTTCTTTTTTGTTTTCTCTTTGGCATTCAATTTTCTATCTTAGTTTTGTATTACTGGACAGTTATGTGGCATGATAGATAGAGCGCTGACTTCAGACAGTAACTGTGTGATGATCCTGGATAAGTCATGTAACGCTGTTTGCCTCAGTTTCCCCTCTAGTATCTTTGCCAAGAAAACCCCAAGTGAGGTCCTGAAGAGTTGGACATGACTGAAAAATAACTGAACCACAATAATAAATGTGTTGCTGAGATTAAACATTAAAATACATTTGCATTCCTTCAGCAACAGATGGTAAAAGGAGAATGCTTTCAAATGTGCATTTTGGTAAGGGAAAGCCAATTTGATTTAAAATTTATTGTAAAGAAGAAACATGAGCTTCTGTTCAATTCTGTTTCTAATCAACCTACAAACAATCCTAATGGATTCCTATAAGGTGTTAATTAAGTGAAGAATTTCACTAAAGAAGAATTTGATGACCAGTGATTTTCTGATACTTCGCTGATCCAGGGGTGAAGTATGATCATTCAATTTGTGTCTTTAAGGTTGTTTGGACAATGAAACGGACAATTTGATATAGTTGGTCCTTCAATAAATATTTATTCATTATTATATTTATTACTATATGCCAGAGACCATATATAATGTGTTGGGGATAGAAAGAGAAAAAAAGACAGTCCTTGCCCTCAAGCAGTTTACTATTTAATGAGAGAAGGTAGCAAACAAAACAAAACTGAAAAAGATTGGAAGAGAGGGGAAGAAAGGTATCCAGTGTTGGGGCATGATAGCCAAAGGCCATTTACCAGTTGATAAATGAAGGCATGACATGGAATCTCTCTTTAAATGGAAGGCTTTGCTGTGGTCCTCAGATCTACAGTCAGAGAGGCAGAGGGTACTCAAAGTACGGAAGTAACATTACAATCAAAACTGAAGGGATCACTCAGGGTGATGAGTTTCCTGACAATGAGTTTTTTGGAGACATGATGGTTACTAACAACAATAACAATTATAATGACTTACATTTTTTATCAATAAATCAACGAACATTTATTTAACGTCTAGGTTCCAGACACTTCATTTTATATGGCATTTTAAGGGTTGCGAAGTGTTCTATGTAATTTACATCATTTGAGAACTTGACTACTTTTGGAAACCATTGAATAGGTTTATTCTTAGGAAGAGTGGTAATAAATAGGTTCAGATAAATTCATGGATAACAGAACCATCACTGTTTCATAGATAAAGGTGGACCATTGCAGGTTCATCCTGCCCTTTGAGGATGATAGCCTAGAGGGCATTTGTCATGCTTCCTGACATTTAATCTTCCTTATTGACACTTTTGGGAAAAGACTGTTAGTTGGATTCTTTGGTTGACCCCAATGTGGCGATTCTTATGTTACCATGTTAACAGTTATTTTATCTGAGTGGAGTGGACCTCCTTTCCAACTCAGCATGCATAAAGGTCCATTCAGTGTGACTTATGTATCATACCATGCTTCCCTCACCAATGGGGCAAAGGGAGAGGTGAAATTAAATATATATATATTTTATATATATATAATATATATATATATTTCTCTGACCTCTTCATAACCTAGATCTTTTCCTTTTGATTTATATTACCCAGTTTCCCCCCCTTTTTTCCTGACATAGAATTCTTTAAAAGGGAGAAAAAAAATTCATCTAATGTATTAGTGCATAAAAATATTCAATAAACTGCATCTGTGAATCTCCCTACCCCCACTTCAGCAAAGGAGCAGAATAATCTTTTCATATCTCTTCATTGGGATCAATATTGTTCTTAACACTTTTTCAACATTTAGTTTAGACTATTTTATGGTTATCTTGCTTTTTATTTACAGTGTTGTAGTCATTTGTGTATATTGGGTTTTTTTTTCTGGCTCTGCTTATTTCACTTTATGTTGATCCATATAAACGTTTCCATGCTTCACTGTATTGATTCATTTTTGTTGTTTTCTCATAACATAATGGCATTTTATTGTTCATGTACCACGATTTGTTTAGTCATTCTATAACTGATGGCCATTGCCTTTGGTTTCCATTTTTTTGTTACTATGATAAGTAAAGGCAGTTAGGTGGTACAGTAGACAGAGCACCAGTGTGTGAGTCAGGAGGACCTGAGTTCAAATTTCACCTCAGACACTTGACATTCACTAGCTGCGTGAACTTGGGCAAGTTATTTAACCCCAGTTGCCTGATCCTGGATTATCTCCAGTCATCCTGATGAATTATCTGGTCACTGGATTCAGATGACTAGAGGAAAAGTGAGGCGGGTGACCTGCACAGCCCTCCCTCACTCAAAAACAAAGTCAAGTGCAAGTCATGTCATCATTTCTCTGGTGGCATGGTCTTCAGCAATGAACGATGAACACATTATGATAAGCAGTGTTATAAATATTTTAGTGTAACTGGAATCTTTCTTTTTGTCAGTGATTTCCTTGACTTGAATTCAAAGGAGTATACTCTCTGGATATAGACATTAATCCCTTTATCTGGATAATTTAATATTGTTTTCCAGAATGATTGTACTAACCAACAATGCATGAATGAGGTTGTCTTTCCACAATCCTTCCAGCATGGACTATTCCCATCTTTCCTCATCTCTACTAATTTGTTGAGTTTGAGGCAGAACTTCAGGGCTCACAATCCTGACTTAAATTCTTAAAGAAACAATAAATGAGAAAACCATGAATGTGAACAAATTTGGTCAAGTTAGTATACTCAATTGACTTATGGATGCTGATGACATCTTCAGCTTATGGAAAAATAGCCACTAGAGCTCATTACTTGGATCAAACTTCTGCAAACAGCTGGATTACTCCCTTCAAAGATCTTCCTTACTTTAACTTTTTCTACTGTAGGGTATTATTATTCCTTTTTCAATAGAAAACCATGTAATACAAACAGAAGTCAAAATGAATATAGTGAAATGGCTGGACTATTTATATACAGCTTTGAAGCGCCTTGTAATAATATTAGAGGAAGTAATGAAATTGGAAGGGAAAGGCTTGCAAAAATGCACCTGGTGAGCAAGTAAGCACGCAATCTCCCTCTCTCTCTCTCTCCCTTATATTATAAAACCGAGCAGACTCAGTTCTCTTGCCAACGGCTGCTTCCCCCCACTTATCCCGTTACATTAACATTTGTGCTGGCATTCTTCTTCTATTTGTTCTCCAGTCCTGGGTTGCCACAGTGAAACTTTGAGGTGGTCTTTCCTTAGCCTGACTCCCCATCCTCCTCCCCCTGCATCCTTTTCAGATTTCATTGCATCCACACACACCCCACTCCCCCTTCACCACCATGGGGAAGTTAAGTTGGTTCTAAAGGTTTTGTCTGACATTGCCTGCAGTTTTCAACTGACCATCTCCTCAGACATAAATCACTAAGAAAAGGGGGAAAGGACTGTTGCACTCACTCTCCAATATGGGTGTTCTATCTTTGCTGTGAAATTTGCTAACCACAGTGCTGGCCTGCCTTTTGTATGTATGATAGAGAAGGCAACTGCACTCAAAGAATCCACTCTCTCATTCTATGCCCCCCTCCTCTGCCTCTCCAACTCTCCCCCACCCCCACTTAAACCTGCCCACTCTTTCGTCTTCCCACACAATTTTCCATTCCAGTGACTGGCAAAGAGTATGGAATAAGTAGACCACCACCTATGGTGTTGTGAACAAAATCAGTCTGGCACCTTACAAAGGAAGAGAGAATGTTCAATAGGTTTTATTAGTTCTCAACCCATTTGGCACTAACTTATTGGGGGAAGGGACAGGGAGGGATGTAAGGAAAGAAATGGGAGAGAAAGGGATGGAAGTGGATGTAAAATTCTGATTGTCTTTCAAGGTATCTTAGTTGGAAAATATTGTCTCAATATAGAAACATATTCTCCAGGCTACATTCTACATTCAAGTCAAAGTCTCCTGCATTCTGTGTACAAGAAATAAAATTCAGAAGAATGAATCTGCAGTCACTCCCTTCCAGGAAATATGAGCAGCAGTTAGTATATTAGCTTTCTTGGGACATGTAATAATAAAATTATAATAAAAAGGTGTAGAAATAAGACAAGGCAGGATGCTTCTAGAGAAAAAAGAACATATCAATTCAACTCTACCTAGCAGAGACGTCATGGTGTAATAGAAACCAATCTGGTCCAAAGTGTTAACATATATTGTCTAGTACCGGATCTGCCATGTGCTAGCTATGTAACTTTTAAAGAAGTTATTCGCTGTCCTCATTTCAGTTTTCTTTGGGATAATAGTACCTGCTCTGTCCCTATTACTGCATTTGTGAGAGAATCAAATTAGATAAGAAATTTCAGATGTCCAAATGCTTTATTAATTGTATAAAGCTATATAATTGTGAAGCATTGCCACCATCAGTCATTGTCACTTTCAACATATCACTGTGTGGTTAAAGTGTCACTAAGTTGCATAAGTATGAAAACTGGGAAGATTATATTTATGTTAATTTTCCTATTGATAAGTTGTTTACTTGTGTACAGTATGAATTAGGAGGTCTTGGAAAACTAAAATACATTTAGGAACTTTTTTCTTAATCATTTAGTTCTGAGAATAAAAAGAAATAGAATAAAACAAAAAGTGTATCATTTTCTTTTTCATGTTCAGCAAACATAATTTTGATAAAGTCCCTAAAATGTCAGAGACTCTAAAGGCTGAGAACAGAATCTCCAGATAAGCCATTCTTTTTGTTGGCTCCAAATTCCTTTCCAGTATGGCAATTCCGCCTCTTTGTCACTTGCCAAAGTTATTTGAACTCTACAATAGCACTACTTTATATTTCTAAAGGTTTGGCCATAAAGTTGTAAAAGCTAAGGCTAAGATTTGTGAATACCGAATTTTTGTTACTGGCTTTCTAGGCAAGTCATTTCACCTCTAAGTGCCTCACTTTAGCACTCCATAAAATATTCCACCGTGGGATGTATGTGGATGTACAAACTAGTTTGTATTCATTCATTTTTAAATGTATGAAAAGCCAGTAGCCAGTCAATTAAGGGTTTTGACTACAGGATGATAATAACAGCTCATATTTATCTAAAGATCAATAAAATGTTTATTAAGTGCTTATTACTTGACAAACACTGTACTAAGCAATGAGGATTGAAAAACAAGAATGAAATGACCATTGCTCTCAAAGAGCTTACACTCTAAGTCCTCATATGGAGGGGGTTGAGGGGGGAGTATGGCAGGGAAGAGAGAGGAGAGACAGAGAGAGGGAGGTGGGGAGGCAGAAATAAAGGGGGAGAGGGGAAGAAGGAAGAAGAAGTTAAGAAAGAGGGGAGAGGGAGGATGAGTGGGGAGGGAAGGGAGAGGCAGAGAACAATAGACAAGGAGAGAGGGAAGGAGAGAGAAAGAGAGAGAGAGAGAGAGAGAGAGAGAGAGAGAGAGAGAGAGAGAACTCATTATATTTATCTATATATAAGACATATATAGGTACATACTAGCCTCCATCACAACATACATGTATGTTGTTATTTATATACACATATATACACATATTCACACATACACATATATGTGCATGTGTATGTGTGTTTGTGTATGTATGCTTTCTCACTTTGAAAAAAAATTTCACCCCATCTTTCCCATCCTCTGATTGAAGAGTTACTCCCTGGAACCTCTATTTGAGAAGGTACCCAAGTCAGTCATACTCATTTGCTTCCCCTTTCCCTTCCCAACTTGCTCCTACAAATGTACCTGCTTCCCCACTACACATACACACTTTTCAATAAGTTGTTGCTGTGGATAATTTGCTAATGTGTAGGCATAAGGCATGCCTATCTACAGATTTGATTTTTGAAGTCTCTAAAAATGGAGAGACTATAGACACCTACAACCAGTAAACATCTTGGCTAAGAGAAGCTAAATGATCCTTCCACCTAGCTGCAACTCTAACCCAGTAGAGCCCTGGAAGAAACAAAGAGTGGTCTGATACCCAAGTTCTTAGTCAGGATCTTGTTCATGGATCACACAAGTTATCAATGGTAAGCCAATCCATGTTTAGTAGTAATGGAGAGAAAATCAACTTGCCTGTTTATGAATAGGTCCTAGAAGTTGATTGGGGACCTGCAAAGATGACTCCACTGTAACAATTTAAGTCAAAAGGTGAGTTAGTTGAACTTCTTGACCATCAAGTTGAGAATGAATGCCATTCACCTCAGCAGTCACTAAGATCAAGAGTTTTCCTACTAGTCACATGAAGTCTACTTGACCTAGACACTGATTTAGAAATAGACATTTCAAGTAAAGACATTGCACACTGCATTTCCAGTACCTAATGATGCTTCTAGATGGTCTGATCCTTACACAGGTTCTGGTTAAGGGATCCAGAACTAAAACTGTGAGGATGATTATAATCAGCCAATACCATCAACTAGCAAGTATAGGATCATTTAGGTCAGAAAGTCATGGAAGAGCAAAAACTTATCCAACCAATGTTCAGACTAACTTATAGTATCTCAGATAAAACTGGTAAAAGTTACATGAATACTTGGACAATGATGCCAGTGATTACCTGTATAATGTGTGTCTTGCATGTGCTTACATATGTTCACTGATCTTAATTTCTATACACTCTTGATTTACTATTGTTTGTCTTGCATGTTTTTGTGCTTTGTACCAGCATCGTTATCATCAATAACATTTGCATAACACTATATAAATGTTATTGATGACTTGTCCAGGTCATACTGCTACTAAGTGTCTGAGATTGGATTTGAACAAAGATCTTCCTGACTGCAGGCCCAGTGCTCTGTCCACCGTGTACTTAACCAACCCCAAATATATTTACATATTGTATAATTTGTTAACTGTGCTTAATTTGTTTTTAACTATATGCACATAATCTAGTTACTTTTCATAGTCGTTCAAAGTTATCAGTAAGGCTCAGGCTAGCTGTCTTGCAAAAGAGGGTTAAGTCACTAAAGAGCCTAAGAATTATTTCTTCTCAATTTAGGGAATAGAGGACACTGCTGAGGGATCAAAACTAGAGAGTTAAGTTTTGGGGTTTTTTTTCCCCCACTGCAGTGAGAATTTAAATTTCTAGAGAAGGAAGAATATTGATGAGTGGGATTTCCTTACAAATTGTGGCACATAAACATTGTCTCTGGCTCTTTAACATAAGGTTCTCAGGAAGCATTCAAAAATAGACATGCAGAACTTTCCCAAGTCATTAAAGAACCATCCAGGATTTGGAGCCCTAGATCTTGCCAAACATTTGAATGGATTTGTGGAGTTTAGCAGATATTAAATGAGAGGATAGTATAAGTATGGGATCACAAGCATTCCACTCCAATTGCCCTAGGTACATTGATCAGATGAGAATACACCTCAAGCAGTTGAACTTGCACTGGAAATTGATCCAGGTTGTTTGAGGGATTTAGTTATGCCCTGAGGAACTTGCATAATACTGGGAGTTATTGACAAACTAGAGAGAGATTTCAAGGGTCTGGCAGTGGAGTGGAAGGACTGGGGACACATGAAGAGCTGAGCCAGAAAGAACAGGCATCACAGGGGCAGCTGTTAAAGATGGGAAATCAGGACTGCTACGTAGCAGAGAAGGAAGGCCATTTGTCTACATGCAACTTGGAGCAGAGGACTTGGGCTAATGTTACCAATTGTACCAAGCTCCTTAAGGACTGAAGAGAGTTCCAAGAAACTGCCTGCTCTTTCCCTAACGATCCCGCCTAGCGTTGTCCATTAAGAGATATTATGATATGTTCTACTGCTCCTTTTCCCAAATGTTTCTGGTAACCTGAATTTCGCCTCAACCACAAAGAGGCCAGGGGTTAGTAAGAGATAAACATAAACCTAAATTAAGTCAGAGATCCAAACCTCTGCCTAAAAGTTAGGAATTTTCCTCACTGGGCTCAGAGTGATTGTGAGGCTACTCCTAACTTTTTATTTAATAAAACCTCCCAAAAGCAGCAGAAGGGGGAACCTCCTGGACCTAAGGGGCCATTATATAACCTCTGGACTTAAAATAAGCTAATGATCATAACAGGATGTCACAAATCACACAGCTAAAGGGGTTACCAAAGTCTTTTTCCATGCAGACCCCTTTCCCTCAATATTATAGATGAGGACTAGGGAGATTATATCATTTGCCTAAGGTCACACAGGTAATAAAAGGTAGAACTGGGATAAAGTCAATAAGTATTTATTTATTAAGCTTCTACTACCTGCTGCATACTGCAGTTAGCCCTTGGCACATTACCACAGGCATGCAATAGCTGCTGCCCTTAAAAAGCTCCCAATGTAATAGGAGACACCACAGGTAAACAATGTATAAACACAATATAGACAGGAAAAAATTGGAGACAACAGAGGGAAGGCTAGCATTAAGGAGGATTAGGAAAGGCTTCTTGTAGGAGGTAGGATTTTAGACTGGACTTGAAGAAAGCCAGAGAAGCCAGGGAGGCAAAGATGAGAAGGGAGATAATTTCAGGTAGGGCGGACAGTCAGGAAAAATGCCCAGAATTGGGAGATGCAGTGTTTGTTTGAGAAACAGCAAGAAGGTCGGTGTCGTTGGATCAAAGAATTCACGG